>NW_027507764.1:396365929-396988929 GCF_037356315.1 Lithobates pipiens | reverse complement strand
TCCTCTCTACAACACCGGGATTACTTCAGAATTCTGATGAACAGGATCCCCTATGGAACCTATTGGACTCCTACCATCACCAGATGATGCGCTTCCACAACTTAGAACTACTGGTCCATGACAGATGAAACTTGGGACCTTCTTGCTGTTTTCCCGGGTTCCAGTTTGGGAATTATCCTCAGAGACTTCATCAACTACTATAGGATCTCTAAACGTAACATTGTTGGTCCTGACAGAATCAGTTTACATATACTTGACCTCACAGATTTGCTGGGCTCCTAACCTATTTCCTCCATCGAGACATAACAGTTATTAGAAATGTGCACACTGAAATATTTTTTTTTGGAATTTCGTTTTCGTCCAAAAAATACATTTATTTAGTTACTCCTGAAATTCATTTTTATTTATTTTGTTTTTCGTAAAAAATGTGTCTGAAAATCCAAATGAATTAAAGTCAAATCTGTCATTGAAGGCTTATAGTGTCTGTTGAATGTTCAAAGAAGATTTGACGAAGCAGTTAAACTGTATATATAGTTTAGCTGCTCCATCGAATCTTCTTAGAACTTTCAACAGACACCATAAGCCAAAGATTCAACGTTTGTATGTTTTTTGCTGCTTTGTCGAATCTTTGTGATTCATGTTGAATGTATATAGTTTAAACAGAAAGTGGACTGGTGATAGTGATCACTGATCAGACAGGAAACAAGATAGGGTATATAGAATCTATATAGAATGTGTGTACTTAGTTCTAGCTATTTTACTGTTCCTCCTCTTTGGTTACAATCAGCCAATAACATTCATCATCATCATTATTCCAGCAGTAATCTTTTCTCTCTCTGTCGAATCTTTTCTCTCTGTCAAATCTTTTCTCTCTATGTAGAATAATTCCAGACTAATAGAGTTAAGGTTAGGCACATTCGACCACAGGTTAGATAGACACGGATTGTTATTGTCAGTGTCATGTCAAATCTCCTATCTATATGGAACTGTTGTCACAAGGAAAACGAAAATAAAGCATTTATTTATGTCGGATTTTTTGTTTTTCGGATTTTGCACTTTCGTTATCGTTTGTTAAAACAATATGAAAATATTTGAAATTCGGACGAAAATGCATTCAGATGAAAACGCATTCAGATGAAAATGAATGCACGTGTCTATTAATTATGCTAATGTTACAGGTTATTCCACTTTTGGTACTATATATATATATATATATATATATATATATATATATATATATAGTTGTTGTAAGTATACTACTTCAGGTTACATTTATCATAACAGCCATATTTTGTGATGTTCTTGCCTTGTTTGTCAATCCTCACTCCTCACTCCAGAATTTTAGCTGTTGGCTACCTTGAGGCATACTGACAACAAAGATAATCATACTCATCCCACGATGCACACGCACTGACCTATGCTTGACACTCGAACCCCCCTTTGTGAGCCATATCATATAATGCTCACCTCTTTTCCAATATCACCCCTCTTCTGTTATACCACATATGCGCTGTGGCCCCTTTTTAATTCCCCTGAAGAGATTAATTTATTCTCCATCTTTGCGGACCATGGTCAGGCGACAGGGAGATATACCTGTATTTTTCTTTTTCGGACACCCATCCTTGTCCGGTTGGTACCAACCCCCACACCAAGGTGAAAGGTAGTGTGCTCACGACGCTAAGCGTGGACCAACCTCCTCCACCCTGTAAGTTGTGACTCTCATCTGATACTGAGGTAAACAGGAGAAAACCTTTATCGGTTTTTCTGTGTTATTTATAACACACTTTCTCAGCCTATCACACAGACACTCTACAATCACCTACCATCCCTGAGCGTCTGCCCTTCACATACTTCCCATACTCCTTGACCTATGGCAGGAGAAATGAGCTCCATCCCCACTCCATCACAAGAAATGCAACCTCATAGGCAACTCAAGCTATGCTCCATAAACATATAAGGTCTCAACACGCCAGAAAAGCAAGCACAACTACTCTCCACTTTACAAAAATCGAAAGTACATGTTGCTTTAATTCAAGAAACACACTTCAGATCAGATAAAATCCCGAAGCTAAATAACAGGTACTTCCCTGTGGCCTTCCACACACCCAATGACAATGCCAAATCCAAAGGTGTTTCCATAATCATTTCCAAGCATTGCCCAATTCAAAACATAGAAGTACAAAAAGACACGCAAGGGAGATTTCTATTTCTGAAAGGAACGCTCTATAACAAGCCCATCACCATAGCAAATATTTATGCGCCAAACTCACATCAAGTAACGTTCTTTCGTAATACCCTTCAACTGCTGACAGTATTTCAATCGGGCACTCTCATTGTTGGAGGCGACTTTAACGTCACACTAAACCTGAACCTAGACTCATCCAATGGTCAATTTGTACTGACTTACAAAGCCCTCAGAGCGATCAAATCAGAACTACATAACCTATTGCTACATGACACCTGGCGTACACTTCATCCTACTGATAAAGATTTCACATTTTTCTCTGCACCACATAACAAACACTCAAGATTAGACTACTTTGTTATATCTCAAAATGACCTTTCTCTCCTAACCAAAGCATCCATTGAACCAATGATTTTGTCAGATCATAACCCGATCACCATGACCCTCTCATTACCATCCAATATGGCTAGATCAAAAAAAAAAAATACACAAAGCATCACGACACTCTGGCAGAACTAACCCAAACTAGGGAAGAACTCTTGGGAGAACTACATAAATCACTGAAAGGAAAATATGCCTTGACACAAAAAGTATTTTATGGATTTAGTAATAAATCTGGAAAAATGTTAGCCAGAGCCATACAAAACAAAATGGCACCCCAAACCATTCACATGCTTAAAGATACTACAGGTAAAACACTGACCAAAACGGAAGACATTGCAAATCAATTTGTTCAATATTTCTCTAAATTATATAACCTCCCAACCCACCACTTGACAATCCCACAGAATGACCGAGCGGAGATAATCCAATCGTTCCTACAAAAATACTCTCCCAACCCCATCACAACTGAAGAAGCTACCAACTTAAGCTCCCCAATGTCAGTAGATGAAACCTTAAATTCACTGAAACAATTAAACACTGGTAAAATCCTGGGATCAGATGGTCTTACAACCTGTTACTATAAATCCTTCCCGGACATTCTAATCCCCCATCTTGTTAATACCTTCAACAACCTTTCTTCTAATACAGTGACCAATAGAGACATCCTAGAAGCCCATATAACCCTTACACCGTAACCAGTCAAAGATAATACACTTGTCTTTAATTACCGACCTATATCACTACTTAACGTTGAATTAAAAATCTACGCCAAAGTGCTGGCGAACCGCATACAGCCCCTCCTCCCTAAACTAACTGATTTGGACCAAGTGGGGGTTGTGTCTGGCAGGGAAGCCAGAGACAACACTATTAAAGCATTAAATATTCACCACTGGCTGACCACAACCTCAACTGAAGGATTTTTCTTATCCCTCGACGCGGAAAAGGCGTTTGACTGGGTGGCATGGAACTTCATGGAAGCAGCACTTCGGGCGGTGGGTATACTGCAACACCTCCAGATGATCATGGTTTTATGCTCGACCCACTCTGCTAAAATTAGGGTAAATGGCCACCTGTTGAATACCTTTACAATCTCAAATGGCACCCCTCAGGGATCTACACTATCCTCCTTAATATTCCTACTCACTATGGAACCCTTTCCCTGTAAACTCAGAGACAACCCAGATATCAAAGGCATTTCAATCAATCATAAAAAGTGGCAGCCTATGCCGATGATATACTGCTATTTTTACAAACCCGATAAACACTATTCCCAATCTCCTCAAAGGATTCTCCCTCTCAAATCTACAAGCCTCTCAAATCTACAAATAAATTTCACCAAGTCAAAAGCACTAAACATCTGCCTTCCATCGACTCTGGTCTCTCAATGTAAAAATAGCTTTCCTTTCTCCTGGGAATCCCGGGCCATCACATACCTGGGTATCAAAATTCCCACCAAAATGTCTGACTTATATGCACAAAACTTCCAACCTACCCTACATAGCATCCAATGTGATCTTCAAAAATGGCATCAGGGTTCATTGAAAATGAATGTGTTGCCCAGGCTTCTCTACTTGTTGCAAGCAATCCCTATTAAGCTCTCACCATCCTTTTATGCCTCCTACAAACGCATGTGTAGAAAATCTATGTAGTCAAATAAAACATCTAGACTCAGTTGGGATCGACTAACACTCCCTAAATTAAGAGGTGGTTTGAGCCTACCAGATATTCAAAAGTATCATTGGGCATGCCATATGACCAAAATAGTGGATTGGCACGTACACAAGTCGAGCAAGGACTGGATCCAACTTGAACAGGCATTCACTTCAACCCCATTGGCCCATTTTCCATGGATCCACCACTCCCACATTCCCAAAAATCTATCATCTCATCCACTGATCAGTGCCACACTACTTTACTCCCAAATGGCAGGTAAACAGTCCAAGATCCTAAACACCCCGGGTCCCATGACATCAGTGGACAAAAACTCAGAATTCCCTGCAGGCCCCCCCTTACGAGACTTAACAGTGACACCAACTAGCTTAGGCCCGAGAGCAAAAAACTTCTTTACGAATGGGAAACTCCTGACACACCAAAACATGTCTTTGGCTTTCCCAGAATACCATATTCAATTTTTTAAATTCCTACAGCTCAGACATTTCTTTCAAACCTACAAACCAACGCACCTTGGCATCTTGATTACACACCATTCAAAACTCTTTGCATCAATGAGGAACCCCAGAGACATGTAATCTCATCAATTTATGCACTCCTTTTCACTAACCACGACATTAAAGAAGACACCCTGGTTAGACGCTGGGAATCAGAACTCAATCTAGACCTGACCACTAAAGAATGGGAACGCATATACAATCACATGCATAAGGGATCTCTAAATGTCTCTATTCAGGAGTAGGGATGAGCCAAACACCCCCCGGTTCGGTTCGCACCAGAACTTTCAAACGGACCGAAAATTTGTGCAAACTTTAGAACCCCATTGAAGTCTATGGGACTCGAACGTTTGAAATAAAAAGTGTTAATTTTAATGGCTAATATGCAAGATATTGTCCTAAAAAGGGGTTGGGGACCCGGCTCCTGCCCCACGGTACATGGGTCAATGCCAATTTTTTTTTAAAAACTGACATTTTCGTGAGCATTGATTTTAATGACAATTAAAGTGAAAAAAAGTGAAATATTCCTTTAACCACTTGACCACTGGGCACTTAAACACCCTTAATAACCAGACCAATTTTCAGCTTTCGGTGCTCTCACATTTTGAATGACAATTACTCAGTCATGCAACACTGAACCTATATGAAATTTTTGTCCTTTTTTTCACACAAATTAAGCTTTCTTTTGGTGGTATTTAATCACTGCTCGTTTTTTTTTTTTTGTGCTATAAAAGAAAAAAGACCAAAAATTCTGTAAAAAAAAGAATTTTTCTTCGTTTCTGTTATAAAATTTAGCAGATTAGTAATTTTTTCTTCATAAATTTTGGCCAAAATTTATACTACTACATATCTTTGGTAAAAATAAGTACAAATTGGTGGATATTATTTGGTTTTTGTGAAAGTTATAGAGTCCACAAGCTATGGTGCCAATATCTGAAAATTGATCACACCTGAAGTACTGACGGCCTATTTCAATTCTTGAGACCCTAACATGCCAGAAAAGTACAAATACCCCCCAAATGACCCCTTGTTGGAAAGAAGACATTCCAAGGTATTTTGTAAGAGGCATGATGAGTTTTTTGAAGTTGTAATTTTTTCCCACAATTCTTTGCAAAATCAAGATTTTTTTTACTTTTTTTTTCACAAAATTGTCATATTATCAGTTTATTTCTCACACACAGCATATGCATACCACAAATTACACCACAAAACACATTCTGCTATTACTCCCGAGTACGGCTATACCACATGTGTGAGACTTTTACACAGTGTGGCCACATACAGAGGCCCAACATGCAGGGAGCACCATCAGGCGTTCTGGAGCACCCAGGACAATTCTGACATTTCTCTCCTACATGTAAAAATCATCATTTATTTGCTAGAAAATTACATAGAACCCCAAAACATTATATATATGTTTTTTTTAGCAAACACCCTGGAGAATACAATGGTGGTCGTTGCAACTTTTTATCTCAAACGGTATTTGCGCAGCAATTTTTCAAATGCTTTTTTTTGGAAAAAAAAACAGTTTTGTGCTTAAAAAAAAACACAGTAAAGTTAGTCCAATTTTTGCATAATGTGAAAGATGAAGTTACGCTGAGTAAATAGATATCTAACATGTCATTCTTCAAAACTGCACACGCTCGTGGAATGGCGCCAAACGTCGCTACTTAAAAATCCCCATAGGCGACGCTTTAATTTTTTTTTACTGGTTATATGTTTTGAGTTACAGAGGAGGTCTAACATTTGCAGCGATACCTCACATGTGTGGTTTGAACACCGTTTTCATATTCATATTCACTTACGTATGCGTTCGCTTCTGCATGCGAGCACATGGGGACAGGGGTGCTTTAAAAAATTTTTTTTTTTTTATTGTTCATTTTACTTTATTTATTTTAGTTTGACATTTTTTTCCCCAAAAATAAATTTTTTGATCACTTTTATTCCTATTACAAGGAATGTAAACATCCCTTGTAATAGGAATATGGCATGACAGGTCCTCTTTACAGTGAGATGTGGGGTCAATAAGACCCCGCATCTCACCTCTAAGCTGGGAAGCCTGAAATAAAAAATAAAAAAAGATTCTGGCTTTGATCGTATTGGCGAGTCGGTAGAAGCACCGTAGGGTGGCGGGAGGGGGGGGGGATGTCTATGGCTGGGTATCACCGACTATGGCTGGGTATTGCAGGGTATCTCCGAGTATGGCTGGGTATCTCCGAGTATGGCAATTTATGGCAGGGTATTGCAGAGTATTGGCTGGAATTGTACTGCAGAGTATTGGCGGGTACTGAAGAGTATTGGAGGGTAGTGCAGAGTATTAGCTGGTATTGCAGAGTATTGGCGGGTGTTGCAGAGTATTGGCGGGTGTTGCAGAGTATTGGCGGGTATTGCAGAGTATTTGCGGGAGTTGCAGAATATTTGCGGGTGTTGCAGAGTATTGGCTGGTGTTGCAGAGTATTTGCGGGTGTTGCAAAGTATTTGTGGGTATTGCAGAGTATTTGCGGGTGTTGCAGAGTATTGGGGGGTGTTGCAGAGTATTTGCGGGTGTTGCAGAGTATTTGCGGGTGTTGCAGAGGAGCGGCCATTTACCGTGATCCATGATGCGTCACGGATGCTCTCGAGTGCGCGCCCCGGGGGGCACGCGAGAGCGGAATTCTGGGAGGACGTCATATGACGGCCTCCCAGAGTTAAACAACCACCCTGTAGCCGTCATTCGGCTATGGGCCGGTTGTTAAGTGGTTAAATATCGTGCCTGTGGGTGTGTCTATAGTATGCCTGTGAAGTGGCACGTGTTTTCCATGTTTAGAACAGTCCCTGCACAAAATGACATTTAACGTAAAAAAAAAGTAATTTAAACCTGCTTGCAGGTTTTAATGTAATATCTGGTTCTGGCAATATGGATGAAAATCATTGATAAAAATGGCAGGGGTAGCCATGTATGGATATTAAGGGGAACCCCGTACCCAAATAAAAAAAAGGAAAGGCATGGGGCCCCCAGGCCCTATATACTCAGAACAGCAGTATAAAGGCGGTGAAAACAAGACAGGGACTGTGTAGGTTTGTTGTTAAGTAGAATCTGTTTGTAATTTTGAACTGGTACATTTTTAAAGTGTAGCTCCAGTCAAAAAAACTATTTTTAAGCTTTTTGGAAAACATAGGGAAGGGTAATCACTCCTGTATCATTTTTTTTGGCCGTCCATCTTTTTTCCTCTTCCTTCCTGTTGTCTCCTTCCGTTTGCAAGTAGGAGACGTTTGTAAGTTGGATGTTTGAAAGTAGGGGCCTGCCCTATATGCTCTGCAGAAATGTGGGCCTAAGGTGTTGGTGCTGCCACAACACTGTATGCCCTCAAAGTGACTCTTTTTGGGCGCTGGAGCGCCCTGCTGTGAACAACTATATCAAGAATTGTAATTACATGCCCCTGTTAAACAGGGGCTGAAAAATTGGGCCTTAGGCACTGCTTGCTGGTGCCACGACACTGCAATCTCTCCCAGATACTCTAGTTGGAGTGCAGGAATGAGCCCTGCTGCAAAGCATTGCATCAAAAATTATAATTACATGCCCCTGTTAAACAGGGGCTGAAAAATTTGGCCTTAAGCACTGGTGCTGGTGCCACGACACTGCAACCTCTCCCAGATACTCTAGTTGGAGTGCAGGAATGAGCCCTGCTGCAAAGCATTGCATCACAAATTTTAATTACACGCCCCTGGGCTGGTGGCGGCGCCAGGACCAAAAATGTTCTTCCAAGATATCAGCAGGATCATTGAGGAGGAAGAGGATAGTCAGTCAACATAACAGGACAGTCACTCAGCATCAGCATAGGCAGTCTTGAAGGGATGTGACATTTAAAAAAAAATTATGCAGTTACTTCAGGTGCTTGGTAGCTGGTGGTGATCCAAGACTGATTCATCTTTATGAAGGTCAGTCGATCAACCGAGTCAGTGGACAGGCACATCCTGTGATCGGTTACAAAGCCACCAGCAGCACTGAAGGTGAAATCCGAAAGAACACTGGATGCAGGACAGGTCACTAGCTCAATTACATACTGTGCAAGCTCTGGCCAGTGAGCCATCCTCAAGACCCAGTAAGCCAGAGGATTTTCGGTGGGAAAGGTGTCCGAGTCTGACCTTGGCCTTAGGTATTCCTGCACCATGTAAATCAGACGCTGGCGATGGTTGCTGGAACCGATCATACCTTGGGGTTGCGGACTAAAAAATTGTCTAAACGCATCGGTCAGATGGCCACCTTCTCCACCGCTCCTTCTGTGACTGACCGAAGCCTCAGCAAAACGTTGTCTGAGGGAACGCGTTGCACAGACCTTTCTGCAAGGCCTCCCGGAGATGTCTCACCCTCTGCTCCCTCTGCGACAGCAAGATAAGGTCCACAACCTTACCCTTGTACCGTGGATCAAGGAGAGTGGCCAGCCAGTAATGGTCCCTCTCCTTGATCCGAAGAATACAAGGATCCTTCCGCAGGCTTTGCAGGATCAGGGAGGCCATGCAGCGAAGGTTAGCTGAGGCATTCGGTCCGGAGTCCTCTGGGTCACTAAGGACAACATGATCTGCAGCCACCTCCTCCCAGCCAGGCTCCACCTCCATGCTGACACAAGCCTCCTCCTCCTCTTCCTGTGTGATGAGTGGGACAGCAGGAACACTGTCTGGATAAAGGGGGCCTTGAGAGACAAGGGATTCCTCCTCTTCCTGCCTCTGTTCTGCCTCAAGTGACCTGTCCATTACTCCACGCAGCGTATGCTCCAACAGGTGGATAAGACATACAGTGTCACTGATGCATGCACTGTCACTGCTCACCATCCTCGTGGTCTCCTAAAATGGTGACAGGACAGTGCATACATCCCTGATCATGCCCCACTGTCGTGGTGAAAAAAACGAGCTCCTCTGACCCTGTCCTGGTGCTGTAGTCGCACAGGTACTCATTGATGGCCCTCTGCTGCATGTGCAGCCGCTACAGCATGACCAACGTTGAGTTCCACCTGGTGGGCATGCCACATATAAGGCAGTTCTTGGGCAGGTTCATCTCCTTTTGGTGCTCAGCCAGCTGAGCACTGGCATTAAATGATCAGCGGAAATGCACGCAGACTTTCCTGGCCTGCCTCAGGACATCCTGTAAGCCTGGGTACCTGCCCAAGAACTGCTGCACCACCAGGTTAAGGACGTGAGCCACACAGGGCACATGGGTCAGTTGTCCCTGTCGGAGGGCAGAGAGGAGGTTGGTGCCATTGTCGCATACCACCATTCCCGGCTTAAGCTGTCGTGGCGTCAACCACCTCTCGGCCTGCCCCTGCAGAGCTGATAAAATATATGCCCCAGTGTGGCTCCTGTCCCCCAAACAAACTAGCGCAAGCACGGCATGGCATCTTCTTGCCTGCATACTTGCATAGCCCCTTGAATGCCTACAGAGCACCGCTGGTTCTGAGGACAGAGCACTGGAAGAGGCCATGGAGGAAGAAGAAGAGGAGGGGGTGGAGGAGAGAGGTGTGTCACAATCAGTAGTAGCATTTTGGAGGCGTGATGGCGGAACAACCTCCAACACTACTGCACCTTGTCCTGAATCCTTCCCAGCTGCCAGAAGAGTGATCCAATGGGCTGTGAAAGATAGGTAATGTCCCTGTCCATGCCTGCTGGACGATGAGTCGGCGGTAATATGCACCTTACCACTGATCGCCCTGTCCAGCGAGACAAGGACATTGCCTTCCACATGCCCTTTAGGGAACCTTCCGTGAGAAAAAGTGGCGTTTGGGGACCTGCCACTGAGGAACCACTCATTGCACAAACTCACTGAAGGGGGCCGAGTCTACCAACTGAAAGGGCAGCAGTTGAAGTGCTAGCAATTTAGCCAAGCTAGCATTGAACCGCTGGGCATGTGGATGGCTGGGAGTGAACTTCTTTCTACGGTCCAGCAGCTGGGGATGGGAAATTTGCCTGCTACAATTGGACATGGGTGTACTGCTAGCAGAGTGCCCGCAAGCACTTGACTGTGACACACCTAATTCTACACCTTCATTCCTCTCAGTGCAGGTTTTGGAGAGGACTGAAGGTCTAGTGGGGTTGGAGATCCCAGCTGATGAGGAGCAAGGAGAGGGCCGCTTTGTTCTTTGGTGTGGGTCTTTGAGGTAAGCTTGCCAACGAGCTGCATGGCAGGTCAACATATGTCTGGTCAAGCATGTGGTGCCCAAGCGGCTGATGTTTTGGTCATGGGAGATATGCTTGAGACATATGTTGCAAATAGCAGCAGTGCGATCTGATGCACTCGTCTCAAAAAAGGCCCACACCAAAGAACTTTTAGAATAACGCGCAGAGGCAGCGCCCTGCACAGGCGGATCTCTGCGGTGTGATTCAGTCGGTGTACTTCCCCTAAGCTGGCCCCCGGAGGGCATCCTGCCTCATTGGAGATGTGCCTCCTCCTCCTCCTCCTGCTCCTCCTCCTCCTCCTCTCTCCTATCAGGCACCCACGTGGAGTCAGTGACCTCATCATCCCCTCCATTTTCATTACTGGAGCAAACCTGGCAGTATGCTGCAGCTGGTGGAACATGATTGCCCGATTGCTGTCTTTCTTTAGCATCCCCTCTTTCTGCGCTCACGCTACTGCCTTCCTCTAGCTGGGTATCATCATAAGAGCCTTCAAAACGCTGGGCATCCTCCTGGACCATGTACCCAGCACTGTGCTCAAACAGTTTGGGGGACTCCTCAGGAGGACACGGTGGGTCTAAGGAAGGAGTGACTGATGACATTGAGCCGAGGGAAGAGGACGCGTTGGCAGCTGCTTTGCTAGTACTCTGAGCCTGTGTGAGAGAGGATGAGGGGGATGAAGAGGGCTTGGTCATCCACTCTACCAAGTCTTCAGCATGATGCGGCTCAACACGTCCAGCTGACGAAAGTAAGGACAACCATATCCCATGGCCATGTCTTGATGACGATGCACCGTGTCCATGACCAGCACTGTTGTCTCTAGACACAGAGCTTGCTTGCCCTCTTGTATTGGCTCATGACTGTCTGCCTCTCCTTGCTGGCCTTCCAGACATAGTAATGGCCTGCAGGGAGATGGGAAAACCAGCAATTGGGTAGTGTATATTGTGCTGGAGGCACACAACACCCACTAACTCCTGCAGATGCCTGTATTAGAGAACACCAGCAATAAAGGGTAGATACAGGTGTACACTGTGCTGTGCTGAAGGAGCACAACACCCACTAACTCCTGCAGATGCCTGTATTAGAGAACACCAGCAACAAAGGGTAAATACAGGTGTATACTCTGCTGGAGGCACACAGCACCCACTAACTCTTGCAGATGCCTTTATTAGAGAACACCAGCAATACAGGGTAGATACAGGTGTATGCTGTGCTGTGCTGGAGGTACACAATTCCCACTAACTCCTGCAGATGTCTTTATTATAGAACACCAGCAATCAGGGGTAGATACAGGTGTATACTATGCTGGAGGCACACAACACCCACTAACTCATGCAGATGCCTGTATTAGAGAACACCAGCAAAAAAGGGTAGATACAGGTGTATACTGTGCTGTGCTGGAGGTACACAACACCCACTAACTCCTGCAGATGCCTTTATTAGAGAAAACCAGCAATAAAGGGTAGATACAGGTGTATACTGTTCTGTGCTGGAGGCACACAACACCCACTAACTCCTGCAGATGCCTGTATTAGAGCACACCAGCAAAAAAGGGTAGATGCAGGTGTATAGTGTGCTGGAGGCACACAACACCCACTTTAACTCCTGCAGATGCCTGAGAAAAGAACACACTGTCCCTGCCTATCTAGCTCTTTCTCTGCACGCCAGAACATACTACACAAAGCCGCCATGCTGGCTGCCTTATATAGTGTGGGGTGCATCCTGCCTGTGGCCAATTATGTCTCTCTTTGCTGCTGGCGCTGTGATTGCTCGAGCATGGGTCACAGTGCATGCTTGGCCAATCATGAGCCAGCAATGCACTGCGATGGCGCAGTGCATTGTGGCCGTGAGCGCCACGCGAACTTGGCCTGAACGGCCCATAATGTTCGGTATTCCCCTAATGTGAGAACAGCCGATGTACGAGTCAAACATACGTTCGACTCGAACACCAAGCTCATCCCTATTCAGGAGAATAGATATAAGATATTCTCAAGGTGGTACAGAACCCCTGAGAAGATACAACATTTCCACCCAAGTCTTCCTCCACTATGCTCGAGATGCAAAAATGCCCAAGGCACATTGTTCCACGTTTGGTGGGAATTTCCACTAATACAACCATTCTGGATCGAAATACAACACCTCATCTCCTGAATCACAACTTACAACATAGAACTCACTCCCGCTCAATTCTTACTACACCATACACCCTCTTCTCCACAAACTTACAAAAAATCTCTCAACAATACACCTTATTAATGCAGCCAACCAGTACGTTCCAGTCCATTGGAGAATTTCCACAACTCCCGCAGTCGAAGAATGGACACGACGAGTTGATAAAGTGGAAGAGATGGAAAATCTCATACATCAGGCCAGAGACAACATGACCAATTATGAGAAAACATGGGCGTGCTGGAAACACTTCCGGAAAATGCCTCAACCTTCCTCAAACTCTCCTCCCACATCCCCCCCCCCCACTAGACTGGTCAATTCTCCCCAGCAGACATGAATTCCTATACATCTATACTCACAGAACATGTACACGATCATACCACTATCCTACCACACTTGAAACCTATGAGGGACATCAATGACCATCCCTCACCACTTAAGCTGGAACACCTAATAACCTAACAACTGAATATATAGGAAACTTAGCTCAGTCTCCTGCACCAATGTACCCATTCCCTCTGCAACCTTTTTACCATAACCCAAGACTCCACCCATTCACAGCAAGCTCCCTTTAGGGGTGAATGGGAATGGGGTAATATCTAACTATAAAAAAAAACATACTAATGCCGTGTACACACAATCAGACTATCCAGCGGACTTGCACGTGTATGGGCTCCAGCGGATTTTTTTCCCCCCAAAAGTCCGGCGGACTTAGAAAGTAGTTTTGACTCAAAAATTGTCCGGTGGACGGCGAGTCAGGCGGACAATCCGGCCATCTGTGTGCTATTCCTCCGGACTTTTGAAATGAACGGACTTTCCCGCACACGGAGAAAAGTCAGTTCATTTTGAACGCGGCGCCAGGTAGCCGGGACTAGCAAAAGAGGTCAATGCCGTCGCCTGCGGCAGCGAGATTGACACATCGTTAGCCCCATTACATGGTATGGACTTAAAGGGGAATGGCGTGGGGGTCCATATCAGACCCTTATCTGAGCACACAACCCGGCAGGTCAGGAAAGGGGGTGGGGACGAGCGAGCGCCCCCCCCCCTCCTGAGCCGTACCAGGCCGCGTGCCCTCAACATGGGGGGGTGCTTTGGGGAAGGGCTGGAAGAAGGAGCGGAGGCCCAGCAAGAAGAACCGAAGAGGGGGACAAGACCCCTGAAGTCAGAAGAAGAGGCGGCGACAGAAAACTTGGCCACTGCTAGTAAAAGAGCTAAAGGAAGAAAGCAGAGGCCCGACAAGAAGAACCGAAGAGGGGGACAAGACCCCTGAAGTCGGAAGAAGACCCCCGGGCGGCGACGAAGAAGAAAGCCGGGCTCCTCCTCTAGTAAAAGAGCTAGCAAAAGAGCAGAAGATAGAGGAGTCCGGCGAGAAGACCCCCCAAGACGGAAGAAGACCCCCGGAGCTGTGCAATAAATGATTTTGAAATCTTGTGTTGTGTTTTATTTACATTTTTTTCACCAGGTGAATGGGTAGGGGTACATTGTACCCCATACTCATTCACATAGGGTGGGGGGCCAGTATCTGGGGTCCCTTATTAAAGGGGGCTCCCGGATTGCGATAAGCCCCCCGCCTGCAGACCCCAACAACCAACGGCCAGGGTTGTCGGGAAGAGGCCCTTGTCCTCATCAACATGGGGACAAGGTGCTTTGGGTTGGGGGCAAAAACAAAAAAAATATGTGAAAAGTGTGGTGGGCATTTTTATTCAGTCCTCTGAGTCAATACTTTGTACACCTACCTTTTTCTGCAATTGCAGCTGCAAAATAGCTCAACCTCTGTCAGATTAGATGGAGAGCATCTGTGAACAGCAAATGTTCAAGTCTTGCCACAGATTCTCAATTGGATTTAGGTCTGACATTCTAACACATGAATATGCTTTCATCTAAACCATTCCATTGTACCTATGGCTGTATGTTTAGGGTCGTTGTCCTGCTGGAAGGTGAACCTCCACCACAGTCTCAAGTATTTTACAGACTCTAACAGGTTTTCTTCTAAGATTGCCCTGTATTTGGCTATATCCATCTTCCCATCCGCTCTGGCCAGCTTCCCTGTCCCTGCTGAAGAAAAGCATCTCCAAAGCATGAACACACCATCCTCACCATTTTTCAAGGTGAGGATGGTGTGTTCAGGGTGATGTGCAAGTGTTAGTTTTCTGCCACACATAGCATTTTGCTTTTAGGCCAAAAAGTAAAATTTTGATCTCATCTGTCCAGAGCACCTTCTTCCACATGTTTGCTGTGTCCCCTGTATGGCTTCTTGCAAACTGCAAACAGGACTTATTATGGCTTTCTTTCAACAACGGCTTTCTTCTTGCCACTCTTATATAAAGGCCACATGTGTGGAGTGCACAACTAATAGTTGTCCTATGGACAGATTCTCCTACCTGAGCTACAGGTCTCTGCAGCTCCTCCAGATTTACCATGCTTCTCTGATTAATGCTCTTCTTGTCCGGCTTGTTAGTTTAGGTGGACGGCCATGCCTTGGTAGGTTTGCAGTTGTGTCAAACTCTTTCCATTTTCAGATGATGGATTGAACAGTGCTTTGTTAGATGTTCAAACTTGGGATATTTTTTTTTATAACCTAACCCTGCTTTAAACTTCTCCACAAATTTATCCCTGACCTGTCTAGTGTGTTGTTTGTCCATCATGATGATGTTTGTTCACTAAGGTTCTCTAACAAACCTCAGAGGGCTTCACAAAACAGCTGGATTTATACTGAGATTAAATTATACACAGGTGGACTCTATTTACGCATTGTGTGACTTCAGAAGGCAATTGGTTTGACTATATTTTAGTTAGGGGTATCAGAGTAAATGGGGCTGAATACAAATGCATGCCACATTTTTCAGATATTTATTTGTAAAAAATGTTTAAAAACATTTATCATTTTCCTTCCACTTCACAATTATGTGCCACTTTGTATTGGTCTATCACATAAAATCTAAATAAAATACATTTATGTTTTTGGTTGTAACATTATAAAATGTGGAAAATGTCAACGGGTATGAATTATTTTTCAAGGCACTGTATATACTGAACGTTTTCAGCTTTAATGTGTTTTTGTTTTAAAGGCCCTTATTTAAACACACTATGGGATCTATACTCTTGTCTTTCCCAGATTAAGCATTCCTCTGTTTTATATCCTTTTTTCCCCATAAGTAATGGCACTAGAAAAGTGTGTCTGTTATCACCTCTGTTATTTATCCTGTGTTTAGAACCCCTTGCTGAGGCCATACAATCAAATATAGACATCCACGGGGTATCTGTGTGACACAAGGGATACACGCTATCTTTATTCAAACACTAACTGACCCTCATACCTCTCTATATTGTCTATTTTTGGCTCTATATCTGGATATAAAGTTAACACTACCAAGACAGAAGTGTTGTCCTTATATATCCCTTTCCCACTACTTACCTCTCTATATTTCCCTTATTCATACCACTGTTGCACTTAATCTCCTAAATATATTCAACCCTGTATAGTATCAATTAACTTCACCTCCCCTCATTTAGAGAAATCCTCTTATCGCTAAAACGATGGGACCCCTACAATATTCCCTTGCTAGGTAGAATAAATTGGTCTAACATCTCAAATTTGCCTACATTTTTTACCTCTTTGAGACCATCCCTGTTCCAATCTCTCTCACTCTCAGCTACATGCTAATCAGTCTTTATTAATTTTATTTGGCATAATCTCATAGCACGTTCGACTCTTTTATCTCTGATTTCTAGAGGCAAACTAGGATCACCATATTTGATAAAATACTTTTATGCCATGCAATTATGTTCTATTTCCTCTTGGTTCATTCAATACCCACCTAACTGATGGATGGAAATAGAACCGGGCTTATTTATCCTGTGCATCCTTGTTTGCTGATTTGGTCAGATTAAGCCTCTAGCTTATTTACTAAGCTGAAATACTCATGCTCTGCTCCCATGTTGTTTAGATTGTTGATTTTCAAAAATGCTTTGTAAGGTGCTCTCTCTCTTCACCATGCCCCTCAGTGACTAATATTCCATACAAACCAGGGATCCTAGATAGCTTATCCTATAAACAATTGATTCCCTTGGCTTGAGAAGCAATCTTTCAGTTACGCTCTCTCATTAATGCAATCGCTCCCAAACATCACCCCTTTAACTACAATACAGGGCACTTTCGCCCCCTTCCTTCCCAGACCAATTTTCAGCTTTCAGCTCTCTAGCACTTTCAATGACAATTGCGCGGTCATGCTACGCTGTACCCAAATTAAATTTTCATAATTTTGTTCGCACAAATAGAGCTTTATTTTAGTGGTATTTATTCACGACTGCGTTTTTTATTTTTTTGTGATATAAGCAAAAAAAGAGCGGAAATTTGGAAAAAACAAAACAATATTTTCTAATTTCTATTTTAAAAGAAATCCAATAACTTAAATTTCGTCATAAATTTAAGCCAAAATGTATTCTACATGTCTTTGGTAAAAAAAAAATTCCATTAAGTGTATAATAATTGGTTTGTGTGATCATGGACATATGTACGCAAATGATTATGTACAGTTGTGTGCAGGTGATCACGGACATATGTGTGCAGATAATCATTGGGACATGTGATTTTGAGTGGGACATATGTTGGGGACATGTGTTTTTCTTATTTGGGGACATGTATTTTTTTGGGGACATTGTGTGGGTACATGTATGTTTTACACTAGACTGGTGATCAGTGAGTAAAAAGCTGTAAAAAAGCTCATACTCACTGATCACCAGCTGGCTGCAGTGATCTGCTCTCCTCTCCTCAGCGACGACTTCCGTGTGAGGAGAGGAGAGCCTATTGCCTAGCAACCGGCTGTTTGTTTACATCACATGATGGCTGTGATTGGACACAGCCGTCATGTGATCAGGAGGGCCAATCACAGAGCCCTCCTTCTGATCCGAGATGCACCGTGTCCGGGTGACACAAGCGCATCGGGATCACGCTGCTGCGTGGGCATGCACGCAGGCGATCCCCCTCCTTCTGAAGAACGTTCCTGAACATCCAGTCAGAAGGGGATACCCACCCGGCCATATATATATACATTGGCCGGGTGGGAAGTAGTTAAGGAATTACAAACCTATAAACAAATGCTAAAACATTTTTTTTATTTATACCTTCAAGTTAAGCATTATCTGTACAGTACACTTTGTCACATTTTTTTAACCTTAGGTCAACTCACTAAATTTGAATGCATTAGTGCTCAAAGCCATCATCAATTACACTTAATTTTTTCTATTTACAAAATTCTTCATTAGGAATCCCTACTTTCTAAAGACTAACATTTGTATATGCATAAATGGGCACAGATCCTTCAGTGCTCCATCTCTCTGAAGTGCTGAGAGAGAATCTGGGACTCTGCTTCTAAATCTTCCTGCTGCATGGTGTATAGGGTGAATACTTTTAAAATAATAGCTAAAATGAAAATAATAAATAAATAAATAACTGCTAGAGATGTGGCCGGGGAAAGGGCTTTATATATAAATATTCTGGCAGTGCCCTCATATCCACTTCTTTTGGTTTTATGTGATTTCTATTTTTTTGTATGGTTCTGTAAATTTCTCAACCTTTGGACACTATTCATTATCTCCTGGGCTTACCACTCCTTTATATTTCCAAACACTTCCAAAAATGAGTGACTCATATTTTAACAGAAGCCAGGAGAACCATTTCTTTACAATGGCTATCCATGGAGACCCCATCCCACTCCCAACTATTGGATATCATTGCGGATGTTCACAGATTGGAACATTTCATGGTAAAAATTGGTGACACATTACAGTTTATTAAAATCTGGACCACATAGAATCAGTCTACGGTCTCCCATCTCCTCCTATGATATCCTAATGTTATTATATTGAAGCTAATTCCTTGTCCACTGACATCATTATACATTCCTTGTGTGTATTATATTACCAATTCTTCTTTGTTAACTTTTCATACTTGAAAATGCTCTTTATCGAGTCATCTTGGTCCAAGGCTGCTCCCACCCTTGCCCTTGTTCTTACTGCTTATCTGAGGTTGTCATCATTTAGGCCCCATGCACATGAGACGCCGGTGCAAACTCTGCTGAACGCATGTTTTTAAAAGCTGAAACCGGCGGTTAAAAGCGCCCGTTTTTCCACAGTTGAATGCCACGTTTAGCGGCATTTTACTGCATATGCGTCTAGAAGCGTTTATAAGATAACCTCGTAAGACCCTCCCCAAGCTCAAAAAAACTTATTATTTAACTTGTTCAGCCATTTTGTGAGACCAGAGTGTGTAGCAGCAGCTGTGAGAGCAGCAGTGTACTTGTATTTAGCATGTCACTTGCCACGTCACCTGCCACAAGTTGGGGATTGTCCACTTGCCACGTCACCTGCCACAAGTTGCGGATTGTCATTTGCCACGTCACCTGCCACAAGTTGTGGATTGTCCACTTGCCACGTCACCTGCCACAAGTTGTTGATTGTCCACTCGCCACGTCCCTTGTCACAAGTTGTGGATTGTCCACTTGCCACGTCACCTGCCACGTCACCTGCCACGTCACCTGACACAAGTTGTGGATTGTCCACTTGCCACAGCACCTGCCACAAGTTGTGGATTGTCCATTTGCCATGTCACTTGCCACTTCACCTGCCACAAGTTGTGGATTTTCCACTTGCCACATCGCCACATCACTTGCCACATCACCTGCCACAAGTTGTGTATTATCCATTTGCCACGTCACCTGCCACAAGTTGTTTGTTCAAATCTAAAAACATATGGGTCAAATTCCAATTATACTTCGGATAACAGCAATGCGAGTGGTGTATTGGATTGGATCAAGGGCTCATTAGGGTATATAAATGGTCTATGAATCACTGCAAGCAATTACAATTGTTTAAAATATTTTTTTAATGGTTTTTCATCATTTGCCATCATTTTTGAGATTTTAATGTTAAAAAAAAAAATAGGGCACCTTTAAAAACGCGTATAAACAAAAACGTGGCTAAACACGGTACCAGCGTTTTGCCATGTTTTGCCGCGTTTAGCCACGTTTGGCATCTGAAAACGTGGAAAAATTTAGCGTCTGAACCCATTTTTTTGCTTCTGGAAAAACAAGGTTACGACTAAGGCTATTACCGAAATGCATCAGTTTTATTGTTTTATTATCACTCTGGTGTACCAATAAATTACACTTTAAGGATTACAGTGTTGCCAGCTCTTCTTACTATAAAAACAAGGTTAAACGCAACTGCCTAAATATTCCAAAAAACGAGACTGTGTACACAGACACATAGGAGAACATTGAATGAGTTCAGGGGCAGTTGAAAAAAGTGTCCAACTGCCTCTGAACACCCATTTAACAGCGTCTCATATGCATGGGGCCTAATTGTAACATTGATATCCACTTGACTTGCATTACTAGGATTTATGATTTTTTTTTTTTTTACTTTACTGCATAAATCTTTTTGTCTAGGTTTTCTTTGTATGGCTGTCTGTTTCCAAACTTTGTACTGTTTGTTCTTTATTTTTGTTACACTTTGAAAACTCAATAAGAATACAATTAAAAAATATATATTTTGTGGTAATTGAGATTAAAACAGACTTTAATTGGTATTTCCAAATGGCAGTAACATTTAAAAAAAGTCAGCAGATCTACTTTCTTTCAATTGTATTGCTTTAAAATGTCCATCATCAATGTACGGTAATTGAAAAAAAAAACACAAAAAAAACAACAACATTTGGGGGCCACAAAAAGGTCCTTCTCTCAGATCACAGTAACTATGAAATGGGAAGAATAGCGTGTTGGTGACAAAAACTCCTGCTGTGTACAGATGGTTGCATACAAAGTTTCAATCAGAATTGAAAACGCTCCTGCTGTGCTTTTTCTTTAGAAAGCAGTTGATCCCGTGTCACGAGTATTAAATGTAAATCTGTAATTTGTAAACAATTTTATAGAAATGTGAAAAAAACCTGCTATAAAATACAAATGTAAAAATGTATTAACTTTATATAAGTTTATATAACCTTAAAAAAAAATCAAAAAAAAAAATCAAAAAACATTGTACACTATTTTGTACAAAACATGCAAAATAAAAAATCTAATTAAATAATAAAAAAAAAAATTAAATCATTGAATGTTTCTTTTAAAAAGTCTATATATATATATATATATATATATATATATATATATATATATATATATATATATATATATATATATATATATAGTGACATACAGGTTCTTAAGATAAATGAGTGACAGTGAAAGGTCTGTAGGCAGCAAGGGTTTAAGAACTGGCCACACTTTGCTCTCCCACCTTGGGTATCATTTTGACTTACCCGTGTAGAATACGTGGTGGTGCTGAGAGAGAAGGAAGCAGGCTGTGAGGGAACATGCCTGCAGGACTGACGCATTCTCAGTGAGGTCTATTTTTAGCCAGAGGGCTTACATTTTGTTTGATGGACTTTTGCTTTGAGACTGTTTTCTACCTCTGCATGGGAATCCTTGTCTGTTGCTGCTTTGCTGACCAAATAAACATGGTCAAGAAGCCCTTAACTTTGCACATGGCTGGATCACCTCCCTGAGAACTCTCTACTTGAAGCTAATTGCCCACAATTATATATATATATATATATATATATATATATATATATATATACAGTATTTTAAATACATTGAGAGGTCTTTCTCCCAAGTAATAAACAACCTCACACGTTGCTACTTTATGAATGATGCTACTAAGTAATTGAAGCAATATTCTCCTGTGTTCTAGAGAAAAATCTCTGCTGCTCAGAGTCAAAAACACAAACAGGAAATATGGTCTTTTCTAAATTTTCTAAAACATAACAGAAATATTATAAAGAAGATGTTCTCAGCTGAACAAAGTCTCTTAAGACAGACTTATCAGATTTACTAGAAGTCAAAAGAAATAATCCTGAGTTTAAAATTGAATCTCTTTGCAGGGGAAATTGCTTCAATAGAATTATGAAGAAAACATGACATATGGTTTAAAGCCTAACTCCGGGTTTTAGTAAACCTTAAACAGTTTGTTTGGACCAAGCTAGTCCAAACAAACAATACACTAACACATGCAGTGGTTGTGTGTGTTATATAAACTTCATGTAACGTCAACTACATACAGTATAAAATGAAACAACCAATGGATTTGCTCACCACATATGGAGTTTACTAAGAATTACAGAGAAGTGATCTGTGATATTAAATTGCAGTTTTATCCCATGGCGCACCATAGCAGGGCCACAAAAGCTGCCCACAAAGAATCTACAATCAAAAAATATTTCTTTACTATAAAGTTGAATCCCTTATAAGAAGGAAGTGAAGTTATATTCCTTTCTTACTGGACTTGTATTAATGCAAACAACCACTAGAGAGTGTCCAACAGAGCACAGGTAGGCTTCAGGGAAAATAGTAGTCCCCTAGGGACCCAAGCTGGGGAAAGAGGGGGTAATATGTATGTAGTATACAGTATGTACACAGACACACACATGTAGGGCTAAATAGCATTTAATCCCTAGCAATAAGCACTAAAAAGATGTGAAACCATCTTTAATATACAAATTAACTAAAAAAGGAAGATGATGGGGGCGTGGCTTGGGCATGCTGGTGTGAAGAAGTAAGGCTGAGAGCTCCTGTGGATATATCACCATTACATCGAGGGACTGTATCACTGGTTCTAACATGCCCAGTAAGCAGAGAGCCTCCTCACAGCCGACCCGTGCTACTGCCTGACTCCCTCTCAGACCAATCCAAGATGGCGCCGAAGCTCCAACAGTTATAGACACAGGCAGCCTCGCCTATGGCAGATATGAACTCTGCAGCTTTGCTGTACCATGCACAGGTATGCAGTGTCAGCCTGGATTCCTCGCAATCTCCTGCTCATAGCTCTCATGCTGGCTCTGTTCTGACTGATTTGGACAGTGACTAGAGCACACATCAGAGAGACACAAAGATTAATATCAACCACCTAATTTCCACAGTGGAGAATGGCTTTAAAGAGGCTCTGGAGCATTTCAAATCTGAGACCACTGCCCTAGGCAATCATATGGAGACCTTTGAATCAGGGCAAGAGGGCATTGCCAATGCTATGGATGGTCTGGAAGATAGGGCTCTCAGGCATGATACCCTGATTGAATCATTGCTTCTGTAATTGGATGGTTATGAAAATAGAAAAAGGAGGCAAAACATCCACATTTGTGGCCTTCCTGAAGCCACAATGCTCCACGATCTTATTCCAAAACTCCAGGGACTATTTAACCGCTTCCCGACCAGCACACACTGATATATACATCGGCAGAGTGGCGCTGACGGGCAAAAGGGCGTATAAGTACATCTCCTTTAAGAAGCGGCGCTGTGCTCACACCTGTTCTTCATGGCCATGACCGCGGGTCTCGTGGACTCGATGTCCACCGGGTCCCGTGATCATGTCGCCGAGAGGTAGAATGGGGAGATGCTTTTATAAACAAAGCATTTCCCCATTCTGCCTAGTGACAGGACAGAGATCACTGCACTCTTTCATTGAAAGCAGTGATCGCTGTTATGTGTGTTGTAGCCCCTCTCCCCAGTTAGAATCATTGCCTAGGACACACTTAACCACTTCATCACCCCTAGTGGTTGACCCCTTCCCTGCCAGTGCCAGTTACACAGTAACCAATGCATTTTTATAGCACTGATCACTGTATAAACGGTCCCAAATGGCACAAACCAATCAATATACACTTATTGCGATTTTCTTTTTTTACCAAAAATATGTAGAATAATACATATCGGCCTAAACTGAGGAAAACATTTTTTTTTTATATATTTTTGGGGATATTTATTATAGCAAAAAGTAAAAAAAGAATGTGTTTTTTCAAAATTATTGCACTTTTTTGTTTATAGAGCAAAAAATAAAAACCACAGAGGTGATCAAATGCCACCAAAAGAAAGCTCTATTTTTAGGGAAAAAAATGCGTCAATTATGTTTGGGTACAATGTCGCATGACTGGGCAATTGTCAGTTAAAGCAATGCAGTGTCAAATCACAAAAAGTGCTTTGGTCAGGAAGGGGGTAAATCCTTCCGGGGCTGAAGTGGTTAAATAGATTTTGGCAGAGGTGGCCCCAGAGTCTTTAGAAATTGGCCGCGCACACAGGGCCTTGCTCCCATCTTCACAAGATGGGAACAAGCCCAGAGATGTCATATGCAGGATATATAAATATGCAAGAAGTCATCATGGCAGCTATGCGGGAGAAAGGGCATATTGAAATTGATGGGGCACTACGCTCTCTGTTCCTGGATCTAAGCAAACATTTATGATGCCCAGAGCTGTTCATCTTCAAGGTACTACAACATGAAGCTGCCACTCACCGGTGGGGTTCCCTTTTCACCTTATCGCCAGTAAAGACAACAAAACAGCAGTGCTTCACAATAGAGATAGCTTACCTACCTTTTTGGAACTTCTACATCTTCTGTCCGTGGACTTTCCAGACTGAAAATACCAGTATTCCATTCCGAACCCACAATGCCCAGGGCCATGGACCCCAGCCCACTGCACTCTCACCGCAGACAACATTGAATCTGCAGTGTGTCACAAGATTCTTCACAACAAGAAAGCTGACTTAAGCCTCGTACACATGGTACGATTGTTGGCCAACCAAGCGTCTGATTTTTGTCAAAAGGGCGTGTGTCAGGATCTTGTCTTGCATACTAATAGTACACAACTGTCATGCCACAAATATGAATGTAGTGACGTACTACGAGGAACTTCAGCTCTTGAGCGCCACGTTTGGGCCCCTTCTGTTAATTTCGTGTTTGGTGAGCATTGATTCCGAACATGCGTGTTTGCACTTTCGACTTTTGTGTGATGGATTTGTGTACTGCCCATATGAAAATCTGACGTCAAACCGTTGTCTGACGAAAATTTACTAGCCTGCCATCCAACATTTGTTGGCCAAAAGTTGGACAACAATTATCAAAAGGAGCGTAGTAACGGTAAGATTTTAGAACAGCAGCCTGTCAACGGACAACCCCCTGCCAACAATCCTACCGTGCAGCCATTCTCAACCAGGGTTCCGTGGAACCCTAGGGTTCCTCCAGAGATGGCTAGGGGTTCCTTGAGCTGTGGCTGATTTACCTCCTGTTCGATGGTGCCTACATACTCTTAAGCCAATGCCAATTGGAGGAGCCAGTAGTATGACACCAATGATCTTTATAGCTCTCTGTAAGAGGGCAATTCTTACCACCACTGTAAAAAAGGGCATTCTTCTCACTGACCACAAAAGTAAGGGGTATTTTTCCCACTGACCCCCAATGAATGGGTTTTATCAGGGGTTCCCGAGACCTGAAAATTATTTTAAGGGTTCCCCTGGGGTAAAAAGGATAAGAAAGGCTGGTACCGTGTGTATGAGGCTTTATCCTACCAGATTTTCTTGTTTTCAATGCTGGAATTCCACAATTAAGGTTCCCTGATGTTCTGTGGTTTCTATGCTTTATGACCTTTCATTATTTCACATTGTCCTGTCATATTTTTTTTTGTTAGCCGGGGGCTGTGGTGGAGAGTGAGGAGTGGAGCTAGGAGTTTTATGATACTATTATGTCACAGTTGCATAGTCCTTTTTCGGTTTTTCTAAGCTTAATAACCCTATTTGTATAGTTATTTTATCAGGTTGGTTCCCTCTGCTCCTTTCTAACCATATTTGCCCCCTTATTGAGATGACAAATATGTCAATATTCCAATGTTCCTATTGTTTCCACAGGGGGTCGCACTGATATGTTTTGCTCCAACCATATCCCCCCAATATGCACTCCCCCACTGGTTGGGGTCCTTATTGTGTATTACAGTTTGGGGGAGAGGCTGACTGCATAGATCTGTTTGCACTCAGCCCCCCCCCCCCCTTTCCTCTATAGGGTCCATTTGTGCTTTAGTGGTTCCGTTTTTTATTGTTACATTATCATTTTTTTTCTGCCTGATACTCTATGCTGGTTTCTGGATATGCAGGTGATTGAGGTCAACTCTATTGGACCTGTGTGGATCGTTATTGGGCTGTGTCTATTACTAGGTGGCGTGGCAAAGTATCCTTATTTATACGCTGATTTTTTTGTTGTATCACCAGATAGATGGTGGAAAAGCTGAAGGTACTTTCCTATAATGTACCAGGTTGGTGCTCCCCTAATAAATGCGGAAAAATGTGGCAGGGGCTCTGTCACCTTGCTCCGCATATCGCAATGTTTCAGGAGATTCATTTTACACTTTGCTCCATGCCCTAACTACCTCAAAAATTGTTTGCACAGTGGTATATCTGTCCATCCCATGTGCCTAAAGCTTGGGGTGTGGTGATAGCGATACATAAGTCCTGTCATTTTGTTTTGGGGTCTCAACTTTTGGACCCAGAAGGTAGATATTTGTTTATTAAAGGTACGACTTAAGGTCACAGTTTTACCTTTGACAATATTTATGCCCCAGACACTTAATTACCTAGTTAGTAAGGTTGAATAAAGACACCAGTCCATCCAGTTCCACCCGAGTGAGTGTGGGTGCTGTACATTGTGTCTCATCAAGATTCTAATCTATTATTATGTATTTAAGGTACCCATATAGCCCTGTCAATTTATGCAGCGCTCCACACATACATTGCACACTCACATAAGTGCCTACCCTCAAGGAGCAAACAATCCAGGGTCCCAAACTCACATTCATATATTAGGGCCAACTTTGGACAGAAGCCAATTAACCTACCAGCATGTCTTTTGAGTGTGGGAGGAAACTGGAGTACCCAGAGGAAACCCACACAGGCACAGGGAGAACATGCAAACTCCAGGCAAACTCCAGGTTGGGATCCGAACCACCAACCCTTTTTACTGCTAGGCAAGAGTGCTGCCCACTACACTCACATGGTTGCATTCCTCTCTAACACCCTAAATAAATTGCTTGAGATTAAAGAAGGGCTCTTGCCCCTGGGGGGGCAACTTTAACTTACCCCCTGATCCCATACTCAATATCTCCTCTGGAAAATCTTCTTTTTCCTTCAGGGCATTGAAGTATTTTAAAAAGTTACTGTAGTTTGCATCTGGTGAATTGCTGGAGAGCTAAGCATGTCTTCCTAAGACTATAGTTATTACTCTAATGTGCATGACTTATATACCGGACTGTATTTATTGTATGTTGATCAATACTACTTACATAGAGAGTTAGTCTCAATTGGCCAAGTAACTATCTCTGACCATGTTCCATTCTCTGTTTGCTTGTCCTTATAAGGCATCAACTGGATAGAATGGACCTTGCATCTCAATGAAAATGTACTGGATGATGCCACTGTGAAAGCTGACTTAGAAAAATCTATAAAGTCTTAAATTAAAGTCTTTGAATTGAATGCCACCGCTTAGGCCTTCTGGGAGGGATACAAAGTGGTTATTTGTGGTCTAGGGCATGGTTCCAGAATAAAGAAAGCCAAGCTTAATGTCAGATCTGTTGAAGGAACTGAGAAAGGTAAAACAGAGGCACAAGGCTCTCCTGCAACCGTCAGATGCAACTAAACTACAGGAGTTGAGGTCTAGATTATCAGAATGTCTTGAGCGTAAGGCCAGAAACAAACTTAGATACTATGCTCACAAGTTTTATGAGCATGGGAACAAATGTGGGCGACTTTTAGCACAAGCCTTGTGGAAGAAACAAAGCCTTTGTCACATACATAAACTGATCTCCCATGATCGTTCTATTTCAGACTCTTCGGGCATTGGGCAAGAATTGAATGCCTACTATATATCCTTGTATAAACTCTGCTCCACCCTGTCTCCCCAGGCTGAACAACATAGATGGACGCAGATGCAAAACTACTTACAAGAGGTAGACTTTCCCACTCTTTCTCAGAAGCTAACTCATGAATTTGACTGTCCAATTACATCTGTAGAATTGGCAGTGATAGTCGCTGATCTCCCTAAAGGTAACAGTCCAGGCTCCAAAGGTTTTACAAACACATACTTTAAGAAATTATCCCACCTCTTACTTGAACTGCTACTTACTTACCTTAATACTATTTCTGTGGCCAGTCCCCTTCCTCAGGAAGCTCTCTTGGCCCATAGTCATTGCAAAGCCAGGGAAAGATCCAATGGTGTACAAAATTATTGTCCCATATTCCTCCTAAACACCAATTGCGAAATCTTCTCTAAAATATTAGCTACTGGATTGCAGGATTGCCTCCCTTCGATAATCCTTCTTGATCAAATGGGATTTATATTGCAAAGCGACACCTGAGATAATAATATCAGAGTGCTCAGTATACTCCATTGGATTAGACGTGGACCTTCCCAACTCCCTTGTCTTATTCTATCTACGAATGCCAAAAAAGCATTTGACAGGGTGGATTGGCTGTTTATGGAGTAGACCCTGCAATCACTGGGACTGGGGGGGGGAGATGAGGGGTTAGGTCACAGTTTCTAAACTATGAGCACACGACTCTCTCACTGAGTTAGATGCCAAAATGTGGATGACCCTAAACACCTCCTATCACAAAAGTACAGGCTATTGTTGGAGGCTGGTACTCATTCTCTTCCGCATTTCATAAGAAAATGGGAATCGAAATTAGGAAGTAAATTCTTGCCACCTACAGAAAATAATAAAGCTCTCTCAAGTTTCCTCTATAAGCACCAAAACTCAGGAAACATGTTAGAAATTCCTCTCACAGTGGTAGAAAATCCCTAAGACATTAGCGCAAATTTTCCGGATGGCAGGCCCTAGATGTTGGAGAGGGTGCCCCCAGGAGGGTAAATATGTACACTTATGGTAGCATTGTCCCTAGATCCACAAATTTTGGAAATAATTCTCACCATGAATACAGAAAACTACAATTAAACCCATTGAATTTACCCTTCTACATTACCTCTTCCATGCCATTCCTGGCTCATTAAAATCATATAAATGAAGTGTGACACCTTTTCTTTTGAATGCTGCAAAGAGCCCCATTCCCCGATTCTGGAAACAAAGCCGATTCCTCACCTTGCAAGATTAGCAGGAGGGGGGTGAAAAAAATCATGGAGGCAGAGAGATGGGTCCATGTTACTAGTGATAGGGAGGAATAATTTAGGTATATTTGGTGTAGCTGGATGTATTATTCTCTTGAAATGGATAACCTTGTCTGACCACACCCTATTCTAGATGTTTCCCCTTGACTATCTAGCACCAACAGGTTATTCATTCTTTTAGGTTGCTGGCTCCTGGTCCTCGGAGTGCTGAGCGAATATTATTAAACCAACGAACCACTTGTACACCAGTAAGGTTTTTTTTGTTATTTCCTGTCATTTCTTTCTTTATTGATTCTCATTTTTTTTCTACTGTCTTCTAGACAAAGAGATTGCTACAGGTTCCCTTTACTTCCCAATTATACCCAACAGTGGAGTGTGATAAGGTTCAATAGGGTACATGTTTTATCTCCACTGCCTGTATAATTGTTGCACTTCAGTATAACATTTGCGACTATTTACAAAAAGTATTTTGTCTATGTTGCATGATATAGAGAACTTATGCTGTTTAACTCACTATATTGCTGTTGTATTTTCGAAACTACTTTTTTTCTACTGCTTTGTTCTTTATTTGTACCTGGTCCAGTTGAATACAAATTTTCAATAAAAAATTGATTATAAAATTTTTTTTAGATTTTACCAAAAAACATATATTAAATGTATCCTATAGCTAAATATCTCACTACCTAAGCCCGTATGCCCACAGCAATTTAATTGCTCTGGTACAGTGAAATTACAACAGTGCTGGGGATAGGGATTTAAATAAAGCATCATAGCCTCACAAAAAAAAAGAAAAAAAGCATCTCACATATGGACTCCTGCAAGATGGCCACCGGAGACCACAGCCTTTTATCGCCTTCCCACCCGCTGGCATCTGACATTAAATATGTTGCAAGAGGATGTCTGTTTACAATACAACATACCATAAAATTTTGTATGTAACAAGAATAAACTGTGATGAATAATACATTCAAATAACAATTACACATTACCTATAAGTCAAACACACAAATAAAAGGATATTTTTATACTTGAAGCTTAGAGAGTCATTAAGTCCTGGATGGTCGATAGCCTTTAACCACTTGCTTACTGGGCACTTAAACCCCCCTCAGTCCCAGACCAATTTTCAGCTTTCAGCGCTGATGCACTTTGAATGACAATTGCGCGGGCATACAACACTGTACCCAAATGAAATTTTTATCATTTTTTTCCCACAAATAGAGCTTTCTTTTGGTGGTATTTAGTTACAGCTCGGAGTTTTATTTTTTGCTAAACAAACAAAAAAAGATGCAAAAAAATAAAATAAATAAATCATGTTTTAATAGTTTGTTATAAAATTTTGCAAACGGGTCATTTTTCTCCTTCATTGAAGTGCGCTGATTAGGCGGCACTGATGGCTGCATTGGTGGGCACTGATGGGCTGCATTGGTGGGCACTGATGGGCTGCATTGGTGGGCACTGATAGGCTGCACTGGTGGGCACTGATAGGCATAGTTAAGGCGGCACTAATAGGCACAGATAAGGCGGCACCGATGGGCACAGATAAGGCGGCACTGATGGGCAAAGATGGGCACAGATAAGATGGCATGGATGGGTGGCACGGATAAGTGGCATGGATGGGTGGCACGGATGGGCACTGATAGGTACCACTGATAGATGGGACTGATGGGCACTGATAGGTGGCACTGATAGGTGGCTCTGATAGGTGGCACTGCTGGGCACTGATGGGCGGCACTGCTGGGCACTGATGGGCGGCACTGCTGGGCACTGATGGGCGGCACTGGGTCGCAGCACCTTTGAGGCAGATTGTGGGCACTGTGGGTGGCACTGTTGGTGGCACTGCTGGATGGCACTGTGGGTGGCATTGTGGGTGGCACTGTAGGTGGCACTGTGGGCACTATGGGCACTGATGGGGGCACTGATGGGGGCACTGATGGGGGGCACTTACTTTTATTCAGGATGGCACGGCGGTGGGCAGGTGGGCACTGGCAGGGGGCAGGTGGTCAGCTGTATTGCTGGCCGTGATCGGGACTGATGTCCCGATCACGGCTGCCGGTGATCGGCTTTTTTTTTCTCTCCTCGCGCTGTCAGCGCGAGGAGGAATAATAGCCGATTACCGGCTCCGTTCTATCACATGATCAGCTGTCATTGGCTGACAGCTGATCACGTGATAAGGGGTCGGGATCGACCCCTTGCACGGATCGGTGATCAGGCGAGTCTCACGGACTCGCCGATCACAGAGCGCGCCGCGCGCGCCCCTCAGGGGGCGCGCAGGCCGCTCGTATCCGGGACGACGTCAATAGACGTAGTCCCGGAAATGTGGGTCCGCGCTGATGCCGTCATTTGGCAATAGCGCGGATCCCAAGTGGTTAATCTATAAATCCATTTGGTGTCCAATTTGAGGAGAATATTATCTATATCTCCCACGTGTTTGGGTGGCAGTATATGTTCAAAGGCAAAGAATTTCATTACCATTGCTTTAAAGTTGTAATAGAGGCCTAAGTGCCTGCTGATCAATGTTTCCATTTCCTTCTTAGATACCAGGGACAAGTGGTCCCTAATTCATTTAAATGGGAACACATTTCTTGTCAAAATGAATCAAAGGAGCTGAAGAACAAAGGTGTTATATTGCTTAGCCTGTTGGCCCCTCTAATAAATGATCACTTACTACTTGCAGTCCCTTCTCATGTGGTATGGAATTGTAAAGAACCTCTACATAAATTGCTAATAACCAAGCATTTGGTGGTATGCTCTCAAAAAGCCAATTGTGTCGCCTTTACATAAAAAAATAGGGATCTAACGTGTGGGCTAAGGTACTTGTCCACAAATTTGCTGGCATTCTCTGTTAAGCTTCCCTGTCCCAACACTATTGGGCATCTGGACGGGGAAGTTAGGTTTTTATGAACTTTCGGTGTAAAATGTGGGAGTCTTAGGCCTCATGCACAAGAGACAATGTTAAACGCATGTTCAGAGGCAGTTGGACACTTTTTTCAACTGCCCCTGAACTCATTCAATGTTATCCTATGTGTCCATGTACACAGTCTCGGTTTTTGCCGTTTTTATGCAGTTGCGTTTACCCTAGTTTTTCCAGAAGCAAAAAAATGGGTTCAGACGCAAAAGTTTCCATGTTTCAGACGCAAAATGCTGTAAAACGCAGCTACTGCGTTTTGCCGCGTTTTTTCGTTTATAAGCATTTTTAAAGGTGACCTATTATTTTTACATTAAAAATCTCAAAAATGATTGCAAATGATGAATAACCATTAAAAAAATATTTAAAACAATTGCAATTGCAAGTGGACAATCCACAACTTGTGGCAAGTGACGTGGAAGGTGGCAAGTGACGTGGCAAGTGGACAATCCACAACTTGTGGCAAGTGACATGGCTGGTGGCAAGTGACATGGCAAGTGGACAATCCACAACTTGTGGCAAGTGACATGGCAAGTGGACAATCCACAACTTGTGGCAGGTGACATGGCAGGTAACGTGGAAAGTGATGTGGCAAGTGGACAATCCACAACTTGTGGCAGGTGACATGGCAGGTAACGTGGAAAGTGATGTGGCAAGTGGACAATCCACAACTTGTGGCAGGTGACATGGCAGGTGACGTGGCAAGTGGACAATCCACAACTTGTGGCAAGTGATGTGGCAGGTGATGTGGCAAGTGACGTGGCAAGTGGACAATCTACAACTTGTGGCAGGTGACGTGGCAAGTGGACAATCCACAACTTGTGGCAGGTGACGTGGCAAGGGGACAATCCACAACTTGTGGCAAGTGACATGGCAGGTGGCAAGTGATGTGGCAAGTGGACAATCCACAACTTGTGGCAGGTGACGTGGCAAGTGAAGTGGCAAGTGGACAATCCACAACTTGTGGCAGGTGATGTGGCAGGTGACATGACAAGTGACCTGGCAGGTGACGTGGCAAGTGACGTGGCAAGTGGACAATCCACAACTTGTGGCAGGTGACGTGGCAAGTGACGTGGCAAGTGGACAATCCACAACTTGTGGCAGTTAACGTGGCAAGTGGACAATCCACAACTTGTGGCAGGTGACATAGCAGGTGACATGGCAAGTGGACAATCCACAACTTGTGGCAAGTGATGTGGCAAGTGGACAATCCACAACTTGTGGCAAGTGACATGGCAGGTGGCAAGTGACGTGGCAAGTGGACAATCTATAACTTGTGGCAGGTGACGTGGCAAGTGGACAATCCACAACTTGTGGCAGGTGACGTGGCAAGGGGACAATCCACAACTTGTGGCAAGTGACATGGCAGGTGGCAAGTGATGTGGCAAGTGGACAATCCACAACTTGTGGCAGGTGACGTGGCAAGTGAAGTGGCAAGTGGAAAATCCACAACTTGTGGCAGGTGATGTGGCAGGTGACATGACAAGTGACCTGGCAGGTGACGTGGCAAGTGACGTGGCAAGTGGACAATCCACAACTTGTGGCAGGTGACGTGGCAAGTGACGTGGCAAGTGGACAATCCACAACTTGTGGCAGGTGATGTGGCAGTTAACATGGCAAGTGGACAATCCACAACTTGTGGCAGGTGATGTGGCAGTTAACGTGGCAAGTGGACAATCCACAACTTGTGGCAGGTGACATAGCAGGTGACGTGGCAAGTGGACAATCCACAACTTGTGGCAAGTGATGAGGCAAGTGGACAATCCACAACTTGTGGCAAGTGACATGGCAGGTGGCAAATGACGTGGCAAGTGGACAATCCACAACTTGTGGCAGGTGACGTAGCAGGTGACGTGTCAAGTGACCTGGCAGGTGACGTGGCAAGTGGACAATCCACAACTTGTGGCAGGTGACATGGCAAGTGAAATGGCAAGTGGACAATCCACAACTTGTGGCAGGTGATGTGGCAGGTGACATGGCAAGTGACCTGGCAGGTGACGTGGCAAGTGACATGGCAAGTGGACAATCCACAACTTGTGGCAGGTGACGTAGCAGGTGACGTGGCAAGTGACATGGCAAGTGGACAATCCACAACTTTTGGCAGGTGACGTGGCAGTTAACGTGGCAAGTGGACAATCCACAACCTGTGGCAGGTGACATGGCAGGTGACGTGGCAAGTGACATGGAAAGTGACCTGGCAGGGGACGTGGCAAGTGATGTGGCAAGTGGACAATCCATAACTTGTGGCAGGTGATGTGGCAGGGGATGTGGCAAGTGGACAATCCACAACTTGTGGCAGGTGACATGGCAGGTAACGTGGAAAGTGATGTGGCAAGTGGACAATCCACAACTTGTGGCAGGTGACATGGCAGGTAACGTGGAAAGTGATGTGGCAAGTGGACAATCCACAACTTGTGGCAGGTGACATGGCAGGTGACGTGGCAAGTGGACAATCCACAACTTGTGGCAAGTGATGTGGCAGGTGATGTGGCAAGTGACGTGGCAAGTGGACAATCTACAACTTGTGGCAGGTGACGTGGCAAGTGGACAATCCACAACTTGTGGCAGGTGACGTGGCAAGGGGACAATCCACAACTTGTGGCAAGTGACATGGCAGGTGGCAAGTGATGTGGCAAGTGGACAATCCACAACTTGTGGCAGGTGACGTGGCAAGTGAAGTGGCAAGTGGACAATCCACAACTTGTGGCAGGTGATGTGGCAGGTGACATGACAAGTGACCTGGCAGGTGACGTGGCAAGTGACGTGGCAAGTGGACAATCCACAACTTGTGGCAGGTGACGTGGCAAGTGACGTGGCAAGTGGACAATCCACAACTTGTGGCAGGTGATGTGGCAGTTAACGTGGCAAGTGGACAATCCACAACTTGTGGCAGGTGATGTGGCAGTTAACGTGGCAAGTGGACAATCCACAACTTGTGGCAGGTGACATAGCAGGTGACGTGGCAAGTGGACAATCCACAACTTGTGGCAAGTGATGAGGCAAGTGGACAATCCACAACTTGTGGCAAGTGACATGGCAGGTGGCAAATGACGTGGCAAGTGGACAATCCACAACTTGTGGCAGGTGACGTAGCAGGTGACGTGTCAAGTGACCTGGCAGGTGACGTGGCAAGTGACATGGCAAGTGGACAATCCACAACTTGTGGCAGGTGACGTAGCAGGTGACGTGGCAAGTGACATGGCAAGTGGACAATCCACAACTTTTGGCAGGTGACGTGGCAGTTAACGTGGCAAGTGGACAATCCACAACCTGTGGCAGGTGACATGGCAGGTGACGTGGCAAGTGACATGGAAAGTGACCTGGCAGGGGACGTGGCAAGTGATGTGGCAAGTGGACAATCCATAACTTGTGGCAGGTGATGTGGCAGGGGATGTGGCAAGTGGACAATCCACAACTTGTGGCAGGTGACATGGCAGGTAACGTGGAAAGTGATGTGGCAAGTGGACAATCCACAACTTGTGGCAGGTGACATGGCAGGTAACGTGGAAAGTGATGTGGCAAGTGGACAATCCACAACTTGTGGCAGGTGACATGGCAGGTGACGTGGCAAGTGGACAATCCACAACTTGTGGCAAGTGATGTGGCAGGTGATGTGGCAAGTGACGTGGCAAGTGGACAATCTACAACTTGTGGCAGGTGACGTGGCAAGTGGACAATCCACAACTTGTGGCAGGTGACGTGGCAAGGGGACAATCCACAACTTGTGGCAAGTGACATGGCAGGTGGCAAGTGATGTGGCAAGTGGACAATCCACAACTTGTGGCAGGTGACGTGGCAAGTGAAGTGGCAAGTGGACAATCCACAACTTGTGGCAGGTGATGTGGCAGGTGACATGACAAGTGACCTGGCAGGTGACGTGGCAAGTGACGTGGCAAGTGGACAATCCACAACTTGTGGCAGGTGACGTGGCAAGTGACGTGGCAAGTGGACAATCCACAACTTGTGGCAGGTGATGTGGCAGTTAACGTGGCAAGTGGACAATCCACAACTTGTGGCAGGTGATGTGGCAGTTAACGTGGCAAGTGGACAATCCACAACTTGTGGCAGGTGACATAGCAGGTGACGTGGCAAGTGGACAATCCACAACTTGTGGCAAGTGATGAGGCAAGTGGACAATCCACAACTTGTGGCAAGTGACATGGCAGGTGGCAAATGACGTGGCAAGTGGACAATCCACAACTTGTGGCAGGTGACGTAGCAGGTGACGTGTCAAGTGACCTGGCAGGTGACGTGGCAAGTGGACAATCCACAACTTGTGGCAGGTGACATGGCAAGTGAAATGGCAAGTGGACAATCCACAACTTGTGGCAGGTGATGTGGCAGGTGACATGGCAAGTGACCTGGCAGGTGACGTGGCAAGTGACATGGCAAGTGGACAATCCACAACTTGTGGCAGGTGACGTAGCAGGTGACGTGGCAAGTGACATGGCAAGTGGACAATCCACAACTTTTGGCAGGTGACGTGGCAGTTAACGTGGCAAGTGGACAATCCACAACCTGTGGCAGGTGACATGGCAGGTGACGTGGCAAGTGACATGGAAAGTGACCTGGCAGGGGACGTGGCAAGTGATGTGGCAAGTGGACAATCCATAACTTGTGGCAGGTGATGTGGCAGGGGATGTGGCAAGTGGACAATCCACAACTTGTGGCAGGTGACATGGCAGGTAACGTGGAAAGTGATGTGGCAAGTGGACAATCCACAACTTGTGGCAGGTGACATGGCAGGTAACGTGGAAAGTGATGTGGCAAGTGGACAATCCACAACTTGTGGCAGGTGACATGGCAGGTGACGTGGCAAGTGGACAATCCACAACTTGTGGCAAGTGATGTGGCAGGTGATGTGGCAAGTGACGTGGCAAGTGGACAATCTACAACTTGTGGCAGGTGACGTGGCAAGTGGACAATCCACAACTTGTGACAGGTGACGTGGCAAGGGGACAATCCACAACTTGTGGCAAGTGACATGGCAGGTGGCAAGTGATGTGGCAAGTGGACAATCCACAACTTGTGGCAGGTGACGTGGCAAGTGAAGTGGCAAGTGGACAATCCACAACTTGTGGCAGGTGATGTGGCAGGTGACATGACAAGTGACCTGGCAGGTGACGTGGCAAGTGACGTGGCAAGTGGACAATCCACAACTTGTGGCAGGTGACGTGGCAAGTGACGTGGCAAGTGGACAATCCACAACTTGTGGCAGGTGATGTGGCAGTTAACGTGGCAAGTGGACAATCCACAACTTGTGGCAGGTGATGTGGCAGTTAACGTGGCAAGTGGACAATCCACAACTTGTGGCAGGTGACATAGCAGGTGACGTGGCAAGTGGACAATCCACAACTTGTGGCAAGTGATGAGGCAAGTGGACAATCCACAACTTGTGGCAAGTGACATGGCAGGTGGCAAATGACGTGGCAAGTGGACAATCCACAACTTGTGGCAGGTGACGTAGCAGGTGACGTGTCAAGTGACCTGGCAGGTGACGTGGCAAGTGGACAATCCACAACTTGTGGCAGGTGACATGGCAAGTGAAATGGCAAGTGGACAATCCACAACTTGTGGCAGGTGATGTGGCAGGTGACATGGCAAGTGACCTGGCAGGTGACGTGGCAAGTGACATGGCAAGTGGACAATCCACAACTTGTGGCAGGTGACGTGGCAGGTGACGTGGCAAGTGACATGGCAAGTGGACAATCCACAACTTTTGGCAGGTGACGTGGCAGTTAACGTGGCAAGTGGACAATCCACAACCTGTGGCAGGTGACATGGCAGGTGACGTGGCAAGTGACATGGAAAGTGACCTGGCAGGGGACGTGGCAAGTGATGTGGCAAGTGGACAATCCATAACTTGTGGCAGGTGATGTGGCAGGGGATGTGGCAAGTGACGTGGCAAATCCACAACTTGTGGCAGGTGATGTGGCAGGTGATGTGGCAAGTGACGTGGCAAGTGGACAATCCACAACTTGTGGCAGGTGACATGGCTGGTGAAGTGGCAAGTGGACAATCCACAACTTGTGGCAAGTGACATGGCAGGTGGCAAGTGACGTGGCAAGTGGACAATCCACAACTTGTGGCAGGCGACGTGGCAAGTGACGTGGCAGGTGATGTGGCAAGTGACGTGGCAAGTGGACAATCCACAACTTGTGGCAAGTGACGTGGCAGGTGACGTGGCAGGTGGACAATCCACAACTTGTGGCAAGTGACGTGGCAGGTGACGTGGCAAGTGATGTGGCAAGTGGACAATCCACAACTTGTGGCAGGTGACGTGGCAAGTGGCGTGGCAGGTGATGTGGCATGTGACGTGGCAGGTGACGTGGCAAGTGGACAATCCACAATTTGTGGCAGGTGACGTGGCAAGTGGACAATCCACAACTTGTGGCAAGTGACATGGCATGTGGCAAGTGACATGGCAAGTGGACAATCCACAACTTGTGGCAGGTGACATGTCAAGTAGACAATCCACAACTTGTGCCAGGTGACGTGGCAAATGACGTAGCAGGTGATGTGGCAAGTGACGTGGCAAGTGGACAATCCACAACTTGTGGCAGGTGATGTGGCAAGTTATGTGGCAAGTGGACAATCCACAATTTGTGGCAGGTGCCGTGGCAAGTGACACGCTAAATAAAAGTACACTGCTGCTCTCACAGCTGCTGCTACTCACTCTGGTCTCACAAAATTGCTGAAATAGTTAATAATACAGTTTTTTTGAGCTGGGGAGGGTCTATGATGTTAGCTTAACTTATCGCTTCTAGACGCAAATGCGGTAAAACGCCGCTAAATCGTGGCAAAACAGGCTTTTCTAAATGCCGGTTTCAGCTTTTAAAAACATGTATCCAGCACAGTTTGCATCTGCGTCTCGTGTGCATGAAGCCTTAAGAAACCCCCAAGTTTTCTTGTTGATAATGCGTCCATGAAAGCCCTATTAAGGATCTATATTCTTTTGTAAAGCTATCCACGTGATCCATGAATATTTGCATACCAGTCCCGATTACTCAAGACTTTTAGACACATTGGTTTTCATGCTAGTTTGTTCATCACTACACTGTTTCCACCTCTGTCCGAAGGCTTTATGACTATCTCTTTGTTGTACTGCAGAGAATACAAAGCTTGTTTTTGTGTTGCTGTTAAATTTGGAGACATTGGGGCCACAAATGAGGTGGGCGTGATTTCTCTCGTTACTTGAAGAATGAATGCCTTTGTCGGCTGATGAAAAGAGTGTAGAGAGATGCTGAAAGTCTGTTGCCAAGAGTTCTGAATTTATGTGTTTTAGGTTTCTGAAACAGATATTCTGCTTAGGCTTGTAGAGGCTGGGTAAGGGTGGCAAATATCATCTACTAGGGCCCAAAAGCATTATTTTACATTTTTTCTATATTAAACCTCATTTGCCATGTAGTTGCCCACCACATTAATTTGTTCTAATCCTCTTGTAAGGATTCCACATCCTGTGGGGAAATTATTGCCCTGTTTTGCTTTGTATCCTGTGCAAATACTGAGCCTGAGCTGTTTATCCCATCCTCCAGATCGTTTATGAATAAATTAAATAGGATTGGTCCCAGGACAGAACCCTGGGGGACCCCACTTTCCACACCGGAACAGTACTCAGTAACCAGTAATCACTGGACCAGTACCCAGTACTCCCCATTTATCCCTAACCTCTGAACTCACCCCTGTAGCCAGTTTTCAATCCATGTACTCACCCTGTGGTCCATGCCGACAGACCTTAGCTTGCATAGTAAACGTTTGGGTAACTATATCAAAAGCCTTTTCAGAATCCAGATACACCACGTCTATGGGCCTTCCTTTATCTAGATGGCAGCTCACCTCCTGATAGAATGTTAATGGTTTGGCAAGAACAATTCTTCATGAATGCATGCTGATTACTGCTAATGATATTATTTTCACTACTAAAATCGTTTATGTTAAACCAGCCTCCGTGTACAGTATATATGCAGGAATACTCACTAATTATATAATACCTGTGTTATGTTTAATATATGATTTTTCTCCCTCAGACTTGCTAGAAACAGACATCAAGTTTGTTTGAACCAATACTTCTCAAACAAATGCCTTGGTAACAATTACACAGGTTGTCCTCAAACAATGGAAATGTATATACCATTGCTGCATTTCAGTTGACAGTTGGATTAGCCTATTGTTTTGTAACTATGATAAAAAAAATTGTAATCATTAACAATAGCTTGACAACCTGGCATATATACATCCTATGGCATGTATGATACCATAGTGCCATCTTGAGGTAGAATTTGAGAATGTTTCTCTAATTGAAACACACGTATTGGGAAAGGGGCTACACCCATGTGGGGATGGTTTTCCTAATAAAAGGTCATCATGCATTAGTTGTCAGGATAACTCCGTAATGACTTAACACCAAGGAAGGTCTGTACCAGCCAGAAGAAACTATATCTGAAGACGCTTCTGCTGATCTCCAGCAACTGCTTATAGATTAAGCCTTAGCCCTTGTACACACAGTCTGAGATTCCGTCGGAATGTTTTGTCGGATATTCCGACTGTGTGTGGTCTGCATCGGACTGTTTCCGTTGGAGTATCAGACGGACCAACTTTTCCAACTTGCCGGTAAAAATTTCCGACAAAATGCTCCAATCGGACATACTCTGATCATGTGTAGCCTACTCCGATGGAAAAGGTGCCACGCATGCTCACAATCAAATTCTGACACGGAAGTGCTCGCTCAGGTAAAACTACTGCTCGTAATCGATATAGCACATTTGTCACGCTGCAATGTTAAAAATTCTTTCATGAAGCGCATTCTCTTGTTCTTTACAATGCTGCAAGAATTAACTTCTTTTGATGCTCATAGTCACACACACTTCTCCCGAACATATTTCTGAGTCTTTTTTACTCATTTCAGCAATAAAAAAATTTAAATCGTCACATCTACACAATTTTTTTTATTGTTTTTTGGGTGAATTTTGTGTTTTTTTTTTCATAAACATCTCCTTTTTTGACAGTTTGCTCATCTTTCCATTTTTGGGGTGTGTTTTGTGTGTAAACTTACCACAACAACATTATTATCTTTTTTATATTTTCTTTTTTAATCTACAGGAGGTTGTTTAGTGTTGGTACCCCTTGTTATTCATTTCACTTTGTATTTTTTAAATGTACTTGCCTGCTCACAAATAAACTGGCCTTTTTGAAGTAAAACACATACGCAAGTATTTCTTCAAACAAAAAAAAACCTTATTTAGGTCTCAAACAACTAAAAAGAGGAAGGCAGCGCTGGATACACTTGTCAATTTGGTGAAGCCTTTGGCCCCCAGGGCAGACATGAACTAATTTGAAAAAGAAAAATTGGTGGCCTGAGGAGTACATATCTCAGGGAGAAGTCTGGTCCAGAAGTCCTAGAGATCAGGAAAAGCAGATGCCATCTATGTCCTCAGGATGTGGTTCTTCAAGAGGCTGCATCTTCTGTCAGACCAATCCACAACTTGTGGCAAATGACATGGCAGGTGGCAAGTGACATGGCAAGTGGACAATCCACAACTTGTGGCAGGTGACGTGGCAGGTGACGTGGCAAGTGAGGTGGCAAGTGGACAATCCACAACTTGTGGCAGGTGACGTGGTAGTTAACCTGGCAAGTGGACAATCCACAACTTGTGGCAGGTGACGTAGCAGGTGACGTGGCAAGTGAACAATCCACAACTTGTGGCAGGTGACATGGCAAGTGACATGGCAGGTGATGTGGCAAGTAACCTGGCAGGTGACGTGGCAAGTGACGTGGCAAGTGGACAATCCACAACTTGTGGCTGGTGATGTGGCAGGTGACGTGGCAAGTGATGTGGTAAGTGGACAATCTACAACTTGTGGCAGGTGATGTGGCAGGGGACGTGGCAAGTGGACAATCCACAACTTGTGGCAGGTGATGTGGCAAGGGACGTGGCAAGTGGACAATCCACAACTTGTGGCAGGTGACGTGGCTGGTGACGTGGCGAGTGGACAATCCACAACTTGTGGCAGGTGACGTGGCAAGTGACGTGGCAGGTGATGTGGCAAGTGACATGGCAAGTGGACAATCCACAACTTGTGGCAAGTGACGTGGCAGGTGATGTGGCAAGTGACCTGGCAGGTGACGTGGCAGGTGGACAATCCACAACTTGTGGCAAGTGACGTGGCAGGTGACGTGGCAAGTGATGTGGCAAGTGGACAATCCACAACTTGTGGCAGGTGACGTGGCAAGTGACGTGGCAGGTGATGTGGCAAGTGGCGTGGCAAGTGGACAATCCACAACTTGTGGCAAGTGATGTGGCAGGTGATGTGGCAGGTGACCTGGCAGGTGACGTGGCAGGTGGACAATCCTCAACTTGTGGCATGTGACGTGGCAGGTGACATGGCAAGTGGACAATCCACAACTTGTGGCAGGTGAGAACTTGGAGGAGTACATATCTCAGGGAGAGAAGTCTGGTCCAGAAGTCCTAGAGATCAGGACCATCTATGTCCCCAGGATGTGGTTCTTCAAGAGGCTGCATCTTCTGTCAGACCAGACTGAACCCAGGCCCTCACTCTCTCGTCTTCCTTAGGCACGTCCCGCCAGGCATCCTTCAAGGCTGTGGCTGGGCTCCTGTAGTTGTGACAGGAGGAGGAGAAGGAGGGCGTTGGTCGACCTCCTGGCTGCCACTTGCCACAGCCTCCCCCCGGCTGAGGTCTTCCTGTGTATGAAAATGGGACATAGTTTTAGTTTTTTGCTCATCAATCACACCATTTTTAGCTCATGACTGTTGCAAATTGAATGTTACCAAATAGAACAGACTATCATTCTGAGCCCAGCATTTTTCATTCTTGTACCAATCATTTTTGGTCACTACTGTCTATTGATATGTAAACCACTTTGTTAAATCACAACTTACTGATCAATAAGAATATCTAGTTAACATCATTAAATGTACAACAAGAAATATGTTCAACAATGCAATACCTGTCTCAAGTTGGGCCCCACCACATGTTGCTGCCTGGAAGGCCCAGGTTGGGTGTTGGAAGCCTCAGCTGGGGGTGAAGGAAGCCTTGAAGGAAGACGGTGGAGTGGTGGCATGGGTTCCCCCTGGTCTACCAGAAAATGCAGCTTCTGGAAGTAAACCATCCTGGGGTAATAAATGGCATCTGGATCTCCTGATCTCAGGGACTCCAGGTGCTTCTTTCTCTCCCTGAGATATGTAATCTTCATGGCACCAATTTTCATCTTCACATAGGCCATGTCTGCCGTGGGGACCATGATCTGCACCAAAGAAAGAAGTTTCTCCAGCGCTGCCTTCCTCTTTTTTCGGTCATGATAAAAGAGGTTGTTGATCTGCCACAGGCAGGGCAGCTCCCTGTACACTTGAATAGAATAGCCCCATAAAATTGGGATTTGTGAAGGGATCCATCTTGTCTGCAAGACACAACACAAGACAAACCCTAAAATACTAACAATGCCATGATAAACCCTCCTGATCTTGTCCCAACATAGGCCTAGATAGAAGCAGTCTAGTCTAGTGACTTACCAAGTTCAAAATGTTACCTTCGTTTGCACGATCGTCGCGTCAGCTCCTCACTCTGTTCACAGATCGTACGGACGACACACGCGTGTTGCGTTTTATATACAGTGCGCATGCGTGAAACTCCACCCATGCCTGACGTTCTTTCTAGACTATTCCCCGCCCCTTTGCTTTTGGCGCAGTGGGGAGAGCACATGGCGGAGACAATCAGAGTTCCACTAACGAGGAGGAGGGTGAGGAAAGCCCGGAGCCTGAAATGTCCCGATCCAGGAAGAGAAGATTTAAGGCCTCAAATATGTCTTTTGTAGAGATGGTGGACATATTGAACAGGACCGACTATGATGGGAAGTATGGACCTTACCCAAACCCAAATATCAGAAAGGCCAAGATCATGACTAAAGTTGTGAAGAGTCTTCAGAAGAATTTTGGGGTACGCCGATTCAATGATCAACTGAGAAAACGCTGGTCAGACCTGAAACTGAGGGAGCACGATCAGTACAGAAGGATCAAGCATGTTCTTCAAAAAACTAAGTAGTTGCCGTGTGTTCATATGATTATTATTGCCTGCATACTGCTCCATGTGCTTTGATTTCATGTTGTGCAGTTTAAAATGGCCACTTTCAAGTTCATGGTTTCATTCGTTCATAAGAAACATCGTTCTGCAGGTAAGTATTCCAGCTTAACAAAGTGTCCACAATAATGTTCTCACCTTTGAACTCGGCCAAAAAACACAATTGTAAAACACTTCCAAGCAATGTTTCATATTCCTATTTCTGCCCTCTGTGTGCTAATTATTCCTTTTTTACATTCCCATAGGGGAGAAAAGACTCGGGAAGTCTGAGGACACCAGGGACCCCACCCCTCCCAAAGAAGGCAAAATTCCAAAACCAGAAGCAGAGGAGCAGGAGGAGGAGGAGGAAGGAGAGATTGTTGAAGTTGGACAAATTGTCACCACAACAGGTGAGTGTCGGAGAACACAGCTTCCGGTAAGCTCATCAATGTATGTTGTCATATTTATAATACATGGTGTGTTTTTTTTTTGCTTTGTTGGTGATGTGGAAGAAGAATCACATTTTACCAGTGAAAGTGCCCAGATCCTGATTGGGGAGATAATGGGGTGCAATCAGGATTTAGAAAATATACAGCAAAACATCAATGATGTTAAAAATAAAATGAAGAACATCATTGATGTTTTGGGGAGAGTGTGAAAGACCCCAAACTAGATAGGGTTTTATTTTTTTGCTTTTAAACAACAACTTTTGTCTTTTATAAAAATCAAAATTGGGAAGATGCACAGAGTGTGTCAACATGCGCTATCTCCCATCATGGGGGATCAATGTACGTGTTTTGTGGAAAGTGGCTGAGATGAAGGGGTTGCAGCCCCAAAACATGTACATTGATCCCCCATGATGGGAGATAGCACATGTTGACACACTCTGTGCATCTTCCAGAGTTGGCTTTTCCAGGGGTGACACCCCATGTGATGAAGGCAATATCAGCCCAGTTTGTACATACTAATTTCTGATATTGTCTTCACTTTTCAAAGTTGAACTTTGTAAGTTCCTGTGTTCTGTATGTTATGCTTAGATACATGTCTGTTTACACAAAAACACCAAGTTACCAAAAAATTACCTGAAATAATGTTTTTGATACACCCAATTTGTTGGTTTGTTGTAAAAACCCTTTTCTAAACGCGCATGTGAATGTGCTTTGAATAAAAAGTTAAATTATCAACAATGTGCAGCTTCCTTTTTCAATGCGCAAAAGCAGTATTTGTAGTAAAATTGTTGTTTTCGGTGGCAAAGGGTGTTATTTACTAAAGGCAACTCCACTTTGCACTCCAAGTGCAGTTTTAAGTGTACTTTTGCAGTGCACTTGTATTGCATAGTGGATGTGCCTTTAGTAAATAACACCCACAGTGATGTGTTCATTTTCACAATCATGCCCTTTTCCTGAGCCCACATATTTCTGTCATGGTGCTGAAAATTAGCAAGATTTTGGTCAGTTATGCACTACATACATTAGTTAACAAAAACAAGGTGTGTGTGTAGCAGACCCACAACATCATAAGATTATCTGAAGAAGAGACTGTCCCCTCATCTCACTCAGAATTTGGGTTTGCACTGTTGGAGAAAAAGTCACAACAATAAAAAACATAAATGTACCAAGGAGACACATAAAACCAAGCCAAGCAGTAAATGAAAACAAAGATTATTGGAGTTTCAAAGATAAATTTATTCCAAAAATGCCGCTCAGACATTGTCTGGCATATGAATGGCCCCCCTACCCACAAAGTACTCCATGTATTGGTTTCTAACCTCACGGGCGCTTTGGGGGGGCAAGCCAGGACGAGCAGCTTCAAGGCCCATGAGGTTCTCATTTTCCTGCAAGTCTGCTTCTTGGACAACTAAGACCGCATAGTTTGCAGAATGTCTTTTTAGGAAATTGTGAAGAACACAGAAGGCCAGCACAATGGGATTTATTTTGTATTCCGCCATGTGGATAGGCGTTAAAAAAAGGTGGAACCGGCTGGCCAGTATTCCAAAAGTGTTCTCCACCACTCTTCTGGCTCTGGACAGCCAGAAATGAAAAATCCTCTGGTCTGGGGTGAGGGTCCCCATCAGCAAAGGCCGCATCAGATGGTTTGCCAGGGCAAACGCCTCATCCGCGACGAAGACGAACGGGAGTCCTTCCTGATTCTCTTCTGGGGGTGGCAAGCCCAGACTTCCACTCTGGAGATGCCAGTAGACCTCTGTCCGTGAGAACACTCCACCATCTGACATCTGGTCATTTTGCCCCACGTCCACATACAAGAAGTCATAGGTCACAGACACCACCGCCAACATCACAATACTATGAAACCCCTTGTAGTTAAAATAGTACGGCCCCGAGTTGGGGGGTGGGACGATGCAGACGTGTTTCCCATCAATTGCACCTCCACAATTGGGAAAATCCCAATGACTGGCAAAGTGGGAGGCCACAGTTTACCATTCCTGTGGCGTTGAAGGACACTGTGGAGGGAAACAAGACAAAAAATTAGCAATTTTGCAAATCAACATTGCAAGCAGATTAGACGACAACATTTTTGGCCAAGATCAGTATAACATTTTGGGAACTGAGTATTTAAAGCCTAAAGTATATTTGGTGAAGTCAGCAGATAGAGGATTGCTAGCAGCTGACCTAGCAGTTGGGGGGAGGGGGGTTCCTAATGAGTTTAGCACAACCAAAAAAAAAAAGTCACTCTGCATGAATTGAAGCACTCACATAACATTTGTAGACATTTTAGGGGGGTTTAGGGGAAAAGACATCACTAAATGACTAAACTATAGTTTTATGGGCCAAGAAGAGCATGGCGGGGAAGTTAGTGAGGCAAATATGCATGAGGACAAAGGGGCAGAGCATATCAATTAGAGCATATTGCAATGATGGTAATTAGGGAATGAGGAAAGAAATCCAAGACATTAGCAATCATTAAATACATAGAATATGATGTTAAAGGATAAAACTTATAGTCATATAGTCCTTCTGCAGGACCTGAATGATGGCAGAACAGGTCTCTGGAATAATGATCCCCAGAGCCTGGGGGAGATGCCTGTAGAGAACTTGAGGTCCTGAAGGCTTCTCCCTGTCACCAAGTAGCGCAACGTGGCAATGAGCCTCTGCTCCGGAGTGATGGCTTGCCACATGCAGGTATCCTGCCTGGTGATATAAGGGGACAGCAAAGCCAGCAGACGGTGGAAAACGGGGTCCGTCATCCGGATATAATTCCTGAAATCCTCAGGATTATTCTTGCGGATCTCACGGAGCAAAGGCATATGCGAGAACTGGTCACGCTGGCTGGCGCAACCAATTCTTGGTCCACAAACGCCTCCCCTCCCTGTTCATGGACCGGGCTTGTGTCAAAGTAAGAACCCCAACATTAAGCCCCTGCACGGCACAAACTCTACGACGAGTACGTAGATGAAACATGGTTTGAAAACGGCCGGCTGGTCAGAATGGACAAGAGAAAGTACCGATAAACAGCAATGCCTGAAAAAACAACCTGAATAGCAGAAGCAAGCAGACAATAAGCAATGCAAATCAAAGCGTACTATACCAAGGTATAGTCCCCAGTGAGAAACAAATACTTACTGACTACACGCACTGATAATCAGATACGCAAAGACAAGCAGAAACTGAAGAGCAGTAGCGATCTGAATCACAAATCTGAAAAGCGTGAATCGTCTCTCACCAAACTTCTACTAACACGCGATGCACACGGGATCAGCAGAAGGAGCCCAAAGGGTGCCGGACGTGGTGCTGAACTTCCCTTTTCTAGGCCCGCCATACGCGGCTTACGTCACCGCGTTCTTGGCAACCGGAAATTCCGACAACTTAGTCCGACCGTGTGTATGCAACATCACTTCCGGACCTCATCCGGAATTAATCTGTCTGAATAACTCAGACGGATTTGGTTGTCGGAATCTCCGACCGTGTGTACAAGGGCTAAGACCTTGTTGCCTATAGAGATCGTGAACCCACTGTAACCTGAGTTAAGTAACTTTTAAGCATGTTTCTACTGTTTACAGACCATAGTTTGCTATAGGTATATATATATATCAGTTTTGTATTGTATTCCTATAATCATGTATGTAAAGCATTTTTGTATAATAAAAGCACATTAATAAACTGCAGAGGTCTGAGCTTCCTTGCTTATAACACAAAGTATCCTTAATAGATGAAAGCAAAACAGTACCCCATCTTATAATAAATATTTCATATTAATCATGTTTGATACAAGTCTTCTAAGAATAGGAAAACAATTTAATCTGAACTAAGTGATACTTAAACCTTAGAAGATATTGATATGTCTGGAACAAATAGAGGAAAGCTTTAATACTGTTTTTGCTAATCATTACATTTATCAGTGATAAAAGAGACAGAGGGAGAGGGGAAGAACTTGTCCCATTGAGCACAGTATACATTGACATACATATAGATTATGAGGGGATAGGGAATGACTTCTGTGGGATATACTGTATATGTTTTTCAGTGTTTTTATGGGGTTCTTCTTGCACTGTATAGTTTGAAATGTTTTTATTTTGAATATTTCTTACATTACGCAGTGTCCTGCTCTAGTGAATTTTAATAAATATACTGTATAAATCAACTCTTCTTTTTTTCTAGCACCTGTACCAGTTTGAATTTTAATGACAAATTCCACATGTAGTTAACTCTCAGGGATCAAAATTGTTTGGTGTTTACAGTACATTCTTGCTAGACTGCTGGAATCTAATAATGATTCAGCATTATGAAAAAGTATGAGAACAAACCATAATTCACTAATTACCTAAAGGAAAAAAAAAACATTTTTATATTAGTTTTGTAAAAAAAAGTAATGTAATAATTGGTTTCCCAAGTGTAGGGATGCTGCTGCATCAGGTAAAACTCTAATGTCACATACACACGATCGGACTATCCGGCGGACCAGAGTCCGCTGGACAATTAGATTGTGTGTGGGCTCCAGCTGACTTCTCAAAAGTACAGCAGACTTAGAAATAAGACTTGCTTCAAAATTGTCTGCCGGACTCGGCTTTTAGCTAACAATCCTTTCATCTGTGTGCTAGTCCGGTGGACTAAAACCGACGCTGGGGCAGCTATTGGCTACTGGCTATGAACTTCCTTATTCTACGTCATCACGTTCGAAACCACCAGACTAAGTCCACCGGATAGTCCAATCGTGTGTACGCAGCATTAGTTTCTCATTCATCCCATCACTAGTGTAAGTTTTGCACTTCTGGCACTGAAAAGTATGGTTCTGGCTCTTATACAGTGCATACAGTGAAGTATAGAGGGTTGCTTGCATGCTAACTTATCCAGTCACAACACCTTTGTATTCTTTGTCATTAAGCATCTCAGATAAAAGCCATTATATACAGAGTCAATTAGAGTGGCCCTGAACCTTGTAATTGCTGTGCCTCAATCACGGTCATTACAAATGTAAACATTAGTAGTGATTACAAATATTCAGCACAATCACAATGGAGTAAGCAGTCTGCCCTTTGTTGTATGTTTGAAAACACGGGCCCAATGTTTGAAAACACAGCAAGAATGAACATTGCAGGAGATAACAGGGGAAGATGGGGAGACTTAAAGTGCCACACACCACCAATGATTGTTGGATTTCTTTTTTATTAGGGTGGGGGATCTAAAGGGCCACTAGCCATCAATGTGTGTGTGTGATTATTTTTTAAGTTAAATAAGTGAAAGGTAAATGTAAACTAGCCAAATGTTTGGCCTTTGCTTGCTTTATGTAGTAAAACAAATATTAAAACATGGTTATTAAATACCCCCAAAATAAATCTCTATTTGTTTCTTCATCTCTTTCCATTCCCATCTGATCCAGATTTGAATAAATTGCAACCACCTAGTGAGTGGTATAAAAGTATTGACACCTGTACTGCCAGGTTACAGTCTTTTTTTTTTGCATTTGGACAGTCTAACCTTTAAATTCTGTTGAATATAGCATACAATGAGGAGAGAGGTTTAGTTACAGGACACATGTTTTTATGATATATTATAGGAAAGTCTCAAGAGAAAGTTTATAATTGATGTAGAGAATAGACATGTGCATTCATTTTTGTCCAAATGCATTTTCATCCGAATTTCGGGTATTTTCGTTATTGTTTTAACGAACAATAACGAACATGCAGAATCCGAAAACCAAAAGATCCGACATAAACAAATGCTTTATTTTTGTTGCGACAACAGTTCGATATAGATAGGAGATTTGACATGATGCTGACAATAGCGATCTGTGTCCATCGAACCTGTGGTTGAATGTGCCTGACCTTAGCTCTATTAGTCCAAGATTATTCTACATAGAGAGAAAAGATTCAACATTATAGAGACAATAGCAAAAAAGAATGAATGTGCCTAATCTAACTATATTAGGCAAAGATTATTCGACATAGAGATTCGACGAAGCAGTCGCCGCGAGTGGACATTTATGGTCAAATTTTCCACCCATATCTTATAGAAGAATTCTAATGTTGGTTGACTAGTAATAATAATTAATAAATATAATTATTACTAGTGTCATACATTAGAATTCTACTATAGCTTGTAGGCGGAACATTCAACCGGAAATGTATGATTGCAGCGTCGTACAGTTTAGCTGCTCTGTCAAATCTTCTTAGAACTTTCGACAGACACCATAAGCCTTCAATGACAGATTCGACCTTTAATTATATCGGATTTTCGGATGAATGCATTTTTTTAATGAAACAAAATAAATAAAAACACATTTCGTGAGTAACTAAATAAATGTATTTTTCGGACGAAATTAAATACGGAAACAAAATATTTCAGTGTGCACATGTCTAGCAGAGGAAGAGAATTGGGTGGTGTGTATTTTTGTTATTGGTTATTTTATTTTATTTGTGTTGTAGTGTGTTTCATGTTTTATATGTATTTGTTTATATGCATGTTTTTTTTTCTGTGGAAAGGACTGCAGTTGTTTTTATCATTTTATTTATTATTTTATGTATCTATTTATTTATGTATTGTAGAATGACAAATACATTATTGGATTATTGATATCAGTCTCACAAAAAAATATAAAATTAATTTGAATACAGTGGTGCATGACCGGGTCATTTTAAGTTAAACTATCATAGCACTGAAAACTGACAATTAGCCTGGTAATGAAGGTGTATATAGGCTAGTACTGAAATGATTAATGCATAGGGTTCAATAAACAGTACTGTTTTTTTTTGTACATTGTATTTTTATTGAAAACTTGTTGGAATACAGATAAAGCAAGTTATACATATTAAAGTCAGAGAAATGAAACATAAAAAGAAATGACAAAGAAAAAAAGAAAAATATATGTTGATTGAAAAACAGGCCAACATACTAAGAAGGCTATAGCCAAGGACATTTGAGTGTTATCTGGGTATACCCGGGGACATAGACCTATGAAGTGTTAAGCATTGGGCTGCTATGTGTAACTAGGTCAACAAGGAGATGGAGGGGATGGGTAGTGAGCTGTATGTGGGGGTACTAGAGGGATTTAGGGAGGAGAACCAACCTCGGCATGATCCCACATATCCCAGATCTTGTCAAACATGTCAACAGCATCCTCTACCTTAGTTGTCATATACTCCATTCTACATATGTCAGTAATAGCTTGTAGAAACTGAGCTTGGTTTGGGGGGAGGGAGATAGCCAACACAATGGAAAGACTCTCTTTGCAGCTAGTAAAATAAAGGAAGCCAGTCTATTCAAGGTCTTTCCCAGACCTGGAAATGGGAGGCTCAGGAGGATATGTAACTGATCCAGCGAAATGGGGGACTCAAAAATTTGCTGGAGCCGAGACACCAGCATGGACCAGAAAGAAACAATCAATTCACACAAACAGAAGATATGGTATTGAGTTCCTCTAGATTTACCACATCTCCAGCAGAGGGGGGAGACGGAGCGGTCAAAATGATGTATCACCTCAGGGGTCCTATACCAAAAAAATAACAGTTTAAATGCTGTCTCTCTCTGTGTCACACATCCAGATATTTTGGAAGTTGAAGTTCATATTTTGGCCCACTGTTGGAGGGAGATTGGTTGTAGTATAATTTGAGTCAATTTACACATGTAGGCGTGGGAGTCTACAGAGAGTGGAAGCATCTCCTGAAGCAATTGGTATAAAGCAGATTTTAGTCGTATACGGTGGGGGCCTTGGGAACAGATGAGTTCAAAAGTTGTTGGTTTGGAAAGGGTAAGGCAGCGGTGCCCAACCTTTTGAGGAGGGAGGGCCACTTTAGCGACTTGGTAACGGGTCGTGGGCCACAATGAGCAGGTCTAGGTCCACTCTGCATATGTAGAGCAGGCACAGATGGAGCCCTCTCTACTCTAAGGGCCCTCTTCTGTTTTTTAAGCAGATCAGATTGCAGATATGCAGATGTAAGGAGACACGAGTCTGTTTACATCTGCTGTTCTATAGAGGTAAATGGAAGGTCCGCCTGAAAAACAAACATGCAGATCCGATCAGACCAGATTATGTAAAAGGGGCCTAAGGCTGCTTTGACACCGATGCACAGCAGTTTACCTGCATCTCAACTGATCTTGATCTTCACTTCTTCCTCAGGATTCCTGTAGCTGGTTGTTGCTGTCCCCCAGGTGGTTATAACTGGTGGCTGCTGCTGGCTGTCCTCCAGGGCTGGTACTGCTATTGGGTCTGCCTGCTGGTACTTCTGGCAGATAACGCTGGCTGGTACTGCTGGTTGGTACTGCTGGAGGGTACTGGTACCGCTGGCAGATACCGTTGTCTGGTACTGCTGGTTGGTAATGTTGGCATGTACAGGTACTGCTGGCCGGTACTGCTGGTGGGTATTGGTACTGCTGGCTGGTACTGGTACTGCTTGCTGGTACTGGTACTGCTGGCGGGTTTTGGTGGGTACTGGTACTACTGGTGGGTACTGGGGCTGCTGGTGGGTACTGGTACTGCTGGCTGGTACTGTTGTTGGGTACTGGTACTGCTGGTGGGTACTGATACTGCTGGTGGGTACTGCTGGTGGGTGCTGGTACTGGTATTATTGGCTGGTACTGGTACTTCTGGCAGATACTGCTGGCTGGTACTGGTATTGCTGGTGGGTACGTACTGGTACTACTGGCTGGTACTGGTGCTGCTGGCTGGTACTGCTGACTGGTACTGCTGGCAAGTACTGGTGTCTGGAACTGATGCCTGGTACTGGTGGCTGGTACTGCTGGTGGGTACTGATACTGCTGGCAGGTACTGGTACTGCTGGCTGGTGCTGCTGGTGAGTACTGATGGTGGGTACTGGTACTGCTGGCAGGTACTGGTACTGCTGGTGGGTACTGGTACTACTGGCAGGTAATGGAACTGCTGGCTGGTACTGCTGGTGAGTACTGCTGGTGGGTACTGGTACTTCTGGCTGGGTACTGGTACTGCTGGCTGGTACTGCTGGTAGGCATGGTGTCTGGTACTGGTGAATGATACTGCTGTCTGGTACTGGTGACTGGTACTAGTGGCTGGTACTGCTGGTGGGTACTGGTACCACTGGTGGGTTCTGGTACTACTGGCGGGCACTGGTACTGCTGGTTGGTACTGCTGGTGGGTACTGGTACTGCTGGCAGGTATGGTGGCTGGTACTAGTATTGGTGGCTGGTACTGGTACTGCTGGCAGGTACTTTTGAGGAGGGAGGGCCACTTTAGCGACTTGGTAACGGGTCGTGGGCAACAATGAGCAGGTCTAGGTCCACTCTGCATATGTAGAGCAGGCACAGATGGAGCCCTCTCTACTCTAAGGGCCCTCTTCTGTTTTTTAAGCAGATCAGATTGCAGATATGCAGATGTAAGGAGACACGAGTCTGTTTACATCTGCTGTTCTATAGAGGTAAATGGAAGGTCCGCCTGAAAAACAAACAGGCAGATCCGATCAGACCAGATTATGTGAAAGGGGCCTAAGGCTGCTTTGACACCGATGCACAGCAGTTTACCTGCATCTCAACTGACCTTGATCTTCACTTCTTCCTCAGGATTCCTGTACCTGGTTGTTGCTGTCCCCCAGGTGGTTATAACTGGTGGCTGCTGCTGGCTGTCCTCCAGGGCTGGTACTGCTATTGGGTCTGCCTGCTGGTACTTCTGGCAGATAACGCTGGCTGGTACTGCTGGTTGGTACTGCTGGAGGGTACTGGTACCACTGGCAGATACCGTTGTCTGGTACTGCTGGTTGGTAATGTTGGCATGTACAGGTACTGCTGGCTGGTACTGCTGGTGGGTATTGGTACTGCTGGCTGGTACTGGTACTGCTTGCTGGTACTGGTACTGCTGGCGGGTTTTGGTGGGTACTGGTACTACTGGTGGGTACTGGGGCTGCTGGCGGGTACTGGTACTGCTGGCTGGTACTGTTGTTGGGTACTGGTACTGCTGGTGGGTACTGATACTGCTGGTGGGTACTGCTGGTGGGTGCTGGTACTGGTATTATTGGCTGGTACTGGTACTTCTGGCAGATACTGCTGGCTGGTACTGGTATTGCTGGTGGGTATGTACTGGTACTACTGGCTGGTACTGGTGCTGCTGGCTGGTACTGCTGACTGGTACTGCTGGCAAGTACTGGTGTCTGGAACTGATGCCTGGTACTGGTGGCTGGTACTGCTGGTGGGTACTGATACTGCTGGCGGGTACTGGTACTGCTGGCTGGTGCTGCTGGTGAGTACTGATGGTGGGTACTGGTACTGCTGGCAGGTACTGGTACTGCTGGTGGGTACTGGTACTACTGGCAGGTAATGGAACTGCTGGCTGGTACTGCTGGTGAGTACTGCTGGTGGGTACTGGTACTTCTGGCTGGGTACTGGTACTGCTGGCTGGTACTGCTGGCAGGCATGGTGTCTGGTACTGGTGAATGATACTGCTGTCTGGTACTGGTGACTGGTACTAGTGGCTGGTACTGCTGGTGGGTACTGGTACCACTGGTGGGTTCTGGTACTACTGGCGGGTACTGGTACTGCTGGTTGGTACTGCTGGTGGGTACTGGTACTGCTGGCAGGTATGGTGGCTGGTACTAGTATTGGTGGCTGGTACTGCTGGTGGGTACTGCTACTACTGGCTGGTACTGGTAACTGGTACTGGTACTGCTGGCTGGTACTGGTACTGCTGGCAGGTACTGATATTGCTGGTGGGTACTGGTACTACTGGTGGGTACTGGTACTGCTGGCTGGTACTGCTGGTGGGTACTGGTACTAGTGGTGGGTACTGGTGGCTGGTACTGGTGACTGGCACTGCTGGCTCTGGCACTGTTGGCTGCTGTGTGAGATCGTAGGAAGCATGCAGCTGCAGTAGAGAGCAGAGCTGTCACAGGCGAAGTACATTTGGTATCACTCCGCCTGTGAAAGAGCCGGCGCTATACAGGAAGCATCGGCTCCACTTCCTTTAGTGGCGGCTTCGTTGTTTGCGCCGACGCTCGGAGATGGTGGGTCGGGAACACGCGATCTGGGCTTGCCGACCCGTCATCTCAGAGCTTGCTGTGGTGGGCCACATCGGCGGGGACCTCTGAGGTAAGGGATGGGGAGAGAGTTGAGAGGTAGTGGGTTATTTGGAGATAAGAATGTGCCATATGTTTTGGAATCTGATATTTAGATTTAAAGTCTGTGAAAGGGCAAAATTTACATGTGACTGGGTATACAAAGTGGCAAAGCTGGAACAGACCAGTCTGTGCCCAAGGGAACATTCGGGGTGGAATAGGTTCTCAGGAATTAAGGGATTAAGGATTACATTAGAGAGAGGGGGGCACGGGGATGAGAGGGAGAATTTGGTGTGACATGAGCTCCATATCCTCAGTGAAAACATAGGACCCAAACAGAGTCTATGGAGTTTGGGATCTGAAAATAATGCGGACAACCATACAAGAGAGCAGAAATGAGCTGCAATCAGAGAACCCATCTCTATCTGAGTCCAGCTATTCAGCGGCCTTAAACTGGACAAGGCTACCACTGCAAGAAGGTGGGAAGCCAGGTAATATTTGTAAATGTCCGGGGCTTCTAGTGCTCCACGGCTTCTGGGGGAAAATATCACTAAGCTTGCCACTCCATGTCCTTCCAAAGTAAACAGTACTGCTAACAGTAACTATAAGCAACTATAAGCAAAGCCAGCATCAATTTGCCTTTATGTATACATTCCTAAATGGGTGCAACACACTGCTAAATTAAATTGAGTCAATCACTTTTGTAAAGCAAAACTTCAGAACAGTTGTGATTTGAACTCCCCATATTCTTTCTTATTTCTTTAAGTCGTGTCAGTATATTTATCATTCATTTATTCACTCAGACAATATGTTTAAAAACAAAATTACACAATGATATTATAAATGAACAATATATAATAAATACATTATAAATGTGATGATATAGTTATGAAGTTAGCACTTTATTTTTATATCCTGCTGTCTAAAAAAAAATGATGAACGTAATAAAGACAAAACCTGGTTGTGTTCTTCTAACATAAACTCTGTTATTACTCACTAGAAAATCTGTGCTCAATAATTAATTTATACTTCTTTGCTGTTTGTTGTGATAATATGTTTCTCCCTGACCCTGTGCTAGTAAAAGCAACAGAAGCAGCATCAGCTTGAAAATTGTTATTTTCTACTAGTTCATGACATTTACTATAGTCTCTTGTGACCCGGACTGTGCCAATCTAACAGTTATTTTCATTTCTATTTCTTGATGATTGGCATACTGTCAAAATGTCATTTTACTGTAAATTATATAGAAAGCTATGGCTCCAATTTTCTTTAAACAGAATTTGGAGTCAAAATGTATGTAGTCTTGTTAATGTATATTATTATTATTAGTATTATTATTAATAATACTAATAATAATAATAAAAAGAATACTAAAATTATTATTTCATGTTATACCTTTCTTTACTTTTCTGGCAAGCTTGAAGAACTGAAGAAGATGAATGCTTTTAGTTAGACATGTGCAATTCGTTTTGGTCTGAATACAAATTTGAACTAAGTTTTGGTTATATGGAGATGCTGATGTATCCGAATCTCCGAATGAAATAGTAACGAATAGTAATGAAATTTTGTTGAAATTATTTAAAATGTGTTTTTTTATTTGTTTTCTAACAAATTCTACAATTAGAATTCAGATCGGTCGAAAAAAGGTTGGACCGATTTGAATTCTGTGTAAAGAATAGCTGGTTGTTAAGCAGTAGACCGGGAAGCCGGCTGCCAGCAAATTCACTAACAACTGATGACTCATCAGCTGTCAGCGGGCTTCCCTACTGACAGTTTAAATCTCGACAAACAATGCCGGAAATAAAAAAATGTTTAAAAAAATTGCCTCAATATGGGGTTCTGCCCCCCACCCCAAAGCATCTTGCTACCATGTTGATTGGGACAATGGCCTCTTCCTAATAACCCTGGGCAGTGGTTGGGGGGTCTGTGGGCAGGGGGCTTATCAAAATCTGGAAGCTCCTTCAGATCCTGGACCCCCCATGTGAATAAGTAGGGGGTACGTTGCACCCCTACTCATTCACCAAAAAAAGTATCAAAAATAAATAAAAACAGTACACAGGTTTTTGACAAGTCCTTTATATATATATAAAAAAAAAGGTTGATGTCTAATGCCTACTCTGCAGAGTAACAGTTCTTAAACAGGTAAGGGCATGACCCGGTCGGTGATGTCACAAGGGGGCGGAGTCACATGGCCACTGACCTCATCGGTTGACTCTACCCTTTAAATATTTAAGAAATGTCAGGTGGAGGAAGAGGCATTAAAGGAGGAGCATTTGATGAGGCTGGAAGTTTTTTTTTTTCTTTTTTCGGTGTGGTGCATTGAGCAGTGTAATTGATGATGGATCTACCCTGGGGGACATATTTTAATTTTTTTAATAAATTGTCGAAAATTCGTGTACTGTCTTTTTGTGCTTTTTACACCCATACCCAAACAAGAGATTTGGGGGCACACCCTAAAAATCAATTTACTTTCAAGATGGTGCTGCTATAAGACCACAAACGGAACAAAATAGATTATAGTGCACACATACAAAACTGACATTTAAATTCTGCAAGGCTATTTAAAAACATTAAAAATATGGGGATTTGTTCACACTATATGGTCACATAGGGCTAAGCCCACTTACTGCGTCAAAGTACCCCATTATCAGCGAGTCCTACACTAGTAATAGAATGAAGGATCATAACCATGGGAGAACTGAAAGGACTCTTCCTATAACACTGGTGGACACTAATAAGAGGTAATGAAGGGGGTGCTCCAGCCCAAGGAACCTGATCAGGATCCGTACAATATACAAACAACAGACTTGGGGGGCTCACCCTAAAAATACATTTACATTCAACATGGTGCTGCTAAGCTTGGAAACAGAACAAAATAGATCATAGCGCACGCATACATAAATTACATTTAAAGTGGAGGACCACCCCGAAAAACAAAACTACATTAAAATGTTGCAAAAAATCTGAAAAAAATGAAAAATAAAACATTTTTTAAACTTACCAGAAATGCCTGTTGCTAGGCAGATCGTCCTAATCTGCCTCTTCCTACTCCGCGGTGATCTTCAGTCTTCTCTCTACGACTGTGTGTATGCAAGACAAGTTTCGGCCAAAATCCGTCGGAAAAAATCTGACGGATTTTTTGGTCGGAATGTCCGACCGTGTGTATGGGGCATAAGTGTTAAGTGACTATTCTCAGTCACATGTTGTGTGAGTGTTCTCCAGCAGGGTGCGCTAGAGATATTACTGTACATTATAGATATTTAATACCTGGCCAATTAGCAGGCCCGGGGAGCTTGCTGCTCTTTTTCTTTCATTCCAGGGATTTCCCTTGAGATGATGTCTGTGTGATCCACTTATCTAGGCCTTAGGCCTTAGGGCCTAGAGATTTGGAGTGTTGAGGGATTCCTTGTCATGGGAGGTGTCCCTAAGCTGCTGGCTGAGATGAAGTGCTACTGGCTGTTTGGGGAAGCAAAGCTGCGGTTGTCCTTCCACAGGGATGGTGAGTGACCGAACCAAGCTGGGAAGCACCACGTGACACTTCCTACTGCTGTTATGCCTTGTATCCTAAGACTGAGAATAGACAGTCGACAAGGAGCCACAGTTATGAGATGTATTCTATCCAGCAGAGTTCTGTTACAGAAGGATTTATATTAGTGAGAAGACCATGTATGGGACCAGAGACTGTGTATTGTTGATGGAACCCTCAGGTATCCTGTGTTCCCTCCACCCTTCTTCCCATTCTTCATGCATGTTCATTATTAAAACATATAAAATGTATTCAAAGTGACTGGCACCTTTAATTTATCCACCACCACCTGGAAAAAGGACTTACACCCTGAGAAGGAATGTGCCTGGGACATTTATCAAGTAAGTGGGTCTAGGAAATTCACATGTACCTATTGGACATCAGTAGAGCCAAATGTGCCAGGACTGGTTACCAATAGTGTTACACAGGTATTCTCTATTTGGTTTCCTTCTCTTACTCCTTGGTGAGAATGTGATGAGTGGCAGTGCTGGTGGGGCATTGGGATCAGTGGCAGTGCTGTGGGGGGTGGGATCAGTGGCAGTGCTAGGGGGAGTTCTGATCAGCCAACTTAAGTGCTCTTGATCAAGCTCACCTACTGATCTGATAACTGTAGTGGGGACTTCTAATGGCAACTATAATCAAAGATATTGTTACTCACTCTCTGACTTTGTAGTGTTTGTAGCAGTGACACCCATGCTAAAATCAAGAGATAGGGTCTCCTCTAGCCCCTCCCACTTCACATTCCAACTTCTCTCTGCTGGTGGACACACAAACCTACATCTATAGATGTATAGATATATAGATGTATCCAGGGCTTTTTTTTCTCAGAAAATAGGTGTAGGAACTCCCCTCTTCTGAATCCCCCCTTGTCTATGTGCCCTACGCTCTTCTGAGTACGGCCCCTACCGACCTCCCAGTACTGTCCCAAGTATCATTTTGTGGTGCTAAATAATTAATATGAATAATAATTAATAACTAGAAAAGCAGTAAACTAGATCCCCTGAAGCCAGCAACAAGAAATCTCCCGGTACCAATAGACCCCACACCAACAACAATAGATCCTTCACACAAAAAGAAAGTCTCCTAGCAACAATGGACCCTACCCCAGCAACAATAAGTCCCCCCAGCAACAATAGACCTCAGCCTGGCAATAATAGATCTCTCACACAACAATAGACCCCACTCCAGCAACAATAATTCCCCCATACTACAATAGTAGATTCCTACCAGCAACAATAGACCCTAGCACAAAAATATATCCCCACAAGAATAGATCCCCACCAGTGACAATAGATCCCCCAGTAGCCAGCATCATTAGACCCACCATCACACCCCACACCCCTTACTATTACATACATTCAGTGCTGGAGGTGCCAGAACTGCATTCCCCCCACGTTTCCGCTGAAAAAAAAGCCCTGGATATATCTATATATACACACACACTGAAGCAGAAAGCAATATACATTGGCCCGGAAGTGAATTTGTACACAGGATTCAGGAAGTTAGGCCGCGTACACACGGGCGGACTGTTCGCCCAACTTTGTCCGCTGAACAGTGTTTGGGCGGACAGTCCGCTCGTGTGTGGGCTTTCAGCGGACAGTTTCAGCGGACAGTTTGACGAACAAGGTTTTTCGGAAATTCCGTAAAACTGTCCGCTGAAACCTTGTTTGAGCGAACAGTCCGCCCGTGTGTAGGCTTGTTCGACAAACTAAGTTCCGCGCATGCTCAGAAAGGCTTAACACGCCGAAAGTTATAATGCAGTGTATAGGACGTCGTATTTTTCGTCCCGTCGTACGTGCCGTTCACGTCATCGCGCACGGTTTCAGCAAACTGTTCGTTCGTCGTGTGTGGCCATGTCCGTCCATGCTAATTTTGAGCGGACTGTTTGCCGAAACTGTTTGACAGACAAAGTTGGGCGAACAGTCCCCGCGTGTGTACGCGGCCTAAGTGTGTTTTGAGGCCAAAATATTTAGACATACACATATGACCCACACAAACACCATCTCATATAAAAATAAATAAAAAATGTTCTTAATTTGCAAATAAGGATCATCTCTTTCTCAGAGAACAGTGAGCGGGGCATGGTGGTGGGAAGAAATTAGCAGCAGTACAAGCAACTTCCTCGAGGGGTGTGATGTCATTCCTGTGGGCTGGCCACTGCTTCCGGGAATCAGATATGCTCCACGGGTACATACCTCTGAGCACACAACAGTTGTGCATCTCACATACCCAGCGGTTGCATTACTAGATGTATTTGGGCATCTAGCAAACAAGGTCCAAATTGGCCATTGACATGCATCACAGTTGAACTTAGGAATGTGTCTTAGCAAAGTTAAACTAAATGAAATGCTTTCTTATTTTTGCTTGGGGATAGAGTGCAGAGGGATTAGAAGTCTTGTCAGTTTTTGGGGATATCTGCACCCCTAATAGTGTGAAGACACCTCCAAAATGTTGCCAGTTTCTCCTTCACATTTATTCACTTCCTGTAACATAGCCAAACAGGAAGTGAAGATAAAACCCTACCAATGTCATTCCTTGGAGGACATACAGATCAATCTAAATCCCCATTAGGTAAATGACACTCCAGCATTTTGCTGTGTACACCTTAAATTATTAGGTATCCTGGACTTTGGGGTTTATTTACTAAAGGCAAATCCACTTTGCACTACAAATGCACTTTGAAGTGCAGTTGCTGGAGATCCAAGGGGGACATGCAAGGAAAATTAAAAAAACAGTATCTTTGCTTCTACATGATTGGATGATAAAATCACCAGTGCTTCCACTCAAATGCATAAGCACACTTGTATTGCAGAGTAAATTTGCCTTTAATAAACCCCAAAATACCTAATAATTTTGGTTGTACACAACAAAGTGCTAGAGTGCAATTTGCCTAATGGGGACACTAGTTCGATTGATCTGTGTGTCCCCCAGGAAAGACATTGTTAAGGTTTTACCCTCACTTCCTGTTTGTTTATGTGACAGGAAGTGAAGCCAATTTTCTAAAAAGGAACACAAAGCCCAACCTAAAAAAGACAAGCAGGGGTTCTAACACTCACTTGGTTTCCCAATGGAGAATGGAGGGGAGTGTGGAGTTCCCCTTTAAAAGCAAAAGTTAGCCCATGGAAATCCAAGGGGTTAGAAGGGGGTAGACAAGAGCATTGGAGAATGGAGTGTGGAGTTCCCCTTTAAAAGCAAAAGCTAGCCCAAGGAAATCATATGCATTAGAGAGGGAAGCTTAAATGCCCTTTTAGGAGGAGCTAGAGGAGCGATAGTCATTTTACATAATTTTAACAAAGTGCATGTCACTAACATGACCTGTGTGCAAACCTCCTTAAAAAAATACATAAAGGTGAACCAGCGTAAAAAAAAAAAGGCAAGTTTGGAGGTGCGCCTGTTCAACCCATTCAATTGCATGTACGTTGCTTGACATTTATTAAGATTTTGGTAAACAAATGCATGTGAACAAGCGCAACAGCCACTGGCACATGCACATTGCTTACATGGATCTCACGCAGTTCTAAACATGATTGCAGGAACAGCAAGCTTTCTCTGAAAAAGTTACTTTCTCATTCTATTTTGGCCATAATTGTTACTTGGGTAGTTGTTACTAAACTCCCTCACATCACCCCATAATATTGGCACCTCCATCTTCTGTCAAAATTGAATTGGAGATGCTGTGTGCCATGTCCATAGTGGCACACAGATTGCATTCTCCCATGTGCAGAGATCGATATAGTAAATGAGACTCGCTGAGCGCCTCTACTGATGGTTTCCTCTGCACTTGAAAAGGGACTGCTTGCAGGTTTAGTCACACTTCTGGGGGAAAACATTAAACTATTTTGTTTATATTATCAGGATTTGGATTTATACTATACTGTAAAATATACTGATCTGCATGATAGCAGCAAAAAATAAGAAACGTACCATACACATAGATTGGAGCATAACTATGGGTAACCAATATTCACTCTTTAGCTGAGATGGTATCTGCTCTTTATTATAAATAGGTGCCCTAGTGTTATTTTGGTGCTTAAATCTTGCAGTTTTAATGTTTTTCAAGTAATTTCTCGTGTCTTCAAAACCCTTCTAATTGGCTGCATTGTAAATCAAATTCAGTTGATAAAGGTAAAATTTAGGAATGTTTATCTGCTCAACATGCAACACAAAAGCCCCGTGTACACATGGGCCAATTGCCTACCAACATAAAAACTGGCTGACATTCATGCTATGTGTAAGCCAGTCCAACAGAAGCCGACTGTTTGGCCAGTTTCCATTGAAGCATGCTGAAAAACAATGGCTGAGAGCACTGTTCAGAACATAACAGCTCAGCGGGGGAGATCGCTGTACTAACGTACTAGCGCCCCGCTGGGTTGAATGGAAAAAATTAATAGTGTGTACCAATTATTATACTAGTTAACAATAGGTTATTTCTATTAGTATAATGATGCACAGGGAGGTTAGGAATCCAGCAAGATCTAATTTACAGCACTTAAGGTGGCCATAACTGGATCGAAAAAATCATCCAGTTTAACAGGGATCAGACAAATTTCAATCCATGTGTGGCCACTGGAATTGAACAGTGAATCTACTTATATGCTAGAAACACTGTAATCTATGAAGAAAAAAAGAAAAAAAACATTATATATCTACAGTATATCAATGTGTAATATTTATTGGGAGCTGGGGACCATTTTTTTTATAATCCATAGGTTAACCTAATGGCTTCAAGCTTGAGAACCTTATCCTTGTGATCTTATAGACACAGAGTAGTCACCTTACTCATACATTAAATGTCATTTTAGCACTTAAGAAAAGAATGATATACCGTACAAAAATAGCAACAGCTTTCAGAGATAATTCAACTCAAAATGCTAGCAGATTTCAAAGCTCTTTAAAAAAGTAACTGTAAAGTAAAAAAATATATATTTTTTTCACTTTCCTCCAATGAACTTCGTTGAAAATTCACTTTAATGGCTTAGAAGTTTTTTAAAAAATTGTTACAAACCAGACTCAAAATTAAGTGAAGTTATTCGGCAGACCAGGATTGCCTGACTGTACCTTAAGTTTTAGTGTACATTTTTATTAAATAAATCAATTTTACATACACGAAGTAACATACTGTATATTAGCTAACATACATAGTCAAGACAAATTGGTATTCATTTCCCATAGGGGAAAATTTGTTTACACATAGGATTACCTTTTAAATCAGTAAATAGATTTGTACAGTTGCTCATATTTTTTTATCAGCATATTGCAAATAAATATGAAAATTGCAGCAACTCCTCAAGTAGATAAGTCTTGGCGATAAAAGATGTGTCCTTTTACTCATTTATGTATAAGCACACTAATGGATGTCACCCCTTTTTTCTCTCACCACTATCCTATTGGTAGCCTACTGGTAGAAACGCGGCCATCTCATGGCAAATGTTATCTTGTAGCAAGTACTGTGATTCATATACCCATGTTGCTTACATTTTTGTGGAATGTCATATGTCCATGTAAATTATTAGCCTATGTATAACAGTACACTATGAAGTAGCTGTGTTCTCTTAGCTATGTAGCACCTTTCTAGTGTAGGATGCTAGGTAAATCTAGTTTTTGGCTTCTTCTGTATTCAAGGGGGCAGAAATCCCTTGTTCAGTTTGCTAATGGTTTCTCAGGCTGGAAATTTGATTGTTTCCCTTGCCTCTGGAAGAAATTTCCTGAACTTAGGACGGGGAATTCAAATAACTAGTCTGAATATTTCTCATGCCCTGGACAATACCTGGGGAGGTGTGCCCAGATAGTAGTAATATTCTGGAGCCCTGGAGAGACTGTTCTTTTCCCCATCAAGGAAGGTTCAGAGAGCATCAAGGGGCTGCTTGTCTCTGAGGCATTGTCATGTACCTGGTTGGTGAGCCTGACGTGTAGAGGAGGACCTCTAATACAGCTCTAGCTCAGGGGGCACTGATACTGAGACATCAGGCATAGGATCACTGTGACATAAGAGTGCCTGTAATCAATCCAGAAGTCTGTGTGGCAGTAGTCAGCAGATGGATGTGGCAGCAAGCAGGCTGGTAGTAGAAGAGTTGGCATGGAACTTGGCAGACTGTAGTAGGCAACTGGAAGCAGGAACAAGATGAGGACTTGCTGGACTGAGAGCTTGTAGCAGGCTGGATGAGCAAGATGCAAGGTCAGACAAGCCGGGTCAGTAATAGTCAGGCAGATAAGACATAGATGGTAGACATCAGTATAGTTGGGTCACAAGCCAAGTTGGTACCAGGAAATCAATCAAGCCGCATCAGGAGGCAGAAGCAGAATCCAAAGACAAGCCGGGGTCAGGGTATGTAGCAGATTATCATAGGTTAGTGGTAATCTGGGTCAAGATCAGAGGTCACACAGAATCAGGAACACCATACAGAAGCTACAGACCAAACAGCAATGAGTCCATATAGAAACCTGTTTAAATAGCTCACTTGGTGGCAGCATTAGTAAAAGGTAAGAGATGCAATGTAGCAGCGCAATAAAATAAAAATAAATAAAATGACGCAAAAAAAAAGTAGTGACTAATCCAAACAGTGAATGTATGTGAACTACAACACACAGCAACATGTGTAAAAAATACCGATACACAACCAGAGATTTGCAGAAAATAGTTTGGATTGTTGGACAATGGATATTCCTTCATGCATTGGGCAGACCAGAGAACAACTGAGAGAGTCTGCTCTAAGAACCCAGGTTTAGACCTTTTAGTTTTGGTTCCCCTGAGACGACATCAGCTCGTGACTAAACAAGCGTAGGGAGGTTGATGTACTGACATCATCGCGCTATAGCCAGTGGATGGGTTTTTCGCAAGCAGATCAGCTGTTTTTCTCTTGATCATTACATTACTTTTGTAAGTGCAATTTTTTTGTTTATAATATTGTTTAATTGTTTTTAATACATCTTTGGTACGTTTTACACTATAGAGAGTCTTCTTGCTTTTCTAGGTAAGGCCTGACCTATCCCCCTGGTGGTTTGATGTTCGAGTCTCCCTGGTCTTTTTATGCATAGTTCAAGTTGCAATTCATGTGGACATTCAACATCCCCCTGGATAGAGGCCCTGGCTGGATATTTTTTTTTTCCACAAAAATGTTGCTGAAACTTTTTCATACACAGTACTTAGTAGAATTAGTACCATAAAACAAACAAACAGGAGAATTACAAGTGCATGGTTTCAACATAGGGGAAGCATAGGGTTTAATGCCTGTAGATTGAAATCAAAATGTATAGCCTCTAAGCGTCACTGGTGGAAGGGCCGCACACGAACAGCTTTATTAGTACGCAGTAAACTGTTCAAGAAGATGTAGCGCGATGTGCCGCCAACCTGCTTAATGCTTGTTGGAATGGAGTATTTCCACTCAAAGTACTCATTGTAGCTTCTAGGGGTACTAGAGGGCATATGGTGAGTAGGAGTAGCGACCGGCCACCATGCCGACCTGCAACTCCACTCCCTGTTTTTAGAGATTAGGACAAAAAAAGGAAAAGAAAGAGGAAGGATAAGGAAAGAGAACAGGAGCAAGAGAGAAGACAGCCTAGGGAAGTGGGGGGGGGATGGGGGGTGAGGGTGGCACCGTAGGTGCAGTATATGAGGAGGGGGTGGGATCTCCACCAGATGCCCTCCCCAGTAACCCCCCAGAATTGTGAGAGACATAGCGTTCTTATACCTTTCAGGGGTTATCTCGGGATAAATCCAGAAAGCGCTGTGAGCTTCAGTAATCAAGCCAGGGGGCCCATGTTGCCGTAAAGAATGTCATTCTATCATGGGCGGTACAGATCTGCTCTTCCATCGCAGCTATCTGGTTGACCCACATCACCCACTCTTTAATGGAAGGGGGTGATTTGGACCTCCAGTGCACTGGCAGGCATAGCCTAGCAGCATTAATCAAATGCATAGCTATTGATTTCTAGTATTTCTTACAGGAGATGGTGAAGGAGGTACTGAGCTGGTGTGAACTCCAAGTCAAGTAAGGATATCTCAGTCACCACTTCGTGTACTTTGCGCCAGTATGGCTGGATGAGTGGACATGTCCACCAGATGTGGAGGAGTGAACCTAGTTCCCATTCACACCTCCAGCACAGATCCAACATTTCTGGGATTAATTTATGAATTATTTCTGGTGTTCTGCACCACCTCATTTTGATTTTATACCCATTTTACTGAGTATGTGCATTCAACTAGCCCTTGTGCATGTACAGATGAACTCGATCACAGTCGGTGCCATCAATCGCTGTGCCCAGCTCAGTTTCCCAATAGGCATGTTCGGATCTCAAGGAGGCATAGGGCTCTCTGAACATTGTGGCATATAGCCCTGAGATCAGGTGATTCTGGGGGGAATGGCCTGAGCAAAGCGATTCCAACACCGTAGGAGGATTCGTAAAGCGTTCTCTGTTTGCTGGGCTGTCCAGAAAATGTTTCAGTTGGATGTAGATCCAAAAAGGGAAAGACTTTGTATTGGACAATGACGCTAGCTCACTTTATCAGAGAAACCGTCTTCTGGAGAAGAAGTGTTTAGCTTGCATGTCTGTGTAGGGCCATTCTGCTGCTAGAAAAGTCCCTTCCATACCAGGAGGAAAGTCCGGGTTGCCCTTAACAGGCGTGATTGCACAGTATGTGTTTGAAAGTGTATGGACTTTACAAGCCCTATCAAAGGCATGCAGGGTTGTTCTGACCAAAGGACGAGAGTAGACGTCTGCTGGTATGTGTTTCTTTGAGAGCCAGGGCAGGGTATGAAGTTCAGTGCCAGAAATAAGTTTTTCCAGCAACACCCAACCCTTGTAGTTAGTGTGGAGCCTCCAGTTTACTACCCTTGTCAAGTGTGCTGCCCAGTAGTACCTTTGCAAGTCTGGGAGTCCAATTCCGCCCCCTGATTTTCCCTCCCCAAAAAAAAGTTCTAGCCATGCTTTTGTACACTGTAAAGAACGAGGGCGGAAAGCAAATCGGGATGGTCTGCAGCTTATACAATAAGCAGGGGAGTGCTGTCATCTTTAAAATTAAAGCCCGACTGAACCAGGAGATGGTAGGGGCATCCCATCTGTGGAGATCCTGCTCTATGAGTTTCAGTTCTGACAGAAAGTTATATTCATATAATTTTTTGAGTTTACTAGGAAGTTGTATACCAAGGTAGGTAATGTCATCTGTTTTCCAGCGGAATGGTTGGTAAGTTTGCCTGACATAGCTGAACTAGTTTAGAGGGCAGGGAGACATTTAGAGCATACGATTTTGAATAGTTGATTTTCAGGTTTGAGATAATCTTAAACTGCTCTAGAACGGGCATAAGATTGGGCAGAGACGTCAACGGGGATGAGAGAAAAAGCAAGATATCATCCGCAAAGGCAGCGATCTTGTACTCCCGTTGATGTACCTCAATCCCTTTTATGTTCAGATTTGCACAGATACTGGGATTTCTGGGATAGCACCTGTCTCTTCCATGCCCTTTTATATAGTTCCTCCAATAGAGTCGCTCGAGTGTCGGCTAATTCCTTAGCTACCACTACTGCAAGCGAGCGCTTATGTTGTGCTTCCAACATGGATATTGTTTTGGAAAGATCCTGAATCAAAGTTTGGTGTTCTCTTTTTTTCCTAGATGCGAATGTCCCCGAACAACACATTTGTGTGCTTCCCATTGTGTCATAGGGGTCACGTCTGGGGTATTATTGTGTCAGAAGTAGTCTCTAATGGTCTGTGTAATGTCAGCCAAGTCCCCAGGGTCAGAAAGAAGAGAGGCATCTAGCGTGATGGGATGATGGTCAGAAAGTAGCATATTCTCAATGGTCGCATTTTTTTTTTTTCAAAGATCGTTTTTTTTTATACATTACAGGTATAATGCAACCAGTTCAGATGAAGATGTGTTACAATTAAATGGTATACATCGCATACAGAGAAAAAATAAAACAATAAAAAAAAAAAAAAGAGAAAAAAGAAAAGAAATCGAAAGGAGAGATAGGGAAAATAAAAGATAACACATTACGTGTGAGAGCATGAAACCAGTTCTTCTCACTTGTTTCAAATTCACATCATATTACTCTAAGCTTATCTCTAACATTTATCTCTGGCGCAGTAGAATTAGCTGATGCTATAAAATGCAAAGTGTACCCTTATATGGCAGTGATATCTGTATGGCTCCTCCGCACCCCTAATGGGATCACACTGTGATGGAAGAGCCATCTAGAACTTCACTGGGTAGAGTTAACTGCCACAACATTATCTCACACTAAAATCGAGATGTATGGTGGTGTAAAAGTGGTGTAAAAGTACAGGTGTCCAATAGCAAAATGCAGCACTAATTTCACTGGTTAGGGAGGAAGAGGCTATTTCCTATACCACTCCGTCCAGCACTTCCACTTCGCGTCTATATTTTTACCACAAGCATTCCTAAGGGCCAACAATCTTTCATATTGAAAGTTAAGGTTCACTTGAATTAAAACTTCCGATGGGTTGGGGGACAGTGTGCTTTTCCAGTGGCGGGCAATAATCAACTTAGCTGTATTCAGGACTTGAATCACTACTGTACGGAATTGGGTCGGATAGTTATCAATACCAAGATGTAGAATTGCTGAAGCTGGATCAGGGGTTTGTAGAACGCCTGTGATTTCAGCAAGGATGCTGAACAGTTTCCTCCAGTAACTAGAAATACCCTTGCAATGCCAGAATATATGTAATATAGTACCTACGTTACCACAGTCTCTCCAACAAAGAGGAGATTGTGTGTTGAACATCTTAGCTAGTTGGTGGGGTGTCCTATACCATTTGTGCAGTATCTTTTGGGTAAGTTCCCAGTGATTGACACAACGAGTGGCCATATAGTTGTATCTAAGGGCTTTACTCCAGTGGGTAACATCGTAGGACTTGTTCAAGTCTCTTTCCCACGTAAGCATGGACGGGGATTTAACCACTGCTTGTTTATGTTGGAGGATGTTATAGAGTAATGAGATACCTTTGCCCATCGTGTTGGAAGAGAAAAAGAATTTCCATGCAGAACTATCTATTATAATAGTTGGTGGGGGGGATTTCAGGAGAAAAGATGAAACCTGGTTGTGTAGAAATTTGCTCGATTGGGGAATGTTGCGATCAGCTTTTAAGGAGTGGAACGACAGTAACGTTGCATTGGAGTATAGGTCGTCAACCCATTCCAACCCATTCTCCTTCCATGCAGTCACTTTACTGTACGATAGCAGAATTTCCAGTGTTTGGATCGGGATTCTGCCGGCGGTACTAAGGTTTTCCCTCGGTTGCTGCTGGCGTAGATGTCGCCAGGTGAAAATAGTCGCCGTAATCGTTGGGGAGAGATATGTTAAAGCTCTAGGCTTCCAAGAGTCTGCCAGGAGAAGAAGACTCAAATGTGAGGTTTTCGCTATATATGCTTCTAGGTTAGCCCACAGGGGATCAGGGCTTTGTAGGAACCAATGTTTGGCTTGTGCTAAAACAGCTGCCCAATAGTAATCTTTAAGGTCGGGGAGGCCATACCTCCCGCATTTCTATGCAGTATAAGCTTGTTGGATGGGCACCGGGCCCTTTTGCCCTGCCATATGTATTGTTTAAGGAGTTTATTTAGTTCTTGGAAATGTGATCTTTTATATACTATCGGGAGGGTTCTAAATAAGTATAGTATTTTCGGCAGGATCATCATTTTGTAGGACGCTATTCTCCCTGCCCATGATACCTCTGTTTTGGAAAAGTTTGAAATGGCTTTCTTCACGTCTTGTAGAAGGTTTTTAATATTAACATCTGCTATATGGGATAGGTTCGTCGTTAATTGGATACCTAAGTAGGGGATCTGTGTGGAGGTCCATACGTATGGAAATGTTTGCTTGAGATACGAGCTCGTGTGGTGATTGATTCCTAAGTTTAATATTAGAGATTTAGTAAAATTCACTTTATAATACGATATCTGTCCGAATGTTTCTAAAGTTTCATGTGCGAATGGTAGCGATACGACTGGGTTCGTTAAATAGAGAATGATATCGTCTGCAAACAAATTAACTATATGGTCTTTGCGTTGGACTTTGAGTCCTGATATATGTGGATGTGATCGAATGGTCTCTGCCAAGGGTTCTATCATCAGATTAAATATGAGGGGTGACAGGGGACACCCCTGGCGGGTGCCATTCGATATGTGGAAGGTTTTAGATAGGAGTCCCATGGTGAACACCTGAGCTGAGGGGTTGGAATATAATGCAAGGATAGCCGATAGGGCCTCTTCCTGAAAACCAAATTTTCGCAGCACCGCTGCCATGTAGTCCCACTGGACCCTAACGAACGCCTTCTCTGCATCTATTGAAAGAAGCAGAGAAGGCGCTCCCGAATCTCCGCTTGGTGAATAATGTTCAGCAAGCGTCGCGTGGCGTCCGACGCCTGCCTCCCTTTCATGAAACCAGTTTGGTCTGGACTTATTAAATTTGGCATAAGTTCGAAAATTCTATTGGCTATTATCTTGGCGTATAATTTGATGTCTCCATTGAGGAGGGAGATGGGACGACAATTAGCTGGTGTATCGGGAGATTTTCCTGGCTTGGGTAAAGTAACAACATATGCCTGAGCATTTCTGCTGGGAACGATCCCGTTGTCCTAGCTATATTGAATATAGAGAGAAGTTGGGGGGACAATATATCGGAGAAAGTCTTGTAATATGCATTTGAGAGTCCGTCTGGGCCAGGGGATTTTCCTGAGGGTAGGGAATGTATAGCTTTTCCCAACTCACTAAGCGTGAATGGGTTGTTAAGGTCGTGAAGTTGGGTACTGGATAGTGAAGGTAAGTGTATTTTATCTAAGAAGGAAGTTATTTGTTCTTTAGATGGTCTAGATGTGTTGGGGTCTGTGTGCAGGTTGTATAAGGATGCATAGTAATCTGCAAATGCATCTGCAATTTCTTGGGGGTGTTCTATTCTATTTGCAGTTTTGGGGTGGAGCAAGTAGGGAATTGATGTTTTAGTGCGTTTCTCTTTTAAGCGATTGGCCAAGAATTTACCCACTCTGTTGTTATTCCCGTAGTAGTTAAGATGAAGCCTTTTCATAGCACGGTCATGTACTTCACAGTACCATTCTCTAATTTTGTACCTTACGTGAAATAGTTGGTTTGCAAGATCGACAGACGGGTCTGATTGGTTGCGGTGTTCTAAAGTACGTAGTTCGGTTAATAGGTCATTTAGTTTGGAAGCTCGAATTTTTTGAATCTTGGATTTAATTTTGATTAGGACCCCCCTTACAAACGCTTTATGTGCATTCCAGTTAGTGAAAGGGCTAGTACAGTTAGGGTCATTAAAATTAAAGTATTCCTCGAGCTGTTGGGCAATTTCCTTGTGGAATTTTGGGTCTTGTAAAATGGTTTCATCGTTTCTCCAGATACAAGCTGGGATATGGGTTCTACCACCTTCAATGTGAATTAGAACGGGGGCATGATCTGACCATGTAATATCGAAAATGGAAGATTGTGTAATTCTATGTAGCATGTTCTTGTCAGTAACGAACATATCTAATCTGGAGTAGGAATTAAATCTAGGGGAGTAATATGTATAAGATCTTTCACTAGCATTGAGGCAACGCCAGGCATCATACAGCTCCTTCGTGAGCAGGAGCTCTCTAAATTTGGGGAAATGATTCCTAACTCCAGAAGATGTGTCTAAATCTTTATCCAAAATCATGTTGAAATCCCCACATATTAAAATGCTGCCAACTCGCATCAGCTCTATTCGTTTGAGAACTTTTTTCAAAAACCTTAACTGGTGCGAGTTAGGGGCATAGATACATGCAAAAGTAATAGGAAGTTTGTTCACCTTGCAAACTAGAATAATGAACCTACCATCAGGGTCAATAAATGAGTCGTTAAGTTCAAAATTGACTGAGTCTCTTACGGCGACCATGACTCCTCTTTTTTTTTGCTGCAATTGAAGAGTGCACGATGAACGGAAAGTTTTTGTGGGTACAAGTAGGCGTAGACAGTTTGTGGAAGTGTGTTTCCTGTACCGCTAGTATGTCCACTTTTAGTTTAGTTGCTTCTTGCCACAGAGATCGCCTCTTAGCAGGGTGGTTGAGGCCCCGTGCGTTGAGCGACAGGATATTAATATTCATAAGTCTTTAGCGTGAAATGGTAGGTTTTGCCGTGAAAGGGAATCTGTAATACCGTCCCATGGGGTACTCCCAGCGGCGAGCGATGTAATTCCTGAGAGCTCGGATGTGCAATGGAGTCGGAGAAAGACTCTGTTGGAAAAGTTTAGTTCTGAGATCCAGGCCAAAGGTGTAAGGTGTGCTGCAGGGTGACGTAAACTCTAAATAATTACGTAGAAAATAAACACCCGTGTCCAGACAAATGGAGAACATATATAAAGACTCCTTAGGGGGAGGAGCAAATGAAGTCAACCTGTGGACATATAGTTCCTTCTGCAAATGGTTAGGCGAGGGTAAGCGCCAAGAGACAGCGAATCGTAAACGTAAAGTGTGGAAAAGAACAGTAAAAGTAACGTAAAAAATGTAAAACAAAATGGTGTAACCGTAGTAAAAAGTAAGGCCTCCATGGGCCGGGCACTGAGATGCCCAATGTGAGGGGGTAATGGTACGATGACAGGTAAAAAAGTACACTCGGGGAATCATGGTAGATTCATTGGACGGGAAGAGATCTTGTGGACAGTTCAGGTGCGACGAGTTTTCGACCTTCTCGGCTGTATTACTTGCCATTCATCATGAAGCTTGGCTGGCAAGTGTCCTACCTGTGGACGAGCAGATGGGGCTGAGTCGGGAAGCACTATTTGCCATTGCCTCAGGAGGAGAAGCCCTTCTTCCAGAGAGCGAATAATGTGGGTGGAACCATTGTAGGTCGTTTGTAAGGTAGCAGGATATTTCCATTTATACAGAATCTTGTGATTCCTCATGGCTTTAGTTAACGTTGCCATGTTGCGGCGGAGTTGCAAAGTATATTGTGACAGATCAGGCAGGATCTTGAGGTTGGAGATTGCCTCTGGGATGTTGTCTCCTTTACGCAATGCCTCCAGGATTTTTTCTTTAGTGGTGAAAAAATGAAGTCAAAGCAAAACATCCCTGGGTATTTCTTGAGGCAGGAAAGACGGTTTTGGGACCCTGTGTATTCTGTCGATTGTCAGATCCAGCGGTGATAATGACGGAACTAGGGTGCGGAAGAAGTCTTGAGCATAAGATAGGAGTTGTTGTGGTGCTACCACTTCTGGGACCCCGCGAATTTTGAGGTTGTTCCTACGGGAACGGTCCTCAAGGTCCGCCATTTTCCTTTGGATTTTATCGATCGCCTCATGGTGTGCTGAATGTGAGTCCACCAGTGCATTGAATGAGGAGATGACATCGCTCATTTTGGACTCCACCTGTTGTACTCTCTCACCCAGTTTGTTTATTTCAGCTTTGCATTGGCGCAGGCATGTCATCATGTCCGTTTGCAAAGAAGATCTCAGTAGCATTAGTAGTTCTTTAAGTGTAGTATCTGAGATGGGCTGCCCTGTAGTCGGGAACTGTGCAATGGGGTCTTGTGTGCATTGAGAAGCTGATCGACCACTAAGCGGGCCACTCACCTCCATGTCCCGGTCAGTTGTTCTGGGTTGTGGGTGGATGATAGGTTCCATCCTAGGCTTGGATTTTACAGGGCTTCTGGTCGATGGTGATGTATTCGGAGAGTCTGAGTCGGAGGATGGAGTGCCTGTGTCCTCCTCCATCTGTGCTGTGCCTTCCGCTCTGACTAGCGACTCTGTAGGCACTTGAGGCTGCAAGAGCTGCGACGCATGTTGTCTCCCCCCGCCATCTTTCTGTGGCCCGCGGTCAATGGCCGGGAAGAAGTTCGGCAATTTCAGTTTGTTTGGCGGCTTCTGGGATTTCCGCGGCATGGTGGATCGAACGGCGGGTGTCTCCAGGGCCTGGATCAATCGTTCTCTCGGTTGTATCGAGCGTGTAGCGGGCTAGTGCGGTCTGATTCCCCGAGCGCTGAGCGGAGCTCACTTAGAAAGCGGCCATCATGCTGTGCGGTCGCCACGCCCCCCCCTCAATGGTCGCATTTTGAAGGAAGGTCAAATCTGTCTGGTGGATGAAAAGATAGTCTAACCTTGAGTAACGATTGTGTGGAGGTGAAAAGAATGTGAAGTCTTTCCCCTGCAGATATAATGTTTGCCAGGTTTCGTGAAGCGTGAGGGAGGCTAAAGCTAGTTTAATTTGGCATAGAGTAGAAAACGGGAGTGAGGAGGAGCCCGTGGAGGTGTCAAGAAGTGGGTCTAAGGCCATGTTGAAGTCTCCCCCAAGAATCAAAAGTCCCATTTGGAATGTGGTAAGCTGCAAGAGGACTTCTTTTAAAAAGGTCATCTGTTTAGAATTGGGGCAATATATGTTAGCGAAAGTCAATGGCTTGTTTTTCCAAGTCCCCTTTAAGAACAGAAACCTGCCTTCTGGACCACGGACTTGGTACATAAGGCGGAATGGGAATGATTAGCAATCACTATGGACACCCCTTTTGACTTGGAGTTCGGGCATGTGGCATGATAAACCTCTGGGAAGCGATTATTAGATAAGCGAGGGACTGAATCAGATTTAAAATGTGTTTCTTGCAGAAAAAGCACTTGAGCCCTCTGGCGGTGTGCCTCAGCAAGGATACTGCTACGCTTCTCTGGGATGTTGAGGCTTTTGGCGTTCAAGGAATAAACCTTAAGTGATAGAGGAGCTGATGATTGTGCCGCAAGAGGCATATTCAGTGATCAGGTATGTTTGTCGCTGCCAGAATTCAGAATTCCAATGTAGGAATTTCAATAGACTAGAAGAGAAGGAGTGTAGGAGAGAAGGGCGAGAATAAAGGGGGAGAAGAGGAAAAAAGAAAAAAGAAGGAGGTATAAAAAAGGGAAAAGAAAAAAAAAGGGAGGGGGGAAGTAAAATGAAGGGGGAAAAAAGGGAAAGGGCCGAGTCTACCCTAGAATTTCACCCAGGGCCTACTCGTGACCCAAGATAGTCTAGACTTCTGCATTAGTTGGCTACTCTCTATGTAGGGAGCTTGAGAGAAATACCGGAGGTAAGAACAGGCCAGCTGAGTTACCTAGTTGGGAGGGTTATAGAAGGCAGAAAAAACGCTGGATGGTAGAAACCAAGTATCAAAACAAGAATGTGTACACATTCTACCATCCAGCGATCCATGAGACCAAGCATTTACATAGATGGCACCCCTCAACTCTGTTGGGTGGGGTGGCACCACGGGTGTCCTCCCACAATAGGAGAGAGAAATCTGCAGCGGCTCCCCATCCCCCAGCAAGCCAGGGAACTTTGGCAGGACAGGATCAGCACCCTAATGTAACAAGTGATTCTACAGAGCCCTGTATCATGGTGACAATTGGAGCAATGCCGAGGAAACTAAAGAATAAACACGTCATAATATTAACCATGTAATAACGTTAACTCTTCAAACTTTTCAATAGCGGCTAACCAGGACCGTCAAAGGCCCCCGAACCCAGGGCCCACCAGGTCTACGGTGGACCGAGGAACCAGAGGCCCCCAGTGCCTACTGGCGTCAGGGCCACTCTCCTCATAATAACTAACACATGGGAGGGTATAGAGCCCTATATCTCCCAAAACCCATAACCTGTATAAGGAACAAACCAAGGTAAATAAAAAAAAAGAGAAGTAAACAGATTACACACAGTTTTACTGTTCTAAGCTAGACATTCGTCCCTCGGGTCTATGACAGTGGCGTAGTGCCTGAGCCTCTAAGCTGTAGGCCCAAGCACATGGTATGCTACCATAAACTGGCAAGTCCAGGCTTCCTCTGCCCCTATGGAGGGAGAGGAGGGGGGCTGGGGGGGTTGTCTGAATGGTGATGGCCAGAGCAGAGTTTCTGGTGCTGTAGTCACCAACAGAAGCCTCAATAACACGGTACTCTGAAATAGCTATGCCCAAGAGACCTGATATTCTATGTGGATGGCATACGCTAAACAAGAAGCAACTGATTGTCCACATATGGCCTGTAAAGTCAGGATAGCAGGACGGGAGGAAGAGCACGCATCTTCCCAAAGCTCAAACTTGACCTTGAATGAGAAAATTTCCTTTGTGTTTATTTCCGATCCGGCAGTAGTACAGGGGTATAAAAGTCTCCTTAAAGGTAACAGCGTACCCTTGCATGTTACCGGTTTGGGGACCTATGCTGAGATCACCTGCAGCATTCTGTGGAAACTGAGCGATGTGGACAGGCTTGTGTCAGTACTCAGAGCGTGTGGAAGAGGTCACTTCAGTTTTCAGGGGGCATGAACTTGTGCGTAGCACCGCAAGTGAAACAATGCCTGAACAAATGTCAAAAGACCCCCCCCCCTGTATCTCGTCATACAGTCAGCAAATGTAGGCCATAAGCATAACAGTGTGCCCCAGCTTACCTCAAATGGCTTGTTCGTAAACATACACAGGGACGAGGTAAAGCAATATAACAGCTCGCCATCTCGGATCTTGTCAGCTCAGTGGTTGGTTTTGCGCCTAGCAGAGGAAGGAGATACACGTGGACTTTCGTCAGTTTCCATATCTCCGTGGGGTCTCGGTGGCAAGCTAGCTGAGGGTCTGCGGCGGCGTTGTCTACTCCTCTGGGATCTTGGGGTATCCCCAGGCAGGGCAGGAATCCAGGGCTCGGATTGCATGAACATCCCATACCATTCTGAAACTGGGACCACTGGAATGCCCAGGGAGTCACAGAACGGCTGCAGGTCTGCTGGTGTTTTTAGTTGAGCTGTACGGTTGCCGTTTGTTGCTTGAAGGCAGAACGGGAACTTCCACCGATAGGGAATGTGTCTCTCTCGGAGAACCTGTAAGAGAGGGCGGAGGTCCCTTCTGTGTTGCAAGGTGATGGCGGAAAAGTCCTGGAAAAGCTGGATGCGTGCTCCTTCGTGTTCCAGGTGGGGATGATTGCGGGCCAGGCACAAAATCTCTTCTTTCTGGGTAAAGCTGACCAAGCACTAGACCGCATCTCTGGGTGGATCATTGTCCCTGCCTCTTGGCCTTAGCGTCCTGTGGCATCTCTCCATCTTGACTGGCGCGTCCGGTGGTCTCCCTAAAAAGGTTTTAAAGATTGCCCAAACCGCAGTTTTCAATTGGGGGCCCTCAATTGATTCCGGGATCCCCCTGATACGGAGATTGCACCTATGGCCTCAGTTATCGAGGTCCTCCAAGTGCCTATGCATGTCCATGAAATTCTGGTTATGTACGTTAATTACCTGCTGCACCTGGTGTATGGGATTGCCTGTGTAATGGCTGCCAACTCCTCATGCTCCACACATGAGGCTACAGCTTTAAGCTCCGATTTTAGGTCCGCAATCACCGCTGTAAGGGTGGTCTTAATATCAAGGGCCACGCTCTGGAGGTCCGCCAGGCACAGGAAGGGGGGGATGGTGAGGAGGGTGAGCCCGTCTGGAGCACAGTGGGAGTGTCAGCCATGGCCGCATTGCTGGATGCACTATAGTCCGTGGCTTGAGATGTGGCCTGTGGCTCTGTATTCTGGGAGCGGAACATCACAGGTATGTTCCTGCTCAGCTGGGTAGATGAGTCCAGCTGTGAGAAGGTGGTCGGCTGGCTCCTGCCCGCCATTCTGCTGTGTGTTGGGCCGAGGATTGCTTGCTAATGAAGCTGGAATGAAGCGCTGGATGGCGGAGCTCCTTCACTAAGCAGCCATTTCATTCCGATGCTAGGCCACGCCCCCTGGCTGGGTATTTTAGCCGCAGGCTCAAAAAAGCTTGCCTTTTGGTAAGCGCACATTCTATGTGGTGGAGGTGCACTATCTTTGAGAGATGTATATCACAATAATCTACACTGATGTGTTTTTTGTGGACTGTTTATTAATTTTCATTACCTTTTACACATGTTGCTGTGTGTTGTAGTTCACATACATTCACTGTTTGGATTAGTCACTATTTTTTTTTGCGTCATTTTATTTATTCTTATTTTTATTTTTTATAGCACTGCTTCATTGAATTTCTTATCTGTACATGTGTGTATCTAACAGTTTTATTTATTTTTTGTGGTTCTTTTTCGTTTTAGCGCGGTAATTTCCAATTTTCGTTAGTAACAGGTGCTCAAATTGACGGGCGAGTGTGGATGTGTGCGCTCTCAAGCCCACGATGATGGACATCTGCCTGGCCAGTTGCTGGTCTGCGCATGTGCATATATGCGCACCTGTGAAACTCCATCTGTATTATGGACATGCCTTCACTTGCATCCTATGAACTGTTCTGCAGGATCAGGAGATCTCGGAATAATCTGGAGCTGAGTGCAGGTGTCAGGGAAACCAAATGCAGGCTTTCAGCAGCAGGGATGAACAGGTCTGTGTAGCTGCATTCAAGAAACTGAATAGTATAGTATAATTAAAGTAAGTTTATTAACAATGAAACAAAACAAACATCCTCCTCAGATTACTCTACCTCATCCAAGCCATTTCCATAATACTCCTCCCTCTTTTTTCACCTCATACAAAAAAATATGCAGAACCTTCATATGGTCCTCCAACACCCCTAGATTGAGTTGGGACAGAGTGATACTCCCTAAACGGAAAGGCGGGATAGGCCTCCCAGACGTTCTCAAATACTACTGGGCGTGCCAGCTCACAAGAATAATTGACTGGCATGTGCATTCAAAGACTGTATCCAAATTGAAAATGCCTTTGCTAAGACACCAGTCTCACACCTTCCTTGGATTACCCAGAAGTCCATACCGAAAGAATACTCTGTCCACCCCCTAATAGGTCCCACAATGCTGAACTTCAAACTAGCATGCAAAGCACTCAATATGAACCCCTCCCCAGGACCCATGACCCCACTAACTCTAAACCCCGATTTACAACCGGGTTTTACTGCACATAGCCCACAGGACTCGCTCTTAGCCACACCAGTCAGAGCCCAACAATTTTTTCAGGATGCGACAATCTTCTCATACTCAGAAATCCCATTAGTGCTCCCGGAGCTCCACATCCCTTTTTTTAAATACCTTCACATCAGGCACTTCTTTCAAAACACACAACCACTCACCCAATGGTGTAGGGATCTTACCCCTTTGAACATATATGCAACAGCTCAGAACCCCAGAAAGACCTAATCTCAGAGATATGTGGGTTACTCTTTTCTGGCGAAAACCCAAACATGAAGGTAAAACAACAATGGGAGACTGAATTAGCCATCGATATATATCCAAAGAAGAATGGGAACGCATATTTGAACACAAAGGATCCATACACATCTCTGCACAAGAAAACAGGTATAAACTCTACTCCAGATGGTATAGGACACCAGATAGGATACACAAATATACACAAATATTTCCCGAGCATCCCCTCCGTCTTCTGGAGATGCAATACCGTACATGGCTCATTACGCCACATTTGGTGGGAGTGTTCACTAATACAACTTTTTTGTAAAGCTATACACGCTTTAATCATTGAAATCACAACCTATACCCCAGACTTCATTCCAGCGCAATGCTTACTGAACCATACACCCCTTCCACTGTCATCTTATAAAAAATCCCTTACCCTACATCTTATCAATGCCGCCACCCAGTGAATACCAGTTAATTGGAGATCCACTGATACACCTACAGTTGCCGAATGGATTGTCCGTGTGGACAAAATAGCCAAAATGGAAAGACTTATCCACCAAGCCAAAGAAAACCCCAACAAATGTCAAACTACATGGGCTTGCTGGACACATTATAAACAATTCACAAGCATCGGAAACTCCCACACCAATATTTAAACTCTCACATACAGAAGGATAATCAGTACCCTAATGGGTCACGTCACCAATCCATCACCCTTCCCTCCCCTATTTCCCCCTTTTCAAGTTCCTCCTACCCATTACATCTTGCTACCCGGTAACATCATACTGAGTTAACCGGGCTACGGACCACACCACCTACCCTGTTAGGTGTTTCACTCCATCATGACCGACATAGGTCCCGCCAGCAACTTCCCAAATTTGGTAAATAATCCTATTCACAGGGGCAACGCACGACCTGATTACAGATAAACCGTATACCAGACGCCTCTTTCTGTCCACCGCCCATGCACAGATAGTTCCCTTTAGGGGTGTGCGGGTATTGGGATGGCCTGTCAAGGTTTGTCTCTATATTATATTACACACATTACCTCATCGGTTATTAGGATTACTTGATACCCTTTGTAGCCTCTGAGATATTGGACTATTATTGTCTTTTTTCAGTCCTCCCCATATATAACTATAATTAGCCTGCAGGATGCTAATGGACCTACTTAGAATATTGTAACTACAATAGTCAAGTGATTAACTACTTACAATATACATGTTATCTGTATTATTGCCTTGTTGTACAATTTTGACTCCTATAACTTGTACTGCAGTATCCATGTTACTTATGCTTCTGTTATTGTAAAAACTTAATAAAATCTTAAAAAAAAACAAAAAACAATGAAACAAAACAGACCCAAACACCAGGAAACAAAATACACAGCAAATATGAAGATATAAGTAATCCATAAACCAGTTGACAAAATATCTAACTAGCGACCTTACTAACTAGCGAACAAACTAACTTTTATATATATAGAGCTCAAGTTATTAAGTGTGATTTAATATGTAACTTACATGTGTTAGGGGAGGTGAGTTCCGGGAAACCTTGGTAGCACAAGTCGGTATCCGCATTGTGCTTAACCATGGACCTCCAGACTCCCTATATGCCTATAAAGCTGCTGCATTAAGTCTTTACAGTGTTGAAAAAAGCATTAGTCATCACAGACAAATAAATGCAATTCTGGCTGGAAAATATCCCTGCTAGTTAGTGAACAAGACAGGTTTGATTTCTGTGTATAGCACTGTCAATCATAAAGATAGTAGAATAGTAAAATGCAGCATGCTGTGATATAAGCATGTGACTTAATTCAAGGAGAAACAATAGATCCACATTAAGCCCGTTAGTCATTCAGCACCATGTTTCCATGAAACATTAAAGATAGCAGCGCATATAAGTTGGATAGGAAAATATAGTCAGCTGAGTCAAACCACAGGGTCAAAAAAGATGTTCAGGCTGTGATCGCTTACTTGATATACCAGTTGAAAAGAGACTCACTGTTTAGACGATATTAGATGATCCTCAATTGCAGCGATAAGGTGGTGGATCCAGAATCCTTTGCAGGGGTCCACAGGTTTGCAGGATAGGAATCACTGTATTCCTAGTCCTGGTGAAACACGCAGGATGTTATCCACGCAAAACCATAATTTTTTGTTTGTTCATGGATTTCCAGTTTGTGGAGATAGGATGAGGGCTAAAGAGTGATAAAAAGCCCAGGTTGACTATCAGCAGAGGGCATGTGTAGGCACAGAAGAAAGAAGAAACCCATGTCACAAGTGGGTGAAACATACTCAGAATAAATACCTCCCAGTTCCCCAATACAGCTGATCTGGTTGTTAGTGGACTTCAGTGTTATGTCAGGAATACAGAATGCAGGCATACTGCAGCAGGGATGACAGGATCTGTGTAGCTGCATACAGGAAACTGAAATCAGACTGTATATAATTAAAGTAAGTTTATTAACCTCCCTAGTGGTATGATTATTTCAGATTTTAGGTGCTGAAAGCGGTACAATTATTTTTCATGGAAATTTGACGTTTTATATTGTAGGCCTGTAATTCTTAAAAATAACTCACTTAAATCCATCCAAACAAGAGTCTAGTAGACATCCTAGGTATGATAAAGTTTGAAATATGAAATCATAAATTGTAATATAATATAATATATAACTATAAATAATTATGACAAATCGAGTGAGACACGGCGGCTCGCAGATCACAGCGGGGAGACAATGCAGGATCCAGGGGACAAGGTAAGTAAGCTCTTCCTGGATCCTGTGATGCGATCCAGAGGCTGGCTCGGGGTTACTTCTTTTGGTACTGAAATCTCACCCCGAGCCAGACTCGGGAATACCACCAGGGAGGGTACCAGTGTAAAAAAAACACATCCAAACACCAGCAAACAGAACACACTGCAAATATGAACATATAAGTGAACTATAAACCAAGTGACAAAATATGATCAAGTATCCAACTAACAAAATAAATGTAATACAATATATACAGACAAAAGGGGGGCATGAATCAACAGGGTAAAACTGGAGGTGTAAGAAACAGTCAGGAAAGGGAACCAGGATGGGGAATCAGGAACAGCAGGGTACATGGTACAGATACAGAAAGGAGGCAGCTATCTTAGGGAATTGTGAGTAAAGATGTGCAGCATCCTACAATTGCACTGGTTACCTATAGCTGTGTAGCCTTGAGGGTAAGCAGATGCCTCGTTGTGTTCAGCTTTGAGCCCTTGGACTGTCTCCATATCCACAAAGAGAATATTGTCCTTTGCGCGATGTTTGAGTGTTTTGAAGTAACCCATGATTAGGGATGAGCTCAGTGTTCGACTTAAACGCATGTTCGACTCGAACATCGGCCGTTCGTCTGTTCGGCGAATTCAGAACTTTGTGGACCGTTCTCACCAAATTCGTGTGGCACAGACGGCCCACAATGCACTACACCATCGCAGTGCATTGCTGGCTCATGATTGGCCAAGCATGCACTGTGACCCCGCATGCTTGACCAATCAAAGCGCCGGCAGCGAGAAGAGCTAATATTATAGCTCAGGGGGTTTAGTACACGCCCCACACTATATAAGGCTTCCAGCTCAGTGGGCTTGTGTAGTGTGTTCCGGCATGCAGGGAAAGAGCTAGATAGGCAGGGACAGTGTGTTCTTTTCTCAGGCATCTTAAAGTTAAAGTGGTGTTGTGTGCCTCCAGCACAGTATACACCTGTATCTACCTTTTATTGCTGTTTTTCTCTAATTAAGGCATCTGCAGAAGTTAGTGGGTGTTGCGTGCCTCCAGCACAGTATACACCTGGTTCTACCCTTTATTTCTCGTGTTCTATAATAAAGGCATCGGCAGGAGTTAGTGGGTGTTGTGTGCCTCCAGCATAATATACACCTGTATCTACCCTTTATTGCTGGTGTTCTCTAATACAGGCATCTGCAGGAGTTAAAGTGGGTGTTGTGTGCCTCCAGCACAGTATACACCTGAAGATACCACTTATTGCTGTTGTTTTCTGTTGCATATCCTGCATACTAGCCTTTAAAATTAACACTTTTAATTTCGAACGTTCAAGTCCCATAGACTTTAATAGGGTTCTAAAGTTTGTACGAATTTTAGGTCCGTTCAAAGGTTCTGGTGCGAACCAAACCGGGGGGTGTTCGGCTCATCCCTACCCATGATCCAACAACTCTCCTGTTACAAGTTCTACAAGCAATAAATTATATAAAGGCAACACCTAGACTGCTTATTGGAGCCAAAGTGCATAGACCGGCATCCTATATTTGGGAATATCAGCAGTCCCTGTGGGGATAGCATTACATACTGTATATTTAGTCAGGTTCACGCAGCATTCTTTTTTTTTTTTTTTTTTTAGAGACTTTTCCTATAGCAAAATGAGTTTTTTCTGAACTTTTTAAAATGGGCACTGCTTTGTAAACTAGTAATGTGCAAGAACAAATCCTGTTTTTTTTTTCCCTTACACATGATTGGTTATTCAAAGTAAACACAGAGTTACATTATTTACTACTCTGTAAAGATTCAATCGCTTTCTGTTGATGGGACTGTATACATATAAAATGCCTTTCAGAGACATCACCATCCATGAAAATAAGATAGATAGTAACATCACCCCTTTTTTGAACAAGTTCCTGCTCATGGGATGTCAGCATGCATGAATATGGGAAAGTCTAGAAAAACAAAGATCTTTTGATAGTTGTCTTATTTCCTATGACTTCAATCTCTGTTTTATTCAGTGACTCATACAGTTTTGAATCCACACACACACACTTGACTCTTATGCATCTATAAATTTCTCCAAAGCCGTGGTAAATTTGCCTGACACTGAGAGAATATTAAATTGTGCACTGGTATGCTAATTCAATTTCTAATGACAGAAAACATACCATACTATACCTAATTTTATTGCACAGACAGCGATAGGAACAAAATTGAACATTAGATTGAAGAGCAAATTTGTATCTTTTTTTCATAACTGCTGACAGATCAAGCACAGCATTTTTTCATGGTACATTTTCATGTGTTCTATTTTCTGCTTTTCAGTAATGAAGTTATCTTTTTATTTCATGCACAATTTATTCCTCTGTGCTACCCTTAAATATATAGGCACTACCGTGACATTTCATATTTTACACATGACGCTAAAGATGTATCTAAGCATTTCTTTGCATCTGCAGACATGAAAGAGTGTGGATAGAAAGCATACAATTGAATGAAATCAATTCATTTTGAATATGTCATGATTTAAAAATACTTAAAGTGTTCTTAATGTTAATTAAAATTATTAAAGAATTATGGTGATCCAGATGGTCCAGAACATTTCTCTTGTGTGAACAGCAAATGTCTTAACATCCGAACCACTGATACCATGTCAAAATCACTTTCAAAACCCTGTTCATTACAGTTATAGTATATCCAAGACCCACCATGTTTTCCTTAGCATTTTATTATAAATTAAAGTCCCGTCCCTCCTCAGAGATACCACTTTGAGACATTAAATAAAGTCTGAAGCTCCAACTCTTATTATTATATTAATGCCAGCTAATATGCTTTTTAATTTTGTGCTAATGTTTCAAAAAGTAAGGCAAGCTTAAAGCGCTTGTTACCCCAACACTTCATATTCCTGATATGTGCCTGCTGTACCATCTACTCATTTGAGAAAATATCCTGTTCTCTTTATATTGCTTTCTTTATGTGAAATCCCTGGTATTCCTGCTAGTGCCCTTGCTTTCCTATTAAAAACTAACCACACTAAGCAGGAGAGCACACCGTGGACAGTTCTCTAGCTGGACTGGTAACTCAGTGTACTCTGCTCCAATGATCAGACTTGCCCTGACATGCCCCCGCTGCACAGCCATTCACTAGGAAGCTCAATGTGTTGCTGCTTCTCCTCCCTCCCAGTTCTTATGCAGCTGAGAACAGAGGGAATGCAATCACTTATAAAAAAACGGAAAAAAAGGTATTTATAATGTTTTTTATATCTATACAAAAATTTGTTGCCTTTCATTTCTATTTTAAACGGGTTGTTTTACAAGATGATCATTAGCAATCACTTTAAAAAGTATGGTACACTCTAAAAACAACAACTAGTAGTTGGTCAGCTTGCTCAGTTGAGGTCATCAGAGGAAAGCGGGTGTGCATCTTGCTTCAAGGAGGTGGCTCAGGACGATGCTGCGAATGCACACCAGGTTAAATCCTACATTAAGCATGCAGTCAAGGAAGGGTTGAGTAGTGTTTCAAGGAATCCTGCTCATCCTGCTGTATCTTCATCACTTGCATATTCAGATCATGTATTTTCAGTGCATTTTAACTTTGACGTCGATATCGATTCAGATCCATCTGAGGCTGAGATGGTTTCGGAATCGCATACGTTTGATTTTTGCACTGGTTCCCCCCTTGTTGGAGGCCTCAAAGAAACAGCAGAGATACTACCCGTATTTAAAGAAATCATTACCTTCCTTCCCATTCATTTCTGAGAAGCTCAATGTGCATAAGTATCGAAGCTGTAACCCTTGGCACACTATGCCTAAGGTGGATGCTTCATTACCTAGATTCGCCTGCCACACTCCGCTTCCACTGGAGGATTCGGCCTCCTTTAGGGATCCTATGGATCGCATAGTAAATTTTACCATTTTACAAGGTGATCATTAACAATCAATTTAACCACTTGACCACTGGGCACTTAAACACCCTTAATAACCAGACCAATTTTCAGCTTTCGGTGCTCTCACATTTGGAATGACAATTACTCAGTCATACAACACTGGACCTATATGAAATTTTTGTCCTTTTTTTCACACAAATGGAGCTTTCTTTTGGTGGTATTTAATCACCGCTGGGTTTTTTATTTTTTGTGCTATAAAAGAAAAAATACAGAAAATTCTGTAAAAAAATAAATTTTTCTTTGTTTCTGTTATAAAATTTAGCCGATTAGTAATTTTTTCTTCATAAATTTTGGCCAAAATTTATACTACTACATATCTTTGGTAAAAATAAGTACAAATTGGTGGATATTATTTGGTCTTTGTGAAAGTTATAGAGTCCACAAGCTATGGCGCCAATATCTGAAAATTGATCACACCTGAAGTACTGACGGCCTATTTGAATTTTTGAGACCCTAACATGCCAGAAAAGTACAAATACCCCCCAAATTACCCCTTTTTGGAAAGAAGACATTCCAAGGTATCTAGTAAGAGGCATGATGAGTTTTTTGAAGTTGTCATTTTTTCCCACAATTCTTTGCAAAATCAAGATTTTTTTTACTTTTTTTTTTTTTTCACAAAATTGTCATATTATCAGTTTATTTCTCACACAGCATATGCATACCACAAATTACACCCCAAAACACATTCTGCTATTACTCCCGAGTACGGCGATACCACATGTGTGAGACTTTTACACAGTGTGGCCACATACAGAGGCCCAACATGCATGGAGCGCCATCAGGCGTTCTGGAGCACCCAGGACAATTCTGACATTTCTCTTCTACATGTAAAAATCATCATTTATTTGCTAGAAAATTACATAGAATCCCAAAACATTATATATGTTTTTTTAGCAAACACCCTGGAGAATACAATGGTGGTCGTGGCAACTTTTTATCTCGCACAGTATTTGCGCAGCAATTTTTCGAATGCTTTTTTTTTTTGAAAACAGTTTTGTGCTAAAAAAAAAAAAAACACAGTAAAGTTAGCCCAATTTTTGCATAATGTGAAAGATGAAGTTACACCGAGTAAATCGATACCTAACATGTCACTCTTCAAAATTGCACAGGCTCGTGGAATGGCGCCAAACGTCGCTATTTAAAAATCCCCATAGGCGACAATTTAATATTTTTTTACTGGTTAGATGTTTTGAGTTACAGAGGAGGTCTAGGGCTAGAATTATTGCTCTCGCTCTAACGTTCGCAGTGATACCTCACATGTGTGGTTTGAACACCGTTTTCATATGTGGGCGGGACTTACGTATGCGCTCGCTTCTGCATGCGAGCACATGGGGACAGGGGCGCTTTAAAAAAAAAAAAATTATTGTTCATTTTACTTTATTTATTTTAGTTTGACATTTTTTTTCCCCCCCAAAAATTTTTTTGATCACTTTTATTCCTATTACAAGGAATGTAAACATCCCTTGTAATAGGAATATGGCATGACAGGTCCTCTTTACAGTGAGATATGGGGTCAATAAGACCTCGCATCTCACCTCTAAGCTGGGAAGCCTGAAAAAAAAAATAAAAAAAAATAAAAGATTCTGGATTTGATCGTATTGGCGAGTCGGTAGAAGCACCGGAGGGCGGCGGGAGGGGGGGGGGTGTCTATGGCTGGGTATTGCAGGGTATCACCGACTATGGCTGGTTATGGCTGGGTATCTCAGAGTATGGCTGGGTATCTCAGAGTATGGCTGGGTATCTCAGAGTATGGCGTTGCAGAGTATTGCGTTGCAGAGCATTGCAGGATATTGGAGGGTGTTGCAGAGCATTGCAGAGTGTTGCACGGTATTGGTGGGTGTTGCAGAGCATTGCAGAGTGTTGCAGGGTATTGGTGGGTGTTGCAGAGCATTGCAGAGTGTTGCAGGGTATTGGCGGGTGTTGCAGAGAATTGCAGAGTGTTGCAGGGTATTGGCGGGTGTTGCAGAGCGTTGCAGGGTATTGCAGAGTGTTGCAGAGTGTTGCAGGGTATTGTAGGGTATTGCAGGGTATTGTAGGGTATTGCAGAGTAATGCAGAGTATTGCAGGGTATTGCAGAGTATTGCAGGGTATTGCAGGGTATTGCAGAGTATTGCAGGGTATTGCAGAGTAATGCAGAGTAATGCAGAGTATTGCAGAGTAATGCAGAGTAATGCAGTGTAATGCAGAGTAATGTAGAGTAATGCAGAGTATGCAGAGTATTGCAGAGTAATGCAGTGTAATGCAGAGTATTGCAGAGTAATGCAGAGTGTTGCAGAGTGTTGCAGAGTAATGCAGAGTAATGCAGAGTAATGGCAGGGTATTGCAGAGTATTGGCAGGGAATTGAGGGGTTAATTTTCGGTGAGCAGCGATGTGGGCACTGCAGATGCAGCCCACATCGCTGCTGACACCGATCTCTTCCCCCTCCGCTGTTCCGATTGGTACAGAGAGGGGGAGGGGGGGAACCGGCGTCATAACATGACGCCGGTTTGTTTACAAGTGATCACTCCATCATTTGACGGAGCGATCACGTGGTAAACGGCCACCCGGCGGTCACGGATGCTCTCGAGTGCGCGCCCCAGGTGGCGCGCAAGAGCGGAATTCTGGGAGGACGTCATATGACGGCCTCTCAGAGTTAAGAAACCGCCCTGTAGCCGTCATTCGGCTATAGGTCGGTTGTTAAGTGGTTAAAAAGTATGGTACACACTAAAAACAAGAACTAGTAGTTGGAGTAAGTGTATACAAAAACGAAGGCATCACTCTATGGGAAAAAAAATCAAAGATGTATATCAATATATGTATTCATATCTAAAATTGTATACACCTTGGATTCAATTAAAAAAACACTTTATTGCACTTAGGTTAGAGCCCAACCTTGTCCATAGAGCTATGAGTTTAAGTGTAGACAGTAATGGAAAAAATTGTAACCATGCACTAGAAAAAGTAAAATTTTCTAGTGGTTGGGGGCTGCACTGGGCGTCAGTTTTATTCCTATACACCTTCCAATTCACTTTCGGGTTGATCGGTTTAGGAACTTGGTGCTTGAAGGAGTAAATGTAGACAGGAGGCCTAATGAGTTTGAAATGAGTTTGGATATGTGTGATCTGAGCCAATTTTGAATCAGTACAGTCTGTTTTTTTTCATCTCTAATATTTATACATGAGCAAAATAAATATATATTTCTACCAATTTTCATAAAAATGTAAGCTGCTCTGGTCTGGTTAAAATCATAATCTTGAGCAAATCTAGGGAATTATTGTGTGATATTAAAAATAAAAATACTCACTTTCCACATGTCAACATAAACAACCCTGCAATAATAATATTCACCAGCTATCAGCAGGTTCATCAATGTTTATCTATGGTAGGAAAAACTGCCATGGTGATTAATTTCTATTTGGTTGCTAATTGTGAAAGTGAGAACAGCATATAACTGTAAATAAATATACTTATTAAAAACAGCTGCACAAATCTGGGCATTTGAATAATAAGACCCTTTTCAGAGGAGGCACATTCTGTCCTGATCATCAGGGGATCAGTTCACAAATTGGAGCTGTGCGGGCAGATGGCATAAACGTGCCCACTCAGATTCAGACTGAACCTTCTCTGCTGTATAGGCTGAATAAATGTTTTTTGAGTGCCCTGACATTCTGGTTACAGTTGCACCATATGCTGATATACGCTTTGGCTATAATTACTATTATACAGGCGAGTAAGAAAAAATCTACAGAAACATGGCCTGATCATTAATGTTAGCCTAGCCTATATAAAGACACTTCCGATGGGATCTAGGGGTCCCCTTGTTTAATGGGGCTTCTAGATTATGATAAGCCCCCCACCCGCAGACCCCCACAACCACCGGCCAGGGTTGTGGGGATGAGGCCCTTGTCCCCATCAACATGGGGACATGGTGCTTTGAAGGGTCACAGACCCCCAAAGCATCCTCCCAATGTTGAGGGCATGTGGCCTGGTATGGTTCAGGAGGGGGGGCGCTCTCTCATCCCCCTCTTTTCCTGAGGCCTGCCAGGTTGTGTGCTCGGATAAAGGGTCTGGTATGGATTTTTGGGGGCAACTCCATGCCATTTTTAAAAAAAAATTTGGCATAGAGTTCCCCTTAAAATCCATACTAGACCTGAAGGGTCTGCTATGGATATTTGGGGGAAACCCCACGTCATTTTTTTTAAATTAATACGAGGTTCCCCTTAATATCCATACCAGACCTGAAGGGCCTGGTAATTGAATTTGGGGGAACCCCATGCTTTTTTTTAATCAATGACTTTCAATGACTGTTCTCTGTATTACGGGGAGCCAACAATTCATTATAGCCGCGAGTGCTTTTAAATGATTTTTTTTTCCTGCAGAAATTACACTTTGTATATTTTATTGTTTCACTTTAAGCATTATTAAAATCACTGCTCCTGAAAAAACAGCCATTTTTAAAAGTTTTTTTGCATTGATACATGTCCCCTGGGGCAGGACCCAGGTCCCCAAACACTTTTTATGACAATAACTTGCATATAAGCCTTTAAAATTAGCACTTTAGATTTCTCCCATAGACTTTTACAGGGTGTTCCGCGGCTTTTCGAATTTGCTGCGAACACCTCAAATTGTTCGCTGTTCAGCGAACAGGCGAACAGGCAATGTTCGAGTCAAACATGAGTTTGACTCGAACTCGAAGCTCATCCCTAGTAGGGGTTAAGGGATTAGGAATACAATCTATTTAATAAAAAATGCATTTTTTATCTGTAAGGTTTCTTTTACTGATGTCACATGCAGATCAAAGTTACAACTTTGATCTACATATGAACTAAATAGTAACTAAAATGAAACAATACCGTGTTATATTGTAATTCCCTGATGACATGTGCACTCTATTTGCAAGTGGCATTTACACAAGAGCAGTAACATTTTAAAGCAGCTTCTGCTATCACTATGGGTTAGCTAAAAATAAATTAAACCAGACACTTCTTTCTTTGCAACTCACTTTCTAATTAGGAACCTCCCACTGAGTCATCTGATAAGGGAGGGATCTATGCTCTGGTTACGGATTGGGTCTGATTTACTAAATAAATAAAAAGAGCAGTGATACATTATTACAGTATGCTTGGATTGTGTTCTTGCAAACTGTATTGCATATGCCCAGACTTTCATATACATTATGATCACAATCCCTGAACCTAACTAAAAGTAAAAACTTTCCTCTCTTTCTCTAAATATCCTAAAATCATCTAATCAACAAATAATGTATATTGCAGTTATACTATTTATAATTTGTTAGACATGTAATCTTTATAAAAATAAAAACCATTTAATTTTGTAGAATCCTAGCAATACACAAATAGGACTTGACAGACTCTTATTTTTCTAAACTTATTATGCTAAACAAATTGTAAAAGTAACAATAAGCATTCTCTGCTGCTTAGATGTATTACTGGCTACATCCACTGCATCATAATTTCCTAATATAAATTATCATTTGCTTTATTCTCCCTAGGGGGATTAATATAATTGCCATATCTATATCTTGCCTTTTCAAGCTAATAAGGAGAAATAAATGAGAATACAATGTCAGAAAGCTTTTTATAGCTTGAAAATGCTGTTTCAACCTTGTGTGAACAGATTTTTTTTTTTTCAAGCCCATCAAATTTGATGCCCAAGAGACACAATTCTAAGGGAGTCTGCTTGAAGCAGAATCCGCTCCATAATCAGCCTTACCGAAATATAATTTATTTGAGCTTGATTGTTTGGAATTTATTTGGAAGCTTTATTATTTCTCTCTTGTTTCATATATTTTCCATGTTTTGCAAGTAATAACCAAAAAAAAGTTGTGCATCTTCTCAATCAGATTAATTGAAGACTTCTCTAGCAACACGCTTTAATGTTGACTAGTTTCCCACAGGCAGACATTTCTGTGACATAATAATCACTGTGCTCCGGTTCTGCAATTGACCTGATTGAGACACTGGGAAGAAAACAAGCACTCCTATGCAATCAGCTGGGCACAGAAAATGTGCAATAAGCCAAAATAAACTAGTAGAATCATCTGTAGTTGAAATACATGTTCACAGATTCTTAAAGATGACAGGAGGCAGAACACTTCTGTAGCACAGGCTGAGCACAAATTGTTATGTGTCTATTTGAATTGAATGAAGGGTAAATGGGAGGATTGTGTTTGTTTATTGGGGATTTATTTATATATTTTATGAAGCTGTACATTTTTTAACTTTTGAAATCAAATGCTAATTGATCATTTTGTGATTTGATATTAAACATGTAACATAAATTCTAACAAACATTATCGCAATCAAAATGGAAAAATACTGTATTTCAAAATAATTTTAGCAAAACTAAAACTTGTCACAGGAAGTAATATACTTTTTGTGACATCTCAGACCTTTGAACACATACTCAGAAGAAAGTATTTTGCTCCTGCCCACACTTCTCAGTTTTTTTTAATAGACATAAATCAAAATAATGTTAACCAACTCATGTCCACAAACTTTCACCCCCTTCGAATCTGGATATTTTTTAGCTTTCAGCATTGTCATACTTTGAATGGGAATTACTCAGTCATGCAGCACTTTACCCAAATGAAATTTGTATATATTTTTTTGTTTTTTACTTTTTACTATATAAATGAAAAAAGACCAATAATGTTTAAAAAATATGTTTTTTTAACATTTCTAAATTTAGACCAAAATATATTCTGCTATATTTCTTTGGTTGAAATAACCACATTTAGTGTATAATTTGTAGTCTATGTGAAAGTTATAGAGTCTACAATATGATAGTATATACAGTTTTATTTGAAAATTGATCAGCCCTGATGTACTAACTGCCTATCACATTTTTTGAGGGCCTAAAATGCCAGCACAGTACAAATACCCCCTAATGATCCCTTTTTGGAAAGTAGGCAGTCCAAAGTATTTAGTAAGAGTCATAGCAAGTTTTATTTTGGAGGCCTTTGACCACCAGAACAATGGAAACACACAGGAGATTACCCTATTTTGTATTTTGAGTCTTTTGAAAATGGAAAATGCATAAAAAAATGAAAATGTATTTTATTTACACAATACCATTAAATTAATAAAATATTTCTAACACAAATCATAGGCATACTTAGAAATACATCCTAAAACACATTCTGCTACTCCTCCCGAGTGACTATTTCCCAGCCTAGCCACACAGAGGAGCCCAAAATCTAAGCAACACCTACAGGCGTTTTCGGGGCATAAATTACACATCTAATTTTCTGACTGCCTATCACATTTTGAGGCCCTTGAGCACCAAGACAGTGGAAAACCCCATAAATTACCCCATTTTTGGAAAGTAAACAAACAAAGTTGTTTTTGGGGGGCATGGTGAGTATTTTGACGATTCACTTTTTTGCCAAAAGGTTTTGGAAAATGCAGAAAAAAAATTAAAATGAAAAGTTGGCAATTCAAAAAGATATTGTTCACACACAGCATGGGCATACTTAGCATTTCACCCCAAACATTTTCAACGTTTCTACATTGGTGGTGTGTTGTGCGTTTTTGTGCAGAAGACTCTGAAGATTATATTTGTGCATTTGGACTATTTTTCACTATCCCATTTAGAGAACACGCATATTTCATTATGGTGTATTGTTCACTATTCCCAGTCAGGGAACATGAATATTTGATTGTGCACTCAGTATCTTGCTACATTGCAAGTTAATCATTTATTCTTATTTAAGGATGTATTGGTAGTTATTAAGGAAGTGAAAAACAATATTTTGTGAAGTGTACGCATTTTCTGTGTTTGCAGCGACCAGGTGGGGGGGTATTTTTAAATTTTTCAATTTTTTGGTGGGATTTTGTTACATCACCTACTACACATATCAATACATAGTGATTAAGGTTATTATTATTTGCGTTGATAGAAAGATAGAAATGGGTTTTAAAATTAGCACATGTGTAAAGTTTATATTGTATGTCTGTATACCCCCTTAAGGTGCTTTCATTTAATAAATGTTCTTGATATTGAAAAAAAAAAATTATCTCACCTTTACAGGGCAGAAACTAAAATTAAGACTCCCCAATGAAACACATATGACAAAAAATGTTGATTTGTTAACTATTTCCTGCTCTATCTGAAAAACAGTTTTGGCTTCAGACAATGGTTAAATCCTTTTCACTCAGAAAGCTCTTGTAGTCAATCAGTATTATGATACTCTTTAAGAAGGTTTGGACTATAAATTATGACAGTGTGTTCAACCAGTATTATGTAGTATTCCTCTGCAGGATCTGCAGAATATTACTCTCTTGTTCCAAATGTTCATTCTTGGCATTGTTGTACAAATGTGAAATTGTGAGAAAACACGCCAATATGCCTCAATGTGCAGTGCTCACCAAATAATAAGACCCCCTTGAATTAATAAGAAGGTGTGACAGCGCTATTTGTTATCTTCCAAACCAGCACCTCCTCCATTGGCACCTTCAATGGAATGCATTTCATCATCAGGATGTCTTCAGGGGTTCCTAATGCATTGGTTGGAGTTTCATCTGTGATGTCACTTCTGCTTCTGGCCCAACCTGCTGGCTGCTGTTCTGGTATCTCTTCTGCCTACTCAATACTGATCTTGGCCTGGGCCTGAGCTCTTGTTCTGATAAAATGATGTAAATGATGATTGCAAACAGTGCTTGCTGGCATAATTGCTAAATACATCATAACAGTATTATTGTAGATAATGTATTAATCTACCTTTGATCTGCGCATAAGATCAATTAAAGCAAACTCAAAAAATAAAAATAGTACTTGCTGTGATATTCACTTTCATTCTAGACTTGTCCTCAGTAGAACTTATTTTCCACCACAAGATGTGGTTTGACTTTCAGGTCAAATGACATACAGAATCAGTGAACCTGGAAAACTGAGGACATACTGTGAGTGCAGGGCCCACAAAATATACAGTATAAACTAAACACACATGTGCGCGCACACACACACACACATATACTGTATATACAGTATATATACTGGAAGAAAGAGAGAGAGTCCAGCAGTGTTTGTGTAAAGGTGTGCACAGCTTTTATGATCACAGGTTTGGTCAAAGCCTAGGGCTCCGGCCAGTAGATGGATGTTCTTCATTGAGTGGACAAGTGTGCTCCACCCATGAGCCAGAAGGTCTCAGGTAGGGATAGGCTTTATGTTAGAGTCGAACATGAGTTTGACTTGCCACTTCGCCAAACAGCGAACAATTTTCGGTGTTCACGGCAAATGTGAAAGCCACGGAACACCCTTTAAAAGTGTATGGGAGAAATCAAAAGTGCTAATTTTAAAGGCTTATATGCATGGTATTGTCATAAAAAGTGTTTAGGGACCTTGGTCTTGCCCCACAGTACATGTATCAATGCAAAAAAACATTTTAAAAAATGCAGTTTTTTCAAGAGCAGTGATTTTAATAATGCTTAAATCGAAACAATAAAAGTGTAATATTCCTTTAAATTTTGTACCTGGGGGGTGTCTATAGTATGCCTGTAAAGGTGGACATGTTTCCCGTGTTTAGAACAGTCTGACAGCAAAATTAAATTTCTAAAGGAAAAAAAGTCATTTAAAACTACTCAAGGATATAATGAATTGTCGGCCCGACAATACACACAAAAGTTCATTGATAAAAACGGCATGGAATTTCCCCACTGGGGAACCCCGAACCAAAAAAAAAATGTGTGGGGGTCCCCCTAAATTCCACACCAGGCCCTTCAGGTCTGGTATGGATATTAAGGGGAACCCCGCGCCAAAATAAAAAAATGGCATGGGGTCCCCCTCAAAATCCATACCAGACTCTTATCCGAACATGCAACCTGGCAGGCCGCAGGAAAAGAGGGGGGGGGGTGAGAGAGGTCCCCCCCTCCTGAACTGTACCAGGCCACATGCCCTCAACATTGGGAGGGTGCTTTTGGGTAGCCCGGTGGTGCTTGTCCGGTGGTTGTCGGGGTCTGCGGGTGGGGTGCTTATCGGAATCTGGAAGCCCCCTTTAACAAGGGGACCCCCAGATCCTGCCCTCCTCCTGAACCATACCAGGCCCAATGCCCTCAACATTGGGAGGATGCTTTGGGGGTCTCTGACCTCTCAAAGCACCATGTCCCCATGTTGATGGGGACAAGGGCCTTATCCCCACAACCCTGGCCGGGGAGCTTATCAGAATCTGGAAGCCCCCCGTTTGAATTGGTAATGGGGTAATGGGGTACAAATGTACCCCTACCATTTCACAAAAAAAGTGTCAAAAAGGTTAAAAAACACAAAAGACGGTTTTTGACAAGTCCTTTATTAATTTCTTCTTCTTTCCGCTTCTTCTTACATCTTCTTTCTTCTGGTCTTCCTTCAGTGTTCTTCTTCTTCCTCCACCTTCTTCTTCTCCAACTTCTTCTTCTCCATCCTCTTCTTCATCTTCTTCTTCCTCCGCCCTTGCTCCGGCTTCTTCTCCGCTCCGTCTGCACAATCCGCCTCAGTGGGAGTCTTCCGCCGCGTGAAGCTTCGTTTCTTCTGACACTTCTTATATAACGGAGGGCGGGGCCACTCGGTGACCCCGTTCCCCTCTGACACACGGGAACTTCCCTATTGCTTTCCCCATGATGTCAAAGGGGGACGGGGTCACCCCGTTTACATAAACGAGTGCAGGGGGTGTTTGGCTCATCCCTAGTCTCATTGCAATGAGAGAGGAGTGCTTCATATGGGTGCCAGAAGATTCCCCTATTGAGAGGCCAGGGCTTGGGACCATGTAGCAGGGAGCTGCAACTAAAGAGAGCTGAGAAAGCTTCAACTGTTGTATGTGAGAACAGGTGTGCCTTTAATTGGTCTGGAGAACCAAGGCAAAAGGCTTGGACATTGGAGCTGTAAAAAGAAGGAGTCAGGAGGCTTGGTATTTTTTTGTTTTGTTTCCTGTTTTTGCTTTGAATTCTGTATGAAGCCAAAACCCCTGTGCGGGAATCCTGATGTAAGGAACTTTGCTTAATTTTTAAATAAAAGTGGGCAGACAAGCCCTAAGACACAATTCTGACTATTTCAATCTCAATGGTTAGATTCCCCTATATCAAAATATAAATATACAGTATATAAAGTGTGTGTGCAATTGTATAGCTTAGGGTTGAGCTGAATGCCCCCCTGTTTAGTTTGCAGCAGAACTCCCAAACAGGGGAAATGTTTTAACCCAAACCTCATTGAAGTCTATCTGAGCCGAACAGGAAAAATCTAAAATGCCCATTTTAAAGGCTTATATGCAAGTAATTGGCAATAATGGGGGTATGGGGGTCTGGGTACTGCCCTGGGGAACCCTTATCAGTAACATTTAATTAATACGGCTTATAAAAAATAAAGAAAAAAAGGGTGTGGGGTCCACCATGCCAAAATGTTATAAAAATCCATACCAGACCCTTATCTGAGCATGCAACCTGGAGATCGGGATGGGGGGCACATGACGTCAGGAGGGGGCGTGGTCACCCAGTTACATCAATGGGTAACCCCACCCTTGTCTATATAAGAGCTGTCAAAGGGAAGAGATCGCATACCACGGGTAGCCTCCACTGGAGGTGGATCGTTTTAATTTTTTCCTATTTCTCTGGTCCATCTGGTGGCGTGATTGATGGTGGATTACATTGCAGGACACTTTTTTTAATTTTACATTTTTTATTAAAGGATTTATGAAAAACAGTTTTTTGTGGTTTTTTACTTTTTGACACTTTTTTGGTGAATGGGTAGGGTACGATATACCAATACTCTTTCACATGGGGAGGGCGGAATCTATTATATAATATTTATTATCTTATGATCATGCCCTCATTCGTCCACAGTTTCATCCCATTTGGGGTGGTCGGGTGGTCCGGAGGCATGGATTAGTTGATGTGCAGATAATTGAGGGAATTTAGCTTTTTGTCTTCATTTTTATTTTTACTTCTTAGGCCTCTTTCACACTGACGTCCCGTTCAGGCCCGCCTGTCAGTTTTTCAGGCGGACCTGAACGGGTGCTCCATAGAGCTCTATGGAGCGTCGGATGTCAGCGGTGACATGTCCGCTGACATCCGACCCGCTCCGATCCGAAAAAGTGTAATGGAGGAAAAAGCTATTTTTCCATCCGTCTGCGGATCGGATCGGGTGACGACGGGCACTGCGGTCCGTCGTCATCCGATCTCCCATAGAGGAGAGCGGCGCTGTGACAGGTCCGTCCCTGCGCAGTGTGCAGAGACGGAGCTGTCATCTCCCTGCTCAGCGGGGATCGGCGGAGTGATCCCCGCTGAGCAAACGGATATCCACGGGGCGGATCAGAACTGATCCGCCCCGTGTGAAAGGACCCTTAGGGTCTTATACTCTCTAATAAATGGATTGAGTTTATTCTTGATTCTTTTTCAACTTTTTTTTTTTTTGTATTATTTAAGAGATTGTATCTTCAAATGTATGACATTGTTTCTTAATTTCTGAATCTTATGTACTTATCAATATATTGTTAAATTCAAAATTGTATTGCAAATCTCAATAAACATTTTGAACGACAAATATTTAGCTGTCTGCAGGGAAACCCATTGACAGCTGATGACTCAGCAAAATTAGGTGTTCAGTGAACAGCCCATCAGGCAAATGTTCAGCCAGAACTCATGCTCCAGCCTAACTTTTTGCCCATCCCTAGTATAGATGTATAGATAGATAGTATAGACAGATAGTAAGGTCAATGCATTTAACCTTGTGTGTTCCCAGCAATTATCCAAAAACAAACAAAAGCAGAAAGAGGTTTGCAGCACAGAGAGTGTATTTTATTGCTTATTAATAATCATAATCATACAGCAAAGTTTTAGGCATTCCTGGTTTTTTATCAAGCTAATCACAATTAAACCAAGAATACATATATGGTGTTAGAGGCAGAAAATTACACAATTAAAATGCATTGCTTAACCACTTGCCTACTTTTACCCTCCTCCTGTCAATTTTCAGCTTTTCGCGCTGTTGCACTTTGAATGACAATTGCACAATCATGGAACACTGTACTCCAGGGGTCTCAAACTGGTGGCCCTCCAGCTGTTGCAGAACTACAAATCCCATCATGCCTCTGCCTGAGGGAGTCATGCTTGTAACTGTCACCCTTGCCCCTTGCAATGCATCATGGGACTTGTGGTTTTGCAAGAGCTGTAGTTTGAGACCCCCCTGCTGTACTCAAACACATGTTTTATAGTTATTTTTTCACACAAAAAGAGGTTTCTTTTGGTGGTATTTTATCTTCACTGGGTTTTTTATTTTTTGCTAAATATTACCGACAATTAAAAAAAAAAGTTTGTTATAAAATTTTGGAAACAGGTAATTTTCTCTTTCACTAATGGCCATTGATAGCTAGCACTGATTGGCGTTAATGATCACTGATGAGGCAGAAAGGGAAACAGAAATCTAAATGCAGTATTAAACAGTATTTATTTATAAACAATGGTTAAAAAAAACTTATAAGATATTATCTGGCCTCCCACCTCCACGCAGTGGTGTTCTGGTCCAGTTCACTGCCGCCGAATAGGTGTTTGGAGATTGAGATGGGCTTTTGTTCCTGGCTCATCCCTGCTCTCTTGTATGGTCACCTGCATTATTTTCAGACACCGAACTCCATAGTCTCTGTTTGGGCCCTATGTTGTTTTCATTGAGAATATGGCTCTAATGTCACACCAAATTCTTCCTCTCTTCCCTGTGCCCCCCTCTCTCTAATGTAATTATTAATCCCTTAATTCCTAATAGCCTGTCCCACTCCCAAATGCTCCCTTGGGCACAGGCTGGCCTGTTCCAACTTTGCCACTTTGCACACCTGGTCACATGGAAATGTCACCCTTTTGCAGACCTTCAATCTAAATATCAGATACCAAAACATATGTTCTACTCCTACCTCCAAATAACCCACTATCTATCAACTCTCTCCCCATCCCTTATTCCACCCAGACCAACAACCTTTGAACTCACCTGTTCCCAGGGCCCCCACCAAACGCAGCTAATATCTGTTTTTTACCAATTGCTTCATGAGGACTCTCCACTTTCTGTAGACTCCTACATGTGAAAATAGACTCAAATTATACAACAACCAATTTCCCTCCATAAGTGAGTTAAAATATGGACTTCAACTTCTAAAATATCTAGATGTGTGGCGTAGAGAGGTACAGCATTTAAAGTGTTTTTTTTTTCCTGGTACAAGACCCCCGAGGTATTACATCATTTTGATCCCTCTCTCTCCCCTCTTTGTTGGAGATGTGGTAAAACTAGGGGAACTCATTACCATATCTTTTGGCAGTGCAAGTTAATTGTACCTTTCTGGTCCCTGGTGGTGTCTCTGCTACAGCAAATTTTTGAGTCCCCTCTGTCGCTGGATCCTCCCATTCCCTGATCTGGGAAAGGCCTCAAACAGATTGTCTTCCTATATTTTACTAGCTGCTAAGAGAGTCATTCCAATGTGTTGGTTATCTCCCTCCCCCCAACCCAAGCTCAGTTTCTACAAGCTATTGCTGACATACATAGAATGGAACACATGACAGCCATAGTAGAGGATGCTGTTGACAGGTTTGACAAGATCTGGGACCGGAGGGATCATTCTGAGTATGGTTCTCCTCCCTGAATCTATCTTGTACCCCACATACAGCTCCATGTCCTCCTGTCACCACCCACCACCCCTATCTCTTTGCAGACCAATGCTTAAAACCCTATAGATCTATGTTCTTGGTGTACACCCTGCTGACACGCAACTGTCATTGGCTATAGCCTTTTCAGTAGTTTTGCCTGTTTTATGATCAACATGTTTTCTTTTTTTTTTCTTATGTTTGATTTCTCTGACTTTACTGTGCATACTGTGCTTTATTTGTATTCCAACAAATCTTCAATAAAACATACATACAGAAAAAAAAAACACTTACAAGATCCATGATATGCAATTCAGTCAGCATAGTGAATTTTTGTTCAGTCCTTGCGCCTCTAGTGGGAGAGCCGAACAGCTGCTGGTTGGCTCTCCCCCTAGAGGTGAAATGACTGAACAAGAATTCACTATGCTGACTGATAAGCAATCCTACTGCATTGGCTTTTTTGGACTTGGAGCTTGGACATGATGGACAGGAAATATATGCAAAAATCTACACAAAACCAACAGCTGGTAACTCATACCTGCACTTAAACCTAAATGGGTCCAGAACATTCCCAAGGGGCAATCTCCACTCCTCTACTCGCTGTTTGGAAATACCACGGCTGTGGTTGCAGATAATGGAAAGCACTTCTCCTGTCTGGTTTACGTGCTAACAGATCAAAATGTCTGGTATGGAATTTAGGGCAAACAGAATGACATTTTTTTACACTATCCCCGCTCTTTGTTTACATTCACAAGTCAGTCAGGAATCCCCAGTTGACAGCATGAGTGGGGGCAAATCACTAATTATTAGAACACTGGCAGGAGCCGGCTCCCTAATAACCAGAAGGAAGCTATCACATTTAGCAGATATAGTAGTAATGCTGCTAAATAATTCATTTCACATTGCAACTGGAGTTTGACTCAGCAGAACACCCACTTGTTAAGCCGTTTGCACAGGAATCTCCATAGACTGCAGTGCTTCATTATTTCCCTTGCTGGTCGAATGTTCTTAGCCTATAGTGTTATGCCATTTTCTCTATTGGTGAATGTTAACACTCATGGTTTAATATGCTTTTTTTCTCTTTGGATCAAATGTTAGGGAATGTTACATTCACCCAGCGAAAGACATCAAGAAACTATTACACACGTATTACAAACATTACAGGTATTTTTCATTATGCTTGCACAAATGTTGAGATATTCACAAAGTGAATTTTTTATAAGTAGACCCCTATGTCACCACATAGTTACCACAATCATAATTAAACCATGTGAGAACAAAATAACCATAGTGCATGATCCTTTTACAATTTTATTAAAAATCACATTTAACACATACAATTTCCATGAGAACACAAGCATGTAGTCAAGCATTCCATAAGATGCACACTGCTGCAGACCACGGTGTTTGTAATGACGTTACTGCCTCAGCTCCACCCCACCACATTATTCCCAATTGTGTCCTTAGAAATAAGGAAAAGCCAGTAGTAGTTGCCACTGATCTGTTACTTGTGGTAGTCCCAAAGCTATAACATGAAAAGGACTGTTTATTATAGGCATCAGCCAAACTCACCTGATGATTAATAAAAGCAGCTACAAGGCTAGCCCCTGCCCGGCCTTGCTTATCTATCACTCCATCATTATGTAGCCAGAGTGCTACCTTTCCCCTCTTGTCAGTAGTGATGGCCGAACGGTTCGCCCGGCGGTCGTTTCGCGGCGAATTTCCGACTTTCGCCGTCCGCGGGTTCGAACGCCTTTTTCCGTCGTTCGCCCCGGCGGACTTACGTGTTTAATGTATACAAGAACTTTAACCTTTCGTGACACGTTTATCATGTGTTACAGGACAACCAATTGAGACATGACAGCTCATGGACACTTGGACATTCCCCCTAACCTATAAATACACCCGATCCGGTGGCCATTTTACATTCTTTCTTCTGTCACTGTAGGGAAAGGATCCTGTGTGGAGTAGGGACAGAGAAAACGCTAGCTATTTGGTACACAAAAGTTCTTTTCAGGACTGGTATAGGTGTTAGGTCAGCAGCCTGAGTTTCTTTTGTCAGTTTAGATAAAGGGACAGAGCGCTGTATGCTGCTATTTTAGGGACAGCTCAGCCAGATTAGTCTTTCTTCATCATCATCATCATCATCATCATTAGCTGTTACTATCAGGTCCACAAAAGAGCTGTTCCAGCTAATCGTTCCAGCCTACTCTTTTTTGCCAATTTGTATAGGGACAGGCAGGAAGCAGTGTGTCAGGCAGTGAGGATAATTTTAAAGACTTGCTGTTACTATTAGTTCCACAAAGGTTCTTTTCAGGACTGGTATCAGTGGTACGGTAATAGGCTTGTACACGTATAATATTCTTTCTTCCAAATATAGAAAGAATATTATACTTGACTGCTGCCCTTCTGCTGCAGTCTGCTAATCATTCACAACTCACTTGTTCCACAAAGCTCTTTATCAGGACTGGTAACTTGGTCTGTCTAGGGTGCTACGGTACATAGGCTTGGGTGCGGTACAGTCTGCTGTTCTGTAAGGACCGCTATCGGTCCACAATACATAGGGTTGCCGTGCACTACTGCTGACCGCTGCCCTATACTGCAGCAGTCCTTCAGCGGTATAGGGACTGACGCACAGTCTGCTAAACACTAATACACAACCTGCTTGGTCCACAAAAGTTCTTATAAGGACTGGTAACTTGGTATAGGGTGCTACGGTACATAGGCCTGAGTGCAGTACAGTCTGCTGTTCTGTAAGGACCGCTATCGGTCCACAATACATAGGGTTGCCGTGCACTACTGCTGACCGCTGCCCTATACTGCAGCAGTCCTTCATTGGTATAGGGACTGACGTACAGTCTGCTAATCACTAACACACAACCTGCTTGGTCCACAAAAGTTCTTATAAGGACTGGTAACTTGGTATAGGGTGCTACGGTACATAGGCCTGAGTGCAGTACAGTCTGCTGTTCTGTAAGGACCGCTATCGGTCCACAATACATAGGGTTGCCGTGCACTACTGCTGACCGCTGCCCTATACTGCAGCAGTCCTTCATTGGTATAGGGACTGACGTACAGTCTGCTAATCACTAACACACAACCTGCTTGGTCCACAAAAGTTCTTATAAGGACTGGTAACTTGGTATAGGGTGCTACGGTACATAGGCCTGAGTGCGTTACAGTCTGCTGTTCTGTAAGGACCGCTATCGGTCCACAATACATAGGGTTGCCGTGCACTACTGCTGACCGCTGCCCTATACTGCAGCAGTCCTTCAGCGGTATAGGGACTGACGCACAGTCTGCTAAACACTAACACACAACCTGCTTGGTCCACAAAAGTTTTTATAAGGACTGGTAACTTGGTATAGGGTGCTACGGTACATAGGCCTGAGTGCAGTACAGTCTGCTGTTCTGTAAGGACCGCTATCGGTCCACAATACATAGGGTTGCCGTGCACTACTGCTGACCGCTGCCCTATACTGCAGCAGTCCTTCATTGGTATAGGGACTGACGTACAGTCTGCTAATCACTAACACACAACCTGCTTGGTCCACAAAAGTTCTTATAAGGACTGGTAACTTGGTATAGGGTGCTACGGTACATAGGCCTGAGTGCGTTACAGTCTGCTGTTCTGTAAGGACCGCTATCGGTCCACAATACATAGGGTTGCCGTGCACTACTGCTGACCGCTGCCCTATACTGCAGCAGTCCTTCATTGGTATAGGGACTGACGTACAGTCTGCTAATCACTAACACACAACCTGCTTGGTCCACAAAAGTTCTTATAAGGACTGGTAACTTGGTATAGGGTGCTACGGTACATAGGCCTGAGTGCGTTACAGTCTGCTGTTCTGTAAGGACCGCTATCGGTCCACAATACATAGGGTTGCCGTGCACTACTGCTGACCGCTGCCCTATACTGCAGCAGTCCTTCATTGGTATAGGGACTGACGTACAGTCTGCTAATCACTAACACACAACCTGCTTGGTCCACAAAAGTTCTTATAAGGACTGGTAACTTGGTATAGGGTGCTACGGTACATAGGCCTGAGTGCGTTACAGTCTGCTGTTCTGTAAGGACCGCTATCGGTCCACAATACATAGGGTTGCCGTGCACTACTGCTGACCGCTGCCCTATACTGCAGCAGTCCTTCAGCGGTATAGGGACTGACGCACAGTCTGCTAAACACTAACACACAACCTGCTTGGTCCACAAAAGTTTTTATAAGGACTGGTAACTTGGTATAGGGTGCTACGGTACATAGGCCTGAGTGCGTTACAGTCTGCTGTTCTGTAAGGACCGCTATCGGTCCACAATACATAGGGTTGCCGTGCACTACTGCTGACCGCTGCCCTATACTGCAGCAGTCCTTCATTGGTATAGGGACTGACGTACAGTCTGCTAATCACTAACACACAACCTGCTTGGTCCACAAAAGTTCTTATAAGGACTGGTAACTTGGTATAGGGTGCTACGGTACATAGGCCTGAGTGCGTTACAGTCTGCTGTTCTGTAAGGACCGCTATCGGTCCACAATACATAGGGTTGCCGTGCACTACTGCTGACCGCTGCCCTATACTGCAGCAGTCCTTCAGCGGTATAGGGACTGACGCACAGTCTGCTAAACACTAACACACAACCTGCTTGGTCCACAAAAGTTTTTATAAGGACTGGTAACTTGGTATAGGGTGCTACGGTACATAGGCTTGAGTGCGGTACAGTCTGCTGTTCTGTAAGGACCGCTATCGGTCCACAATAGATAGGGTTGACGTGCACCACTGCTGACCGCTGCCCTATACTGCAGCAGTCCTTCAGCGGTATAGGGACTGACGTACAGTCTGCTAATCACTAACACACAACCTGCTTGTTCCACAAAAGTTCTTATAAGGACTGGTAACTTGGTATAGGGTGCTACGGTACATAGGCTTGAGTGCGGTACAGTCTGCTGTTCTGTAAGGACCGCTATCGGTCCACAATAGATAGGGTTGACGTGCACCACTGCTGACCGCTGCCCTATACTGCAGCAGTCCTTCAGCGGTATAGGGACTGACGTACAGTCTGCTAAACACTAATACACAACCTGCTTGGTCCACAAAAGTTCTTATAAGGACTGGTAACTTGGTATAGGGTGCTACGGTACATAGGCTTGAGTGCGGTACAGTCTGCTGTTCTGTAAGGACCGCTATCGGTCCACAATAGATAGGGTTGACGTGCACCACTGCTGACCGCTCACCTATACTGCAGCAGTCCTTCAGCGGTATAGGGACTGACGTACAGTCTGCTAATCACTAACACACAACCTGCTTGTTCCACAAAAGTTCTTATAAGGACTGGTAACTTGGTATAGGGTGCTACGGTACATAGGCTTGAGTGCGGTACAGTCTGCTGTTCTGTAAGGACCGCTATCGGTCCACAATAGATAGGGTTGACGTGCACCACTGCTGACCGCTGCCCTATACTGCAGCAGTCCTTCAGCGGTATAGGGACTGACGTACAGTCTGCTAAACACTAATACACAACCTGCTTGGTCCACAAAAGTTCTTATAAGGACTGGTAACTTGGTATAGGGTGCTACGGTACATAGGCTTGAGTGCGGTACAGTCTGCTGTTCTGTAAGGACCGCTATCGGTCCACAATAGATAGGGTTGACGTGCACCACTGCTGACCGCTGCCCTATACTGCAGCAGTCCTTCAGCGGTATAGGGACTGACGTACAGTCTGCTAAACACTAATACACAACCTGCTTGGTCCACAAAAGTTCTTATAAGGACTGGTAACTTGGTATAGGGTGCTACGGTACATAGGCTTGAGTGCGGTACAGTCTGCTGTTCTGTAAGGACCGCTATAGGTCCACAATAGATAGGGTTGACGTGCACCACTGCTGACCGCTCACCTATACTGCAGCAGTCCTTCAGCGGTATAGGGACTAAGAGTTTTGTCACAGGGTCATTTAAAAAATGACATGCAGAGGAAGAGGCAGGCCCTTCCGCAGGGGTGGTAGGGGTAGGGCAGGAGCAACAGGCTTGAGCCAAAGTGGGAAGTTGCAGAAGGTGCGTTCAATTACTTTAAAGGATGCACCAGACTTGGTTGAGTGGCTCGCTCAGCCTTACTCTTCTGCACCCTCCTCATCCTCTCGATCTGCACCCTCTTCTTCACTCTCTGCTATGTGCACCCCCAAAGACACTACCACCAACAACACGACCACCACCACCACCACCACATACCTTCCGCTTGAGTCACTGGAATTATTTTCCGATCCATATCAAGAGGACATTTCTGATGCGCAGCCACTCTTGGTATTGGATCAGGAAGAGGAGGTAGCAACAAGCGCTACTCAGCAGTCTGACGCCAGTACCCAGATCAGCCCAAGGAGGAGGTTGGTCCCCGGTGTTGCTGCCTACTCTACTTATAGCGGTGGGGAAGGTGACGTTGATGATGACGTGTCTAGTGATGTCACGTGGGTGCCCACAAGAGAGGAAGAGGAGGGGAGTTCAGAGGGAGATATGGACCAGCAGATAGGGAGGAGAAGCAGCAATGACTTACATTGCACAGCAGGGACAAAGCAGACTGCAAATGTATCAGGAGCGAGTCATCGACCATGTACGGTCACATCTGGCGCTCCCAGGACACCGGCACATGGCTCCGCAGTGTGGGCTTTTTTTAACGTGTCCGCTGCTGACAATAGCGTTGCCATCTGCAATCTTTGCAGTCAACGCGTTAGTCGCGGTAAGCCCAATACTCACCTAGGGACGACCGCCTTAAGAAGGCACATGAGCAGCCATCACCGAGCCCAGTGGGAGCAACGGAACACACAAAGCCACACTGCAGGCTCTCACCGTCCAGCCTCGTCTTCTACTTCTCCTTCTCCTCTCTCCTCACAATTGTCCTCCACTCCACCTTCCATCACGCCAAGCTCACATTTTTCTGCAAAAAGGCAGGCTTCCGTGGGCCTAATGTTTGAGCGTAAAAAAATGATGACGCCGGATAACCCTCTTGCCCAACGGTTGGCGGCTGGCTTGTCAGAACTCATAGCCCGCCAACTACTGCCATATAAACTGGTGGACTCGGAGGCCTTTCGCAAATTTGTGGCCATTGGAACACCACAATGGAAGGTCCCAGGAAGGAAGTATTTCTCAGAGAAGGGCATCCCAGAGCTATATGGCCATGTTCAGCGGCAAGTGAATGTATCTCTGGCACACAGTGTCGGTGCCAAGATACATCTGACCACAGACACGTGGTCTAGCAAACACGGGCAGGGAAGGTATATCAGTTTTACTGCCCACTGGGTGAACCTTCTGACGGCCGTCAAGCATGTAACCCGTGGCACCCGTGTAGATTTGGTTTTACCGCCACGGATTGCATGCAGGCCTGACTCTTCTTCTCCTCCTCCTACTCCATCCTCCTCCCTCTCCTCCTCAGCTGCCTCCTCCTTTTCCGCTGCTAGCGTCTCTTCCACTGCACCGCCCAAGCTCCCCAGAACCTATTCCACATGCCAGGTGAGACGTTGCCATGCCGTGCTGCGTCTGTTGTGCCTGGAAGCAAAGAGCCACACTGGCCCGGCACTCCTTTCAGCTTTGCGTTCACAGGCAGATGAGTGGCTAACACCGCTCAATTTGACAGTTGGTAAAGTGGTGTGTGACAACGGTGCCAATCTGCTTAGCGCATTGAAACAGGGCAAAATCACGCACGTGCCGTGCATGGCACACGTCTTAAACTTGGTCGTGCAGCGATTCCTTGTCAAATACCCTGGGGTCCAGGACATCTTGCGGCAGGCAAGGAAAATCTCGGCCCATTTCAGAAGATCTTACACGGCCATGGCTCGCCTTGCTGACATTCAGCGGCGACACCATCTGCCGGTCAGACGTCTTATTTGCGATTGCCCGACGCGATGGAACTCAACCTTCTATATGCTTGATAGGCTGCTCCAGCAGAAACGTGCAGTTAACGTCTACCTGTATGAACTCTGCGAAAGAAACGGTTCTGGGGAGCTGGGTTTTTTTTCACCGCGCCAGTGGCTGCTCATGCGCGACACATGCAGACTTCTGCGGCCATTTGAGGAGATCACCAAACTGGTCAGTCGCAGCCATGGCGCCATCAGTGACATGGTACCTTATGCCTTCTTTCTGGAGCGTGCATTGCGTCGTGTCATTGATCAGGCTGTGGAGGAGCAGGAGCGGGAAGATGAGGAAGTCGCAATGCTGGATGAATTCCCAGGGGGGGCTACTCTATCTGAGACAAGTCAACAACAGGAGTCTGATGAGGAGTCAGAGGAGGATGGTGCCGGGGCGGATGAGCAGGAGCAAGAAGAGCATGCTTTAAACCTTTCTGGGATCCCTGTTGTGCGAGGATGGGGAGAGGAGAATGAAGAGGACGACATTATCCTGGATGATGAGCAGGAGCCAGGCCACCACACCGCTTCCACTTTAGTGCAAATGGGGGCCTTCATGCTCCAGTGTTTTAATAGGGACCCCCGTATAAAAAGCATGAGGGTCAAGGACCAGTACTGGGTGGCAACGTACTTAGACCCCCGGTACAAACACAAAATGGCGGAAATGTTACCGCCGTCGCAGAGGGCTGTCAGAATGCAGCACTTCCAGGCCTTGCTTCGAGAAATGCTGCATTCTGCTTTTGCGTGCGCTGGCAGAGGAGCAATTCCCACTCCCAGAGAAGGATTTGCGGGTACCAATCCAACAGCGCCTGCAAGAAGAGGCCGGTTTGAAGATGTGTTGGTGACTTCGGATATGAGGTCATTCTTTCAGCCGACCCATCGACAGGTGTCATCCGGATCCAGCATCAGGGAACGCCTAGACCGTCAGGTGTCCGACTACATTGGGTTAACGGCCGATGTGGACGCTCTGAGGAGTGATGAACCCCTAGACTACTGGGTGGGCAGGCTTGACCTCTGGCCAGAGCTTGCCCAATTTGCAATCGAACTGTTGGCTTGCCCCTCATCCAGTGTCCTGTCCGAAAGGACGTTCAGCGCAGCAGGGGGGATTGTGACCGATAAGCGTACTCGCCTAGCTCACCACAGTGTTAACTACCTCACATTTCTAAAAATGAATGAGGCATGGATCTCGGAGGAATTCAACACATGTGATCAGTAGACCATGTATATGTCTATAAACAATTTTTGGAATCAAGCACACAGACCTTCTTAATTCATTTGGCTCACTTCCCTGACCCAAAAAAGCACACCGTACTATATGCCCCTACCCTCCTCTTTGAAGAGGTTGAGCGGTGTCATATTTCTACTGGGGCTGCTTATTATGAGGGGTTCCCACCATCCCTGTGCTGTGCTGACTTCCTCCTGGGTGTTCTTATTATGAGGGGCTCCCACCATCCCTGTGCTGTGCTGACTTCCTCCTGGGGGTTCTTATTATGAGGGGATCACACCATCCCTGTGCTGTGCTGACTTCCTCCTGGGGCTGCTTACGGTGCTGCTGTCAGCGCTGTATGTCACGGAGCTGCTGTCAGCGCTGTATGTCACGGAGCTGCTGTCAGCGCTGTATGTCACGGAGCTGCTGTCAGCGCTGTATGTCACGGAGCTGCTGTCAGCGCTGTATGTCACGGAGCTGCTGTCAGCGCTGTATGTCACGGAGCTGCTGTCAGCGCTGTATGTCACGGAGCTGCTGTCAGCGCTGTATGTCACGGAGCTGCTGTCAGCGCTGTATGTCACGGAGCTGCTGTCAGCGCTGTATGTCACGGAGCTGCTGTCAGCGCTGTATGTCACGGTGCTGCTGTCAGCGCTGTATGTCACGGAGCTGCTGTCAGCGCTGTATGTCACGGAGCTGCTGTCAGTGCTGTATGTCACGGAGCTGCTGTCAGCGCTGTATGTCACGGAGCTGCTGTCAGCGCTGTATGTCACGGAGCTGCTGTCAGCGCTGTATGTCACGGTGCTGCTGTCAGCGCTGTATGTCACGGAGCTGCTGTCAGCGCTGTATGTCACGGAGCTGCTGTCAGCGCTGTATGTCACGGAGCTGCTGTCAGCGCTGTATGTCACGGAGCTGCTGTCAGCGCTGTATGTCACGGAGCTGCTGTCAGCGCTGTATGTCACGGTGCTGATGTCAGTGCTCTGTATTACGGTGCTGCTGTCAGTGCTCTGTATCTCCTGCACCCTCTTGTTTGCCTACCCTGGTCCCTGACCTTCCCTCTCCTCCATTGCCTTCATTAGCTCCATAGTCCTGAATTGTCAGAACAATTTCCCAAATAAAAAAAAAATGCTTGTAGTTATCGATCCCAAATTCACCTCATACATGTATTATGCTATTGTCCAGGTGGTGGGACTACGTGCTACCCCCTAATAATTACCCCGTGGCCGCAAATTCGACCTAAAGGTTTGCGAAATTCGCCTCCCATTGAAGTCAATGGAGCCCGCGGCGAACGGTCGTTTTCGCGAACGTTTGTGTCCGTTCGCGTTTCGCGTTCGCGAAACGTCCCGTCGGAAGTTCGTCCATCACTACTTGTCAGTCTGAAGCCAATCAGGAAGGGTTACTCACCTTGTCTTGTCTATTCAAACTCAGCGGAGCCCTTGGCTAACTTTCTGAACAATATTTTTGCAAGCTAGTTGCCAAGTCTGTGCCTGCCTGCAATTCAGCCTGCTTTCCTCTATTGATTCCCATGTACTGACCCTGGCTCCATTTCTGGCTAACCAAGTTCTCAGTCAGCCATGACTCTTGGCTTTTTTCCTGGTTATCCAAGCCTGCTACCAGCCCTTAACTTTGGTTTTGTTCCTGGCTATTTGAGTCATCTGCCAGACCTGATATCTGTGGCCTGTAATGTCTCTACTGTGTCACAACCAGCGTAATCCTCTGGAATGTCACCATAGTGTTCCTTCCTACAACAGACCTACCTCCTGGTACCTTGTGTCTCCAAAATCCATCATCAGGAACAGGTGAAATGCAGCTGGCCATTAGACTTGTCTCAGTCCTGCAAAGTGTTCATCATCCATACACTGTGAACGTCAGAATTTTCCATCATGTAGCTTGCATTATCTTCCTTTTTGGGAAGCTTTGGCTTGCGCTAACCCACTTTGGGAGAAAACATATCCAGTAGCAGGAAACAATACCTAAGGTATAAGTGAGTCACATACCCTTTCAAACCCAGAAGAACCAGGTACTAGGGATTGAAGAAAACCTGCATTTTTTTTCTTAATTGGCACAGCATAGGTTTGATTTAAAGATGGCCATTTGACATGTCTTCTGGTACTACTCGGCAGTCTAGGGGTTTTCGTTGGAGATGTCCAGCTGCATCACCGATGTCCTGGTTATGCCACTTCCCTTGGCTGTCTGTCAGGAAAGGTTCCATACGCTGGTAATATCTATCATTTGGCGTGCAGTACTGAGGTCCACCAACAGGTGTCTCCTGGCAGTTTGGAACTGTCAGGAGAGCTTTCCCCTGCTGGTGTTATATCATCTTTGGACCTCAGTACTGGCGTCCACCAGTGGGTGGATCCTGGCAGTGTGGAGCAGACAGCACCTCCTGCATTCAGGTGTCATCTGAGGCTAATTGCAGGTGTGCATATAAATACCCGGCAAGCATTGACATGCTTGCCCTGGTATCGTCCTTGCGCCCTGCCCTGTTAGCCTGTAACCTGGACCTGAATCTGAACTGTACCTGAGGCTGTACCCGATCCCATCCTGATCCTGTCCCTCCTGTCTTCCTGTTCCCTTGTAGCCTGATCCCATCCATCATCTCCCACTCCTGTCATGCCCTTGTTCATCTGCTGATCTGCTGTGTATGACCCTGGCCTGGATAACGTTTGTAAATCCCGAACTGCCCTTTGTAATCTGCTAATATTCTGTGTATGACCCTGGCCTGGCTAACATGTTTGATGTTGGTACTTCCCTTTGGCCTCATATATTATCTGTTGTCTGTGGGTTTCTGTTGGTTGGTTGAGCACTATTTGTATTTGGGGTGTTTACTTGTTTACTACTTATCTTTAATAAACTTTATATTATTCACCTGTGTTTTGGTTTCCTCTTTGCAGTCCAAACAGTCAGGTCACACCTGTTCATGACAGTATACCGGTGCCATTCTCCTTGCCTCACTGGTATTGGAGGATAACAATTATTGTCATCTGGTATTGAAAGAGTGGGCCAGGGATCAGCTCCTGGAATGTATCCATCTGGCCCATTCTCTAGTTGATCAGGGTAGATTGCTGTTTAAAAACATTCAGGCCCTGATACAGGAGTGTGCTTGTGTAACAGTCCTAAGGGTTGTGATGATTTTTCTCCTCCCTTCAGTGGTGATCAGTTGGAATCTCTAGTATGGCTGTTGGAGGATGATCTGGCTTTTTTCACTGATCATTATTCCTCTTGTTCCCAGCGGGTGTTGTCTGATTGCATTTGTTCAGTACAATCCCTGGTTAGACAGGCTGTTTGTAAACCAACTTTTGTTCAACTTGTGTTACAGGCCTGGTCAAGCTTGTTGTACTCAGCCTCTGTCAGTTCCCAACCACTCATATCTGTGTCTAGATACCAGCCTGCTGGGATGTCTTCCTCTCCGTTACCCCCAACAACCACAGTTGCTGACCATTACACCCTGCTACCAATGAAGTACCAGTACCCTGTTTCCTCCTGCTGCACCCACCCTGCATTTAACCCCTCTGCTTCTTCTCAGCTGCCTCCATCAGATCCCCTAAACCTCCCTTCAAAATCTGCTCCCTCTGTTTTACCATCCTTCCACTCTTCGCTTCTATCAGCTGCATCCACTACCTACAGCCCTGTACCCACATACAAATCTTCAGTGGCTAAAACCAAAAAGAAGCAGAAGTTTTTACCAACCCAATCCTGCCTCCACGCCAGCTATTCGCTGTTACATCTAGTTGGAGCGCCTGGAGGTCGATCCTTTGGTTCTTTGTCCTTTGTTCCTGTTATACTGTCAGGAAAGGTTCCATCCGCTGGTGATATCTATCATTTGGTGTGCAGTACTGAGGTCCACCACCGGGTGTCTCCTGGCAGTTTGGAACTTTGGAGATGATGCCATCCATCATCTCCCTCTCCTGTCCTGCCCTTATTCATCTGCTGATCTGCTGTGTATGACCCTAGCCTGGCTAACGTTTGTGATTCCACAACTGCCCTTTGTAATCTGCTGATCTTCTGCGCATGACCCTGGCCTGGCTAACGTGTTTGATTTTAGTACTTCCCTTTGGCTGTATATATTATCTGTTGTCTGTGGGTTTCCGTTGGTTAGTTGAGCACTATTTGTATTTGGGGTGTTTACTTGTCTTATCTTTACTAAACTTTATATTATTCACCTTACTTGTGTTTTGGTTTCCTCTTTGCAGTCCACACAGTCAGGTCACACCTGTTCATGACAGTGCCTCAGTGTGCCTTCTGGGGTTGGTGGAGGGGGTGGCACCTACTAAGGCATGGAGGACTTTGTTTAGAATGTTCCTGTTATATGCCCATAAGGTTTTTATACTTTACTGGAAAAAAAGCAACCATACCAACCCTGATCTTTTGTAAAGGCTTAGTAAATAAAATTATATCACTTTATAAAGAAAGGTATTTGAGTAGAGGGTGTCCAAAAAAATGAGAGTGGAGATGGGGGGAGGGGGGTTGGGGTAACCTGATAAATAGGATTTAGTTTTAGTTGTGCCGTGTTCTTCTGTACTTGATCTTAATTATAGGCCCTGTGTGGCCCAATTTTCAATATTTAATGTCAGGATGGTTATTGTCATAGGCCCTGCATGTCCAATTTTATGATACACACTGGTTATTTTTTTCTCTTTGTTTTTATGTACCTGCTGAGCAGTTAGGGTGCAAGTTTTTGTACTTTATGCAAAATATATTAAGAGAATTTATTGCAAATGAAAAAAAAAAGACAGCCATGTGGAGGCTAAACTTTGCAAGTGCTGCTTGAAATGGTTAGGTAATATTTATGCTATTTATGGATTTTCTAACAAGGCTGTAAGATTCAAAATTGCATTGTGGAGAGAAAATGTTCACAATCAGTATGACAAATTGCTTAGACTAATATGCCAATATAGTAGTTACCAGTCAAGAGAAAATCATTGCCAAGTTTTGCAAGTTATTACTTGGAGATATTTTGCAACATTTCCAAAGTCCCTATAACTACAAAACCATAATTTCCTTATTATCTTTCACTTTGCTTTCAGAGTTAACAGGAACCTTACAATGACATAGAATCCTTAACACAGAAAAAAATTGTGAACAGCAATTGACAGTTTCCTGCCTCAAAATTATGCTAATGCCAAATCTCTGTACAACTCCAGATAACATTATGAACATTCTGAGCACGTTCTATGAGGGCAATTTCTTAAATCAAGTTTAAACTCTTTAACCACTTGACCACTGGGCACTTAAACACCCTTAATAACCAGACCAATTTTCAGCTTTCGGTGCTCTCACATTTTGAATGACAATTACTCAGTCATGCAACACTGGACCTATATGAAATTTTTGTCCTTTTTTTTACATAAATAGAGCTTTCTTTTGGTGGTATTTAATCACTGCTCGTTTTTTTATTTTTTGTGCTATAAAAGAAAAAATACTGAAAATGATGTAAAAAAATGAATTTTTCTTTGTTTCTGTTATAAAATTTAGCAGATTAGTATTTTTTTCTTCATAAATTTTGGCCAAAATTTATACTACTACATATCTTTGGTAAAAATAAGTACAAATTGGTGGATATTATTTGGTCTTTGTGAAAGTTATAGAGTCCACAAGCTATGGTGCCAATATCTGAAAATTGATCACACCTGAAGTTACTGACGGCCTATTTCAATTCTTGAGACCCTAACATGCCAGAAAAGTACAAATACCCCCCAAATGACCCCTTTTTGGAAAGAAGACATTCCAATGTATTTAGTAAGAGGCATGATGAGTTTTTTGAAGTTGTAATTTTTTTCCACAATTCTTTGCAAAATCAAGATTTTTTTTCACTTTTTTTTTTCACACAATTGTCATATTATCAGTTTATTTCTCACACACAGCATACACATACCACAAATTACACCCCAAAACACATTCTGCTATTACTCCCGAGTATGGCGATACCACATGTGTGAGACTTTTACACAGTGTGGCCACATACAGAGGCTCAACATGCAGGGAGCGCCATCAGGCGTTCTGGAGTACCCAGGAGAGTTCTGACATTTCTCTCCTACATGTAAAAATCATCATTTATTTGCTAGAAAATTACATAGAATCCCAAAACATTATATATATTTTTTTAGCAAACACTCTGGAGAATACAATGGTGGTCATTGCAACTTTTTAGCTAGCACGGTATTTGCGCAGCAATTTTTCTAATGCTTTTTTTGGGAAAAAAAACAGTTTTGTGCTTAAAAAATAAAAAGACAGTAAAGTTAGCCCAATTTTTGCATAATGTGAAAGATGAAGTTAGGCTGAGTAAATAGATACCTAACATGTCACTCTTCAAAATTGCACACGCTCGTGGAATGGAGCCAAACGTCGCTACTTAAAAATCCCCATAGGCGACACATTACATTTTTTTACTGGTTATATGTTTTGAGTTACAGAGGAGGTTTAGGGCTAGAATTATTGCTCTCGCTCTAACGTTCGCAGCGATACCTCACATGTGTGGTTTGAACACCGTTTTCATATGTGGGCGGGACTTACATATGCGTTCGCTTCTGCATGCGAGCACATGGGGAAAGGGGCGCTTTAAAAAAAAAAAAATGTATTGTTCATTTTACTTTATTTATTTTAGTTTGACATTTTTTTCCCCAAAAATAAATTTTTTGATCACTTTTATTCCTATTACAAGGAATGTAAACATCCCTTGTAATAGGAATATGGCATGACAGGTCCTCTTTACAGTGAGATATGGGGCAATAAGACCCCACATATCACCTCTAGGCTGGAAAGCCTGAAATAAAAAAATAAAAAAGATTCTGGCTTTGATCGTATTGGCGAGTCGGTAGAAGCACCGGAGGGTGGCGGGAGGGGGGTGTCTATGGCTGGGTATTGCAGGGTATCACCGACTATGGCTGGGTATTGCAGGGTATCTCCGAGTATGGCTGGGTATCTCCGAGTATGGCAATTTATGGCAGGGTATTGCAGAGTATTGGCAGGGTATTGCAGAGTATTGGCAGGGTATTGCAGAGTATTGGCTGGAATTTTACTGCAGAGTATTGGCGGGTACTGCAGAGTATTGGAGGGTAGTGCAGAGTATTAGCTGGTATTGCAGAGTATTAGCGGGTGTTGCAGAGTATTGGCGGGTGTTGCAGAGTATTTGCGGGTGTTGCAGAGTATTGGTGGGTGTTGCAGAGTATTTGCGGGTGTTGAAGAGTATTTGCGGGTATTGCAGAGTATTGGCTGGTGTTGCAGAGTATTTGCGGGTGTTGCAGAGTATTGGCTGGTGTTGCAGAGTATTTGCGTGTGTTGCAGAGTATTTGCGGGTATTGCAGAGTATTTGCTGGTATTGCAGAGTATTGGGGGGTATTGCAGAGTATTTGCTGGTACTGCAGAGTATTGCAGGGTATTGCAGAGTAATGGCTGGCAATTGAGGGGCTACATTTCGGTGAGCAGCGATGTGGGCTCTGCAGATGCAGCCCACAGCGCTGCTGACACCGATCTCTTCCCCCTCCGCTGTACCGATCATTTGACGGAACGATCACGTGGTAAACGGCCGCGATGAGCGGCCGTTTACCGTGATCAGTGATGCGCCGGGTCCTGTGGACCCTGCGTTCACGGATGCTCTCGAGTGCGCGCCCCAGGGGGAGCGCGAGAGCGGAATTCTGGGAGGACGTCATATGACGGCCTCCCAGAGTTAAACAACCGCCCTGTAGCCGTCATTCGGCTATGGGCCGGTTGTTAAGTGGTTAAAGTGGTTCTAAAGGCTCAACAATTTTTACCTGCTTTAATGCATTCTCTGCTGCTGTCAATCAAATCTTGTGATGGGAGAGGCAGGGGCGGGGCTGAGCTGCAATGTGTGTCAATATATGCAAACAGCCTGACTCGGGATTGAGCAAGTAGGTGTACCTCCATAGGAAGTGGCTTCCTATGGTGGCACACTGAGAAGAGGAGCCTGGAGAGCCAGTGGGGGGACCCAAGATGAGGAATTTTAGGGCCACTAAATATGACATTTTACAAGAGCCTTTACAAGAGCTTTAAGTTTTGTTTTCTAAAGCGTTTTTGTAGTATCTTATTGCTTAATGCTTACGGCTTTTCAAGAGCTGTAAAATGTGTGTATTCTGGTACACTAGGGCAAGAGATTGGTGGTTTGAAGATAACACTACTAATAATTAGTAGTAAACTACTAATGGATGATGCAATTTTGTTGCGAAACGCGTAGGGCTGAGCGTCACGCTAAACATCACCTAGTGTTCAGTGTTCAGGCAGGACGGGTTTGTCCGTGTGCGTCCGGCCGGCGCGACGGATTTAAGGCTTTGAAACTTCAATGATATTGTAAGTGTTATTTTATATTCTTAAAGTTTTTTAATAAAGGGTTTTTACACTATTGGAGCCCTTTTTCTTTTTCCATGGTGTACACTTTTGAGCCTTCCAAATTTGTGAGAAGTATCCTATGAAAAACGCATCCAGCCATTCGTATATGGAGAAGGTGATGTAAAGGTGAACAGGAAGGATTCCTTTGGAGTGGGGGACAACCTTATATTTATATGCTCACCATGATCCTCTGTAGTGGGGGATCATGAAGTTCCGGTAAGAAGTAACTTCAGATACATGGTGGTGGATTGAACACTTTTTGTGCATAGAGGACTCTGCTTATATCTAATCCTTCATGACTGGACTCTTTTTTTCATTTGTTCAATATTTTGTGTTTATTTGGAGATTTTTTAGTTCACAGGTGTCTTTACATGTGATCACCTGATATATGATTTATATAATTTGTGTACACTAAATTGTGACCTGCCCACTTAAGGGTGTGGCTGGGAAGAACATCTATATTACCTATTTCCCCATTGGCTGGGGGTAGAATAACACTGTCTTCATATTGTTTTTATACCATCACTTTAATCTGTTAGAGTGCACTTAGCGCGGCTCTATATATATATTTTCTCTAATAATTATCTTTGTTGAACTTAAAAAGTAAATCCGCTTTTAATTTCAATAGTTTTTATTGAATTTTTAGAAAATAACACAAACCGCAAAGAAACAAAGTCATATAACCAATATCTGCCATACAATGAACAGCTAGCATGAAATAGTTGCGTACATTGGCAAATCTGTACAAAAAGAGTGTAGGAAAGAAATAACTCGCTCAGATATCAGGTAAGAGGTATCCCCCCATTCCCTCACTGGCACCCCAATGGGATCACACTGTGCCTGAGAGGGAAGGGGCCCCCCACCCGTCAAATTCTGCATTATTAAGAGCAACAAAAAATAAAAAAAATAAGGAAAGTAGACAGACACAGAAGGAAAGGGTACAAAAATAGGGGAGGCAAGTGGGGCAGTATGAAGATACACGAAATGCAGACCTCAAGAGGCACCAGGTAGCGAAGATGATAGAAAGTTCAATATAGTTAGGATCTCTACGGGGACGTTGTGAACTTTCACTTCCATTAGTTGAATACCTTGGAGAGATGGTGCTCTCGCAGATGAACAAGAGGGAGATGAAGGAGTAATGGGAGAGGGAGAGAGGGAGGAGTCACCTTATGCAAGTATCAAGGGCAAAGATAAATGATAGGTACAAGTACATGGGATGGCTGGAGGAATGAAAACACGTTATCAATCTTTAACCATACACCGTGGGTGCGAGAGCCATAGTTTCCATTTGGTCCGAAATGACATAATCCTAAAATCAGTGATAGCTAATAATTTCTCCATCTCGCACTGATGATTGAGAGTAATTACTGCATCTGTAGGAGATGGAGATTTATCCGAGTTCCACAGTCGGGTGATAGTCAATTTAGCTGCTAGCAAAAGTTGAGTAAGCACTATTCTAGTGTTGGATGGAAATTCATGTATTGTGAGGTGAAGCAGAGCGAGTTCAGGGGAGGGATCTACATGGGTAGCGCTTAATTCGGATATCAACATAAAAATTTTGTTCCAGAAGGATCGCACGGATTTGCAAGACCACAAGATGTGGTAAAAAGTACCCACATCTCCGCAAACTCTCCAACAGAAGGCCGTGCGGTCATGACAAAATTTACTCAATCTATAGGGGGGTGAGATACCAGGAATGAACAACTTTTTGAAACAGTTCTCAATGATTAGCACATCTGGAAGAAGTATATGTAATAGAAAATGCTGACTTCCAGTAATTGTCAGGAAAGGATTTACCCACGACATTTTCCCATTTAGAGATAGTAGTTGTTTTAGAAAAAGAGTCGTGGGAGGTATAAATACCATAGAATAGGGAAATGCCTTTGATGGGGCTACTAGGGTCCTGGAGGAACTTATAGAGTGAGGAAGGTAACATCAGGTAAAATGGTAAGGGGTGCTTCATTAGAAACGAGTAAATTTGTAGGTAGGAGAAATAAGCTGAGGAGGGGAGAGAAAATCTGGAGACTAAATCACCAAATTTGTAAAGGGACGTGTCATGGTATAAATCTTTGATAAAAGTAATGCCTTTGGAGATCCAAGGTTTTAAATCAATGTACGGAATGAAATCGTAAAGAACCGAAAGTGGGGTAGATAGTTTACAGAGTGGCTGATTAGGTATGGAGGAAATAGAAAACTCCGACCATAAGGTGGTAGAAATCTGGATAGTTGGTATAGGGGAGGGAGGGACATGAGCACCCAATTGAATAGCAATCAGGGTTGATTTAAGGTCTCTATTAGGATTACTGCCGACCTCCATGGATGTCCACGTTTTGTGTTCGGAGGGGGACCACCAATATTTAAGTTGATCTAGGACGCACGCTTTGTAGTATGCTGTTACATTAGGGGCACCCATGCCCCCGATTTTCTTATGTTTTAGCAGAATAGTGATAGTGCATCTAGGCGGCTTGCTGTTCCAAATATACTGATTAAACGTCGTTTGAACCGAGGAGAGAAAAGTGCGCGGTATAGGAATGATTAATGTGCGAAATCAATAAAGACGTTTAGGGAGGATAATCATTTTAAGTGCCGCTATTTTCCCCGTTGTAGACAGACCTTGAGTATGTAGATGTGACAGTTGTTGGGGTAAGGCTTCTAGAAAGGATTTAAAATTATAGTTATATAATTGAGAGGTCTGACGGGTCAAATGTATACCTAAAAAGGGTATAGAGTGAGTGGCCCAATTAAAGGGGAATTGTCTGGTTAAAGTGGATTTCATGGCCACGGAGATGTTAATACCAAGTATTTGGAATTTTGTGGCATTTAATTTATAATAGGATACAGCACTGAAATCCTGTAGCAGTTGCTGAGTCTCAGTCAACGATGTCAAGGGGTTAGAGAGTATGAAGCATCACATCATCAGCGAATAAGCTGATTTTATGCTCTTTACCAGCTATAGACAGTCCTGTTATGTGAGGATGGGATCTTATATTCTCTGCGAGCGGTTCCATGAGAAGTGTAAAAATTATTGGGGAAAGGGGGCACCCTTGTCTTGTCCCGTTGGTTATGTGTATCGGTTTGGAGGTAATCCCTGATGTAAGTACCGTGGCTGAGGGGGTGGAGTAAAGGGCTAATATGGCCATTTGTATCCAGCCGGCAATTCCAAAGGCGTTGAGTACTGCCTGAAGGTAACCCCAGTGGACCCTGTCGAATGCCTTCTCCGCATCCAAAGAGAGAAGCAGAGAAGGCACTTGAGAGGATCCAGCCTGTAAGATTAGGTTGAGAAGACGTCTGGTGCCGTCCGGGGCCTGTCGACCGGGTACAAAGCCCACTTGGTCCGGGTGAACTAGACAGGGAAGGACTGATTTCAATCTAGTAGCTAGAAGTTTGGCATACAGCTTTACATCCGTATTAAGGAGGGAAATAGGTCTATAATTTACTGGACTAGTAGGATCCTTGTCGGGTTTAGGCAACATCACTATCACCCCTCTAAGCATGTCAGTTGGAAAATTTCCCGAGGATGAAGCAAGATTGAAGACTGTAGGTGTGGGGCAATTTCTTTAGAGAGGTGTTTATAGTACTCATTTATAAAACCATCTTCACCAGGAGACTTACGGTTGGGAAGTTGGTGGATGGCCGAACAGATCTCTTGGGTAGTAAATGATTGAGATATGGAGTCAATTTGATCCTTGGAGAGGGTGGGGAGCTTTAATTTCCGTAAGAACTCATCAATAAGTTCTGGAGATGGTTGAGGGGTAGACACATCATTACGAAGATTGATAATAATCCGCAAACACATTGGATATATCTTTAGGGTTAGTAACAGATTGTTTCGTAAGTGGATGAGTAAGGGTGGCTATTCTTCTTTTGATCTGTTTTGCCTTCACCACTGTAGCCAACCATGCCCCCGCCTTGTTATGCAACCCGTAATAGGAGGCTTTAAGGAATTTGAGGTGATTTGCTTGCTTATAAAAAAGTAGGGACCTCAGTTGCTGTCTATCCCGAAGGATATCCTGCGTCAGTTGGGGGCCTGGGTTAATTTTGTTGTCTCGTTCTTTAGAGGATATGGAATGGAACAAATCGTCAATCTGCTTCATCCTCTTTTTTTTAACAATAGATGCCAACTTAATCAATACCCCCCTCATATACACTTTATAAGCACTCCACAATGTGAATCTATTAATATCAGGCGAGTCATTAAATTCAAAGAAATTCTGATGCTCCTGTAAGTTCGTTTGGCACAATAGCTTGTCTCCCAGAAGGGAGGCGTTCAGTCTCCAAAGTGGAGGAGGAGTGTGACGCAATGTATCTTCAAAGCATAACACAATCGGTGCGTGGTCTGACCAAGATATTGTGCCAATATCAGATCTCAAGACATTCTGGAGCGAATTTTTCCCAGTCAAAAATAAATCTATGCGAGAGTAAGAAGAATGTGCTGCTGATAAGAACGTATAATCTTTCTCTGAGCCATGGAAACAGCGCCAAACATCATACAATTCATATTGCAGAAGCAGAGGAACAATAGATTGCCATAGTCTCCTAGATTGGGCTGAGGAGTCCAAGGTGGGGTCAAGGACTACGTTGAAATCTCCACCCAAAAGGAGGGTACCTTGAACCACCTCTGAAATTTTGGTAAGCAGAGGAGCAAGAAACTTTTTTTGTCGGGTATTGGGAGCATACAAATTGACCAATGTAAACGTCTTTTGGTTGAGTTCACATATAAGTATGAGGTACCTTCCAAGGGGGTCTTGGATGATGTGGATGGAACGGAACAAGACAGAGTATTTAATAGCAATTAGGACTCCACATGCCTTTTTAGGACCATTAGAAGTGAAAACTTGGGAATAGTTCCTGAAGTACAGTTTAGGGCACTTATGGGCAGCAAAATGGGTCTCCTGAGTGAATATGACATCCGCTTTAACCACTTGCCGACCGCCGCACGACGATATACATCGGCAGAATGGCACGGGCAGGCATATGGGTGTATATATAAGTCCCTGCCTTCCCGCGGGTGGGGGGCCCGATCAGGCCCCCCCCGGTGCCTGCGGCGGTTGGTATTCGTTCGGGAGCGATCCGGGATGAGGGGGCGGCCATTCATTCATGGCCACCCCCTCGCGATCGCTCCCGACGAATAGAAATGCTCCGTGACATCACTTCCTCTCCTGTAATGTAAACACAGGAGAGGAAGTGATGTAATCTCTCCTCCGTGTCGGTATTTTTCGTTCCGGCACCGAGGAGAGAGGATCGGTGAGTTGCACCAACACACCACACGTACAGTAGAACATGCCAGGCACACTCACACCCCCCCTTTACCCCCCGATCACCCCCCCAATTACCCCTGCCCCCCCAGTCACAGTGACACCCGCCATTTATTACCTAATAAAGGTTTAACCCCCTGATCACCCGGCGGGTGTCATTTGTGACTGTAATAACTGTTAGGGCAGTTAGGGTTAGCCCCCTTTAGTTCTAAGGTACCCCCCTAACCCCCCAATAAAGGTTTAACCCCGTGATCACCCCCCGTCGCCAGTGTCACTAAGGCTGGGTTCACATTGCAGCGGTTTGAGAACGGATGTGATTCGCACCACACTGCAGTGCAAATCACATCCGATCTCTGTGCGATTCGAGTTCAGCCATACAGATAGTATGGCTGAATTCGTGTCGCACCCGCCGCACCCGCCGCAAACTCGCACGGGACCCTTTTTTTGGTCCGCAGCAGAATCGGATCGCATGGGTGTTCACACCATGTGATCCGAGTTTGCAGATCGCACTGCGATATGCGAACTGATCTGGGGGTGTCATTAACATTTCACTGACACTCCCAGCAGTTCGCATAGGGCAGTGTGAACTGCCGCCGGGAGGCATGCGATGCGGGAACCAGCCGCGGATTTGTGGCGTTCCCGCATCGCTCCAGTGTGAACCCAGCCTAATAAGCGATCGTTTTTCTGATCGCTGTATTAGTGTCACAGGTGACGCTAATTAGGCAGGTAGGTATTTAGGTTCGCCGCAGCTTTTTATAGCGCCAGGGACCCCCATATACTACCGCATAAAGCCCCCTGATTGCCCCCTAGTTAACCCTTTCACCAGTGATCACCATATAACGGTTACAGGTGACGCTGGTTGGTTAGTTATTTTTTTATAGTTTCAGGGCACCCGCCATTTATTACCTAGTCTCACTAGTGTACCCTTAAATTTAGGGGTGTCTACTTTTCAAAATGGGGTCATTTGGGGGGCGTTTGTGCCATCTTGGCATTTTATGGCCTTCAAAACTGTAACGCCCTTAGAAAGCCTGAAGGCGGTGCTTGGTTTTCGGGGCCCCATACGCGGCTAGGCTCCCAAAAAGTCCCACATATGTGGTATCCCCGTATTCAGAAGAAGCAGCAGAATTTATTTTGGGGTGTCATTTCACATATGCCCATGGCATGCGTGAGCAATATATCATTTAGTGACAACTTTGTGAAAAAAATAAATAAAAAAAAAAAGTTTGTAATTTTCCCGCAACTTGTGGCAAAATATAAAATATTCCATGGAGTCAACATGCCTCTCAGCAAATAGCTTGGGGTGTCTACTTTCTAAAATGGGGTCATTTGTGGGGGTTTTGTGCCATCTTGGCATTTTATGGCCTTCAAAACTATAATAGGTAGTGAGGAGTCAAGTCAAATATTTACGCCCTTAGAAAACCTGAAGGCGGTTCTTGGCTTTCGGGGCCCCGTACGCGGCTAGGCTCCCAAAAAATCCCACACATGTGGTATCCCCGTACTCAGGAGAAGCAGCAGAATTTATTTTGGGGTGTCATTTCACATATGCCTATGGCATGCGTGAGCAATATATCATTTAGTGACAACTTTGTGAAAAAAAAATAAAAAAAAATTAAAGTTTGTAATTTTCCCGCAACTTGTGGCAAAAAATAAAATATTCCATGGACTCAACATGCCTCTCAGCAAATAGCTTGGGGTGTCTACTTTCTAAAATGGGGTCATTTGTGGGGGTTTTGTGCCATCTTGGCATTTTATGGCCTTCAAAACTGTAATAGGTAGTGAGGAGTGAAGTCAAATATTTACGCCCTTAGAAAACCTGAAGGCGGTTCTTGGCTTTCGGGGCCCCGTACGCGGCTAGGCTCCCAAAAAATCCCACACATGTGGTATCCCCATACTCAGAAGAAGCTGCAGAATTTATTTTGGGGTGTCATTTCACATATGCCCATAGCATGTGTGAGCAATATATCATTTAGTGACAACTTTGTGTAAAAAAAAAATAAAAAAATTTTTTTTTGTCATTATTCAATCGCTTGAGGCAAAAAAATAAAATATTCAATGGGCTCAACATGCCACTTATCAATTTCCTTAGGGGGTCTACTTTCCAAAATGGGGTCATTTGGGGGGGTTTTGTACTGCCCTGCCATTTTAGCACCTCAAGAAATGAGATAGGCAGTCGTAAACTAAAAGCTGCGTAAATTCCAGAAAACTTACCTTAGTTTGTAGATGTGACAACTTTTGCGCAAACCAATAAATATACAGTTATTGACTTTTTTTTTTACCAAAGACATGTGGCTGAATACATTTTGGCCTAAATGTATGACTAAAATTGAGTTTATTGGATTTTTCTAATAACAAAAAGTAGAAAATATCATTTTTTTTCAAAATTTGCGGTCTTTTTCCATTTATATCGCAAAAAATAAAAATCGCAGAGGCAATCAAATACCATCAAAAGAAAGCTCTATTTGTGGGAAGAAAAGGACGCAAATTTTGTTTGGGTACAACATTGCATGACCGCGCAATTACCAGTTAAAGCAGCGCAGTGCCAAATTGTAAAAAGACCTCTGGTCATTTACCAGCAAAATGGTCCGGTCTGAAAGTGGTTAAGTGAGCGTGCTTCTTTTAACATTGCAGATCGTTTAAAGGGGCTATTAAGGCCTTTTGTATTAATTGACATAAACGTCAAGGGCATGACAAAGTTCGTGCTGAGAGGTCGCGGTACCAGGTAGTCCAGTTACCTTGAAGAGAGTACTTAGGAGACTCGTGCATCCCTATTGTAAGGAGCCAGGCAGAGTTGGGACATACATTCTTTTGGAAAAGGCGGTGTACTTGCATCTGAAGGAGTAGCAGTCCAGTTAGAGCAACAATCCATGGAAGAGACGCAGACCAGAAGCCATGCTCTCTTGTAGTGAAGGATAGTCCGTAAGCGGTGACCCAAGAAGAAAGGGGAAGGGAGAGCCACAGGACGAAGGACAGAAAGGGGAACAAGATCAACATAAGTAAAAAAGACCTGTAGAAACAGGACAATGGGCAGCGAAAGCTGCTTCAACAATAGTGTGGGGTACATAGGCCACTAGTGCGGTGCACTAGGCACAACAATAAAGGTGCAAACTAAACGTTCGACCTCCTTGCCTCACGGTACTGAAAAGTAGCAATGGAGAGGACTTGGACTTCTCAATAGGCAGGTCACGACCATTCCGTAGCCAGGTGTTCTGGAGCAGGTGGAACAGGGGGTTGTGCATCAGGCGGGAGCAGATTCCATTGTTTAAACAGTTGTATACCTTTATCCACACTATGTATGGGGAATAATTTACCATTCCAGGAGACGAGGAGCTTCGTGGGAAATCCCCATCTGTAATTTATGTTGTTGTTGCGCAGAATTTTCGTGAGTGGATTCAGTTTCTTCCTATTCAATGCCGTTTGTTGTGAGATGTCGGTATATAGAGAGATACCAGTAAATTCATCAGGAACCACCAGGCTTTGTTTAGCCGCCACCATTATCCTTTCTTTCACGTGATAATAATGAATACGTGCCAGAGTATCTCTAGGTGCAGTGTCAGGGAGAAATTTTGGTTTCGGAATACGGTGCGCCCTATCCACACACAATTCAATGTCTGTCAGAGACGGAATAAGAGCTTTCATAAGGCGTTGAACAAAATTGGTGAGATCACTCGGAGGGATAGTTTCAGGAATACCTCTGAATTTGATGTTATTCCTACTTGAGCGGTCTTCCAAATCTGATAATTTATATTGGAGGCGTTGCAACTCAGCTTCCTGATCAGTGTACGCATCAACAAGCTCATTATGGGCAGTGTAAAGATCCGCCATTTTAGACTCTAAATGATGAATTTGTGTAGAGTGAGCCTGAACAGTATTGTTCACAGAGGCAAACATGTCAGAGAAATCAGTGAATAAAGTGCTCCTGAGATATAAGAGCATACTTTTCATGGTGCTCTCAGAGATAGCATTGTCAGAGGCTGGAAACATATCAATTGAAGGCTCAGCCTGTGTCTTCTGTGAGGAGAGCTGTGAGGAGACATGCTGCAGCTCAGCAGAGAATTCATCTCCCTCCCTTTGCTGCCTGGATTTAGCAGGGCTGCGCATAGTGGGGGTAGAAGGGGGTGAGCTCTCTCCTGTGTCCCTCAGAACGGCAGGAGCCTGACTCACCCCAGACTGAAGGCCGACGCTCGTGCTGTGTCCTCCACCGGAGTGAGCGCCGGCGCCATCTTGGATGTGCTCAGGCACCGCCAGATAGAAATCTGTGAGGCGCTGGGGCGGTCTATTGTTTTTCCGCCGTTTAGTCATGCTGCCGGTGATATCCACCGCTACAGGAATGCCAACCACTCTCTGGGGACCCCTTCGTTTGGTTGCGGTGAGTAGCTATATAGCGTGAGGCGGCAGGAGCTCGCAGCTATGCGGCCATCTTCTCAGCCGGCCGGACACGCCCCGTAAATTGGCTTTTGTTGAGGAAAAATAAAACCTCTCTAGGTGATCTATAAACATTGCAAGGATTTTGACAAACTTTGTACCAGAATTCTATCTTTGTTGCTTTGAAGAATAACTGTTTTTTGTTTTGTTTTTTGTTTCTTCACCGTGTCCTTTGAATGATTCTGAATGGACGGGACTGTTTTTTTTTTTTTTTTTTGGTATACTGACTATACTCTGTTCTAATGAGAAACACTGCAGGGCCTGAACCCTTGCAGAAGCATTTAACCCATGGGGCGTATCTCACATAAACGAAAATTTATATTCATTTATTATATATTATACTATCATGTATATACTTTTACTGGCTTCAAACTCCAGATTTTTTTCCTTACAAACAGTTTTTATAGATTTTTTTCAGTTTTGCATAGTACACAGTAACACATTTTTGCCATATAAATGCTAAAAAAAAAAATAAAAATAAAAAAACAACAGGTAAGAACAGTGCCTATACAGTGGTGTGAAAAAGTGTTTGCCCCCTTCCTCATTTCCTGTTCCTTTGCATGTTTGTCACACTTAAGTGTTTCGGAACATCAAACCAATTTAAACAATAGTCAAGGACAACACAAGTAAACACAAAATGCAATTTGTAAATGAAGGTGTTTATTATTAAAGGTGAAAAAAAATCCAAACCATCATGGCCCTGTGTGAAAAAGTGATTGCCCCCCTTGTTAAAACATACTATAACTGTGGTTGTCCACACCTGAGTTCAATTTCTCTAGCCACACCCAGGCCTGATTATTGCCACACCTGTTCACAATCAAGGCATCACTTAAATAGGAGCTGCTTGACACAGTAAGGTCCACCAGAAGATCCTTAAAAGCTACACATCATGCCGAAACCCAAAGAAATTCAGGAACAATTGAGAAAGAAAGTAATTGAGATCTATCAGTCTGGAAAGGGTTATAAAGCCATTTCCAAAGCTTTGGGAATCCAGCGAACCACAGTGAGAGCCATTATCCACAAATGGCGAAGACATGGAACAGTGGTGAACCTTCCCAGGAGTGGCCGGCCGCCCAAAATTACCCCAAGAGCGCAGCGACGACTCATCCAAGAGGTCACAAAAGACCCCACAACAACGTCCAAGGAACTGCAGGCCTCACTTGCCTCAGTTAAGGTCAGCGTTCATGCCTCCACCATTAGGAAAAGACTGGGCAAAAATGGCCTGCATGGCAGAGTTCCAAGGAGAAAACCACTGCTGAGCAAAAAGAACATCAAAGCTTGTCTCAATTTCTCCACAACACATCTTGATGATCCCCAAGACTTTTTGGACAACATTCTGTGGACCGATGAGACAAAAGTGGAACTCTTTGGAAGGTGTGTGTCCAAGTATATCTGGCGTAGAAGGAACACTGCATTTCATAAAAAAGAACATTATACCAACAGTAAAATATGGTGGTGGTAGTGTGATGGTCTGGGGCTGTTTTGCTGCTTCAGGACCTGGAAGACTTTCCGTGATAAAAGGAACTATGAATTCTGCTGTCTACCAAGAGATCCTGAAGGAGAATGTCCGACCATCTGTTCGTGTACTCAAGCTGAAACGAACTTGGGTTCTGCAGCAGGACAATGATCCTAAACACACCAGCAAGTCCACCACCGAATGGCTGAAGAAAAACAAAATGAAGACTTTGGAGTGGCCTAGCCAAAGTCCTGACCTGAATCCTATTGAGATGTTGTGGTATGACCTTAAAAAGGCCGTTCATGCTCGAAAACCCTCTAATGTAACTGAATTAGGACAATTCTGCAAAGATGAGTGGGCCAAAATTCCTCCAGGACGCTGTAAAAGCCTCATTGCACGTTATCGCAAACGCTTGGTTGCAGTTGTTGCTGCTAAGAGTGGCCCAACCAGTTATTAGGTTTAGGGGGCAATCACTTTTTCACACAGGGCCATGATGGTTTGGATTTTTTTTCACCTTTAATAATAAACACCCTCATTTACAAATTGCATTTTGTGTTTACTTGTGTTGTCCTTGACTATTTTTTAAATTGGTTTGATGTTCCGAAACACTTAAGTGTGACAAACATGCAAAGGAACAGGAAATGAGGAAGGGGGCAAACACTTTTTCACACCACTGTACACTACAGTACCAAAAGTACTGGGATGCCTGTCTTTACATGCGCATGAACTTCAATGGCATCCCTGTCTTACTCCATAGGGTTCAGTATTAAGTTGGCCCACCCATTGCAGCTTTAACAGCTTTACCTCTTCTGGGAAGGCTCTTCACAAGGTTTAGAAGTGTAACTATGGGAATTTTTGACCATTCTCCCCAAAGCACATTTGTGAGGCAAGGCACTGATGTGAACAAGAAGGCCTGGCTCTCAGTCTCCGCTTTAGTTCATCCTAAAGGTTTTCTATCGGCTTGAGGTCAGGACCTTGTGCAGGCCAGTCAAGTTCCTCCACCTCAAACTTGCTCATCCATGTCTTTATGGACCTTGCTTTACGCACTGGTCCAAATCATTTGGTGGAGGGGGGGTTATGGTGTGCGGTTGTTTTTCAATGGTTGGGCTTGGCCCCTTAGTTCCAGTGATGCAAACTCTTAAGGCATCAGCATACCAAGACATTTTGGACAATTTCATGCTCCCAGCTTTGTAGGAACAGTTTTAAGATGGCCCTGTTCCAACATGACTGCACACCAGTACACAAAGCAAGGTCCATAAAGACATGGATGAGTGAGTTTTACGGTGGAGGAACTTGACTGGCCTGGATCTTAACCTGATAGAACACCTAGGCATCCAAGTCATCCTAATAATTTTGTTAATATAGTGCATCTTAGACTTGCTGAAAAAAGTCAATAAGGCATGTAATAGTCAGTTACAGCTAGCAACACATCAAAGAAATTTGTAATTAACTGCTTCAATACAGGGCACTTTCACTCCCTTCCTGTCCAGGCCAATTTTCAGCTTTCAGCACTGTTGCACTTTAGTTTACAATTGTACATTTTTTTTTTTACACAAATAGAGCTTTCTTTTTGGTTGTATTTAATTACCACTGGGTTGCTTGCAATAATCAAAATAAAATCTTGAAGGTTGGTTGTACCCTTTAGCCTGCCCATTATTGGTTTGAATCTTCGGACCGTGTATGGCCAGACTTATTCTCTGCTGACTGCACTATCTCCAGTTTGTGACCTTGATGCTGTTTCTCTGTTGCCTGAGCTGACACTGGCTTGTCACCTCAACACTGAATCTGTGCATTGTAATATGTATTACTTAATTTCTCTTTCACAAAGAACTGTGTCTAGCCTGCAGTTTCCAGCCACTTATCTCCACTCTTTAGAGGTGCATTCCTAACATGTTGTGAATAAAGACAGGGGCTCCTCTTGCTTTACAGGGGTATGTGTAAAATAAAAAATGTTTCTTAGACCTGTCAAAAAAACTTGGGATGATTTTGTTGTGTGTTCTACAACAGGATTATAGCTACACCCAATTTTGGTTATAGAAGGGGCAGCATCTAGTATAGCCTACTATAAAGCAGAGATAATAAAACATATAAGTTACAACTTTAACCACCTGCAGCTGATGCACCTACAGGCATCATCCCAATATCTTTTATTAAGATAGAGATACTTTGTAATGTAAAAGAAATCCTAGTGGCTAATTAGGATTGTTTTTATAAGCGGTGGGAGGGGTGTCACTTCTGGTTTCTCGGATGTAAACAAAGTAATTTTTGACTTGGGAAAGGATCTGATCACACCAATCTTGGTGTGATCAGAAGCTTTTAAGGGTAGAGGAGACATATTGGTAGATATTTCATGTTTAGGGGTTTATGTGCACTTTCATATACAAAATATTAATTTAAAACTTAAAAATTACAATAAAAGCAATAGATTAAAGAGGTTGTAAATGCACAAGTTTTTTTTTTTTTACCTCCATGCATTGTATGCATGAAGGTTAAAAACCTTCTGTGTGCAGCACCCCCTCCAGCCCCCCTAATACTAACCTGAGCCCTTCTCGATCCAACAATGTCCACGAGAGCCTTGCCTCTCCTGATTGGCTCCCAATGGCTCCTGCTGCTGTCAACCACAGCCAGGTAACCAATCAGGAGACAGAGGGGGCAGGGCAGAGCCTTTGCTTCGTGCGTGAATGGACACACAGAGCCGCATCTCAGGAGCATGCCTGCTTGGGTGCCCCCACAACAAACTGCTTTATGTGGGGGCACCCCATAGGAAAGAGGAGCCAGGAGTGCCACCATGGCACCTGAGAAGAGGAGGATCCAGGCTGCTCTGTGAAAAACTATTGCACAGAGCAGGTAAGTATAACATTTGTTTTCTTTTTAAACAAGGCTTTAATATTGCTTCAAATAGACCCCCCCCCCCCCCCCCCATGCATTTCCTGTACTTATTGAGCCAAAAAATTATTGCAAATCATATTTTAAAAAGATCAAAAAGGGTGAGGCGCCATCTCGAACTACACCCATGCAGAATAATTAAACAAAATATGTTTTCCTTGGTATTTAACACAAAAACTCCCATGTATGTTGTAACACTGCAGAATTCACTACAAAAAAAAATATAGGTTCTTTCACCTTTTTACCAATGGTCTGGGTGTATTGTATGTAAGAAGAAAAAGTGCATTTCCTCCAGCAAAGACATTAAAAATCAGAGGTGCTGCGGAATAATCAATACTCGTACTAGAGAAATGACAGCTCCACATTCCTGACCTTTTTACACAGGCAATTTACACAGTCCAGAAAGACCTGCCTTGTAATTAATGTGCTAATCAAGGCAGCAAGGATCAGCAGTTGCCATATCCTACATTTTCTTTCCTGATATAAACCAGTATTTCTGTCTCAATTAGCTGTCTTTTTACACCATTACTTGTTACCGAGTAAAATTGGTTTCACTTTCAGAACCCATCAAAACCAATATTAAGTTCTAAGGTACATATTAAAATATGTCATAAGCTAGGAATAGCAATCATATTATGATACTATCTGAACCTGTCTTTGATATGCTAACCATGAATAAGATACCACCGTGTTTACAAGAGTCTGGTACATCTGTTGATTTCATTGAATATGCATAGAAAGAATAAGCTAGAGTTATTACAGAGGAAAGAGCACTATATTTATAATCATACACATTTTAGCCTCTTGCAGTAATAGTTGTAGAATGACAAAGTGGCATGTGACTAGTAAGAACATTCTGCAAAGTGTAATGATATGGTTACTATAGAAACCTTAGCCCTAAGAATGGAGGTTTTTACATACATATCTAGTGGCATTGTTTTATTTGGTTAGAAAATGTTATAAATGTCCTATGATATAGCACTATAAATGGAAAATCCTTTGAGAGTCATTAATTCACAGTACATTTCTCTAGCCACATCATTATTTTTGCTATGTAATTAAAAAGTGCATGGCTATAAATACACCTAGAGCATCTAAATCACATTTCTATGTGTAAAATCAAACAAGCTTTGTGATTAAACTAAAGCTTTTCTCAAGACTTGTTGTTTTTCCCTGGTAAAGCAGAAAGTAATTATATTGAAAAGGAAATAAGGTCTCAGAAATAAAATAAAGAGGTAGCTAAGGTGTTTTAGTAACTTTGTTTTAAGGAAAACATTGTAGAAATGTTTCACTGGAAACCATGTAAATACATTTTTACATATAACACAAATTCAAACTTCGAATTTAGAGGTTGCAAATTAAAATAATGTGTAATACATTTGGAATAGGTCTCCATGCTTTTTCTAAAATACAAGGTATTGGAAGTCACAAAAGAGTTCCATGATCATATAAAGCAATCCAAGTTCAATATTGAAGGACAACATTCTAAAATATAAAAAAAAAAATATTGTTCCAGTATTTATTCTAAAGTCACAAAAATGTAGGAACTCTGGCCCTTATATTATTAGACGATCACTAATAGTGTAGATCTAATTGATAACTCTCCAGAGATTAGAGATGATAAATGGGTGACTAAGCCAAACAGAAATAGAGTTTTTTTTTTCAAAGATAATTTATTAGCTTTTAACAAAGGATAGTTGACAAACAATGTCATGAAGTAATATATACAAACTTTGTACTGATGGTTCCTACCTCCCTTTATAATATAAGAAGGGTGGGGTAGACAGAGTTCGGAAAAAAATAGAGAGAGAAAGAGGAGCTAGAGTCAAGAAGCAGAAGAAAGGATGCAATAAGTTGTGGGAATTGTGGAGAGGAGGGGAGAAGGGAGATAGAGAAGGGGCATCTGAGGATTCCCCCATTCCCAATGACCCCTACCCAAACCTTGAGAAAAGGAGCAGTAATAACATCACTAATAATGAACATGTGAATCCAGTAAATGTACATGTACCAACTCTAGTAGAACACACTTTTTTACTCTCTTTATGGATTTCCATGGGAGGTGTGTAGGATCGATTAGCACTATGATGAACTTGCGGTTGGATAGAGGCTACTTCCGTTGTGTGAAAAATTAGGTGCATTTAAGATGGCTTTTTCTGAAGTTGTCAGGAAACGATCGATGAAAGATGCCCATCATTTTTTGAGTTTGATAGTGGGCCTGTTTTTGTGAAGCATAGTATCTAATTTTTCTTGTAATAGCAGAGTTTTGAGAGCTTTTACGATTTCAGAAATGGTCTGAGGAGTGGGAGAGATCCAATGATTGAGTATAGTCCTTCGAGCTATGAGGAGAGTCCATTCCCAAGGTAAATACTTGGAGGTGGCTGGTGTTGCACTGATTTTGGTGTGTATCCAAATAGCAGAAGCATGGGGTCTTTCTCCAGAGTGAAATCAGTCACTTTTTGGGTAAGGTTAAGGATTGTGGACCAGTAGGTAGCTATCCGTGGACAGAGCCATAAGCGGTGGAGTAAAGAGAGTTTATGGAAGGAGCACCGTGGGCATAAGGTCCCTGAGGTGGAGGGCTGCCTTGTAGAGAAAGGGTAGTAAGTACTGTGCATTAGCTTGAATTGAGTTTCCCTCCAGGACTTGTTTGGTATAATCCTTCTTGTAATCTTATTTCCTACTATAATATTATCTACGTTGACTTGGCCTGGTAAGTCTACTGAACAGGATGTGATTGAGGCATTATGTATGGGGTTAGTGAACTTCTCGTTGAAGGGGGTGGTAAATATCTGATATGGTGTACCTCTGTTCCGCTATTAGCTTGTCTAAGAAAGATTGTTGAAATCTGATGCTTTTCTTTGGACAGATTTTGGCTTTAGTATTGCAACACTTGGAGAAAGTTGTGGATAGGAAGATTGAACTCTTCTGCGATGAGGTGGAAAGGTTTGAGAGAGCCATTTACTCCATGGTATGGAGAGTGAGCATTGTTTAATCCTTCATCTCTCCATTTGGAGAATGGTTCATACTGGAGACCAAGCAGGAACATAGGGTTGCCATGGATTGGAAGAAACCTGGAGACGTAGGGTGAAAAACCCAATTTCTTCCTCACCTCTCTCCATGCTATTATCATATCTCTGAACAGCAGATTTTGTTTGATATGAATCGGGATCCATTGCAGCGAGCTATGAAGGATAGCGGAGAGATTTATTGGGTAAGCCAAGTCTGATTCCAATCCATAATTGGAGTATTTTGACACTTGTGTAATCAAGTCCATTCCTGTTCTCAGGAGACATGCTAAATTATATACTCTAATATTTGGCAGGCTGGCTTTCCCCTCGCTCTTTGGGAGAAAAAGTTTGGTCAGTGTAATTCTAGATTTGCTCTTATTCCATATGAAGGAGGTAATTGCCTTATTAAATTTTTTTTGTACATGGTAAAGTTTGTAGAGGGTATAGCAGAAAAGCAAAACTAACCATTTTAAAAAGTGCACATCCCCCAAAGAGTGAGAGTGAGAGGTTGGACCAAGACCAATTCACCTACTTTTGATATCAGAGGAGGAAAGTTGAGATAGTAGAGAGAGGATGGTTACTTTCCAATTTTAATGCCTAAGTATGTGATGTGTTTCTCGTTAATGTGAAAAGGAGGAGAAAGTGATCATGTTCATGGGTTACAAGTACCTAGAGGGAAAATTTCACTCTTGATGAAGTTTATTTTCAGGCCACACAGGTAAGTCGGTTGTTATTGGGCATATAGTTGTGCCACATCCAATGTTACAAAAAATTAAATAAAATCCCCTGGTGGCAGACTTTTAAGGCACAAAAGTTATAAAAAATGTTCTAGTATGAAAAAGTTTTTATTGAAATATGAAAAATACAAAACATGTAATTAAAAGCACATAACAATGTGTTGAAGCGAATATTAGCCCTTGTACACACGGTCGGAGATTCCGACGGAATGTGTCCTATCTGACCATTTTGTCGGATAATCCGACTATGTGTGGTCTCCATCGTACTGTTTCCGTCGGAGTATCCGACGGACCAAGTTTTCCAACTTGTCCGTAAAATTTTCCGACAAAATGCTCTGATCGGACATACTCCGATCATGTGTATCCTACTCCAACGGATGAAGTGTCACGCATGCTCAGATCAAAGTCCTAGATCAAAGCTATTGGCTACTAGCCTGAACGTAGTCCCGTCGTAACAAAATAACGTCATCACGTTATGTACAATCGGATTTTCCAACAACTTTGTCCGACTGTGTGTATGCAACAGTTTCAGACAAAATCCGCCGGACAAAATTCGTCGGACAAAATCCAACGGATTTGGTTGTCAGAATGTCCGACCATGTGTACAAGGGCTTACAGTGTTGTCACCCAAAATAGAATACAAATAATAAATTAATGGGTGCAAGAAACATTAGCCTATTATTTGTAATCGGTTTTGGATGATAACACTAATATTCGCTTCAACACATTGTTATGTGCTTTTTATTACAATTTGTATTTTTCATATTTCAATAAATACTTTTTCATATTAGAATTTTTTTATAACTTTTGTGCCTTAAAAGTCCGCCACCTGGGGATTTTGTTACATTTTTTATTTTCAGGCCAGAGCATTTGTGGAAGGATGTAAAGATCAATTGTATAATGGGTATGTCTGTTTGGGGGGATGGGGTGAATATCAGGATATCATCTGCAAAAAGGATGACTCTCAAGTCATTTTTTCAGAGTGGTATTCCATGGATGCATGCTGTGGAACTAAGATGATGTGAGAGAGGTTCGATGGCCAGATTAAATAAAAGGGGATAGAGGAGGCAGCCCTGTCTTGTTCCTTTATGTAACCGAATGGGATTGGATTGAACACCAGCAGTTATTACCATAGTTGACGGTGCTGAGTAAAGGTTATGTATAAAATGATAGAAGGGGCCTGATATCCCAAATGTTTGCATCACTAAGGATAGCCATTGGAAGCTGATATTATCAAATTCCTTTTCAGCATCTAGGGTAATGATTGCCACGTCTTCCAGGGGATGTTGTTTTGTGTATTCTAGGGTGACAAGGACTTTCCTCAGGTTGGATGAGGCTGACCTGGCCTTGGCAAACCCTGACTCTGCAGGATAGATAAGGGATGACATGATGTGTGCTAAACGAGAGGCTTTAATCTTTGTGAGTATTTTGGAATCTATGTTTAGTAACAAGATAGGGCGGTAAGACCCTGGCTGCTGTTGGACCTTTCCCTTTTTAGCAATTTGTTTTTTATTTCCTTGGTGACCAGTCAGGAGGTAGGGACCACCACCCCAAATTTTGTTGTAGACTATAAACAGGGAGGGGTGATTTCTTCTTTTAGCAATTTAAAAAATTCAGAAGTGTAACCATCAGGGCCAGGGGCTTTACCGATTGCCAGACCTTTAATGGAGACTAGGATTTCTTCCTCGATAATTGGAGAGTTTAAAGTTGTCAGTAAATCAAGTGTAATCCGTGGGGGAACTTATGATTCTAGATATTTGGTCATTTTGCAGTGATCTATCGGTTCTTGGGCATAAAGGTTGGCGTAGAATGTTTCCATAGTTTTGTCAATGTCCTTGGGATAAGTGGAAAGAGTGCCATCAGGGTTGTGTAAGGCAGTGATACAGTATGGGCCTTTTGAGAGTCTTTGTGAAAATGTAATTCAGTATGGTTCATTTTAAAGTGTTCTAGGTTATGTGTCCAGATATCAAAGTGGTCCTTGGCTTCCTGCTATATCTTACAGCGTTCTGGAGTGTTCTGCTCAGTAAGTTGTTTCTGGGCAATATGTAAGCTATGGCTGTTTTTTTAGGTATGTTTTATGGGCATTCTTCTTGTAGGCCGATACGAAGGATATTTTCGTTCCTTGGAGGAATGCTTTGCCTGCCTCCCAGAACAGATTAGGATTGTCTGCATGGGAGCTGTTGTGTGTGTATTCCTTCCAGGCCTCTTTCAGCATGGTCTGAAAGCATTTGTTTTGATTTAGGTCTGATGGGAAGCTCCATTGTCTAAATTCTGGGCAAGGTTGTCCAACGTAACTGAGATAGGGGAGTGGTCTGAGATGACCATGTCATGAATACAGTAGTCCCTGACCATGTGGAGCAAAGAGGGCGCACAGAGAAAATAGTTTAGCTTGGCAAAAAGAGTTATGGACTGGAGAGAAAAAAGTGAATTCTTTATCTAGGGGGTGTTGAATTCTCCACATGCCTATTAAGCGGTGGGCGTTCACTGTTTGCTAAAAGTTGGTGAACAGGTCTCGTGGTAACGGTCTTAATTTACAGCAGAAATTGGATCTGTCTTCAGAGTTGTTTATGACTGAGTTGAAATCCCTTCCTATGAGGTGGGGTAGCTAATTGGATTGTGAGGTTGGTGAAGAAGGATTTGGCTGGGGAGTTAGGTGTGTAGATGTTGGTAATCCTTATTTCTCTGGATGGGATTTTAAGGTGGATAGATACTGACCTTCCATCCTTGTCACTGTCTACTGATAATACATAGCAAGTATTTTTTTTTTTATGAAGAAGTATGATTTACCTGCTGATCCTAACACCCTGCCTACCCATAACTTTTGCATTCGGAAAAAAATGCTTTCCACTAAGTGTGTCTCCTGGAGCAGTGCTATGTCAGATTTTAATCTACTTAGGTGTCTAAGGACCTTCATTCTTTTTGTAGGGGAGCACAGCCCCTTAACATTCCAGGATCTTATGTGTAGCATGGTCATAGATCAAGTTAAGTGAGGATAATGTATGGGATAGAGTGTGTAAGTTACCTGCTTGAAGTGAAGTGAGGTGCCTGGAGGGATAGATCAGTTTAAACTATAAGTGGGTTGATCAATTGTGCAGGTGTGCTTTAGGCGTTTTGGGGGATCCTTCCTGGGGCTCCTTTGCTCACCAGGCCCTCTTTTCACTTTATCTGCATATGAGTCAGAAGAGGGCTGCTTGGTCTCTTTTAGCCTACGTTAGCAAACAATCCTAGTCCACCCTGTTTCTATCTACAGATGCTGAAAAGTCATATGATAGGATGGACTGGGATTATCTCATGACAACATTAAATTTCTTTAGGTTTTGGCCAAAATGTTATGTAGAATAGTGGCCCTCTATGAGTCCCTTATGGCTCAAATATATTAAAATAACAAACCATTTTTTTTTCAAATTATGGCAGCAGTCAAGGGTGCCCCCTACCCATTTGTTACTTGCCATTTCTCTTGAACCCTTTCTTTCCTCAATTCAGCACAATCCCAACATACACTAAACTATGATCAGTGACAGATCACAAAATATTCCAGCTTGAATCGGGAAAAAAACAAGAATCTCTTGTGTCATCTTCTCTTGGTCAACACAAAATGGGGGTCGATCCCTCCTAGACTTTAGGTGGCATTTTCAATCAGTAGCATTGAACTGACTTGAAATGAGCTCACCATACCATATTGTGGATTAAGTACATAGTTAGTAAAGTTGAATAAAGACACCAGTCCATCAACTCATCTCTTCAGGTAAGCCTATCATGTCTCCAATTAATTTCCTACCGCTTCCATCAGCTCATTCCCCACAGCTTAACCTTTTGTACCACCTGCCCCACCCTATTAGATTGTAAACTCTTCTGAGCAGGGCAATCTTAATCCTCTTGTATTTTATTGTATTGTAACTGTATTGTCTCCTTTTATATTGCAAAGCGCTGAGTAAATTGTTGGCGCTATATAAATCCTGAATAATAATAATCCAGTTCAACCCAAGTGAGTGTGCATGCCTACAATTATCCCTATCCCTGTACATTGCATCTCATTAAGATGCTCATCTATTATATTATTATTTATTTAAGGTACCCATATAGCGCTGTCAATTTACACATACACTCACATCAGTCTCTACCCTGAAGGAGCCCACAATCCAAGGTCCCCAATTCACATTCTTATACTAGGGCCAATTTTGGACAGAAGCCAATTAACATGCAAACTCCAAGCAGGTAGTGTCATGGTTGGGATTTGAACCAGCAACCCTTTTTACTGCTAGGTGAGAGTGCTACCCACTACACCACTATGCTAACCCCTGGTAACGTATCTAGGTAATACTTCCTTCTCTACTGTGCCATGGATCTCCATAGCATGTGGGCATCTCTCAGCCATTACATCTCCCCTGACAATCTACACTTTGTCTATGTGTGACCATATTTACTCTTATGCCGCGTACACACGTAGCCGACTATCCAACGGACTTAGACTGGCGGACTTCCCGCCAGACTGTCCGTCGGACTTTCCGAACGGGCTACTTGCCCACACACGGCCCATGTTGATGAGGACAAGCCTCTTCCCGACAACCCTGGCCGTTGGTTGTCGGGGTCTGCGGGCGAGGGGCTTATCGGAATCCGGGAGCCCCCTTTAAAAAGGGGGCCCCCGGATACCGGCCACCCACCCTATGTGAATGAGTATGGGGTACAATGTACCCCTACCCATTCACCTGTGAAAAAAAGTACAAAAAAAACACAACACACAAGATAAAATAATTTATTGCACAGCTCCGGGGGTCTTCCATCTTCGGGGGTCTTCTCGCCGGGCTCCTCCGCTATCTTCTTGTAGCTCTTTTGCTAGCGGAGGAGCCCGGCATTCTTCTTCGTCGCCGCGGCCTCTTCTTCCGACTTCGGGGGTCTTGTCCCCCTCTTCGGTTCTTCTGCCGGGCCACCGCGCCTTCTCATAGCTCTTTTAAAGGCGGTGGCCCGGTCTTCTGTCGCCGCCCCCGCCGCCACCTTCCGTTCTTCTTCTTCTTCTCCTTCTTCTCCTGGAGATGTTGACTCGAAGCTCTCTCCGGCTGCAATGCCAGGGATGCGCTGCGCGGGGACTTATATAGGGACAAGGGGCGGTGTCATCGGTTGATGTCACATGGGTTGATGTCACATGGTGACCCCGCCCCCTTACGATGTCACAGTCCCGGAGGATGCTGGGACTGTCGCCATGTGACATCAACCCATGTGACATCAACCGATGACACCGCCCCGTGTCCCTATATAAGTCCCCGCGCAGCGCGTCCCTGGCATTGCGGCCGGAGAGAGCTTCGAGTCAACATCTCCAGGAGAAGAAGGAGAAGAAGAAGAAGAATGGAAGGTGGCGGCAGCGGCGGCGGCGACAGAAGACCGGGCCACCACCTGTAAAAGAGCTATACGAAGGCGCGGTGGCCCCTTCCCCAAGGCACCCCCCCATGTTGAGGGCACGCGGCCTGGTACGGCTCAGGAGGGGGGCGCTCGCTCGCCCCTCCTTTCCTGGCTGGCCGGGTAGCGTGCTCGGACAAGGGTCTGTTGTGGACTTGGGGGGGACCCCACACCAATTTTTTTGGGCGTTGGGGTTCCCCTTTAAGTCCATACCAGGTGGCGGGGCCAGCGGCGTCTCCTTCGTGGGCCCCGCCTACCTGGAGACGCGCTCAAAATGAGCGGACTTTTCTCCGGGCGGGAAAAAGTCCGTTCATTTCAAAAGTACGGCGGACTGGCATACGCACGGCCGGATTGTCCGCCGAAATGTGAGTCCTGCGGGAAGATTGGAGTGCAAAACTACTTTCTAAGTCCGCCGTACTTTCGGGTCAAAAAGGTATGCCGGAGGCTACACACGGGGGGATTGTCTGGCGGACTTCAGTTTGCCGGACTTTTCCACCCGCTTGTTTGTTTCGTGTGTACGCGGCATTAGAGTAGTAGTGACTATGGCAAGTGAGGGTATAAATAGTGCAGAAATGGATTTCCTTGAAAGGGCTTCTCTCAACTTTGTCCTTGTTTATAGAGTATAAGACCTGAGCACACTGATTGTTAAGATTTTTCAATGCTGTTGTATAGTTTCAAGACAAATGGGGAAGTTTTTGTATTTGATATGTTTGATGTCATGAAGAAGGCAGGGGAAGGATATTGAAAGGAAAAGGGTCAGGAGGGGGGAAGGAAAAAAAAAAAGTAAAGAGGCAGGGAAGTAAAAGAGGAGGAGATGGGGAGAAAAGTGAGAAATGGGAACAAAAAGGGGGACAGTAGATGAAAAAGAAGGAGAAAGGCAACAAAAAGTAAACACGGGTAATACAAAAGGTGAGTTGAAAGGATCAAGAGCTGAATAAAAGGGAAACAGACAGGGTGAGTCTGATAGACAACTCTTTCAGAACTAGACAACAAATTGCATTACCCAGCGCTACACCTATTTTTCACTGTGTATATATATTGTAAGGGATCTTCCCGGGGTAGGGTGTGTTTGGAGACAGTTCACAGCAGACTTGGAATTTATAAAGCAGATCTTGGCGTTTATTCGTGGTACAAACAGTCCAGAAAACAAAATATACAGCAACACCGTGCTTTCTAAGTACAACAAAAATAAAAGTCCTAGCCCGGCTGGGCGCTTACTAACAGGTTCTGCTCACCTATCTGACACTTACAAACACAGCGTCTTTCACCTGGATATCGCAGGGTGGGTTTTAGCTCCAGCAGTGGCAGTGCTTGCAGCTTCCTTCACCACACAGATTGTTCATTCCCTGGCTGAGAGCAACCACCTGCAGACTCTGCAGAGCCTTTAGCTTCCCAGGCTAATTAGGATCAAAGCTCACCTGATCCCAAACCCAGAACTGGATCGGGGGATGTGGAATGACAGGTCCCTCTACCAAACCTACCTGCCATTCCATATAAACCCAGGCCCGGCAAAATTTAAATAACAACTCAGCAGCATATCGCTGCTGAGAAACTGATCCATCCTGGATTTACCATCTCACACTGTGTAGCAACCTAGGTGAGATGTACACCCCCTCGATCACTTCTCCAGTGACATGTCTACAATATATATCAGTAAAAAAATATAGTGAAACATCAACACCATACATAAAGCATATATAAATCGTCAATTTCAATATCAAATCAATAAACAGAATTGTGAAGAAAAAAGTCTATGTGTTTTGATCCACTAAATGTCCATTCAGTGTGCTGGGTTCCTTACTTCCTCCTTATATAATACACACCATGTGTGACAAACACCACCACCATTAGCAACTCACCTTCCTATTTATAGAGTCTATAAACTATGATATATATATATTTGAAAATTGATCAATCCTGATTTACTGATTGCTTATCTCATTTCTACGGCCCCTAAAATGCCAGAACAGAGAAAAAAATGCCCTCCAAAAGATCTCTTTTTGGAAAGCAGGCAGTCCAAAGTATTAAGTAAGAGTCATTGTTTCAGAAACCATGAATCAGACTGAGACAGAAGTACAATTAAATCACAATTGTTTAATAATAAAAAAGGTAAACAGAGTAAACGTAGTCAGAATATTGCCAGAGTTCAGAAAACGGAACAGATAGTCAGACAAGCCAAAACATCAGAGAGCCAGAGATGAGCGTAGTAGAACAGCAAGCAGGATCTGGAGCCAGAAGGAATATGAGCTAAGCAAGTCTTTAACAGGAACACAGGAGAGCGTCACTAGAGATGTGACCAAGGCGAAGGCAGATTTAATCTGGACTGGACAGCTTAAGTAGGCAGGACTGACGAGCAGGATATCATCCACAGGTGAGTCACTGTGGAGAGATAGGAGCTGGCAATTAGCCGACAGCTGAGCGGCCAGCTTTGAGAAGGAAAGGCTGAGCCCAGCCCTGACACATGGTGAGTTTTTTTAAGTTTTACAACTGCTATACTTTGGATATTGATTAATACCTTTAAAAGCAGCATTTTTGCATCTTTTCCTACATAAACATCCCATATGACAAACATCAAGGCATGCCATTTGATGTGGTTTATTTTTGCAAAAAGACTTCTAGTTTGGTTTTTACTTTCCTAATTCTCCTACTTGTGAAAGGACATATGTATGCATGGTGACCTTGTTTATTCTCAGAATTTACCATGCCTCTTAGGGACCAGATTGAAAGATACAATCAGTGGAATCCAATAAGGCAGCCCATAGATGATTCCTTTTTTTGTTCAACCAGCAAGTTGAATGAAAAAATGTGACTCAGTTTCCTCATCCATACATTTGAGGTGGATTGTGATATCCTCCCACTGCACCCTTGTATTCTGACAGCAGACAGACTTTCCCCACCATCAGAATACAGTGATTAGCACTGCCAGCTATAGTCGGTGGTACTGATCGAGTGGAAATTTTTCAACAGGGCGTTTGTACAGAAGTCAATTGATAGATCAACTTCTGTACAACCACCTATGGATCAAAATTTGCCTGGTCCCTGCTGAACCAGCTGAATTTCTATCCATGTATGGCTGGCTTAAATACCTAACAAAATTCTCTGGAGCTTCTGGAATTCTAAAATGTATAATTTAGGAGCTTTACTAGGTAGTTTTAATAACATCACATTTATCACATTTTACTGCTATTCATGCAACAAATTAAAAATAATTCTCTCCAGTTTGTAGATTTTGAAACTGAAGGCAATTGTAGCAGAGCAGCATATTTTCCACTGCTTCCTTTTCTCTACCTGTCATCGGTTGTTAAAAAGTTTGTCAATGTCAAAGCTGACAGTCTTCTAACAACCAGTGATGCTCAAGTGGGCAGAGCCTAATGAGGACACTAGTTCCCTATTAGTATACAGGATTTATATAGCACCAACAGTTTGTGCAGTGCTTTACAACATCGGGAAAGACAGTACAATTGCAATACAATTCAATACAGGAGGGATACAGGAGGGATCAGAGGGACCTGCTCGTTAGAGCTTACAACCTATCTTGTGTGCCCTCTACTTGTGATTGATAGTAGGCTGCCTATTGGCTAAGGAACTCCCCACTGTCTGATGTTAATCACAAAGAGAGTGGACCTGATAGGGAACTAGTGTCTGCAAATTCCCATCAGGCTCTGCCCATCAGTCTTCAAAACTCCCCAATCACTCTGCTATCTGCGTGAGTGTGAGTGACAGAAGCAAAGTCAGAAATAAGTGCAGCAACACTGAGGATGGGGTATTCATATGTTATATTAATGTTATACTTCAAAAAAAGTTTTTCAGCAGGAACCCAAACAGCAATTCTTGTCACATTAACTTAATTTTACTAATGACCAAAAAGGTGAAGGTCTCACTTTATCATGTTCATATAACACAATCCTGACTCTATCCTTCACACTGCATCAACTAAACAAGTTTGTTTTCTCCCACTTCAGCTGTCAAGCTTTTCTTTAAAATATCATTGTACAAATCTCTGTAAATTAACACATCTTGTTTTCCATGCAATGACACTTGCAATGTAGTATGGAGTATCTGTAAAACAAGTGTTACAAATCTAACAATGTGTCTACTTTGAAGCATTTATATAGTGCACACATTTTTTACAGAGTGCAAATCCTTTTTAAAATTCTTAAATAAATTTACGGAATCGCCTGTCATTAAACATGATTGCCTTGTATTCTTTGCGTATCTCAACAATTCATAAAGATGTTTTGATCTTTTCTAAACAAATTCCCAAATAACATTTACAAGAACCAAAAAAAAAAAATCTTCTCAAATAGTTAGAGCAGTAGGCAATGGTTCTTTTTAAATAGCCTTTACTCTTTCCTTCATGAGATTCCGCCCATTGCCAGATACTGTGACTGTCACTTCAAGCTGCATAATTCAAACTATGTTTAGATCCATTTTTAACCCAGTATCCACTAGGCCAGTCATGGCGAACCTTGGCACCCCAGATGTTTTGGAACTACATTTCCCATGAGCATCATGGGAAATGTAGTTCCAAAACATCTGGGGTGCCAAGGTTCGCCATCACTGCACTAGGCTATCTGCTAAGTGCGCTGCTTGAGGTATGTGTTTACAACTCCTGGTTATTCCTATACAGTCCATCTAGGAGGGGACCAAGGAGAGTTACCTTTGATACTACACCTGGCCTCATTAAGTCTTTTATTGCCTTTCTTTATAGGATTTTAGTGCTAAAATATGGGCAATTTGTTACCCATGATATACAATTTGATGTTGTTATGATGTTGTTATAATTATAAATTAATAATAACTGTTTTATAAAAAAAAAGTATTCTGTTAAAAATAATAGGAATAATGACTGTGGCATAATAGAGAGACTACTGGGAGATAATCATCACCCTCTTTGCATATACACAGGAATGGAAAAATAATATAATATTTGTCCTGTAGTTCCAAAAACACACACAAGGCAGTTCTTCATCTTGCTTTCCAAACAGACAATTTGTTTTTCAAGTCTTAGCAAAAACTGCTGGTCTGTGTTCCAAAAAGCCAATCGGATAGCACAAGATGTATTATGATTACACGAAAAATTTTGATATAAATGCAAAGGAATCCTGTTAATGTTTTGTCAAATGCATCAAGAATGATATTTTAAACAAGTAAGATTTGTTCTCTCACGCTGTTTAAACTGAGAAAAAATTATATTTCTCTCTCACCTCAAAAGCCAGTCTCTCTTTTCAAAATCTAGTAATGAATAGAAGAGCAAGACAGATATCACCATATACTTTGTTTTAATCCAATAAACATTCTAGATCCAGAGAAATAGCTATGGAAATGCACCAAAATCTAAACTTTCCCTCGCCTCATTACACAGGAATAAAACTAGTTTTCTGTTTTCCACATTTACTTAATACTAATTTATTAAGATACTCAAAATGTTCTCGTTCTTTCATAGATGCTAGCATTCAAGAGGCAGTTACATGGTGAGAGACATTTGGCCTTATACATAATTAAACTATAGCAATAACCACTTCAGCCCTGGACCATTTTGCTGGTCAAAGACTAGACCACTTTTTGCGATCCCGCACTGTGTCGCTTTAACTGACAATTGCGTGGTCATGTGACGTGGCTCCCAAACAAAATTGACGTCCTTTTTTTCCCACAAATAGAGCTTTCTTTTGGTGGTATTTTATCACCCCTGCGGTTTTTATTTTTTGCGCTATAAACAAAAATAGAGCGACAATTTTGAAAAAAAACGAATTATTATTTACTTTTTGTTATAATAAATATCCCCCAAAAATATATATATATAAAAAATTTCCCTCAGTTTAGGCCGATACGTATTCTTCTACTATTTTTGGTAAAAAACATTGCAATAAGCGATTATTGATTGGTTTGCGCAAAAGTTATAGCGTTTACAAAATATGGGATAGTTTTATGGCATTTTTATTAATAATTTTTTTTTACTAGTAATGGCGGCGATCAGCGATTTTTATTGTGACTGCGACATTATGGCGGACACATTTTTTACAAATTTTTGGGACCATTGTCATTTATACAGCAATCACTGCTATATAAATGCAGTGATTCCTATGTAAATGACACTGGCAGTGAAGGGGTTAACCAGTGGGTTGCAGTGTAGGGGTTAAGTGTTCCTAGAGGTGTGTTACTAACTGTTGGGGGCTGGGCTTTCATTTAGTGAACACTGATCTCTGCTCCAATCACATGGAGCAGAGATCAGCGTCACTAGTTGCTAGGCAGAACGGTGAGATGCTGTTTACAACGGCATCTCTCCGTTCAGCCGCCCTGTCAGCCGATCGCGGGTATGCCCGTGGCGATCGAGTCGGCAGGACCCGCGACCAGACTCACGGGGTTCCCCAACCAGCGCGCGAGCGCGCTCGCGATGGCAGGGCGGCATTAAAGATTGGACGTACCTGTACGCCAATATGCCTGCCCGTGCCATTCTGCCGACGTACATCGGCGTGCGCTGGTCAGGAATCGAATAATAAGACTTCCCCTCCCCTTTTTTTTTTAATGAGATTCGAGGTGTGACTGCCTTTATAGGCAACTGGTATTTAACCTCTCCCACTCTTCTCCCTTCTTTTTTTATAATTTTTTCTCTCTTTCTCTCTAAAATAACTGATGTGTTTTACCCAGGGTTTTTTTTCTCAGAGAATAGGTGCAGGAACTCTTCCCTCCTGAGTCACCCCTTTTCTTCACCCCCTACCAACCTCTGACAATCATCCCTTGGTTTCACCTTCTACCCACCTCCCAGTATCACCCCTTTTGGAAAATACAGAACCAAGTATCATTTTGAGGTGCTACATAGTTTGATGTCCACCTGTGTGCAATCTGAGTGTCAAATGATTTGTCATGACATATGTACACCTTTTGGAAAGGCCCCAGAGGCTGCAACACCTAAGCAAGAGGCATCACTAACCAAACACTGCTATGAAGACCAAGGAACTCTCCAAACAAGTAAGGGACAATGTTGTTAAGAAGTACAAGTCAGGGTTAGGTTATAAAAAAAAAAATCTTTTATGATCCCTAGGAGTACCATCAAATCTATCATATCCAAATGGAAAGAACATGACACAACAGCAAACCTGCCAAGAGACACACCAAAACTCACAGACCAGGCAAGGAGGACATTAATCAGAGAGGCAGCACAAAGACCTATGTTAACCCTGGAGGAGCTGCAGAGTTCCACAGCAGAGACTGGAGTACCTGTACATAGGATGGCACTACGTCATATGTTCCATCAATTTGGGCTTTATGGCAGAGTGGCTAGAAGAAAGCCATCACTTTCAGCAAAAAACAAAATGGCATGTTTTGAGTTTGCGAAAAGGCATGTGGGAGTCTACCAAAATATATGGAGGAAGGTGCTCTGGTCTGATGAGACTAACATTTAACTTTTTGGCTATCAAAGAAAACACTATGTCTGGCGCAAATCACATCACCCAAAGAACACCACCAACAGGTGGTGGCAGCATCATGCTGTGGGGATGTCTTTCAGCAGTCGGGACTTGGAAACTGGTAGGAGTTGAGGGAAAGATGGATGGTGCTAAATACAGGGATATTCTTGAGCAAAACCTGCACCACTCTGTGTGTGATTTGAGTCTAGGATGGAGGTTCACCTTCCAGCAGGACAATGACCCCAAACACACTGCTAAAGCAACACTAGAGTGGTTTAAGGGGAAACATGTAAGTGTGTTGGAATGGCCTACTCAAAGCCCAGCCCTCAATCCCCCCTTCCCCAAAGCACCCCCCCATGTTGAGGGCACGCGGCCTGGTACGGCTCAGGAGAGGGGGCGCTCGCTCGTCCCCACCTCCTTTCCTGGCCGGCCGGGTAGCGTGCTCAGATAAGGGTCTGATATGGACCTAGAGGGGGCCCCTACGCCACTTTTTCGGCGTAGGGCTTCCCCTTTAAGTCCATACCAGGTGACTGGGCCAGCGACGCTTCCTTCACTACCTGGAGCCGCGCTCAAAATGAACTGACTTTTCTCCACGCGTGGGAAAGTCTGTTCATTTCAAAAGTACGGCGGACTGGCACACACGCGGCCATATTTTTTGGTGCAAAACTACTTTCTTAGTCTGCTGGACTTTGGGTAAAAAAAGTCAGTTGGAGCCCACACATGGGGGGGTTGTCCGGCGGACTCAAGTCCGCTGAACTTTTCCACCGGATTGTTTGACCGTGTGTACGCGGCATTACTCTTAAAGAGGAAGTAAACCCCACCAAAAAAATTCTAATTTTCAAATGTTTGTATAATAATTAATATCAGCATTCATAATATCTATAAATCTTCCAAAAACGAGCGTTAGAATTACCTTTTTGAGAAGTTTTATAAAGCACAGTCTTCCGGGTATCGCCTGCGCCATTTTTACTGCTGATTTTAGAATCCTTTGAGGACGTCATTTCCGCCCTTAGTTGGACTCCAAATCTCGTGCATGCGCCGTAGCGTCGTAACAAGCCTCAATCAGGAAGAGCAGGCTGATATCTACATTGCGAGACTTCTCCTCTGTGGCGTTCTGAGGAGAATCTCACGTACATTCCAATTATGACAAGCAGGAAAAACACACGCGGCATAGGATACCTGCCGCGCTTGAAAGTCCATACTGCGCAATCGCGCATGACGTCATGGACTATAAAACGGTGATTTTTATGAAAAGTAAACAAGTAAGTGCACTTTCTCAGGCAGCGATCAGCTGCCTGAGAAAAGTATTATCTGACAAGCTAAAGATGTATCTGAGGGTTTACAACCACTTTAAACATTGCTTTAATTAAACTGGTTCTGGAGAGGTATCTGAAAGTTTGTTATGGGAAGCCCATAAAGCGGTGATGAGGGGCACGCTCCTAGTGCAGGCTGCTGCATCCCCCAAAAAAAAACTTATGACTGATATAGAAGAGCTATTATGTCAAATCACTATTTTGGAAAATTGTTACAAAACAAGGGGTTACATCCAAAACAGGAAAAGCCTGACAAATCTTAGGCTGCAACTATAATGTATGCTTGACTTACAAGTTCAACGTAGGTTTATGTTTATAGCTCATAGTTTCTACAAGTATGGGAATAAATCTGACCGTATTTTATCCAGAGCCCTCAAGTATAAGTTGGGGAGAACTACTGTTTTATGTAGAACATCTCAAACATGTGAGAAACTCTACAATCTAATCACACAAAACTGCACTCCGTGCTTCCAAAAATAAGTAAAATAATCACTTATCCTCACAGCAGCATTCAGAAAAATAAAACTACAAATGCATAATAATACATAAATCCCAAAACATTTGCACTGTGTGAGTATTTAATAGTGAAATCAAGGTGCGCATGCGCGGGACTTCCGGATCGCCACGCTAACCGGGAGCTCCGCTCCGCTCCGGCCGTCTAAGGCATACAGATCGCGCATCTGACAGCGAAAACTCCCAGCGAGACTATCCACGCACTCCGGACACGGCAGAGACACCTCCCGTATGTCGCAGGGGCTTCCCAAGAGGGACGTTAACCGGCATCTTAACTTTGGCCTGGTTCCCCCTGAGCCTTCCAAGATGGCGGCCGCGTTGAATCCAGGCAGCGGCACCGCTACAGGCCCCATCGAGGCAGAACCTCCGCTGACTCCTCTTCCTCTTGTGAGTAATGGCCAACATCCCTTCTCATCCCCGGCATCTACTGAATCCCTCCTAAGCAGACTCCAGAACGGGACGCCTTTCTCCCCCCTCAGTAACACACCGGGCAGTATACTAGCTTCCCCACAGGCCCCTATCATGCAGGCTATTCACTCTCCTGACATGGCACAGCTTCTCAATAGCTTTTCTGACATGCTGGCAGCAGGCCTTGCTCAAAACGCTGCACAGATTACTACATCCATTAAAGCAGATATACAGAGCCTTGGGGCCAGGATAGATGCTATTGAACAGGCGGTTGATGACTCTAATGCACGCACTAACCAGAACACTCTGTGTATACAATCGCTTCAGGATCAACTTGAAACTGCCCAGTCCAAATTAGAAGATTTGGAAAACAGAAGCAGACGATACAATTTTCGTATCAGAGGCATCCCCGAATCCACTTTAGATGTGCAGGACACAGTCAAAGCCGTGATTAAAGACCTTATCCCTGATATCCCAGACCACAGGCTAGAATTGGATAGGGCGCACAGAGCCCTTCAAGCCCCTCGTCAAGATGGCCTCCCCAGGGATATTGTTGTCAAACCCCACTTTTATGGGGTCAAGGAGGAAATCATGAAGCGTTCGCGTAATAGAGAAGACATACTTTTGAACGGCAATAAAATCCAGATTTTTGCTGATATTTCCCCGGCTACTATCCAGAAGAGGAGATCCCTCAAACCGCTCCTGGAAGTCCTCTCCCAGAAATTCATCAAATACAGATGGGCCTTCCCCTTTCGCCTGCAATTCCAGTACAAGGAGAAATCCTACAGCTTCACAAACTTCCAAAATGGCGAACGCCTACTTCTCCAGCTTGGTCTCATCTCCCAGGATGTCGATCATGACCAGATGGAAACCCGTTCCAGCTCCTCTAAGAGGCCCCCTCCGACCAGCCCGCTCCCCCCGATGTGGATGAAACAAAAGTCGAAGAGATACCGTGACTCCATCCCCCCAAGATGAATCCCTCGGCCAGTGTTCCCTGCTGGGAACGGTCCTATTCCTCTGCCTAGGCCGGATTTTTCTCTTTTTTGTCAACAATGATCCACTTATACACCCAGACAGGTCCCCCTTTCCCCCCCCCCCCTTTTTTTTTTTGGGACCCTTTTTTTCTTTTTTTGAACTATTTTCGAACATTTTTTTCACCCTTTTTTTTTTTTTTTTTTTTTTTTTTAACTATGTCATTATCTCTCTTATCATTATAGATTGTCTGTTTGAGCCTGTCTAATTAACCCTATTGGTTTGATGGTTCACCTAAGTGGATCGGACCCCTGGTGGTCCCACTGCTATTTTAAAATGTATAATGCCTAACGGCCGGAGCGGTACTCTTTGCCGCTCCCCCTGTTGTTATCTCGAGGGCTCCTTATTTCCCCTCGGGATGCCACCAGGCTTTCATCCCACCGTAGGGATGCCTTTATACCGTTCCCTATTTTGTCTAGGGAACCGGAGCAGGTGCTGGCCGCCCAGCCCTGCTGACATGCAGCCCAGGATAGTTTCTTTCCTGGACCTGCTCTTTTCTCACTTTTCTCTCTCTCTTCTCCCTTTCTGGCTTTTCCTCCTTTTTCTCGCCCCCTTTTCCCTCTTCCTTCAGGTACCTCCAAGGGGAGCTCCACACCCGTCTTCCAAGCGACACCGGGATCGATCCCTCCTGCTGTCTCCAATGAAATCCTCTCTACTGGATCAGGTGAGACCCTTCGGGTTTTTTTTGCTCCTCTACCCTCATGTCTATGGCTGATGACCTCCCCACGCTCCAATCCCTCCGGATAGGGACGCACAATACGCAGGGTCTGAATTCCCCAATGAAGAGACGCAAAGCCTTTCACAGCTATCACTCGAGAAAACTTGACATTTTGCTACTACAGGAGACCCACTTCCCCAAAAGTTTTATACCCCATTTTTTTACATCGCAATTACCCCACCTTTTATCTTGCTAGCGCTGAGGAAAAGAAGCGAGGAGTGGCCATTCTCATTTCTAAACATATCCCTTTCACCCTTTCCCATATAATCAGAGACAGTGAGGGGAGATACCTTCTTGTCAAAGGCCATGTGAATGGGACCTTGTTCACCTTCATCTCATACTATGCTCCTAACAAGGGCCAAACTCGTTTTTTCTCCTCAATGTTAACTTCCCTCGCTCCTCACATAGAAGGTAAAGTGGTCCTAGGAGGCGACTCAAATGTCGCCTTCGACCTCCTTTTGGATAAATCATCCCTCCACAAAACCATCCTCAAAAGACCGCCCAAGCAGAGCCTCACTATCGCACGACTCCTCCACTCGATGGGCATGATTGATGCCTGGAGGGAGCTGCACCCCACGACTAGGGATTACACTCACTTCTCTGCTCCACACAACACTTATGCTCGCATCGACCATATCTTCCTACATTCCTCGGACATATCTTTGGCCTCTCAGGCCACCATATGCGAGGTCCCCTGGTCTGATCATTCCCTAGTTTCAGTAACGCTTTCAGGTCTGCTGAACAAAGTAAGCACCCCTCAATGGCGCCTTGGGGACTCTCTCCTATCCAATACAGCTCACCGCACTATGCTTGAACTTGAATTGAAGGATTATTTCCGTCACAATGACACCGATGATACCTCTCCTGGTACTCTTTGGGAAGCCCACAAGGCGGTCATGAGGGGTAAAATCATACAACTCTCTTCACGCCTAAAGCGAGAGAAACGAATAGACATCGTAAAACTTGAGAAAGAATTCCGCTCCATTAGCCAGGCCCACAAAGCTAACCCCTCCCTTCCATCTCTCGCGCGCCTCGACGCAGCTAGGCTTGCACTTAATACAGCTCTTACCTCCAACGCGGAACAGCATCTGCGGTGGGTAAGCGGTAGATTCTACCTTAACTCTGACAAATTTGGCCCCCATCTTGCGGCCAAACTTTCCCCGAAGTATAGAGTAAGAGCCTTACCCAAAATCAAATCCCTTTCTGGCTCTCTGACCCAAAACCCCAAACAAATACTTGAGGCCTTCCACAAATTTTATTCTGACCTCTACTCTGGCCCTAACCCAGATAACGACCAAACAATCGACTCCTTTTTTAACAGCATCCCCTTCCCCAAAATCTCTGCTAGCCACCGATCCATCATGGATGCCCCTTTTTCTGAGGAGGAGGTAAGCGAGGTGATCAAGTCCCTGAAAAAAAATTCTGCCCCCGGCCCTGACGGATTTTCCAATTGTTATTATAAAACCTTTTCAGAAACCCTCTCCCCCTTCCTGACCCGATTCTTTAACTCCCTAGGCCAAAACTCACCCGTAGACCCAGCTTCCAACCTCGCATACATATCTGTCATACCTAAACCTGGCAAGGACCAGAGCCTAGTGAGCAACTACAGACCCATCTCCTTGATCAACAACGACCTCAAAATAATGACAAAAATTCTCTCGAACAGGTTAGGCTCTTTTATAAGTTCCTATGTCCACAAAGACCAGGTAGGCTTTATCCCGGGGAGACAGGGCCCAGACCAAATAAGGAGAGCTGTAGACATTATCTCTGTCCTCCAGGCTCGATGGGACGGGAGCCCCCCACAGGAGGGCTTCCTCCTTTCGCTTGACTTACAGAAAGCATTTGACACTATCACTTGGCCCTTCTTATTCCGTACCCTTGAGCACTGGGGCTTCGGTTCTCCTTTCAGGACTCTCCTGAGTTCCTTATACTCACAGCCCAGGGCTCAAGTCAGACTCCAGGGACACCTCTCTGACCCGTTCCCGATCTCCAAAGGCACCAGACAGGGTTGTCCCCTATCCCCCCTCCTCTTTGCCATAGGCGTGGAATCGCTTGCGATCGCTATCAGGAATCACCCAGACATTCATGGAGTTCGATGCGGCCAATCCGTACATAAGTGTGCGTTATTCGCCGATGATGTCCTCCTTTTCGTTACCAACCCCCTTGTTTCTACTCCCAATATCCTCCAACTTCTTCTCCACTTTGGACACGCCTCAGGGTTACAGGTTAATATGTCTAAGTCCTTAGCCCTTAATATCTCCTCCCCCCAAGCCACAGTAGATCTACTAACAGAACGCTTCCCCTTCTCCTGGAGCACCTCCTCCATTCCCTACCTTGGAGTTCACCTCACCCCAAAATTTGACCAACTCTACAAACATAATTACCCCCCTATGTTTAAGAAGCTTAAGACGGATTTAGATCAATGGTCCCTCCACAAATTATCATGGTTCGGAAGGGTGAACGCAGTCAAGATGACCCTTCTCCCTAGGATTCTTTACCTATTCCGTTCGCTCCCTATTCTGGTCCCCCAATCTCATATCCGATCCCTCCAATTGTCCGTTAACCGATTTATTTGGGGGTCCTCCACCCATAGGCTCCCCAAGAACACTCTATTCCGCCCCAGACGGAAAGGGGGCTTGGGCTTACCCAATCTTCGCTGGTACTATCAAGCTGCTCACCTGAACCAAATTTCGACTGTATACTCGAGAGGATCCAAACCGGATTGGATCGAGATGGAGAGACAGGCAATTCCCAACTTCACCATTGACTTTCTCCTTTGGCGCCCCTCAAAAAGCAGACCCCCGATCATGTCCCCTACTCTCTCCCATTCCTTCGCACTTTGTGACACCCTACATAAGATGAACAAGGTTACTTCCAGCTGGCACCCCCTGGCCCATATCTTTAATAATCCTGCCTTCCCCCCCGGTTTAAACGTTAAAGCTTTTCGATGGTGGCTGGACAAAGGCCTATATAGGATTGGGCACTTCTTTAATATGAATGGTCCCGTCACCTTAAAGCAATGCATCTCCCAACTTGCCATGCCCCCCACGGAGCAGTTCCATTTTTATCAGATAAATCACTTTTTACGCTCTCTCCTACACACCAACTCAGATCGCCTTGAGGTCACTCCTTATGAACAGTGGTGTGTCTCGGCCATGGACATGAAGGGGGGAATCTCCCTGATCTACACAGCTCTGTCTACCCCCTCGGAGAAATCCAGTTATATGCTAAGCTGGGAGCGAGACCTTGACTTAGAGTGGGACATGGACACTTGGCACTCCTATTTTTCAAGAGCCTTCACAGGGATCCTTAATGTCTCCCTCATTGAGGCAGACGTTAAGGTCCTCACTAGATGGTATCTGGTCCCAACCCGCCTGGCTAAATTCTACCCACAGACCTCGCCTTTTTGTTTTCGAGGCTGTGACCACATGGGCTCCCTTCTCCATATCCTATGGGAGTGTCCCCGGGTAAGAAGCTACTGGAACAAAATCTTCTCTCTGATCCGCAAGGTCACTGACGTTGCAGCCCCCCAAACCCCTGCTATAGCGCTCCTGAACCAGCCAATCCCTAATACTTCTAAATACCAACAATGTTTGATCCACTACATTTTGATTAGTGCCAAGATGACCATAGCCCGGGCTTGGAAGTCCCCAAAGGTCTCGTACCCAGCAGCTAAACAGAAAATCTCCTGGATTATGTTCCAGGAAAAGACCTCCAGTCTCATCATTGATAAATATAAAAAATTCAAGAAAATCTGGAATCCCTGGGCTCGCTACGTGGGGGTTCTCCTCTAGCCCTAGAACAGGGCGTATTTTTGACAACCTGTATCACAACGAGATCCCTGCCTTCCCCTAGGAGCTCCCCCTGGCACGGGTACCTCCCCTACCCATTCCTTTCCCTTCTCCCTTTCCCTATTCTGTCCCCTCTGTTTCTGTCCTGTCTTTCTTCTTCTCTCTACTCCGTCCCTCCCCTCGAAATCTTTCGTCGGGAGGTGTTGGATATGCGGCACAAGTTTGGAGCCTGGACTGAGCAAGATTGACCTACCTTTTGGCCTGCATAGACACTGTTATCTTGTGGCCCATAGGGCCTTCCCTACTCTGGCCCCTCCCATTGTTTCTTGTTTGGAGGGTCCAGAGTCGGATCGCATTTTTTACTACGTTTTCAGTCCCTGAGTTCGTTTGGTTGACATTATTCTTGTTAAGTTGTTCTATGTCAGGTTTGATGCACGCGGTAGTCCTAGGGGGTTAGGGGTTTGGGGGGCTCAGAGCTCCGGGCACAGTCTGAGCCCATGTGGGGTGTCTGGAAGCCGGGCTCCCCAAAAGAAATTGAATTCTCCCTTTACCACTGAAACCGTTCCCCTCTCCCCCTTCCCTGGACTTCTTTTTAGCTGGGGACTCCCGTGTGCATCACTCGCTCCCCCCCAATTCACATGTGCCCCGCATTTTTGACCAGTATTCTTGTAGTTTTGGTTCGCGGGCGCCATCATCCCCCTTTTCATTGTCCTTTGGCATATTGTCTTTTGTTGTTTACTACGTGCCTTACTGCTGTCTCTCCTACGTGAGAGCAATTTGATATATGTATTGTCTTGGTTTCAATAAACATCTTTTAAACTTAAAAAAAAAAAAAAAAAAAATAGTGAAATCAAATAATAAATAATGTTCATACATGATCACAGTCAATTAATATAAATTACAAATGTTGTGAAAAGAGTAAATAAGTGCACAGAAATATATCAAGTGAGGAAGTGAATACAATTATTCCTCAGTGTTCTCAATATTAAAGGGTCCATCATTTCCTTGACAAGACTCAGAAACATTTGATAAGTGAGCTCACCACCTCAACACATACAGCCTCTTACCTGATTACTAGATCCCAAATGATAGGAGATCTAGTATAGCGTGAAACTGCATGGATCTTAAACCATGGATTAACCCATAAGGGAACACAGGACGGCACCTATTATAAGGACTTCACTGTAATATCCTTCTATTGGTCCGCAGAATAGCTCGGAAAGAAAAAAATAAGCCTCCAATGGTTTGGTCCCATAAATATTTATTAATTATTAGCCAAAGAAAACTAGTAACAAAGTACTTCCTTGTAAGCACATGAAACAATAAAAACTCTGCTGGTGCCCATCAATAAAACCATTGTGGAGGGAGATACATAGCATAATCTGTCAAATTACACAAGATTCCTTACCAGGCGATACCTTACTGGTATTATGTTATGCTTCCTATCTCTCAGTGGGAGAATATAAAAGACGTTTCTCACCCTTTGAATGTGGGGAAGAGTTTGATACCCATGAACCAGAAAGGACCTATGGTTCCTTCAGTGAATGACTGGATAGTAAACGTACAAGAAATTAGGCAGAGAAATTGAGATATAGGTCCAATAATGAACTTAAAAATGTATATGATTGATTGGCACCATAGATTAAGTTCACATCCTCTGACACATTTAAACATTCTCTACGACCTCCAGCTGTTGCAAAACCACAAGTCCCATCATGCCTCTGTCTCTGGGTATCATGCTTGTGGCTATCGGAGTCTTGCTATGCCTCATGGTATTTCTAGTTCTGCAACAGCTGGAGGTCCACTAATTGCATATCCCTGATATAGAGGATAAATTCATGGTATGGAACCCTGATAATGATACCCTACATGAATGTATGAATTGTTTGGCCATCAATGGATATAATTTCATTTACAATGAAGTTTGATCCATTCACATTACCCTTTCAACATATAAATATATCCTGGCAGAAGGATGACACACTGGCTGTCAGTGAACCTCTGTAACAAACGCTTGTTCCCGTATACTAACCACCAATCTCCATTCCTTTTATACAAACGCATGTGCGCCAAGTCCCAAGCAAGAACGAACTAGTCCCGGACCCAGCATGCGCACTGGCGCATCCACCTGAACAGGTATGTGTGCGCATGCATGCATGCCAAAGAATCACGGCACACGGTACCCTATTTAAATGAGGAGGCTGCTTAGTGTCAGTGCTGGATTGTCTCAGCTTGTTCCTGTATACCTGCTGTTACCTTGCTTGACTTATCCTGATCCTGAACACCTGGCTCTCCCTGACGACTCTCTTGGATTATCCCTGCAACCTTGTCTGCCTCTGTTTGCCTGCACCGATCCCGGCTTGGACATCTGACTATGGCTCTGTCTTCTGATTTTGTACCTTGCCGCCAGCCTCTTACCGACCTCTGCCTGTCCCCGACTACAAGCCTGCCTCACGTTTGTGTACCTCTCTGCCAGCTCGTGGCCAACTCCTACTTGTTCCTGACTCTGCAATTGACTCTGTTGGACTTTTCCTGGACTAGTCCGGTGATCAGTATCTCACCTCCTCCACAAGGCTCCGGTGTTCCTAATCTGCTATCACCTGCCTGCAGGCACCTGCGCCCTTCCGCTTCCCTAGCAGTTCCTGTCTACACCTCCAGCGGTGCTAGGATCGTAATCGGGCAAGAGGCCACCCTTGTCATTTCAGACTCCGTTGTAAGTTATATTATAGGAAGGCCTTTCCTTTATAGGAAGCCCACAGCTGTAAATACCATACTCCATGCAACAAGTGCTTATCCACAATCACTGATCAGAAGTTTATCATACTCACAATATTTGTGCATTAAACGTAATTGCTCTATGGAAGAACAATTTGAAAAAGCATGGTTACTGAGGGCCAGATTACTTCTAAGGGGTTATACTAGAACCACGTTGAAGAAAGCTTACAAAAATAGCAAAATATAAGGAGTATAATATTATTTATCGTTTTGTGTATCAAGTTACCACAACACCATTATTATCTTGTATTTTTTTTACCTCAAGGAGGTTGGTTGGTGTCCCTTGTTAATTTGACCTTGTATTTTAGAAATGTACCTGCCTACTCACAAACAAACTGTCCTTTTTGAGTAAAACACACCGGCAAGTATTTGTGAAAAATAAATATCCATTTATTCTGGGCCATAACAAAATAAAGAGGAAGGCAACACTGGAGAAACTGGTGAAATTTGCAAAGCCTTTGTACCGCAGAGCACACATCTATTATTTTACAGTCAAAATGGTGGCCTGAGGAATCTATATAATAGTGAGCACAATCTGGTCCAGGACTACAACAGATCAGGAATAGCAGCAGATGACATATCTGTCCCCAGGCTGTGGTCATACAACAGCCTGCATCTTTTGTCAGACCAAACTGAACCCAGACCATAACTCTAGTCTTCCTTTCACGCTTCCTTCCAGGCTGTAGCTCTGGTGTTGGAGGTGTGGCTCTGGTGTTGGAGGTATGGAAAGAGGTGGACCTGGAGGAGGAGGAGGACCTGGAGGAGGAGGAGGGCCATGGTTCAACTCACAAATGTGGCTTTGACTTGTGAGTTCACCCCTCAACCCCTTATTTAGGGCTTATAAGATCACTTCCTCACATAAGAGGCATTGGCCCTCCTCCATTTCCAGCATTTTGCAGGCTGTAAAGTAGGCATAGTCCTCTTGAACACTGGGGGGTTTCTGAAGGCCGCAGTAGCCTTCAGAAATAGGTAAATTGCTGCTTCTTTCAGGTTACTCCTCTTCCTGGCACTTTTTTTGTGGAAGGCCGAGGGCAGTGACCTGGGATTTGGGCAGGCTACTGGGCCCGGCCACCTCCTGGCTGCCACTTACCCCCATTACCTCCTGGCTGCCATTTTCCATGACCTCCTCCTGCCTGAGACTGTGTATCAAAAAAGGACATAGTTTTAGTTTTTGGTTCATCAATCACACACAATTTTCTGCTCATTTCAGCTCTGTTGCAAATTGAATTTAAAAATAGGAAAGACTATCATTCTGACCCCAGTATTTTTCATTCCTGTCACAATCATTTGTGGCCACTAATGTCTATTGATATGTAAAACACTTTCAGAAATTAGCTATCAAAACTAATATATTTAACATCATAAATTTGACAGCCAGAAATATTTTGAAGAATGCTATACCTGACTCAAGCTGAGCTCCTCCACATGATGCTACCTAGAAAGCCCAGGTTGGTCGTCGGAAGCCTCAGCTGTGGGGGAGGAAGCCTTGATGGGAGACTGGAGAGTGCCGGCCCGGGTTCAGTCTGGCCTGCCAGAAAATGCAGTCTGTCATAGAACCACAGCCAGAGTACATAAATGTCATCTGCTGCAGCTCCTGATCTCAGGGAATCCTGGACCTTCTTGAGCTCCCTAATATGTGCTCCTCATGTCACCAATTAGGACCTTCAAATAGGGAATGTCTGCCGTGGGGATCACTGGCTTCACAAATTCCAGCAATTGATCCAGCGCTGCCTTCCTCTTTGGTTTATTGAAAGGGGTGGTTTACCTGCTACAGATAGGGCAGCTCCCTGTACATATCAATTAATATGGGGATTAAGTCCTCATCGTTGAATAGATCCATTTTCTCTGCAAGACAAAACACAAGACAATAATGTTAGGCGAAACATCACAATTCCTTCCCCCAATCTATTTGGAAATTCTGTCATTCTGAGGGAAATGCGTACAGAGGAAGTTGTTTATTATTCTTTGACAGAGGTTAGTAAATACTGCTGGCAGGTATTGAAGGAGTGGACCATTGACCAGCTACTAGAATGTATCCGACTGGCTCATTCACTAGTTGATCAAGGCACTATGTTGTTTGGAGATGCTCAGCCTTTGATTCAGGTATGTGCAGAGTTAGCTTTGTCCAGTACTCCTAAAGGCAGTGATGTTTTTTTTTTAACCCACTTTAGTATGGCTCAGGCAGCATCTCTGGTGTGGTTATTGGAGAATAACTGGGCTTATTTTCTTGAGCACTATTCAGCTAGTTCCCAGCAGGTGTTAGTGGAATGTATTAACAAAGTGCATTCTCTTGTCAGACAGGTGGCATGTAAACCAAATTTTGTTCAGCCTTTATTACAGGCATGAACAGATTTATTGCTCCCCGCCCAAGTTGGCTGGCAACAACCCAATCCTGCTGGCAGACACCTGCCTCCTCAAATGTCTCTCTCTCTATCACCCACAGCAACCACAGTCAAAGCCCAATATACCCTGCTACCAACTAAATATCAGTATCCTGTTTCCACTTGCTGCACCTATCCTGCCTTTAACCCGTCTGCCTCCTCGCTACTGCCTGCAACAATTCCACAAAGATCCCCCTTAGTAACTACTCCCTCTTTTTTACCATACTCCAACTCTTCTCTTCCATCAGCTTCACCCCCTACTTAAAGCCCTGCAGCCACTTACATAACTTCAGTGGCTAAACCCAAAAATAAATGAAAGTTTTTTCCCAACCCGTACAATCCTGCCATTATCCAATCTTGCTTCCACATCAGCCGATCAGCTCCAACCTGTCTCCACACCAGCCAATCTGTTCCAGTCTGCCTCCATGCCATCGGATCTGCTCCAGCCTACCTCCACAGCAGCCAATCTGCTCCAGCCTGACTGCACACCAGCCGATCTGCTCCAGCCTGCCTCCACAACAGCCAATCTGCTCCAACCTGACTGCACAAAAGCCGATCTGTTCCAGCCTGCCTCCACACCAGCCAATCTGCTCCAGCATGCCTCCACACCAGCCGATTTGCTCCAGTCTGCCCCCATGATTGCCAATGGGGTTAGGCTAGCCTCTGATGGTCCTGAACCTGATGACCCACCTAACCCTGCCAACCTTCTGCCTGCTGTCTGGCCAGATGCTCCAGCATTTTCTGTTCAGCCTGATGTTCCGGTGCCCACAGTCCAGCCTGATGTTCCAGTGCCCACGGTCCAGCCTGATGTTGCAGTGCCAACCGTCTAGCCCGATGTTCTAGTGCCCACAGTCCAGCCTGATGTTCCAGTGCCCAAAGTCCAGCCTGACATTCCAGTGCTCATGGTCCAGATTGATGTCCCGGTGACCATGTTCTAGCCTGATGTTCCAGTGCCCACAGTCCAGGCTGACGTTCCAGTGCCCACGGTCCAGACTGATGTCCCGGTGCCCATGTTCCAGCCTGATGTTCCAGTGCTCACGTTCCAGCCTGATGTTCCAGTGCCCATGGACCAGCCTAATGTTTCGGTGCTCACGGTCAAGCTTGAAGTTCCGTGCACACAGCCCAGCCTGATTTTGTGATGCCTGTTTTCCAGCCAGCTGAGCCGGTGCCTGTTTCCCAGTTGAGCCGGTGGCCATTACCCAGCCTGCTGATACGGTGCTTGATTGGTTCCTGATGCCCAGCTCCCTGCTGCCCAGCCTGTTTTTCCAGTGCCTGCTTCCGGCCTGATGTCCAGTCTGATGATCCAAAGGCCGATATCCAGCTTAATGATCCAGTTCCAGATGTCCGGCTTAATGTTCCAGTGTCCTTTGTCTGTCCTGATGTTCCAATGCCCTCTGTCAGGCCTGATGTTCCAGTGCCCTCTGTCCGGCCTGATGTTCCAGTGTCTGCTGTCCAATCTGATGACCTGATGCCTGATGTTCAGCTTGATGATCCATCTTCTGATGCCCGGCCTGATGTTCCAGCGCCCGTTGTCCATCCTGATGTTTCAGTGCCCGTTTTCCAGCCTGATGTTCCAGTGTCTGCTACCAAGTCTGATGACCCGATGCCTGAAGTCCAGCTTGATTATCCAGTTCTTGATGTCAGGCCTGATGTTCCAGTGTCTGCTGTCTGACCTGATGTTCCAGTGCTAGTTGTCCAGTCTGATGACCCGATGCCTGATGTCCGGCTTGATGATCCAGTTCCTGATGCCCGGCCTAGTGTTCCAGTGCCCACTGCCCTGCCTGATGTTCCAGTGCCTGCTATCCGGCCTGATGTTCCAGTGCGTTTGCCTGACAACCAGTCTGATGTGCCTCTACCCACTGCCCTGCTTGATGTGCCTCTACCCGCTGCCCAGCTCAATGTAACCCTGCCGCTGCCCAGCTTGATGTCATGTATTTTTTGCAGTTACAACTAGTTGGAAAAGGTTTCACCTGCTGGTGGCGCTGTCAGATCTATGGGTCGCAGAACTGGTGTCCACCAGCAGGTGTTTCCCGGCAGTCTGGAGCCATCACCTGAGACTGATTGCAGAAGGTGTAGCTATACCCGGCAGATGCTTGCACTCATCACCTTGCTATTGTTCCTTGAGCCCTGACCTGTGTTGCTATCCTGAAACCTCTATCCTGTAACCTGCTATGATCCTGTTATCCTGAACCCATGTGGACTCCTGCCCTGTATCCTGACCCCTTCCTCCTTCTACCCCATCTCCCGTTACCTTCTCCCTGTCCTGTCTCGCTCCTGGATGGTATCTTCCACTTGTATATACATTTAGTTTGGGTAGTTATTTGTGTGTGTCACTGTGGTTGGTTGGCAGTTTATTTTCATTGTTTGTTACATCAGAGGTGCGTTACTTTGGTGTATTATTTATTCTCATAATAAATCATATTATTATTACTTTACATGCATTTTGTCTTCCTTATCGCAGTCCACACTTTTCTGTTTGCACAGGTTCATGACACAGCTCAACGACGCAAGGCATTTGCTCCAATCACAGCTACCCTCCAGGTGAAAAATTATCCCCTACCGCCGGGGCTATCCCACGAAAATTCTTGTCACCTACCAAGGCCAAACCATCCCTGTACTCACTCACTAGTTGTTTCCTTTTGTCATTGTACACACTGCTATATGCTCAATGCATCTCTTTTACCTGCTGTTTTCCACTATTTTATTCTGTGTTTCATCATCTTGCATCTGTAACCCATATGATACTTTCTACAACCTATTCCTCCTGGATGGGGGAAGATCTCCATCAGATTCATGATGGATTCTCCCCAACTCTCAGCACCTTACTCTTGTCCACATACCACTTACAATAACCTCCCTTAAGGCTAAGGGAGGTTATGCTAAGGGAGCCCCTTTAAAAGAGCAATGCTATAGAAAGATGCACAATTAAGTGTGACATATTGTATGTACAAGAGACACATTTTCATGCTCAAAAACCACCAAGCTGCCAACACAAAGCCTTCTCTCATTGCTTTTTTGCTAATGCCCCACAAAAACGAAAGGCAGTATTTATAGCTATCCATCCCCTTCTTGTTGACACGGATGTCATTGGTCCATATATTATTCTCACTGCCCTCATTGACAATGAGCCTGCCCTCATTTACTATACACAACCCTCAGGGAAAATCGACTCTACTCTCAAATTATTATTCTCTCAAAATGGAGTGAGGAACTAAATGTCAATATTACCCATGACATGTGAGCATGAGCCTTTAGACTTGCATACGCAGCCTCCCACTGTTCCAACCACTGGGAATCTTATCAAAAAAACAGACACAGAAATATTGAGTGATGATGGCGCGGATCTTGCATCGGGACGCGATGCCTTTGCCCTTGTTCCACTCCACTTTTGCTTTCTTCCCCCCCCCCCTTCCCTCTTCACTCCTGCTGGCGCATACGGAGGTACCCCTGTATTGCTTGGACCCCTTATTTTTATTTTTGCACCCACCCGCCACCCCCTCTGGTCTACTTTTTTGCACACCATGGTCTCACCTTTTCCCCCTGACTGCCCCCCATGATATGTTTCCACTTGGTCTCTCAGACGACCTGCTGACTCTTGCTCTGGAAAATATACCCCCTGCAACCCGTTACACTGTCTGCTCTGCAGTTTGTTATAATTGCGCCCACAAATGTTTTGTTTCCCTGGCCAGCAGTCACTACCACGGCTGCTGCGAGTGACTGTTTTACTGTTCTGCCCCGCTGGTCCAGTGTAGGCATTGTTACAACTGTTTTAATGGTTATTTACGTTTTGTACTGTGTTATTTACAGCTGTAGTTTTACTGAAGATGTGTTCTTGTATATGTGGATACTAGCCCGGGAGGATCCAGTGGTTGTCCAAACACCCTGCCTGCCCGTACTTTGAGCCATTTTGGGGGCCAGCAATGGCTCAACACATACCTGCATGTTCCATGGCTGCGCTTAAGTTTGCAACCTGGAATGTCAGGGGCCTTGGCACCAAACCCAAGAGATTGGCTGTCCTTACTCACCTTAAAGCCTGAGGGTAGACATCTCGATCCTCGTCGAGACTCACCTCACAGGTCAATCCCAAAGGGCGCTCAGAAAACCCTGGGTCGGCTGGATGTACAGCGCCCCTCACACATCCCACTCCCGAGGAGTAGCCATTTTAATTGCTAAAACTGTGCAGTTCCAGCTACATGACCTGCGCTCAGACCCACAAGGTAGATTTCTGTTTTTGCATGCCACAGTGAGTGGTCTGACACTGCTTATCATGGCATTTTACATACCACCGCCCTTCCAGTTTCAGGCCCTGCAGGAGGGCCTCACTTTTATGACCAAATTCCCCACAGTACCGGTAATCTGGATAGGGGATTTCAACATGACCCTTAACCCCGGCCTTGACAGACTTGGCACACCTGATCGTACGCCCCCCCCCCCCCCCTCATACCATTAGGTTTGGTAGGTTTGCAGCTGAACTAGCCATGACAGACTCCTGGAGACATAAGTATCCAACAACAAAGGCCTTCTCCTGCTTCACCCCCTCTCGCCATGCCATGTCCCGTATAGACATGGCCCTGCTCTCCCCCTCCCTGCTACCCGAATTATTGGAGGTTGGCTTTGACGCCAGGGTGCTGTCGGACCACTCCCCATACTGGTTGACGTTCCGACTGCCTGTGACTGTACCCCCCCGTATATGGAGGCTGAACCCTTTCTGGCTTACGGTTATCCCGGGATCAGAGGAACTACAGAGGGAATTGGCTTTCTTCCTCCGCTCAAACTCGGGATCAGCGTCCCCTGGGTCAATCTGGGAGACATTTAAGCTTCATGCTAGGCTGCTCCTGGTCACTCGTATCAACAGGTACAAGGCTAATTCTAGACAGGCATTGACACAGGCAGAGGAGCGCCTGCAGTCCCTTGAGCAATTATTTGTGACAGATCCTTCCCTGGAACACGCCACCCAGCTTCACCTCCAGTCCAGATTGACCGATCACCTTCACTATGAGAAAGCGAGGCAGGGACTTTTTTTCAGTAGACAGCGTGTGTTTGAACATGGCGAGCGAGCGGGCAAACTGTTAGCCTATATGGCCCGGCTGGACCACAGCCCCCCGGTAGTGGTCCAGCTCCGTAGCGACACCGGCGACGTGATCTCCGACCCTGACCTGATTTTACAGGAGTTTAGAATGTTCTACTCCACCCTATACACCTCCACAACGCGACACTCGCGTACTGACCTCACCCAATTTCTCCACACCATTAGGTTCCCCTCTATTAGCCCAGAGCAGAGATCCCTCCTTGAGGCCCCCATCTCCCCTGACTGCATTGCCGAGGCACTTGCCTCCCTCCCATCCTCCAAAGCGCCTGGCTCGGATGGGCTGCCCCTGGAATTCTATACCCATTTCCAAGACACGCTAGTCCCAGAACTGCACACATTATACACTCATATGTTTGACACAATGACCCTCCCTGCCTCCATGGGTGAGGCCCTTATTGTCCTTATACCCAAGCCTGGTAAGGATCCCTGCTACCCAGAGTCCTACCGCCCAATTTCTCTCCTGCAACTGGACGTAAAAATCCTGGCTAAAATTTTGGCCCCGCGACTCAATAAAGTTATCCTCAGCCTGATACACCCTGATCAAACGGGGTTCATGCCAAACAAAAACACCGCCTTTAATCTCCGCAGGCTCTTTATGAATCTGCAGGCTACCCATGATAACACTGGCTCCCGGGTAGTGGTGAGTCTAGACGCCGCAAAGGCGTTTGACTCCGTTGAATGGAGTTATTTATGGGAATGCCTGACCAACTTTGGCTTTGGTCCTAACTTCATCAAATGGCTTCAGCTTTTGTATAGCGCTCCCACTGCCCGGATCCAGGTTAATGGCAGGATCTCGGATTCCTTCCCTCTGTCTCGGGGTACTCGCTAGGGGTGCCCACTGTTCCCCCTTTTGTATGCACTGGTGGTTGAGCCGTTGGCCATTGCCATTCGTGCTCACCCGCACATTAAGGGCCTGCGCTCGGGCCCTCTGACGGAAACCCTCAGCTTATACGCCGACGCTATGTTGTTATATCTTGAAGACTCGGGTTCCTCTTTGCAGGCGGCCCTACGACTGATAGAGCAGTTCGGGGAATATTCTGGATTATGGATTAATTGGTCCAAGTCCCAGATCCTCCCCCTAGATTTGGGAGCCCCGTCCACTGATCAGGCGGCACTGCCCCTGGTCAGGGCAAGTCTGATAAAATATCTGGGAGTGCAATGTTCACGATCACTAACTGACTACACCCTCTTAAACATAGAACCCTTATTCGCCCTGCTTAAACAAAAAACCCAGACTTGGTCCCGTCTCCCCCTTGGGGTGATGGGCCGTGTAAATTTGGTCAAAATGATCCTCCTCTCCAAGCTGCTCTATACGTTCTGGCACGCTCCCCTGCGAATCCCACTCAGAACCTTCAAATCCTTGGAGGCCCTCTTAAATACGTTTATTTGGGGCTCGTCTCGGCACAAGCTCTCATGGAGTGCTCTGAAATGTCCTTCCCACCTGGGCGGTACTGCCCTACCAGACCTGTACTATTATTACCTGGCCTCCCAACTGTCCCACTTCTATTATTTCAATCAGATTGACAGAGATCGCTAGGCCATCTTGGTATGCTCCCCCCACTCGGCTCCGGTCATACACCCACTCCGTCTCATTATGTGTGGCCCCCGGGGACCATCCGCCTCAGGGAGAGACATGCTGTCCCATCATTGCTTGATTTGGCAGCAGGCTACGTCCATTACTGGGGCCCCCAGGTTTCACTCCCACACCCCCCTTTGGGATAATCCCCTACTCCCCGAACTATCTACAATCCCCGGCCGCTCTTTATGGCTGGCCGGGGGTGTTATCTTTCTGTCCCAGGTTATTACCAATGGAAATGTCAGACCCTTCCAAGCCCTCAAAGATGACTTCAGCCTCCCTAATCGAATGTTCTTTAGATACCTTCAGCTCCGCCATGCCCTTAACTCCCAATTCGGCTCCCCTATCCCCAGGCTTGAGACACTCCCGATAACAACAGCGGTGTTAGGAGACGACCCTAAGAAAATGATAATCTTTCTTCTACAACAACCTACTCACGCCGGGGGCAACTGTCCGTGCATACCGACTTAAGGCTAGATGGGAGGCTGACGTGGGGGTTATCGAGGACGCGGACTGGGAAAATGCGCTAGACACCCCTAAGTTGGTTTCCCCTAAACTCTCAGACAGACTTACACACCTTTACATGCTGCACAGGTCATATCTAACCCCTGGGCGACTGTCCAAATTTAGAACTGGCTACGATCCGACATGCCCTAAATGTGGTGATCCCCAGGCCACGTTCTACCATATCCTTTGGTCCTGTCCTGAGCTGCAGGCTTACTGGAAATAGGTTGTTGACTTCCTCCACGACCAAATGGGCTCCCCACTGAAGCTCTGCCCCCCGCCAGTGTTTGCTGGGGATTCTCCTCGTACCTGAGGAGACAAGGATTCTGACTACCTTCCTGCAGGAGACTCTATATCTTGCCAGACTGCAGATAGCCCGCACCTGGTTGAGCTCAACACCCCCCACTGCCTGGTAATGGAAGGCAGCTGTCAACGCCACTCTCCCCTATAAAAAATTGCTGTATATGCATAGGGGCTGCCCGGGCAAGTTTGCCAAGATATGGGATAAGTGGGTGGGGGATTCGGATACATGTACCGCCTAGTGTAACCTGTAGCTAGTATGCCTCCTAAACCTACTCAGGGTCGGCCCGGCGAGCCCTGTTGCCCCTGTAGCTGAAGGTAGGGCCCCCGCCCCAAGATGATGGTTTCATGTTCCCCCCCTCTGAACAACCTTGCTCAAGCTGTGATGTGGATTTACCTGTGACTCCCAATCTCTGAGGTCCTCTCTTTCCCCTCTCTCTGAACACACCTCACTGCTTTTGTGTAATGTACTGTTAAACTTGTAAGCAAAGAACTGTTTTCTCAGCCTATGCTATTGTTAACAGCTGTTTTATCCGTATATTTGGTGCATGTTGCACCCCATATGTGTTACTGTCATCCTATGTATTTTATATACTCAATAAACGTTCCTTTTAAAAAAAATAATTAAAAAAAAATAAAGAAATATTGAAATATTAAAACGCATTATAGTATGGTTAGCTGAGCAGTTCCCACTGAACGCTCTTAAAGTTTGCATGCAATCCAAATTGTCCAAGCAAAGTTTGGTTTGAACATGGGTACCATTCAAACCCTGAGGTCATCCCTGCTTTCTATAATTATTTATGAACCAGGGCTGGGCGATTTCATTTATTTTCTTCCCTTCTTCCATCTTCACCTCAGAAAAACATGTGGATTTTTACACATTAAAACAGAATTATAGTCAAATGAGACTCCCTTGCTCTTCTGTCCATCCAATCGGCCCATGCACTTACTATAAGGCTAAATGAAAAATGCCCTTTTCACATGCATAAGTAAAAGCACAGACAGTTGGATACATGAGTATTTCAATTTTAAAATGTTGACAAAAATATCTAAAGTAGCGAATGGTTAAAACCCTATCAATTTAACAGGCTAATCTCTCCCAGTTAGTCTGGGGACAGCTCTCTGAATGAACAATGTATACTTTTTCCAACCTTTACTGCTCTGCTTTGACTGCTATTGTTTATGCTCAGTATAAATGTTCCCAAAAATGTTAGCAACTATATTATACAAGTGTATATGTATATGCTTTATTTCTGATATGACAGTTCTTGTATACTACCTTACTATCTTAAAAAACATATTAAAAAAGAAAACCCTGTCAATTTAATAGGTGTCTTTACTGGAAGATTTCCCTTTAACTATTACAGTGACAACCAGAACAAACAAAGAGGGTGGATCTCCCCAGAAAATTTACAACAACAATAAAAAATAATAGGAGTTCTAACCCTTCCCTACTCAAAAAAAAAAGCCTGGGTTATGGATCTGCTTTCATGTTTGGATCACCTGACTGTACATGTTAACCACCTATGACCTATTAAGACTGAAAATTCTCTTTACTCTAATTCTACACCTTTCCCCATTGATTGAAAGAAGTCATAGAATGTGAAGTTCCTAATGGAAAACATATTTTTGTATGTAGAAAACACTACAATAGTCAAACAAAAAACAACAAATATGCTTCCTTTTTAAAGACAAAAGATTGATTTGAAACAAGAATGTTTCTTTACCCAGTGCCACTAAAGGACGAATTCCTCTTTGTTCAGCTTGCTGCTTTAGTATACGCAAAGGTTATGTTCCGCTTAACCTCTACAGGACATAGAATTTTTTTCTATAGATATGGTAATTATGCTAACAACACAAGTAATCTTTTCTTTCCTCTGAAGAAATTGTTGCCTTAGAAAAAATGATGTCAATTAAGGTATGAAGGGAAACACATCTTCTAAGGAAGAATGAAGAAGGGTAGATTTTAACAGCTAAACATGTTAACAAAATATGATATTTTAAAGTATCAAGCAACTATATTTTTTCATGTATTTATAAATACCACACAGGTTAAACAATTAATTGATTGTTATAGAGCATAGAATAAAATCCATATATTTGATTAACTGTTTTATTTTGTTTAAATTATATCTGGTTGATTACCATTGGGTGGCATGATATCATATCCAATAAAAAATGCTGGATGTATATAATTATAATCTTAGGGCGGTAGTGGCGGGGGAGGAGTGAACACATAAAAATATTGGGGGAATTAAAAAAATGTATTTTTTTTATTTTGGGCAATGAGAATGACTGTTGTTGGCCCGCAACAAAATGGTGTGCTTAAATTCCATTATTTGTCGTGCATGCGGGCTATTTAAGGGTGAAATTATTGCTGTCAAAAGTAGGCGTATTCCCTGAAGATGTGCATCCACACGAAACATGTTGGGTAGAGCCTTATGTGCTCAGAAGCCAACTTAGTTTGTCAGCTTTTATTGTGTTTTTTTCAATGTGGAATTTCTAGTGGATTTAGTGGATCCATTTTAGTAAATAAATATTGTACTATATACTTCATCCTTGGGCTCTGTGTGGTAAGCAATTTTTACACAGGTCCCTGCTTTGGATGCACAAGGTCTAGATTGAGGATTAGAGAATGGAGTCTATGTGAGGTCAACATGACATGCCTATGAGCTTTCCGATGAGTGCATTGAGGTGGAGATTCTTCATTCTTTGATTACACGGCATATGATTTGCTGCACTGGGAATCATCATTATTGAAGGTCTCAAGTGGATATTTTGTGACTTTGGGACTTTAATTGAACATTCTGGATGTTTCTAAGCATTGATACTTTATGGTCACTATAGTGGCACCTTAATTATTATTATTATTATTTTTTTAATGTTATACTTTTTTATTGATTTTACAAAGTTTAACACGTTTAGCATCACTTTACAATTACATAGGTTATATACTAGATTGGTAACATGACAGAAATTATTTGTGCAGACACATAAGATTTTCAAGATAATCAATAGATGTGTACATTGGACAAAGGATGAAGGTTACGTGGAATGATCAAATGTTATTGGTAAAATAGCATTGTAATGTGGCATTACCCACATTTCTGCTGAATTTGCAACCACGGTTCCCAGAAATTCCTACATTTCAAGAGTGAATCAGATTGCAGGGCTGTATAGTGCTTATATTCTGAAATCAGGTTGCGGTGTGGTTTAACATCAGAGATGTTGGGGGCAGTGGATTGTCCCCACTTTTGTGTTATAATTAGTCAGGTTGGGAGAGAATTAATCCCCAAGGTTAGGATCGCTAGCTGTAAGGAGGGTTTTGTTATTATACCAGTTAATTCCAATATGAAGGAGAATATTTTTTTTTAAAAGGGGGGGTATGTTGACATTCCCATAGAATGTGGGAGCCAGTGAGCAGGTGTGCAAGAAAGCACTCCAACATTTGTCCTCATCCAGATTTGCAAAGTTGTGCATTTTAACAGGGGTCAGGTACCATCTGAGGTGGAGTTTTTGAGTTAACTCCCAGTAATTAAGAATTTTAGAAGCTAGTTGGTTATAATGGATGGCTTGGTGCCATTGTGAGTCAGAGAAAGATGTGTTCATGTCTCGTTATGTTCTCGTTTTATAGAGTTATTCACTCCGACATTCAAAATATTTGATTTTATCTCATTGACTTTGTAAAAGGAGCATGCATTAACTACTTCAGCCCCAGATGATTTTGCTGCTCAACGACCAGAGCACTTTTTACAATTTGGCACTGCGCTGCTTTAACTGGTAATTGCCCGGTCATGCAATGCTGTACCCAAACGAAATTTGCGTCCTTTCCTTCCCACAAATAGAGATTTATTTTTATAGTATTTGATTGCCTATGAGATTTTTATTTTTTGCGATATAAATGGAAAAAGACTGAAAAGTTGGAAAAAAAATTATATTTTCTAATTTTTGTTATAAAAAAAATTAATAAACTAAATTTTAGTCAAACATTTAAGCCAAAATGTATTCAGCCACATGTCTTTGGTAAAAAAGTCAATAAGTGTATATTTATTGGTTTGCGCAAAAGTTATAGCATCTACAAACTAGGGTATATTTTCTGGAATTTACGCAGCTTTCAGTTTATGACTACAAATCTCCATCTGATTTTTTGAGATGCTAAAATGGCAGGGCAGTACACCCCCCCCCCCCCCAAAATGACCCCCCTTTGGAAAGTAGACACCTCAAGGAAATTGCTGAGAGGCATGTTCAGGCCATTGCATTTTTTTTCACAGGTGATTGAAAAATGACAAAAAAAAATAAAAATAAACAAAGTTGTCACTAAATGATATATTGCTCACACATGCCATGGTTATATGTGGAATTACACCCCAAATACATTCTTCTGCTTCTTCTGAGTATGGTGATTAGGGATGGCCGAACGGTTCGCCCGGCGGTCGTTTCGCAGCGAATTTCGGCTGTTCGCCGTCCGCCCGATCGGCAGACTATTGCCACCGTTCGCCTGGCGGACTTCCGTGTTTACTGTGTAAAAGAACTTTGACCTATGATGACACATCCATCATGGGGTACAGGACAGCCAATTGAGACATTACAGCACATGGACACTTGGACATTCCCCCTAACTTATAAATAGACCAGATCCGGTGGCCATTTTACATTCTTTCTTCTGTCACTATAGGGAGAGGTTGCTGTGTGGAGCAGGGAGAGACTGCAGTGACCCCCTATTTAGTCCACACAAGTTCTTTTCAGGACTGGTATAGGTGTTAGGTGTAGTTCAGGATATAGGTCTGAGGCACTGCTGTGCTACTGATTGTTGCAGCAGCCTGTCTTTTGTCAGTGTAGAGAGAGGGACAGGACGCTGTGTGCTGCAGGGACAGTCAGTTTAATCATTAGCTGTTACTAGGGTTGTCACCTTTTCTTCAAGCCAAACCCAAACATTTTCACGGCGCATGGCAATTTTTTTGTAGTACACGCTATAGGATTGTAAAATACCTTGGTTTACCCAAAAAGAGTAGTAATGAAATGTGCTACAGTGAACAGTTGCTATAGCCAAATTGCATTAAAAGAGGGGGGACTTAAAGGGGCATTATTAAATAAAACAAAAACATTTAGTGTACCCATAAAATATGATTCGATTAATAAAAGAAATGTCAGTGAAAATAGCTTACCTTAAAAGTGGACACTGTCAGCCAGTAGGGCAGTGGACGGTGTCAACAGAGCAGTAAATGGTGTCAGTAGGGCAGTGGACAGTGTCAGTAGGGCAGTATAGAGTGTTAGTAGAGCAGTAAATGGTGTCAGTAGGGCAGTGGACAGTGTTAGTAGGGCAGTGGACAGTGTCAGTAGAGCAGTAAATGGTGTCAGTAGGGCAGTGGACAGTGTCAGTAAGGCAGTAAATGGTGTCAGTAGGGCAGTAAATGGCGTCAGTAGAGCAGTGGACAGTGTCAGTAGAACAGTGGACAGTGTCAGTGGAGCAGTAAATGGTGTCAGTAGGGCAGTGGACAGTGTCAGTAGAGCAGTGGACAGTGTCAGTAGGGCAGGCAGTAGACAATGTCAGTAAGGCAGTAAATGGTGTCAGTAGAGCAGTGGACGGTGTCAGTAGAGCTGTGGAGCAGTAAATGGTGTCAGTGGAGCAGTAAATGGTGTCAGTAGAGCAGAGGACGGTGTCAGTAGAGCAGTGGACGGTGTCAGTAGAGAAGTAAATGGTGTCAGTAGAGCAGTAAATGGTGTCAGTAGAGCAGTGGACGGTGTCAGTAGAGCAGTAAACGGTGTCAGTAGGGTAATAAATGGTGTCAGTATGGCAGTAAATGGTGTCAGTAGACCAGAGGACGGTGTCAGTAGAGCAGTAAATGGTGTCAGTAGAGCAGTGGACGGTGTCAGTAGAGCAGTAAACGGTGTCAGTAGGGCAGAAAACGGTGTCAGTAGGGCAGAAAACTGAGTCAGTAGAGCAGTGGACGGTGTCAGTAGGGCAGTAAATGGTGTCAGTAGGGCAGAAAATGGTGTCAGTAGACCAGAGGATGGTGTCAGTAGAGCAGTAAATGGTGTCAGTAGGACAGTGGACGGTGTCAGTAGGGCAGAGGATGGTGTCAGTAGGGAAGAGGACAGTGTCAGTAGAGCAGTAAATGGTGTCAGTAGGGCAGTGGACAGTGTCAGTAAGGCAGTAAATGGTGTCAGTAGGGCAGTAAATGGCGTCAGTAGAGCAGTGGACAGTGTCAGTAGAACAGTGGACAGTGTCAGTGGAGCAGTAAATGGTGTCAGTAGGGCAGTGGACAGTGTCAGTAGAGCAGTGGACAGTGTCAGTAGGGCAGGCAGTAGACAATGTCAGTAAGGCAGTAAATGGTGTCAGTAGAGCAGTGGACGGTGTCAGTAGAGCTGTGGAGCAGTAAATGGTGTCAGTGGAGCAGTAAATGGTGTCAGTAGAGCAGAGGACGGTGTCAGTAGAGCAGTGGACGGTGTCAGTAGAGAAGTAAATGGTGTCAGTAGAGCAGTAAATGGTGTCAGTAGAGCAGTGGACGGTGTCAGTAGAGCAGTAAACGGTGTCAGTAGGGTAATAAATGGTGTCAGTATGGCAGTAAATGGTGTCAGTAGACCAGAGGACGGTGTCAGTAGAGCAGTAAATGGTGTCAGTAGAGCAGTGGACGGTGTCAGTAGAGCAGTAAACGGTGTCAGTAGGGCAGAAAACGGTGTCAGTAGGGCAGAAAACTGAGTCAGTAGAGCAGTGGACGGTGTCAGTAGGGCAGTAAATGGTGTCAGTAGGGCAGAAAATGGTGTCAGTAGACCAGAGGATGGTGTCAGTAGAGCAGTAAATGGTGTCAGTAGGACAGTGGACGGTGTCAGTAGGGCAGAGGATGGTGTCAGTAGGGAAGAGGACAGTGTCAGTAGAGCAGTGGATGGTGTCAATAGAGCAGTAAATGGTGTCAGTAGAGCAGTGGACAGTGTTAGTAGGGCAGTGGACAGTGTCAGAAGGGCAGTGGACAGTGTCAGTAGGGCAGGCAGTAGACAATGTCAGTAAGGCAGTAAATGGTGTCAGTAGAGCAGTGGACGGTGTCAGTAGGGCAGTAAATGGTGTCAGTAGAGCAGTGGACGGTGTCAATAGAGCAGTGGAGCAGTAAAAGGTGTCAGTGGAGCAGTAAAGGGTGTCAGTAGGGCAGAAGACGGTGTCAGCAGGGCAGAAAACGGTGTCAGTAGAACAGAGGACGGTGTCAGTAGAGCAGTAAATGGTGTCAGTAGAGCAGTAGACAGTGTCAGTAGAGCAGCGGACAGTGTCAGTAGGGCAGGCAGTAGACAGTGTCAGTAGGGCAGTAAATGGTGTCAGTAGAGCAGTGGGCGGTGTCAGTAGAGCAGTAAATGGTGTCAGTAGAGCAGTGTACGGTGTCAATAGAGCAGTAAATGGTGTCAGTAGAGCAGTGGACGGTGTCAGTAGAGCAGTGGATCAGTAAATGGTGTCAGTGGAGCAGTAAAGGGTGTCAGTAGAGCAGAGGACGGTGTCAGTGGAGCAGTGGACGGTGTCAGTAGAGCAGTGGACTTTGTCAGTAGAGAAGTAAATGGTGTCAGTAGAGCAGTAAATGGTGTCAGTAGAGCAGTGGACGGTGTCAGTAGAGCAGTGGACGGTGTCAGTAGGGCAGTAAATGGTGTCAGTAGGGCAGAAAATGGTGTCAGTAGACCAGAGGATGGTGTCAGTAGAGCAGTAAATGGTGTCAGTAGGACAGTGGACGGTGTCAGTAGGGCAGAGGATGGTGTCAGTAGGGAAGAGGACAGTGTCAGTAGGGCAGAGGACGGTGTCAGTAGGGAAGAGGACGGTGTCAGTAGGGCAGTGGATGGTGTCAGCAGGGCAGAGGGCGGTGTCAGTAGGGCAGTAAATGGTGTCAGTAGGACAGTGGGCGGTGTCAGTAGGGCAGAGGACAGTGTCAGTAGAGCAGTGGATGGTGTCAGTAGGGCAGAGGACGGTGTCACCCAGTGAGAACTGTATATTTGGATGCTGTCTGGGGAGTGGAGAACAGTATATATGGGGGGACTGTATATAAGGATAGTGTATGGAGGGGGGTGTATGTATAGTGTATGATGGGGGGAGGGGGTGGGGTGTGTGTAAATGGTGTCAATAGAGCAGTGGACGGTGTCAGTAGAGCAGTAAACGGTGTCAGTAGGGCAGTAAACAGTGTCAGTAGGGCAGTAAATGGTGTCAGTAGAGCAGTAAATGGAGTCAGTAGAGCAGTGGGTGGTGTCAGTAGGGCAGAGGGCAGTGTCAGTAGGGCAGAGGACGGTGTCAGTAGAGCAGTGGATGATGTCAGTACGGAAGTGGACGGTGTCAGTAGGGCAGAGGACGGTGTCAGTAGGGCAGAGGACGGTGTCAGTAGGGCAGAGGGGTGTGTGTATAGTGTATGGTGGGGAGAGGGGGGTGTATGTATAATGTATGGTGGGGGGAGGGGGGTGTATGGTGGGGAGGGGGGTGTATGGTGGGGGAGTGGGTGTATGTATAATGTATGGTGGGGGAGGGGGATGTATGGTCGGGGAGGGGTGTATGTATAGTGTATGGTGGGGGGAGGGGTGTATGTATAGTGTATGGTGGGGGGAGGGGGGTGTATGGTGTGGGGGAGGAGAGGTGAGAGTACTTTGAAAACCTGACAATGAAAAAACTTACCTTACAAGCTTGGCTGCAGTCCCAGCGCCATCTCTGCACACATTCCAGAGCAGCAGGGAATGGGGAGGGTCCGCCCACCTCCTTGTCCCTTCTACAGCCAGCCAGAGGATTGGAGGAGAGCACCATGGAGGTTCCGCCCACCTCCTTGTACCTTCTGCAGCCAGCCAGGGGATTGGAGGAGAGCACAATGGAAGCTCCGCCTCTGCCTCTGCCTCTGTGTCCCGACTCCCGTCCTGTACTCAGAATCTCAGACAGCTAAACAGGAGCAGAAATTAAAAAGCGCTACGCTGCTGCAGACCCCGAAATTGAGGAGACACGTCCGCGCAGGAAGGGAGCCACTGATGGGTCTGAAATGAATAATGTGCCGGGTCTCAGGTGGTCAGAGACCCGGGCACATGTTTCAAAACCCGTACTGTCCGGGTGAATCCCGGACAGGTGGCAACCCTAGCTGTTACTACTAGGTCCACAAAAGTCCTTTTCAGGACTGGTATGGTAAAGTAGTACAGGAAAGAGTTTTGAGTGCTATTCAAGTTATTGTTCCAGCAGCCTGTGTTTTGTCAGTTTAAATATGGACAGGCAGGAAGCTGTGTGTGAGGCAGTGAGGGACAGTCAGTTTAATCAGTAGCTGTTACTATTAGGTCCACAAAGGTTCTTTTCAGGACTGGTATGGTAATAGGCTTGTACACGTATAATATTCTTTCTTCCAAATATAGAAAGAATATTATACTTGACTGCTGCCCTTTTGCTGCAGTAGTCCTTTATCAGTATAGGGACTGAGGTACAGTCTGCTAATAATTCACAACCTACTTGTTCCACAAAGGTCCTTATAAGGACTGGTAAAGTATAGGGTACTACAGTACATAGGGTTGAGTGAGGTACAGTCTGCTATTCCTTAAGGACTGGTATAGGTCCACAATATATAGGGTTGAGGTGCACTACTGCTGACTGCTGACTGCTGCCCTTCTGCTGCAGCAGTCCTTTATCAGTATAGGGACTGAGGTACAGTCTGCTAATCCCTAGCTACTAGTTCCACAAAGGTCCTTAAGGACTGGTATAGGTGTACTATTTGGTGTGTAGTATATAGTTGTGTAATACACGTATAAAATACTTGCACATACTTGACTTCCTCCTGGGGCTGCTTATTATGAGGGGCTCCCACCATCCCTGTGCTGTGCTGACTTCCTCCTGGGGCTGTACCTCTGCTGTGCATATTATGAGGGGCTCCCACCATCCCTGTGCTATGCTCATTATGAGGGGCTCCCACCATCCCTGTGCTATGCTCATTATGAGGGGCTCCCACCATCCCTATGCTGTGCTGACTTCCTCCTGGGGCTGCTTATTATGAGGGGCTCCCACCATCCCTGTGCTGTGCTGACTTCCTCTTGGGGCTGTACCTCTGCTGTGCATATTATGAGGGGCTCCCACCATCCCTGTGCTATGTTCATTATGAGGGGCTCCCACCATCCCTGTGCTATGCTGACTTCCTCCTGGGGCTGCTTACGGTGCAGGTGTCAGTGCTGTATATCACGGTGCTGGTGTCAGTGCTGTATATCACGGTGCTGGTGTGAGTGCTTTATGTCATGCTGCTGATGTCAGTGCTCTCTATCACGGTGCTGGTGTCAGATCACTCTATCACGGTGCAGGTGTCATTGCTGTATATCACGCTGCTGATGTCAGTGCTGTATATCACTGTGCTGGTGTCAGTGCTGTATATCATGGTGCTGGTGTCAGTGCTTTATGTCACGCTGCTGATGTCAGTGCTCTCTATCACGGTGCTGGTGTTAGTGCTGTATATCACGGTGCAGTTGTCATTGCTGTATGTCACGCTGCTGATGTCAGTGCTCTCTATCACAGTGCTGGTGTCAGATCACTCTATCACATGCAGGTGTCATTGCTGTATGTCACGCTGCTGATGTCAGTGCTGTATATCATGGTGCTGGTGTCAGTGCTGTATATTCAGGTGCTGGTGTCAGTGCTTTATGTCACGCTGCTGATGTCAGTGCTCTCTATTACGGTGCTGGTGTCAGATCACTCTATCACGGTGCAGGTGTCATTGCTGTATGTCACGCTGCTGATGTCAGTGCTGTATATCAGGGTGCTGGTGTCAGTGCTGTATATCACGGTGCTGGTGTCAGTGCTTTATGTCACGCTGCTGATGTCAGTGCTCTCTATCATGGTGCTGGTGTCAGATCACTCTATCACGGTGCAGGTGTCATTGCTGTATGTCACGCTGCTGATGTCAGTGCTCTCTATCACGGTGCTGCTGTCAGTGCTGTATATCACGGTGCTGGTGTCAGTGCTTTATGTCATGCTGCTGATGTCAGTGCTCTCTATTACGGTTCTGGTGTCAGATCACTCTATCATGGTGCAGGTGTCATTGCTGTATATCACGCTGCTGATGTCAGTGCTGTATATCACGGTGCTGCTGTCATTGCTGTATATCACGGTGCTGGTGTCAGTGCTGTATATCTCGGTGCTGGTGTCAGTGCTGTATGTCACGCTGCTGATGTCAGTGTTGTATATCACGGTGCTGGTGTCAGTGCTGTATATCACGGTGCTGGTGTCAGTGCTTTATGTCACGCTGCTGATGTCAGTGCTCTCTATCACGGTGCTGGTGTCAGATCACTCTATCACGGTGCAGGTGTCACTGCTGTATGTCACGCTGCTGATGTCAGTGCTCTCTATCACGGTGCTGGTGTCAGATCACTCTATCACGGTGCAGGTGTCATTGCTGTATATCACGGTGCTGGTGTCAGTGCTGTATATCTCGGTGCTGGTGTCAGTGCTGTATGTCACGCTGCTGATGTCAGTGTTGTATATCACGGTGCTGGTGTCAGTGCTGTATATCACGGTGCTGGTGTCAGTGCTTTATGTCACGCTGCTGATGTCAGTGCTCTCTATCACGGTGCTGGTGTCAGATCACTCTATCACGGTGCAGGTGTCACTGCTGTATGTCACGCTGCTGATGTCAGTGCTCTCTATCACGGTGCTGGTGTCAGATCACTCTATCACGGTGCAGGTGTCATTGCTGTATGTCACGCTGCTGGTGATCATCTCCTGCACCCTCTTCTTTGCCTACCCTGACCTTCCCTCTCCTCCATTGCCTTCATGCGCTCCACAGTCCTGAATTGTTACAACAATTTCACATATAAAAAAAGAATGCTTGTAGTTGTCGATCCCAGATTCACCTCATACATGTGTTATGTCATTGGCCATGTGGTGGGACTATGTTTGCACAGCTAGTAATTATTTTGTGGCTGCAAATTTGACCTGTAGGTTTGTAAAGTTCACCTCCCATTGAAGTCAATGGGGCCCGCCATGAACGTTACAGTTCACGAACTATCAGCCGCGTTTGCGGTTCGCGTTCGCGAAACGTCCCGTCGGAAGTTCGTTCATCACTATAGTGCAGGTGTCATTGCTGTATGTCACGCTGCTGATGTCAGTGCTCTCTATCACGGTGATGGTGTCAGATCACTCTATCATGGTGCAGGTGTCATTGCTGTATGTCACGCTGCTGATGTCAGTGCTGTATATCATGGTGCTGGTGTCAGTGCTTTTTTTTTAAATGTATATTTATTGAGAAAAAGGTTTTTGTAAAACAGATAAATTTGTACATTCCGATACAAATAATCAAAATTGACAATGTAACAGTAACAAAGAAAACCGCCGCAGGCGGGGTATAAAACGTTAACAGTTTAATACAGCATGTCAAAAGGTAAGGGGAAAAGGACACACCACGAATCTGCCAATAAGGATATGTAAATAGACCAAAAGACGTATTTATATTTGCGGGAGGGGTCGTGGAGTATGAATCCCCAGTTCAAACCCGAGAAAAACATTTCCAAGAGTAAAAAGCCATAAATTAAGGTGTCGTCTCAGGGTTAAACGTGGAATTGTCCCACCTGTCCCATATTTTAGAAAACTTAGGTAGAGAGTCTTGTACCAGCGCAGTCATACGTTCCATCCTGCGTATGTACGCAATGGCAGAAATTAGCTGCGGCTGGGACGGAGGGGAGGGGGACAGCCAAAGAGCCGGGATCACTCTCTTAGCAGCTAGGAGAATATAGGCTGTCAGCTTCTTGGCGTGCTTAGATAACTCCGCGATAGGTAAGCCTAACAAATAGTGTTTAGGGTCTAACGGGATATCTACCTCTAAAACAGATTGTAGTAGAGATTGGACCATAGACCAAAAAGGTATAATCAAAGGGCAGCTCCAGAAAATATGGTAATGGGTGCCCTCATCTCTGAGGCATCTCCAACACAGTTTAGATATGGAATGATCATATTTATATAACATTTCAGGGGTCTTATACCAAAACATTAGTATCTTATAGGCTGTCTCTCTCTGCTCCACACATCTGGAGACTTTGGAAGTAGAAGTCCAAATGTCCTGCCATTGAGAAATGGTTAAGGGGGGCGGTAAAATTGTAGCCCATCTCCTCATGTAAAGATGTGTTTCCGTGGTGGGTGAGGTTGAATTGTGGAGGACACTATATATAGAGGATATAAGTCCTTTCTGGCATGGACCTTGGGAGCACAAAGTTTCAAAGGTGTTAGGGTTGGCCAAAGTCAGGGCAGGAGATCTGGAGTGGAAATAATGTTTAAATTGAATGTATGAAAAAAAGAGTCGCTCTGGAATGTCATATTTATCCTGAAGCTCAGGAAAGGATAGGAGTTTACGAGATACCGGATGCACCAGATGGCGAAGTTGGAAAACGCCAGACCTATACCAAGGAAACATGTTCTTCACCGAGAGGCTGTCAGGCATATCTGGATTAAAAATGACATTCAACAGGGGTGAGCATGGAGAAGAGAGAGAGAACCGTTTGTGACACTGTTTCCATATGGAGAGAGTAAAAAGCATCGGTCCAAGGCATATGCGCCTAATCTGAGCCATAGAGGAGGTCAGATCAGACCACAGCATGGAGCAGGGATGGACAGGAGTGACCACACTCATTTCTAGCTCTGACCATCTACTGGTAGCAAAATACGACGACCAGGAGACAGCCGCCAGAAGGTGTGCTGCATAGTAGTACTTCACTATATCGGGGGCTCCCAGTCCTCCATGGGACCATGGAGCAAAAACCACTGTTTGGGCTATCCTATGCAATTTATTTCCCCATATAAATTTAGCAAAGGCTCTCTGAATATTCCTAAGCTGAGGCATAGAGATAGCAACTGGTAATGTTTCAAAAAGATATAAAAACTTAGGGAGTATGGCCATTTTCAATACGTTAATCCTGCCCAGAAGAGATAGGGGACATGACGACCAACTTCTGAGCAGTCTGTGCGTTTCCGCTATTAAAGATATATAGTTAGCTTCATAGAGGGAGCTGTACTTGGCGGTCAGGTTAATGCCGAGGTATTTGAGGGAAATGGGGCACCAACGATAGGGGTATGTGGATTCCAAGGAAGCTTGAAGCGTGGGGGGAAGTGTCAGTGCTTTATGCTAAGCTGCTGATGAAAAATTCAGCTGATGATGCTGAAAAAAAAATGTGTGTGTTGCCCTAGTGGGCTTCTATTGGTGAGTCATACTGGTTTAACTTAATACTCCAATATTAATGTGCCTTTGGCATTATAGTTGTTTCTTGACCTCCTTGTTATTATAATTCTGCATTTTATCTTTTATAGATGTTTTGGTTGACGCCTCCTGAAGAAGCGGCACTGGCCACAAAACTAGTTGAGGTTCACATCTATACCAACATCATTGTGCCTCTACGTACCTGTGGGGGTTATTATTAAGGATTTTTAACTGTATTGTTATTATGATCTTTGCAACAATTGCTTTGATGTTCTTGTTGTGATTTATGCATTTTTTTGCATATTTTGTAATAAATGCTATATTTATTAATGTCATATTGTGTAATTGGGTACCGTGATAGTTTGATTCACCTTTGGTGATTAAGGGCAATCTTTGGAGTAGCCCTTGTCCAATCCCTTCTTTCTCCTCACTGTACTACTAAGGAAGGTGTATGGTGCATGCGTGAGTGTTAGCGCTACTGGCACTAATCTGACGCTGCCTGGGGTGACGCAGACCCTAACTGACACTAAAACCTAACTTATTTCACCCTCCAGGCAATCAGGGTGTTAAAACTTTATTAGGTAAAATACGGCACATGCTCGGATGCTATAAAGAGCAAACTAACCAGCATCACCTATAACACTTATATGGTGATCACTGGTTACAGGGGGTGAAACGGTTAACTAGGGGGCATTCAGGAGGTTAAAACCTTTATTATGTAATATATGGGGGTACCTGAGGCTAAAAAACCTGACGGTGAAACTAATTGGCTAACTAGCATCATCAGTGACACAAATATAGCAATCGAATTAGTGACACTGGCGACAGGTGGTGAAAGGGTTAACCAGGGGGTTAAAAACTTTATTGGGTAGTATATATGGCCACATCTTCCATAACCCAGCTTTTCGCTGATGGCTGAATAAAGGCCTATTTTGCATAGAATTCAATTGAATTAAATAAATGATTTAATTCAATTGGACCAATTTCCCTGGAATATTGTTTAAGTACACTTGAAATTCCCATCTCAGAGAAATTCAAACTCACTCAAATTAGGCACTTCCTCAACTATATCTGATCAGATAAGACTGAACCCCCTAATGCCACCCCCTATGAACAATGGTGCTCCAATTTCACGGATCAGAGAGGAGTTATCTCAATGATCTATTCCTAACTGGCATGTAGAGATGACATACCTCCTTACGTAGCAGTCTGCCTATGTGTGTGTGTGTGGGAGGTACTCATACCCCCTCGCAAGAGGCAGAAGGCTAACCAAGTTGCCTAGTTAGGTACAGGTTTATGAACATAGTTGTGAACCAATGCATCTTCTTGACTCTTCTAGGCTACACATAACTGCAGCTCCTCTGTTCTGAGCTGGAAGTTGATAGCTACCAGAGAAGAGCCAGGGGGGCAGCGACCTATGGTTTTGTGCTCCACAATAGACACTGCACACCCACAGATTGATGCCAGGGGGTGGTGTGTTGGTGTATGCACGGGTTCAGGTTCAGGATGTCCAATTGGTCACCCAGACATTTACTAGAGTTCAGGCTCTTTTGATCCCTGGCTCATGGGATAAGTTCACATATATTCACAGAGGTAACTCCTATTGCTCCAAGCTGATATTGTTTAAATGCGGTGTGACACGCTATCCATTGCCTCCAAACAGATCAGCTGGCGAAAGGTTATCGTTGTGGAGAATTGCGTCCGGCCAGCGCCCCCCACTGTGATATGCCTAATTGTGCTGTACTTTTGTAAGTGCATTTCTTATTTCATTTTTATTATTCTTAATAAAACGTTTTTACACTATTTGGAGCGTTTTTCTCCTCCCTTTTATGGTGGACCGGTCATTGCTAAGTATTGGAGCCTGAATGAATTATGATTTAGCTTATGGGCGGAGCCTATGGACGTTTGAGGGATGTATATGGCCTGGTTTGACCTTTCAGAGCATATTGTTTAAGAACATCTGGTAAGGAGCTAATCCTCACTTCCGGTGGTGGTGCACTATAATACACGCTGAGATGTTGAACAGGAGATTGAGAATTTAAATCACATTTGACACGTGGTGATTTTAGAGTTCCTATGGACTTTTTTTCAATAATCCAATAATTGGACACTTTATTATCTAGTTTTTTTTGTTTCGCTTATTTTTGTTTTGCTATTTTGCCTTTTTTCATGTTGTTGTATATACAGATATGCCACTGTTTTGCACTTATTGAGTTAAGGGTGTAGATGTTGTTATTTTACATACATTGTACATACATTGTATATACAGATATGCTACTGTTTTGCACTTATTGAGTTAAGGGTGTAGATGCTGTTATTTTACACTATTTATAATAGATCTATTATGTATTTCTGCTGGTGATGCACATCATAAATTTCACACTAACTTATATATTTTTTAATTTTTCACATATTTTAGGTATGAGGTATTAATACACTTCCCGATATTGCAATACAATTTTGTAGTTGTTAAATTTCCCTTAGGGGAAGCACATAACCTAAGTTCACACTTAGGACAGCGCTGTTCTTTCTTGGGGTCACTTTTTTTGAGTATATAACTTTTGGTATATAGCAGAACTGCAGCAGTATTTGATGTGTGCACATTTTTTTTATTGTAGGTGGTAGCGCGATTTTTTTCCCCCTGTTTTACTTCCTCAACTATATCTGATCAGATAAGACTGAACCCCCTAATGCCACCCCCTATGAACAATGGTGCTCCAATTTCACGGATCAGAGAGGAGGTATCTCAATGATCTATTCCTAACTGGCATGTAGAGATGACATACCTCCTTACGTAGCAGTCTGCCTATGTGTGTGTGTGTGGGAGGTACTCATACCCCCTCGCAAGAGGCAGAAGGCTAACCAAGTTGCCTAGTTAGGTACAGGTTTATGAACATAGTTGTGAACCAATGCATCTTCTTGACTCTTCTAGGCTAAACATAACTGCAGCTCCTCTGTTCTGAGCTGGAAGTTGATAGCTACCAGAGAAGAGCCAGGGGGGCAGCGACCTATGGTTTTGTGCTCCACAATAGACACTGCACACCCACAGATTGATGCCACGGGGTGGTGTGTTAGTGTATGTACGGGTTCAGGTTCAGGATGTCCAATTGGTCACCCAGACATTTACTAGAGTTCAGGCTCTTTTGATCCCTGGCTCATAGGATAAGTTCACATATATTCACAAAGGTAACTCCTATTGCTCCAAGCTGATATTGTTTAAATGCCTAATGCTGTTTTCCATCCTACAATGTAGCGACAATGTCAACTGACGCATTATAACCTGATTGTAAATTGTCTTATTCTTTGAAAGAGAAAAACAAATTTTGTGAGGGTGTTTTGGCCATAAATTTAGCTTAAAGTCTCAGATCAGTATTTAGTAATGATGGAAATGGAATGGAAATTTAGTTGAGAAACCAGCTCCTTTCCTGGTTTGGGTAAGGTAATAATATTCGCAGATAACATTCCAGATGGGAATTTGCCTGAGGACATAGCAGCTTTAAATGTTTGACACAAGTAGGAAGCTAGGATTTGGGAAAAAAAAATTAATACTCAGCTGAAAAGCCATCAGGGCCTGGAGCTTTGCCATTAAGAAGTGTTGATTATTTGTATGATTTCTTTGACAGTGAATGGAGCATTAAGAACCGCAAGGTGGTTGTCAGATAGTTTAGGATCTGAGGGCTATTTTACTGAGGGGTCATCTTTTAAATTATAAAGTGTTTCATACTCAGCAAGCCGAGGTTCCTGACCTGCCTATTCCACACCATCCTTCCTCTGAAGTGCAGCCGATAGCCGCAAATGCAAAGAGTCATCCCAGCTGAAGAAATTACAGCATTTATTCCTGTTGATGGGCCGGAGCCCTATCCAAGAGGGTGCTGACGGTGACTTTCTGGCTCTCTCTAAGCATCAGCGAGCCTGGGCTCACAGGGGGCTCTGTACACTGCTCACCCGATGCCTCCACACCATTCTCCTGCTACCTGACAATATCCAGAACCTGCAGAGCGCCTCACCCCTGCAGCACTAAGGTGAACACATGTGATGAATCCCTAAATGACACCAGAGATCTTGCCGAAATGATCAACACCTTTCCCACCACTAACCAGCCAATATCAGACACTACATTAAAAGACATTCTGGTCTCCCCCCGCAGCTCCCTGGATGTTGATATGATGGACTGCATGAGAAGTTTTAAAGCAGAAGAAGGTGAGCTGGGAGAGAGAGTTGACCATATTTAGAAGAAAATGGGGGAGTATGCTACCTCTTCGGTAGATGCCCACAATGACCAGTCTGAATAGGTGACATGGCTTAGGGCCAAGGTGGCCGATCTCGAGGACAAGTCACGTAAGAACAATGTTAAGATCCATGGAATCCCTGAAACTACACAACCTGCACAACTGCAGCAATATGCACGTGACCTCATGAAAGCCTACCTGCCTACATTGTCTGATTCAGACTTCAATGTAGACAGAATCCACGCTTGCCCAAACCTTCACATCTTCCGGATAATATTCCAAGAGATGTTTTGGGCCAAAATCGGTAGGAAAAAAATCAGACAGATTTTGTCATCGGAATGTCCGACCGTGTGTACAGGGCATTAATGTGTATGCACCCAATACCCATCAACTTTGTTTCATGAAAAGACTGTTTGGCAAAATTGCAACAACCAAGAAAGGCGGTCTGATCATGTGTGGGGACTATACCATTACAGTGGACTATAAAGTGGACAGTGCTACTAGATCTAAACCCACTCTGCAACCTTTACTCCACACTGAGGATGTATACGATGTCTGGAGATGTTAACACTCCAATGAATGTGATTACACCTTCCAGCCCCCCAGACGTAATTCATACTCGCTCATTGATCTGATTTTTGTAGATAGGATTTTGTTGCAGGCAGTATCCTCCTCCACCATACATGACATTTTGTGGTCTGACCACACACCTGTCTCCATAATGATGAGGAAGGAGAATACTCCAGGTCCTACTTGTGTGTGGCACTATAGAACTCATTCTTGTGGCTTACATAACTAACCACTTGAAGGAATATTTTGCACTTAATACTGAATTGTGTCCAACCCCTCTAAAGTATGGTGCAAGGCTTTTATTAGAGGGTTCCTTTTACAATTAAGCTCACAGGTAAAAAGACAAAGAACACAAGTTAGACAGACTGCTTGCAGATATTAAGACCCTAGAAACTCAAAATAAAGACACAGCAACTGCTGCACTAGCAAACAATATAACTAAGCTTCACTCTGATCCCAGGCGCCTGCGTATAGACCAATAAGACAAACACATTACTTTCTAAAATTGGCACATTACACATCTGGTAACCGCGCTGGCAAATTCCTGGCACAAAGATTCAAAGAACAGAAGTCACAAATGAAAATTCACAATTTAATTAATGCAAGACATAAAAGTAAAATTCTTAACCCAAAAGATATAGAAAATTCCTTTGCTGAATATTACTCTTCATTATATAACTTAGTAATGTTTGCCAAACCTGCACTGAACTGAACCCAGGTATGTTCGGCTCATCACTAGAGATGACATGCTGTTTGAAACACATGTGTGGAATATATTAAATCCATAAATACTTCCCTGTAACTGCTAATGACATCCTATTAAATTTGTAATAAAATACAGTTATAAAAACAGTCATTTCCAACCACTGCAGTGATATATATAACAAGTCTTTCCGCTCAATGCATTTCATGGACATGGTCCTCTTCATCAGGAGATAGCAGACTTGGATTGCTGCCATCTAAATAAAGTTACAAAATGTATCTTAAATAATCATATCAATATAGCACATTTCCATACATCATGCCATAACTTCTCCCCAAAGACTGCAACATGTACCCAGATATTCCTCACAGTTCATTTATATATGGGACAGGGGGTCCCAACCACAGCAGTGGTTGGAAATTACTGTTTTATAACTGTATTTTATAACATGTTATGAATTTTGCTAAAACATTGTGCCTCAAAAGTCCCACAATTTTTACTATAGTCATAGTTTCGATATACCAGATTTAGGGATGTGGCATGCAAATTGAATTATCTTCAATCAATGTGACCTTGCTGATTAGGCTCAGTCAGTACACGCATTGGACCCTTTAAACTGTTCAGTGGTAAATCCGGATTCCTGTGGTGGCCACACTCTGTGCTTCAATATGGCAATGGAGTCCCTTTTGTGCCTCAGTAATATCAATAGAAAAAGGAGGACTTCATAGTATAGTATGTTAAAACTTTTATTATCAACACAGTAAAAAATCCCTTGTAGGGTACTCACATTTGCATGGTGTGTCAGGGTGCCACTCTAAAATCGCATAAAGCCAAGCTGTAGCGGCTGATATCAGGGTGGTATGCTGATTGTCCTTAGTGGAAGGGGACAGGACAGAACGCTAATTAGTGCACCCACTAAGGACGACGATCAGCATACCACCCTGATATCAGTCGCTACAGCTTGGTTTTATGCAATTTTAGAGTGTAGAGTGAGGCCGCATACACACGGGCGGATTGTCTGCCCAACTTAGTCCGCTGAACCGTGTTTCAGCGGACAATCCGCTCGTGTGTGGGCTTCAGCGGATTTTTTCAGCGGACAGTCTGACGGACTAAGTCTTTCGGAATTTCCGTAATTTTGTCCGTCCAAACTTGGTTTCAGCGGACAGTCCGCTCGTGTGTAGGCAAGTTGGACGGACTAAGTATGGCGCATGCTCAGAAAGGATTTACACGCCGAAGGTTGCATTGCAGTGTATTGGACGTCGAATTTCTAGTCCCGCCGTACGTGCCGTACACGTCATTGCGCAAGCTTTCGGCGGACTGTCTGCTCATCGTGTGTGGTCAAGTCCGTTCATTCAAAAGTTGAACGGACTGTCTGTTGGATTGTCTGAAGAACTTAGTTGGGCAGACAATCCGCCCGTGTGTACGCGGCCTTAGGCCGCATACACACGGGCGGACTGTTCGCCCAACCTTGTCCGCTGAACAGTGTTTGGGCGGACAGTCCGCTCGTGTGTGGGCTTTCAGCGGACAGTTTCAGCGGACAGTTGGACGGACAAAGTCTTTCGGAAATTCCGAAAAACTGTCCGCTGAAACTGTGTTTGAGCGAACAGTCCGCCCGTGTGTGGGCCTGTTCGCTGTACTTTCGAAATGAGCGGACTGTTCCCGCTCGGAAAGTCCGCCCATTTCGAGCGCGTGTACAGGTAGGCGGGGCCCGCGAAGGAGACGTCGCGGGCTCCGCCGCCTGGAATGGGCTTAAAGGGGAACCCCAACGCCGAAAAAAATCGGCGTGGGGGTTCCCCCAAAGTCCACACCAGACCCTTGTCCGAGCACGCTACCCGGCCGGCCAGGAAAGGGGGGCGAGCGAGCGCGCCCCCCCTCCTGAGCCGTACCAGGCCGCGTGCCCTCAACATGGGGGGGTGCCTTGGGGAAGGGGGGGCCGCGCGGCCCCCCCACCCCAAAGCACCTTGTCCTCATGTTGATGAGGACAAGGGCCTCTTCCCGACAACCCTGGCCGTTGGTTGTCGGGGTCTGCGGGCGGGGGGCTTATCGGAATCCGGGAGCCCCCTTTAAGAAGGGGGCCCCCGGATACCGGCCCCCCACCCTATGTGAATGAGTATGGGGTACTACCCATTCACCTGTGAAATAAAGTACAAAAAAAAACACAACACAGGGAAAAAATATTTTATTGCACAGCTCCGGGGGGTCTTCCGTCTTCGGGGGTCTTCTCGCCAGACTCCTCCGCTATCTGTGTGTAGCTCTTTTACTAGCGGAGGAGTCCGGCTTTCTTCCTCCCCGCCGCCGGCCTCTTCTCCCGACTTCGGGGGTCTTGTCCCCCTCTTCGGTTCTTCTGCCGGGCCACCGCGCCTTCTTGTAGCTCTTTTACAGGCGGTGGCCCGGTCTTCTGTCGCCGCTGCCTTCCGTTCTTCTGTCGCCGCCTTCGGTTCTTCTGCCGGGCCACCGCGCCTTCTTGTAGCTCTTTTACAGGCGGTGGCCCGGTCTTCTGTCGCCGCTGTCGTCGCCGCCGCCGCCGCCTTCCGTTCTTGTTCTTCTTCTTGTTCTTCTTCTTCTTCTCCTGGAGATGTTGACTCGACGAGCTCTCCGGCCGGAATGCCAGGGCCGCGCTGTGCGGTCACTTATATAGTGACAATGGGGCGGTGTCACATGGTATATGTCACATGGGTTGGTCACATGGTGACCCCGCCCCCTTACGATGTCATAGTCCCCATGTGACATCAACCCATGTGACCAACCCATGTGACATATACCATGTGACACCGCCCCATTGTCACTATATAAGTGACCGCACAGCGCGGCCCTGGCATTCCGGCCGGAGAGCTCGTCGAGTCAACATCTCCAGGAGAAGAAGAAGAAGAACAAGAAGAAGAACAAGAACGGAAGGCGGCGGCGGCGGCGGCGACGACAGCGGCGACAGCGGCGACAGAAGACCGGGCCACCGCCTGTAAAAGAGCTACAAGAAGGCGCGGTGGCCCGGCAGAAGAACCGAAGGCGGCGACAGAAGAACGGAAGGCAGCGGCGACAGAAGACCGGGCCACCGCCTGTAAAAGAGCTACAAGAAGGCGCGGTGGCCCGGCAGAAGAACCGAAGAGGGGGACAAGACCCCCGAAGTCGGGAGAAGAGGCCAGCGGCGGGGAGGAAGAAAGCCGGACTCCTCCGCTAGTAAAAGAGCTACACACAGATAGCGGAGGAGTCCGGCGAGAAGACCCCCGAAGACGGAAGACCCCCCGGAGCTGGTCAATAAAATATTTTTTCCCTGTGTTGTGTTTTTTTTTGTACTTTATTTCACAGGTGAATGGGTAGGGGTACATTGTACCCCATACTCATTCACATAGGGTGGGGGGCCGGTATCCGGGGGCCCCCTTCTTAAAGGGGGCTCCCGGATTCCGATAAGCCCCCCGCCCGCAGACCCCGACAACCAACGGCCAGGGTTGTCGGGAAGAGGCCCTTGTCCTCATCAACATGGGGACAAGGTGCTTTGGGGTGGGGGGGCCGCGCGGCCCCCCTTCCCCAAGGCACCCCCCCATGTTGAGGGCACGCGGCCTGGTACGGCTCAGGAGGGGGGGCGCGCTCGCTCGCCCCCCTTTCCTGGCCGGCCGGGTAGCGTGCTCGGACAAGGGTCTGGTGTAGACTTTGGGGGAACCCCCACGCCGATTTTTTTCGGCGTTGGGGTTCCCCTTTAAGCCCATTCCAGGCGGCGGAGCCCGCGACGTCTCCTTCGCGGGCCCCGCCTACCTGTACACGCGCTCGAAATGGGCGGATTTGCCTCCTCCTTACGTGGGCGAGTCCGTTCATTTCAAAAGTTGAGCGAACTGTTTGGCAAACAGTTTGCTGAAACAGTCCGCTCGTGTGTGGGCAAGTCCGCTCATGCAAATTTTGAGCGGACTGTTTGCCGAAACTGTTTGACGAACAAGGTTGGGCAAACAGTCCGCGCGTGTGTACGCGGCCTTAGAGTATATATATATATATATATATATATATATATATATATATATATATATATTTTTTTTTTTTATAAGGATTTTATAGTTTGGTTTACCATTATATTGGTTTAAGGATTTTATTGATTGCTTTTTTTTCACCATATGGACGTTTTATCATATCCCGCATTAAAGCACTTTATTTGGAATATTGTATGTATTTTAGCACGTTATCACTTTATTGCTGTTATATAGCACTTTTTTTTTCGTTTCACTATTTGGATTTTAAGTTTGAAAGCACAGCATACTTTAGAATATTGAATGATCTTTGCATGATTTATGGGACATGTGCAACACTAGCTGCTGATTCTTAATTATAGTGTCATTTGAGAGACCCGATTTGGGCTTATAGCAAATGGTGGCTCGCAGGACATTACATTGTTTGTCCATCATATGACCTGGTTGGTTGTAGTATGGCAGACTTTTGTGGCACAGCATGGGCAGGACTTATGACTCAGGCCAAGGATACATATAAAACCAATAAACTGCCTAATATACAATTAAATCAATCAGTGGGTAGAATTTGTAAATTGCTGGTTAAAAAAGTCTGGATATTTTGGCATATACAATACTTCAAAAGATATATTCAGGAGAAAATTTGCCCTAGAGGCCTAAGAATACAAATTTTTCCCTAATATATCCCAAATCACAGATCCTCTGAAGCAAAGATGGGAACAAATACTCTCAGATCGTGAACCTCATCAGATAAGATGAGGTTCATGATTGAACACAATCAAAAATAATTAGAAATAATAGACAGCCAAATTAAGGAAATTTTGGACCAACCAAGAAATGGCCTCACTGGGCAACAATGCCTTTTAAAGGAAAAAGAGCTTAAAGTTGTTGCATAGTCTTTTTTACAACTTTTACCTACAGGTAAGCTTATAATAAGGCTTACCTGTAGGTAAAAATAAAAAATCCCCTCAGGGGATTCACGTCTGAAAGTCCGGCAGACGGCGGGCTCTGCCGGCAAGAAATCTCCCGTGCGCATGCACGGGAGTGACGATATCTTGGCTCCGGCCTCTCACAGCACCGGAGCCGCCAAACCCCGGGAGACATGTTCCCTCGGCGTTGATCGCCGAGATGTCGGGGGCCTCGTTCTAAGGTAAGTATTTCACAATGAGCTAGTATGCGGTGCATACTAGCTCAGTATGCCTTTTCCCTTGCAGGTCAGAAAAAAAAAACTCAGCGGGTTTACTACCGCTTTAAGGAATATGTGCAAAAGATGACAGCAGAAACTATAGATGCCAAGGAACGGACATTTGTAAGAGACTCAGTGTCTCTTGGCGAGGGTTCAGCTTACAAGTGGAAAAATGAAATAATAAATAGAGGAGGGGCTCACAGGTAAATAGAAATTACACTGATACTGAAAATGATTCAAACTGCTCTCTATCTTCTGTTTCCTCAGCACAAGCACACGGGACCAGTAGCACGACATTCACCAAATCAATCAGTCACTCAACGATCATGCACAAATCACAATAATGGTGGTGGGTATATTACGGGCAAGAGAGGTGGCACACACAAACGTCCCTTTTCCTCAAAAAAAATCACCAAATGCGGCTGGCCCATTTTTGTTGATGGAATATTCAGCTGTTAGTTATAATCATTCCTCAATGTTCCGTGCTAACATTTGATACAGCCAATGAACAGTTTGAAATTATTCATCAGTCAAAGCATTGCCTCACCAACACAGCAAGATCCCTTATGGGGTGTTGGTGTAGGCAAGAGGTTGAAGTGCCTTTTTTTCTCGATGGTTAAGGAATGCCCAAGGTTTTACATTGCTAATTTGGGTCATTGCATTCTGATTCATTTGTTCTGCAGATCTAGTATGTTTACTGAATTTTACATGATTATACAATGTATACTGATGTTCTATCAACGTGTACTTGGTAACCTGTCCCATGCATTGTATTTGTTGAAAACCTCAATAAAATTATTTGAAAATAAAAAAAATCGCCAAGTGATGAAACACATAAACCCATTTCCAAAAAAGGTAAACACTACTCAAAGCTCTCTAACCAATTATAGTACTCTATCAGCGGTCCCTACTAGCACCAAAAATAGAACAGAATCCACGACTGATATTGAAGGACTATCACCCCTAAGCTCTGGAGCTATAGCTAAAGCTTCAGTGAACCATTCAAAATACAAATATTTTAACCCAGTCCCTAATAAGGACACTGGAGATGGAAAGGAAATCCGCAGCCAGTCTTGTGGATTGCCAGAATCAGAAATAGAGCATCTCAGTGTCTTGAACCTCTCTATGTATATAGTATATAGTATATAGTCAGTAAGATTAAATAAAGACACCAGTCCACCCAGTTCAACCTGAGTGAGTGTCTACAATTATCCCTATCCCTGTACATTGCATACTAAAATCAGTCCCTACTCTCAAGGAGCCCACAAACCAAGGTCCCCATTCATATTACTAGGGCCAATTTAGGACAGGGGCCAATTAACCTACCTGCATGTCTTTGGAGTGTATGATATGTATATCCTTACCAAAAAGGAAGAACAGGTCACAGATAAGTACACTCTAGTTAAAGACCTATATATTTTTTTACTATAAAATTAACCTTTAAATATTTATATGACAAAGACTGAACCGAGAAAGTTGAGAAAAAAATTAGAGGCAGACCAATATCGAGGCTACACAATGGCTGATTTTAGGGCCCTATGCGACCTCCTACAACTGTTAAATGAAAATGAAGAAAAGTAAGAGGCAGCGTCGGAAAAAAACACTCCCCTCCCCTCGATTCCAAAGAAATAGAGAGCATTCAGAAAAGATTTAGACCTAAGTCACAGTAGTTCTGGACAGTCCTGCCCCAGGTCACAACTCCACCTTCCCTCAATACATGAAGGAAACCTTAATCAGAAACAAGTATGCTAAATCAAATAATTCATCATTAAACCAGCCAATAAGAGTGGCAATGTGGTGGTAAAGGACAGAAATTGATATTATGAAATGATGAAATGAGCAAAAAAAATTTCACCAACAGAAATTGGTACCAAAATTTGCCAAATGAATCGCACAAGCCTTTAACTCGGGAGTGATTGACAAGGAGACTTAGGCCGCGTACACACGCGGGGACTGTTCGCCCAACTTTGTCCGTCAAACAGTTTCGGCAAACAGTCCGCTCAAAATTAGCATGGACGGACATGGCCACACACGACGAACGAACAGTTTGCTGAAACCGTGCGCGATGACGTGAACGGCACGTACGACGGGACGAAAAATATGACGTCCTATACACTGCATTATAACTTTCGGCGTGTAAATCCTTTCTGAGCATGCGCGGAACTTAGTTTGACGAACAAGCCTACACACGGGCGGACTGTTCGCTCAAACAAGGTTTCAGCGGACAGTTTTACGGAATTTCCGAAAAACCTTGTTCGTCAAACTGTCCGCTGAAACTGTCCGCTGAAAGCCCACACACGAGCGGACTGTCCGCCCAAACACTGTTCAGCGGACAAAGTTGGGCGAACAGTCCGCGCGTGTGTACGCGGCCTGACAAGTTCCTTGTAGTTAAATAGCCCAAAATACCATTCTTCTACTCGTAACCAACAATCCACAAAGATGTCACTGATCCCCCGGGCCACCTAATAATCTCAGGTATTGGGGTTTACTCTGAATATATATCACTGCAGTGGTTGGAAATTACTGTTTTATTATTGTAGGGCTGTTACTGATTAAAATTTTCGTGTTCGATTAATCGAATTTTTAAAATCGATTAATCAACTAATTTTGATTAATTATAATGCACATACAGATCCAACTACTTTTAGCTGATCTCCTTGCATTGCAACTCCGCATTAGTCAGTGGTAAATATGGTATACACTATATACAATCACCCGACACTAGTTAGTTTCCACAATCCATGACTTAACTTCACAGTTCACATAAATAAGTTTTAAATTGAAACTGTAGCACGGACCCCTGTGCAAACAGGTGGTCATGCAAGCAGGTATAAAAAGGGTTAACACGGACCATAAACTTCTCTCTCGTCTCCTTAGATCTCAGTAAGGAAGCCAGGTTATGGGTAGAAAGAAAAGATCAAGTGCTCACCACTTAAGTATAAGATTACATTTTTGTGTTCAAACACAAACTACTCACATAAAAAAGATAAAAACACAGCATGTAAAGCTGACAATAATGTTAGTTCTGTATGGCAGCAGCGGGTGACGTCTTGCGTAGCTCCTCCCCGTATGTGTTACGTCCAATCAGAACTTCGACGTCACTGGACTCCTCCACCGGAGGAGTCCGGTGATGTCGATGTCCGTGACGTCACTGGATCTCCGACGGAACTCCCTGAAGACCCGGAAGACGGTGGAGAGGTGAGTACTGAAAAAAAGAATTTTGATTGATCAAACAAAATTTACGATGAATCAAGGAATTAATCTTTCATTTCCACAGCCCTACTATATTGCATTGCAAATTTGCTACTAGATGTTTAATTTTAAAATAAATAAAATAAAATTATTAGACACTGTCCGTCAAAAGTCAAAAGTCACACAATTTTTATTATAGTTATAGTTGTCTATAGTGATGGACGAACTTCCGACGGGACGTTTCGCGAACGCGAAACGCGAACGGACACAAACGTTCGCGAAAACGACCGTTCGCCGCGGGCTCCATTGACTTCAATGGGAGGCGAATTTCGCAAACCTTTAGGTCGAATTTGCGGCCACGGGGTAATTATTAGGGGGTAGCACGTAGTCCCACCACCTGGACAATAGCATAATACATGTATGAGGTGAATTTGGGATCGATAACTACAAGCATTTTTTTTTTATTTGGGAAATTGTTCTGACAATTCAGGACTATGGAGCTAATGAAGGCAATGGAGGAGAGGGAAGGTCAGGGACCAGGGTAGGCAAACAAGAGGGTGCAGGAGATACAGAGCACTGACAGCAGCACCGTAATACAGAGCACTGACATCAGCACCGTGACATACAGCGCTGACAGCAGCTCCGTGACATACAGCGCTGACAGCAGCTCCGTGACATACAGCGCTGACAGCAGCTCCGTGACATACAGCGCTGACAGCAGCTCCGTGACATACAGCGCTGACAGCAGCTCCGTGACATACAGCGCTGACAGCAGCACCGTGACATACAGCGCTGACAGCAGCTCCGTGACATACAGCGCTGACAGCAGCTCCGTGACATACAGCGCTGACAGCAGCTCCGTGACATACAGCACTGACAGCAGCTCCGTGACATACAGCGCTGACAGCAGCTCCGTGACATACAGCGCTGACAGCAGCACCGTGACATACAGCGCTGACAGCAGCTCCGTGACATACAGCGCTGACAGCAGCTCCGTGACATACAGCGCTGACAGCAGCTCCGTGACATACAGCGCTGACAGCAGCTCCGTGACATACAGCGCTGACAGCAGCTCCGTGACATACAGCGCTGACAGCAGCTCCGTGACATACAGCGCTGACAGCAGCTCCGTGACATACAGCGCTGACAGCAGCTCCGTGACATACAGCGCTGACAGCAGCTCCGTGACATACAGCGCTGACAGCAGCTCCGTGACATACAGCGCTGACAGCAGCACCGTAAGCAGCCCCAGGAGGAAGTCAGCACAGCACAGGGATGGTGTGATCCCCTCATAATAAGAACCCCCAGGAGGAAGTCAGCACAGCACAGGGATGGTGGGAGCCCCTCATAATAAGAACACCCAGGAGGAAGTCAGCACAGCACAGGGATGGTGGGAACCCCTCATAATAAGCAGCCCCAGTAGAAATATGACACCGCTCAACCTCTTCAAAGAGGAGGGTAGGGGCATATAGTACGGTGTGCTTTTTTGGGTCAGGGAAGTGAGCCAAATGAATTAAGAAGGTCTGTGTGCTTGATTCCAAAAATTGTTTATAGACATATACATGGTCTACTGATCACATGTGTTGAATTCCTCCGAGATCCATGCCTCATTCATTTTTAGAAATGTGAGGTAGTTAACACTGTGGTGAGCTAGGCGAGTACGCTTATCGGTCACAATCCCCCCTGCTGCGCTGAACGTCCTTTCGGACAGGACACTGGATGAGGGGCAAGCCAACAGTTCGATTGCAAATTGGGCAAGCTCTGGCCAGAGGTCAAGCCTGCCCACCCAGTAGTCTAGGGGTTCATCACTCCTCAGAGCGTCCACATCGGCCGTTAACCCAATGTAGTCGGACACCTGACGGTCTAGGCGTTCCCTGATGCTGGATCCGGATGACACCTGTCGATGGGTCGGCTGAAAGAATGACCTCATATCCGAAGTCACCAACACATCTTCAAACCGGCCTCTTCTTGCAGGCGCTGTTGGATTGGTACCCGCAAATCCTTCTCTGGGAGTGGGAATTGCTCCTCTGCCAGCGCACGCAAAAGCAGAATGCAGCATTTCTCGAAGCAAGGCCTGGAAGTGCTGCATTCTGACAGCCCTCTGCGACGGCGGTAACATTTCCGCCATTTTGTGTTTGTACCGGGGGTCTAAGTACGTTGCCACCCAGTACTGGTCCTTGACCCTCATGCTTTTTATACGGGGGTCCCTATTAAAACACTGGAGCATGAAGGCCCCCATTTGCACTAAAGTGGAAGCGGTGTGGTGGCCTGGCTCCTGCTCATCATCCAGGATAATGTCGTCCTCTTCATTCTCCTCTCCCCATCCTCGCACAACAGGGATCCCAGAAAGGTTTAAAGCATGCTCTTCTTGCTCCTGCTCATCCGCCCCGGCACCATCCTCCTCTGACTCCTCATCAGACTCCTGTTGTTGACTTGTCTCAGATAGAGTAGCCCCCCCTGGGAATTCATCCAGCATTGCGACTTCCTCATCTTCCCGCTCCTGCTCCTCCACAGCCTGATCAATGACACGACGCAATGCACGCTCCAGAAAGAAGGCATAAGGTACCATGTCACTGATGGCGCCATGGCTGCGACTGACCAGTTTGGTGATCTCCTCAAATGGCCGCAGAAGTCTGCATGTGTCGCGCATGAGCAGCCACTGGCGCGGTGAAAAAAAACCCAGCTCCCCAGAACCGTTTCTTTCGCAGAGTTCATACAGGTAGACGTTAACTGCACGTTTCTGCTGGAGCAGCCTATCAAGCATATAGAAGGTTGAGTTCCATCGCGTCGGGCAATCGCAAATAAGACGTCTGACCGGCAGATGGTGTCGCCGCTGAATGTCAGCAAGGCGAGCCATGGCCGTGTAAGATCTTCTGAAATGGGCCGAGATTTTCCTTGCCTGCCGCAAGATGTCCTGGACCCCAGGGTATTTGACAAGGAATCGCTGCACGACCAAGTTTAAGACGTGTGCCATGCACGGCACGTGCGTGATTTTGCCCTGTTTCAATGCGCTAAGCAGATTGGCACCGTTGTCACACACCACTTTACCAACTGTCAAATTGAGCGGTGTTAGCCACTCATCTGCCTGTGAACGCAAAGCTGAAAGGAGTGCCGGGCCAGTGTGGCTCTTTGCTTCCAGGCACAACAGACGCAGCACGGCATGGCAACGTCTCACCTGGCATGTGGAATAGGTTCTGGGGAGCTTGGGCGGTGCAGTGGAAGAGACGCTAGCAGCGGAAAAGGAGGAGGCAGCTGAGGAGGAGAGGGAGGAGGATGGAGTAGGAGGAGGAGAAGAAGAGTCAGGCCTGCATGCAATCCGTGGCGGTAAAACCAAATCTACACGGGTGCCACGGGTTACATGCTTGACGGCCGTCAGAAGGTTCACCCAGTGGGCAGTAAAACTGATATACCTTCCCTGCCCGTGTTTGCTAGACCACGTGTCTGTGGTCAGATGTATCTTGGCACCGACACTGTGTGCCAGAGATACATTCACTTGCCGCTGAACATGGCCATATAGCTCTGGGATGCCCTTCTCTGAGAAATACTTCCTTCCTGGGACCTTCCATTGTGGTGTTCCAATGGCCACAAATTTGCGAAAGGCCTCCGAGTCCACCAGTTTATATGGCAGTAGTTGGCGGGCTATGAGTTCTGACAAGCCAGCCGCCAACCGTTGGGCAAGAGGGTTATCCGGCGTCATCATTTTTTTACGCTCAAACATTAGGCCCACGGAAGCCTGCCTTTTTGCAGAAAAATGTGAGCTTGGCGTGATGGAAGGTGGAGTGGAGGACAATTGTGAGGAGAGAGGAGAAGGAGAAGTAGAAGACGAGGCTGGACGGTGAGAGCCTGCAGTGTGGCTTTGTGTGTTCCGTTGCTCCCACTGGGCTCGGTGATGGCTGCTCATGTGCCTTCTTAAGGCGGTCGTCCCTAGGTGAGTATTGGGCTTACCGCGACTAACGCGTTGACTGCAAAGATTGCAGATGGCAACGCTATTGTCAGCAGCGGACACGTTAAAAAAAGCCCACACTGCGGAGCCATGTGCCGGTGTCCTGGGAGCGCCAGATGTGACCGTACATGGTCGATGACTCGCTCCTGATACATTTGCAGTCTGCTTTGTCCCTGCTGTGCAATGTAAGTCATTGCTGCTTCTCCTCCCTATCTGCTGGTCCATATCTCCCTCTGAACTCCCCTCCTCTTCCTCTCTTGTGGGCACCCACGTGACATCACTAGACACGTCATCATCAACGTCACCTTCCCCACCGCTATAAGTAGAGTAGGCAGCAACACCGGGGACCAACCTCCTCCTTGGGCTGATCTGGGTACTGGCGTCAGACTGCTGAGTAGCGCTTGTTGCTACCTCCTCTTCCTGATCCAATACCAAGAGTGGCTGCGCATCAGAAATGTCCTCTTGATATGGATCGGAAAATAATTCCAGTGACTCAAGCGGAAGGTATGTGGTGGTGGTGGTGGTGGTCGTGTTGTTGGTGGTAGTGTCTTTGGGGGTGCACATAGCAGAGAGTGAAGAAGAGGGTGCAGATCGAGAGGATGAGGAGGGTGCAGAAGAGTAAGGCTGAGCGAGCCACTCAACCAAGTCTGGTGCATCCTTTAAAGTAATTGAACGCACCTTCTGCAACTTCCCACTTTGGCTCAAGCCTGTTGCTCCTGCCCTACCCCTACCACCCCTGCGGAAGGGCCTGCCTCTTCCTCTGCATGTCATTTTTTAAATGACCCTGTGACAAAACTCTTAGTCCCTATACCGCTGAAGGACTGCTGCAGTATAGGTGAGCGGTCAGCAGTGGTGCACGTCAACCCTATCTATTGTGGACCTATAGCGGTCCTTACAGAACAGCAGACTGTACCGCACTCAAGCCTATGTACCGTAGCACCCTATACCAAGTTACCAGTCCTTATAAGAACTTTTGTGGACCAAGCAGGTTGTGTATTAGTGTTTAGCAGACTGTACGTCAGTCCCTATACCGCTGAAGGACTGCTGCAGTATAGGGCAGCGGTCAGCAGTGGTGCACGTCAACCCTATCTATTGTGGACCGATAGCGGTCCTTACAGAACAGCAGACTGTACCGCACTCAAGCCTATGTACCGTAGCACCCTATACCAAGTTACCAGTCCTTATAAGAACTTTTGTGGACCAAGCAGGTTGTGTATTAGTGTTTAGCAGACTGTACGTCAGTCCCTATACCGCTGAAGGACTGCTGCAGTATAGGGCAGCGGTCAGCAGTGGTGCACGTCAACCCTATCTATTGTGGACCGATAGCGGTCCTTACAGAACAGCAGACTGTACCGCACTCAAGCCTATGTACCGTAGCACCCTATACCAAGTTACCAGTCCTTATAAGAACTTTTGTGGACCAAGCAGGTTGTGTATTAGTGTTTAGCAGACTGTACGTCAGTCCCTATACCGCTGAAGGACTGCTGCAGTATAGGGCAGCGGTCAGCAGTGGTGCACGTCAACCCTATCTATTGTGGACCGATAGCGGTCCTTACAGAACAGCAGACTGTACCGCACTCAAGCCTATGTACCGTAGCACCCTATACCAAGTTACCAGTCCTTATAAGAACTTTTGTGGAACAAGCAGGTTGTGTGTTAGTGATTAGCAGACTGTACGTCAGTCCCTATACCGCTGAAGGACTGCTGCAGTATAGGGCAGCGGTCAGCAGTGGTGCACGTCAACCCTATCTATTGTGGACCGATAGCGGTCCTTACAGAACAGCAGACTGTACCGCACTCAAGCCTATGTACCGTAGCACCCTATACCAAGTTACCAGTCCTTATAAGAACTTTTGTGGAACAAGCAGGTTGTGTGTTAGTGATTAGCAGACTGTACGTCAGTCCCTATACCGCTGAAGGACTGCTGCAGTATAGGGCAGCGGTCAGCAGTGGTGCACGTCAACCCTATCTATTGTGGACCGATAGCGGTCCTTACAGAACAGCAGACTGTACCGCACTCAAGCCTATGTACCGTAGCACCCTATACCAAGTTACCAGTCCTTATAAGAACTTTTGTGGAACAAGCAGGTTGTGTGTTAGTGATTAGCAGACTGTACGTCAGTCCCTATACCGCTGAAGGACTGCTGCAGTATAGGTGAGCGGTCAGCAGTGGTGCACGTCAACCCTATCTATTGTGGACCGATAGCGGTCCTTACAGAACAGCAGACTGTACCGCACTCAAGCCTATGTACCGTAGCACCCTATACCAAGTTACCAGTCCTTATAAGAACTTTTGTGGACCAAGCAGGTTGTGTATTAGTGTTTAGCAGACTGTACGTCAGTCCCTATACCGCTGAAGGACTGCTGCAGTATAGGGCAGCGGTCAGCAGTAGTGCACGGCAACCCTATGTATTGTGGACCGATAGCGGTCCTTACAGAACAGCAGACTGTAACGCACTCAGGCCTATGTACCGTAGCACCCTATACCAAGTTACCAGTCCTTATAAGAACTTTTGTGGACCAAGCAGGTTGTGTGTTAGTGATTAGCAGACTGTACGTCAGTCCCTATACCAATGAAGGACTGCTGCAGTATAGGGCAGCGGTCAGCAGTAGTGCACGGCAACCCTATGTATTGTGGACCGATAGCGGTCCTTACAGAACAGCAGACTGTAACGCACTCAGGCCTATGTACCGTAGCACCCTATACCAAGTTACCAGTCCTTATAAGAACTTTTGTGGAACAAGCAGGTTGTGTGTTAGTGATTAGCAGACTGTACGTCAGTCCCTATACCGCTGAAGGACTGCTGCAGTATAGGTGAGCGGTCAGCAGTGGTGCACGTCAACCCTATCTATTGTGGACCGATAGCGGTCCTTACAGAACAGCAGACTGTACCGCACTCAAGCCTATGTACCGTAGCACCCTATACCAAGTTACCAGTCCTTATAAGAACTTTTGTGGACCAAGCAGGTTGTGTATTAGTGTTTAGCAGACTGTACGTCAGTCCCTATACCGCTGAAGGACTGCTGAAGTATAGGGCAGCGGTCAGCAGTAGTGCACGGCAACCCTATGTATTGTGGACCGATAGCGGTCCTTACAGAACAGCAGACTGTAACGCACTCAGGCCTATGTACCGTAGCACCCTATACCAAGTTACCAGTCCTTATAAGAACTTTTGTGGACCAAGCAGGTTGTGTGTTAGTGATTAGCAGACTGTACGTCAGTCCCTATACCAATGAAGGACTGCTGCAGTATAGGGCAGCGGTCAGCAGTAGTGCACGGCAACCCTATGTATTGTGGACCGATAGCGGTCCTTACAGAACAGCAGACTGTACTGCACTCAGGCCTATGTACCGTAGCACCCTATACCAAGTTACCAGTCCTTATAAAAACTTTTGTGGACCAAGCAGGTTGTGTGTTAGTGTTTAGCAGACTGTGCGTCAGTCCCTATACCGCTGAAGGACTGCTGCAGTATAGGGCAGCGGTCAGCAGTAGTGCACGGCAACCCTATGTATTGTGGACCGATAGCGGTCCTTACAGAACAGCAGACTGTAACGCACTCAGGCCTATGTACCGTAGCACCCTATACCAAGTTACCAGTCCTTATAAGAACTTTTGTGGACCAAGCAGGTTGTGTGTTAGTGATTAGCAGACTGTACGTCAGTCCCTATACCAATGAAGGACTGCTGCAGTATAGGGCAGCGGTCAGCAGTAGTGCACGGCAACCCTATGTATTGTGGACCGATAGCGGTCCTTACAGAACAGCAGACTGTAACGCACTCAGGCCTATGTACCGTAGCACCCTATACCAAGTTACCAGTCCTTATAAGAACTTTTGTGGACCAAGCAGGTTGTGTGTTAGTGATTAGCAGACTGTACGTCAGTCCCTATACCAATGAAGGACTGCTGCAGTATAGGGCAGCGGTCAGCAGTAGTGCACGGCAACCCTATGTATTGTGGACCGATAGCGGTCCTTACAGAACAGCAGACTGTACTGCACTCAGGCCTATGTACCGTAGCACCCTATACCAAGTTACCAGTCCTTATAAAAACTTTTGTGGACCAAGCAGGTTGTGTGTTAGTGTTTAGCAGACTGTGCGTCAGTCCCTATACCGCTGAAGGACTGCTGCAGTATAGGGCAGCGGTCAGCAGTAGTGCACGGCAACCCTATGTATTGTGGACCGATAGCGGTCCTTACAGAACAGCAGACTGTAACGCACTCAGGCCTATGTACCGTAGCACCCTATACCAAGTTACCAGTCCTTATAAGAACTTTTGTGGACCAAGCAGGTTGTGTGTTAGTGATTAGCAGACTGTACGTCAGTCCCTATACCAATGAAGGACTGCTGCAGTATAGGGCAGCGGTCAGCAGTAGTGCACGGCAACCCTATGTATTGTGGACCGATAGCGGTCCTTACAGAACAGCAGACTGTACTGCACTCAGGCCTATGTACCGTAGCACCCTATACCAAGTTACCAGTCCTTATAAGAACTTTTGTGGACCAAGCAGGTTGTGTGTTAGTGATTAGCAGACTGTACGTCAGTCCCTATACCAATGAAGGACTGCTGCAGTATAGGGCAGCGGTCAGCAGTAGTGCACGGCAACCCTATGTATTGTGGACCGATAGCGGTCCTTACAGAACAGCAGACTGTACTGCACTCAGGCCTATGTACCGTAGCACCCTATACCAAGTTACCAGTCCTTATAAGAACTTTTGTGGACCAAGCAGGTTGTGTATTAGTGTTTAGCAGACTGTGCGTCAGTCCCTATACCGCTGAAGGACTGCTGCAGTATAGGGCAGCGGTCAGCAGTAGTGCACGGCAACCCTATGTATTGTGGACCGATAGCGGTCCTTACAGAACAGCAGACTGTACCGCACCCAAGCCTATGTACCGTAGCACCCTAGACAGACCAAGTTACCAGTCCTGATAAAGAGCTTTGTGGAACAAGTGAGTTGTGAATGATTAGCAGACTGCAGCAGAAGGGCAGCAGTCAAGTATAATATTCTTTCTATATTTGGAAGAAAGAATATTATACGTGTACAAGCCTATTACCGTACCACTGATACCAGTCCTGAAAAGAACCTTTGTGGAACTAATAGTAACAGCAAGTCTTTAAAATTATCCTCACTGCCTGACACACTGCTTCCTGCCTGTCCCTATACAAATTGGCAAAAAAGAGTAGGCTGGAACGATTAGCTGGAACAGCTCTTTTGTGGACCTGATAGTAACAGCTAATGATGATGATGATGATGATGATGAAGAAAGACTAATCTGGCTGAGCTGTCCCTAAAATAGCAGCATACAGCGCTCTGTCCCTTTATCTAAACTGACAAAAGAAACTCAGGCTGCTGACCTAACACCTATACCAGTCCTGAAAAGAACTTTTGTGTACCAAATAGCTAGCGTTTTCTCTGTCCCTACTCCACACAGGATCCTTTCCCTACAGTGACAGAAGAAAGAATGTAAAATGGCCACCGGATCGGGTGTATTTATAGGTTAGGGGGAATGTCCAAGTGTCCATGAGCTGTCATGTCTCAATTGGTTGTCCTGTAACACATGATAAACGTGTCACGAAAGGTTAAAGTTCTTGTATACATTAAACACGTAAGTCCGCCGGGGCGAACGACGGAAAAAGGCGTTCGAACCCGCGGACGGCGAAAGTCGGAAATTCGCCGCGAAACGACCGCCGGGCGAAACGTTCGTCCATCACTAGTTGTCTATATACCAGATTTAGGGATGTGGCATGCAAATTGAAAACGTTGAAAAACGTTAGCTCTCCAAACAATAATAAAGTAATAGCTTGTTGACTTCCTCTGGGCATAGCATTGGATTTACCCAGTAGTGACAGCGGGCTCTCTTCTATTCTACCTCCGTCATTCTAAAGGTCCGAACACACAATTGGATTTTCCAACGGGAAATGTCAGGCTGTTGGCGGAAAATCCGACCGTGTGTATGCTCCATCGGACATTTGTTGTCAGACTTTCTGCCAACAAATGTTGGCTAGCATGTCTTCAAATTTTCTGCCAACAAATATGTGTTGTTTTCTGATCATGTGTACACAAGTCCGTTGGACAAAAGTCCAAATTAGAAACATGCATGCTCAGAAAAAGGAAGCAGTCGATCTTGTAAACTAGAGTTCGTAATGGAGAATTAACATTCTTGGCGCAAATTATGAAATCTCCAAATGCACCGCACAATTTTCTTCTTCTTTAATGGGATAATAATGAAGCTACTCTGCTGGTGATGCTGATGGAGTTATTGCAAACAAATTTTCAAAGGATTTTTTTTTCTAGTGATATCAAGACTAATATTATTATGTTTTTTATTTGTGCAAGTTACCACAACACCATTATAGTGTCTCCTGTCAAGTTTACATTGTATTTTTCAAAATGTAACTGCCTACTCCCATACTGTCATTTGAAGTAACACACATAGCCAAGTATTATTCTCCCTTTTTTTTTTTTATCGTGCATTAGAAAAAAAAATAGAACATAAACAAAAAGGGCATTCTATGCATCCAAAAATATAGAAAATATACCAAATCAAATCATTATTCAACCAAAAAAAATGTCAAAGCAATAACTCCAAGGCCAATAATTAATAACACATTGGAGGTTATTTACTAAAGGAAAATCTACTTTGCACTACAAGTGTACTTGAAAGTGCGCTGAAAGGGGGTGGGTGCTTTGGGGAAGGGGGGTGCCCTGCGCCCCCCCACCCCAAAGCACCTTGTCCCCATGTCCCCATGTTGATGAGGACAAGGGCCTCTTCCCAACAACTCAGGTCGTTGGTTGTCGGGGTCTGCGGGCGGGGGGCTTATCGGAATCCGAGAGCCCCATTTTATAAGGGGGCCCCAGATCCCGGCCCCCCATCCTATGTCAATAAGTATGGGGTACATTGTACCCCTACCCATTCACCTGGGGGAAAAATTGTCAATAAAAAAACACACTACACAGATTTTTAAAGTAGTTTATTAGGCAGCTCCGGGGGTCTTCTTCCGACTTCGGAGGTTTCTTCCGACTTCTCCGCGCTTTCCGGTTCTTATCCCGCTGTCCGGCCTCTTCTCCCACTCTCCGGTTCTTCTGCCGAGCTCCTCCACTACCTTCTGCTCTTTTGCCAATCTTTTGCTAGCTGTAGCCCGACTTTCTCCTTCTTCGTCATCGTCTTTTTCTGCTCTTCCGATGTTGACGCGACTCTCTCTCCCATTGTAATGCTGTGGACACGGTGCGCAACGACTTATATAGGCATGGGGCGGGGTCACTGTGTGATGTCACCTGGTGACCCTGCCCCTTATGATGCCACAGTCCCGGGCTATGCTGGGACTGTGACGCCATAAGGGGTGGGGTCACTGGGTGTCTGGTATGACTATATAAGTCATACCAGACCCACCCCATGCCTATATAAGTCATTGCGCACTGTGTCCACAGTTGTACCTGCCCTTGCGTCGTATTTTGTCCGTTGGACCAGCATACAGATGAACGTGTTTCCCACTAGGAACTGGGTCTGGCGGAGTTCCGGCGGGAAAATTTAAAACATGTTCTATTTCTAAAGTCTGTCGGATTTTTACCAAGCAATGGTCCGATGGAGCCCACACCCGATCGAATTGTCCGACGAATTCGTTCCGTTGGACCTTTGCTGTTAAAATATCCAGTCGTGTGAACATGGCATTAGAGTTGTTATAGATGGTCCAAATAACTGTTGTAACAGGCAATTAAAACCAAAGCTGTCACTGAGCTGATATTATTCCAAATGTGCACAAGAACTCTATTTGACTTGGAAAGCTAGCCATGGATGGATTGAAAGTCAGCCCATTCAACAGGGACCAGCTGAATTTTGATCCATGAGTGGCTGCTCAACAGAAGTTGAACTAACAATTGACATCTGTCAAACCGGCTAGTAGGAATTTTTTTTTTTACACAATCAGCAGCGGCAGCCAATGGGCTTCAGCCACTGATCATTATATTCTGCCAGCTGTTGGGAGTGTGGTATGGAATTCTAATGATAATAAATATAGGGAATTTTAAGTAAATAGAATTTAGTGTTTTGGCGAATGGTAAATTATAAATAATAGGGTAGTGTCTGAATATAAGTACAGTGGATTTACAGTGCCTCCAACCAGTTACATCAATTAATAAAAATGAATCTCCCAATTAAATTAATAAGTAAATACATTTTATTAATTTAAGTATAATTATACAACGTCATACAAAACCAGAATTTCTGGTGATTAATTTTTTATATACATTACCAAAGATATCAAACACAACAATGAAACTATTTTCCTTAATATTTGACAAACAACCCTAGGGTAGCCCCAATTGACTATATTAAAAAGGGTGTGATTAACCATGCCTTAAATTCAAAAACACAATATTTCTTGCCGCTCGGAAGACAATTTTTGGACTTTCTCCGGCTAGAAGAAAGTCAAAATATGTCTTGTGGAGCTAACAGATAGATATTATCAATTTGAAAGAAGTTTTAATTTAAGAGGGCTACCAGATTGCATTGGGCAAAAAAAAGAAAAAAATTCCCTGGGACCACAATAGCCAAATTAGTTGAAATACAGGTTGATCTTAATTTCACCCACACATGGCTTCAACACACAGCAAGACAAATAATGTGGGACAATTATTAAATACTAAACTACCCTTCAAACAGTCCTTGATAAGATTAAAATATAAACAGTAAAATATGATTCCTATAATTTTGGGAAGAAAAAGTTGATCAATATTTATATGGTCAGTGTCTCACCACTGTTTAAAGAAAAGGATTTATATTCTATCCATTCTAACAGCAACATCCAATGATATGGGGAGTGGTCACTTATTACTAAGGATGAGCCGAACCCCCCCCCCCCACGGTTAGGTTCGCACCAGGACTAAACTTCGTGTGAACTTTAGAACCCTATTAACCTCCTTAGCGGTAGGCTGGCTCAGGTTGGGAATTTACTAGCAGGAGCGGTAACCCCGAGCCAGACTCGGGATCGCATCACTGGATGCAGGGAGGACATAGTGAGACTTAGTTACCTTGTCCCCCTGGATCCAGCGATGTCCCCCGCGCTGTGTGATCGAGCTGTCCTCCGCTCGATTCACAGTGCCGAATGCCGCCGAGCTCCGTTCCCTGCGGCGTTACCGAGCACGGGAGCGGAGAACGGCAGCAAATTTAAAAAAGTAAAAAGACACAAAACACACAAAGCACTGTAATCTTACAGATTACAGTACTGTATTACAAAATTACACCCCCCCCCCTTTGTCCCTAGTGGTCTGTGCAATGCCCTGCATACACTTTTATATTATAAATACTGTTTTTTCTACCTGGAATTTGGAGATTGTCCATAGCAACCAAAAAGTGTCCCTTTTTCAGTGTTTTAGGATTTGATTACATTATTGAATATTTTTTATTATTCTTTATTATATTATAAACTTTATCATACCCGGGATGTCTGCTAGACTCTGGTTTGAAGAGATTTAAGAGCGTTATTCCTAAGAATTACAGGACTACAATATAAAACGCCAGATTTCCATGCAAAATAATTGTACCGCTTTCAGCACCTAATTCCAGACTGAATCATACCGCCAGGGAGGTTAAAGTCTATGGGACTCCAACGTTTAAAATCAAAAGTGTTAATTTTAAAGGCTAATATGCAAGTTATTGTCATAAAAAGTGTTTGGGGACCGGGTCCTGCCCCAGGGGACATTTATCAATGCAAAAAAAAGTTTTAAAAACTGATGTTTTTTCAGAAGCAGTGATTTTAGTAATAGTTACATAGTCAGGTTGAAAAAAGACACAAGTCCATCCAGTTCAACCACAAAAAAAAAAATAATAATAGTATCGTACAATCCCATATACCTACTTCTAATACCCACAGTTGATCCAGAGGAAGGCGAAAAACCCCAGCAGAGCATGATCCGATTTGCTGAAGCAAGGGAAAAAATTCCTTCCTGATCCCCCAAGAGGCAATCTAGTTTTCCCCAGATCAACGTTACCTATAAATGTTAGTAACCAGTTATATTATGTACACTTAGGAAATAATCCAGGCCTTTCTTTAAGCAATCTACTGAGCTCGCCAGAACCACCTCTGCCGGGAGTCTATTCCACATTTCACAGCTCTTACTGTGAAGAAACCTTTCCGTATTTGGAGATGAAATCTCTTTTCCTCTAGATGTAAAGAGTGCCCCCTTGTCCTCTTTGTTGACTGTAAAGTGAATAACTCAACACCAAGTTCACTATATGGACCCCTTATATATTTGTACATGTTGATCATATCCCCTTTAAACTCCTCTTATCAAGAGTGAATAAATTCAGTTCCTCTAATCTTGCCACGTAGCTGAGCTCCTCCATGCCTCTTATCAGTTTGGTTGCCCTTCTCTGCACTTTCTCCAGTTCCCCAATATCCTTTTTAAGAACTGGTGCCCAAAAACTGAACTGCATATTCCAGATGAGGTCTTACTAATGATTTGAACAGGGGCAAAATTATATCTCTCTCTCTGGAGTCCATTCCTCTCCTAATACAAGAATTCACTTTACTCGCTTTGGAAATTGCAGCTTGGCATTGCATGCTATTATTGAGCTTATGATCTACCAGATCCTTCTCCACTATGGATTCCCCCAGTTGTACTCCCCCTAGAATGTATGATGCATGCATATTCTTAGCCCTGAAGTGCATAACTTTACATTTATCAACATTAAACCTCATCTGCCACATAGTCGCCCAATTAGACAGTGCATTGAGGTCGGCTTGCAAATTGGAGACATCCTGTAAGGACGTTATTCCACTGCATAGCTTGGTGTCATCTGCAAAGATGGACATGTTACTTTTGATCCCAGATCCAATATAATTTATAAAGATATTAAAAAGTAAGGGTCCCAGCACTGAACCTTGGGGTACACCACCGATAACCTTAGACCATTCAGAGTAAGAATCATTAACCACTACTCTCTGAATTCTTTTCTGAAGTCTTTTAGCCTGTTTTCTATCCATTTACAAACTGATATTTCCAAACCTGTAGACTTTACCTTACACATGAGCCGTGTGTGTGGAACTGTATCGAACGCTTTTGCAAAATCCAAGTATACCACGTCAACCGCCACCCCTCTGTCCAAGGCTTTACTTACCTCCTCATAAAAAGAAATCAGGTTTGTCTGACAATTTCTGTCTTTCATGAATCCATGCTGTCTGTTGCTTAAAATATTTTTTTCCTGCAAGAACTCATCTATGTGGTATTTTATTAATCTCTCCAGTATCTTCCCAACTATAGAAGTTAAACTAACAGGTCTATAGTTACTTTGTAAAGACTTTGTTCCTTTTTTTAAATATAGGCACCATATTGGCCCTGCGCCAATCCAGTGGTACTATTCCTGTCATTAATGAGTCCCTAAAAATTAGATACAATGGCTTTGAAATTACAGAGCTCAATTCTTTTAGGTTCCGTGGGTGGATGCCATAAGGTCCAGGTGCTTTTTCCACCTTTATTCTGTCCAAATATTTCTGGACCATATCACTTTTGAGCCATTGTGGATTTGGGGCTGTGTCACTACCACTCCCATTATGGACATGAGCTCCCCCATGCTCCTTTGTATACACAGAGCTGAAGAAAGTATTTAATAAATTAGCCTTCTCTTTGTCCCCAGTCACCCACTCCAGATTATTTTGAAAAGGGCCTACATGCTCAGACTTGACCTTTTTACTAGTAATATATTTAAAGAACCTTTTGGGGTTTGTCCTACTATCTTTTGCAATCTGTCTTTCATTTTGAATTTTTGCATCCTTGATTTCCTTTCTACATATTCTGTTATATAATGCTTAAAGTGAAACAATAAAAGTGTAATATTCGCAGGTGTCCATTACATCAGAGGGGGGCGGGGTCACCCGCACGTCATTGGGGAAGCCGGGTTTTCCCCTTGCGTCAGAGAGGGGTTGGGTCAGGTGAAAGGTGGCCCCGTCCTTCTCATATAAGAAGTGTCAGGCTGCTGGGATCCCGCAGTGTCTCCGGTGGAGACAGAGGATGGATGTGCTGCGCTCAAGGGAGAGATCAGCCATCGCTGGATCAGATCAGCCATCGCTGGACCCCAGAGAGATGATCATCTGTCGCTGGATAGCAAGAGTGGATTACCACCGCTGGAATCTTTTTTAATTTTTTTTATTTTTAATAAAGGACTTTTGCAATGGTGTGTGTGTCTTTTTTAACTATTTTTTACACTTTCTTTGTGAAATGGTAGGGGTAATTTTGTACTTCCTTACCATTTCAAATGGGGGGCCCGGGATCTGGGGGTCCCCTTGTTAAAGGCGGCTTCCAGATTCTGAAAATTCCCCCGCCCGCAGATTCCCACAACTATTGGCCAGGGTTGTGGGGATAAGGCCCTTGTCCTCATCAACATGGGGACATAGTGCTTTGGGGGGACCCCAAAGCATCCTCCCAATGTTGAGGGCATGTGACTTGGTACGGTTCAGAAGGGGGGGCGCTCTCTCCCCCCTCTTTTCCTGTAGCCTGCCCAGTTGCCTGCTCGGATAAAGGGTCTGGTATGGATATTTGGGGGGACCCCACGTCATCTTTTTTTTAAATTTGACGCAGGGTTCCCCTTAATTTCCATACCAGACCTGAAGGGTCTGGTAATTGAATTTGGGGGAACCCCAGGCTTTTTTTTTTTATCAATGACTTTCAATGACTGTTCTCTGTATTACGGGGAGCCGACAATTCATTATAGCCACGAGTGATTTTAAATGACTTTTTTTCCTGCAGAAATTACACTTTGTGCAGGGACAGTTCTAAGCACGGGAGACATGTGCCCCTTTACAGGCATACTATACACATCCCCCAGGCACAAAATTTAAAGGAATATTACACTTTTATTGTTTCACTTTAAAGTGGAAGTAAACTCCCCTATTGTTTTCAGCCAAGGAAGCTGCCATCTTTGCCTCTGTTTAATCTTCCACTGCTATGGTGCTGCACATGTGATTCGTTATGACATCAGCCATTGGATGGTTTGATAGTTTGAGAGCACAGCCAATGTGCAGTTAGGTTTCCCGGCATGCCTTTTTTTTTCTGTTTAAATCAATGGGTTTACTTCCACTTTAAGCATTATTAAAATCACTACTCCTGAAAAAACGTCTGATTTTAAAACTTTTTTTTGCATTGATACATGTCTCCTGGGGCAGGACCCAGGTCCCCAAACACTTTTTATGACAATAAGTTGCATATAAGCCTTTAAAATTAGTACTTTAGATTTCTCCCATAGACTTGTACAAGGCATTCCGCGGCTTTTCGAATTTGCCACGAACACCTCAAATTGTTCACTGTTCGGTGAACAGGCGAACAGGCAATGTTTGAGTCGAACATGAGTTTGACTCGAACTCAAAGCTCATCCCTACTTATTACCCAGCTTGTGTTCGTCCAGAGAGTGTACAGTATGTCAGCTTGTGAATCTGTGGTCTTCGGTCCTTTCAATCATGTGTGTTTCTTCTTTTGTAGGGTGCAATGTAATTGTTGGATGGTTACCGCCCTCTCCTCATGTTTACCATATCGTGATTGGTTGGTTCCAAATATAGAAGGTAACTGCCCTAGTTCTCACCCGCCCATCTGTGATCGTGGTAAAAGGTGTAATCAGAATATAAAATGTATTTTAATATGTTAATATAATATGGCAATTGCTTGCCTTATGTCCTGTCATTTGCTGTCCCCATCTTGTGTACCTTGCTGGCTATAAGAAATGTATACCTAACCAAATATTTTGAAATTGACAGAGTTTTATTAAATCAAACAACATCACATTTTAGCATAAAAGACTGGTGCCAAATCATTGTCCAATACATGGGTGACTCCAATACAAATTGATTCTTAAAAAATGCATTGCAACATTGTAATTATATATATATATATATATATATATATATATATATATATATATATACATGCACACATATACTCTTGGTTCTGTTTCAGCTTGTGATTGGTGTCCTTTTGGTTTAATATAAACCGGGCTTCTCTGCCATTGTCTGGGGAAAAGCTGAGTCAACAATGGGTTCTTACTGACGAGATGATCTCACGCTTTGAAACAATGGGGCTATTTACCCTGGCTTTTCGTTTGATCAAAGGCCTTGCTATCTGGATCTCAAAACACTAATTTGACACTATTGTTAGTTTGTTTCATGTAAAGTGGCACCATTGTTCAGGTGGTGCTGTGGATCCGAGGGGGACATGCAAGGAAAATAAAAAACAGCATTTTAGCTTGCACATGATTGGATGAGAAAATCAGCAGAGCTTCCCCTCATTTCAGAACTACCCCTAATGCCTCATACACATGACCTAGGTCCGATGGGATCCGTCTGTCGGACAATCCGATCATGTGTGTGGGCTAATCCGATAATTTTTCATTTTCAGGACCTAGAAATAGAACATGTTTTAAATCTGTCCAAATCTGTCCAACAGACTCAATTCCTATCTGGAAATCCATTTGTCTGTATGCTGGTCCAACGGACCAAATATAACGCAAGGGAAGCTATTGGCTACTGGCTATTGAACTTCCTTTTTTTCTTATGCCATCACGTTCAAAACGAACAGATTTTTGAACAGACTTAGCCCGTTTGTGTGTGGCCAAGTCCATTTGTTTGGAAGTCCGTCAGAACTCCGCTGAAAAGACCATCAGACCTAGTCTGATGGAAAGTCCGGTCATGTGTACGCGGCATCAGATTTAAAGTGACTGTACTTCCAAGTGCACTTGCAGTGCAATTTTAAGTGCACTTTGCACTTGTAGTTTGCACTTGTAGTGCAAAGTGGATTTGCCTTTCGTAAATAACCCCCAATGGGGAGAATTCCTCCATCCACCTCAATTGTGAGGATGGAAGAATTTGTTCAATTTATTTTAAAAGAATGATTCATTTAAGAGCCAGACTTTCTTTCCATTCTAAGTAGAGACTACACCAGTGTTACATAATACAAGTGAATTAGTAGTGGAAGTGTCCATTTGGTAGGCTTAACCATCTCCTCCTCTCTTCAGGCTTTGTTCACACTATTGCAAGGTTTCCCTGCATCCAATTCACATGTCAGGAGACTGTGACCGGCTCTCAATGGAGCCAGTTCACACAGCTCCAGGACGGCTGTGGAGAAAATTGCACAGGAGTTCTGTGTGTCTTCTGGTCTGTTTCAGGTCCGAATTTAGCCAAAAATTTGGACAGAAAGCAGACCTGAAATGATGAACAGGGATACACCAGACCCCTGCTGGGAGCTACTCTGCATAGCAGTGTGAACCCAGCCTCAATAAACAGGAAATGACAAAGCAATATACTGTACATCACAGCAGTTAGAACTGAAAATTAAACAAAATTCTATGCGTAATATCAAATAGACCCCAAGCCAATCCTTGCACAATAACACAACAGTGCAGGAAAGAAAGAATGCTAGTGAATCTGAAGATAAAAGATAGGCAAGCTAATTCATCTATAAAACCTGTAAACAAATATAGGAAGACAAATAGAAGCAGGTAACCTTGATTTTAGTACAATATCTAACAATGACATCAACTGGCCTACATCTGGGAACAGAAAACTATGTTTCATCAATTATTGCCTTGTTCAACAAATGTCTTATTTTCATCTTCATTAACTACTGTAATATTAACCATTCAGAATTCACTCTACTGAAGTCAGAGAGATTCCAATTATGGGTTATTGCTGTAAAGAAATTGAACATAAAACTATGAATTAGGTTGTGGGCACAAACTAAGTTTAAAAAGTCTTTAATAAATTAAAAATATTTAATAACAAAATATTAGTCATTAGTCATTTAACCTCCTATTGAAAACGCTAGTTGTTGAGTGTCTAAAAGTGCACCTTTCACAAAAAGGTTTTACTGCCAGTCCCACTCCTCACAAATATAATTAGTTTAAAAACCCTCAAAATAAAAATTTGGCAAAAAAAAAAATAATAATCCCAGTTTCAACTTCACCATCATCAAAATTCCCAATGAATGCACTCCTGTAATGAGCTGGTGGGCATTTGTGTGGAATTTCAAGCACCCACCCTCCTAGAAATGTTTTTTTTTTTTTTTAATACATCATTTTTGAGGATTTATTTTTAAAAAAAAGCTTATTATGTCTGGCTTGGGGGCACCAGTAAAGCAATCCTTTCATGGAAGGTCCACTTTTATCAGAAATCTTTGGATCGACATTACAGACAGGCAGCAACTGTTTGTACCACTATTGTACAGCAATGAAAGGTTCCATATTTTCTCAAGAGAACAGCAACAAACAAATAAAATAGCAATAAAATATTAAAATAATCCATACTCTTTGTGTGCATGCAGAATGTTATCTTTGAAACAATTTAGCTCTGCTTAATACAGTATATACTGGTGTGTGTGCATATATATATATATATATATATATATATATATATATATATATATATATATATATATATATATATATATTATATTTATATTTGGAACCCTCCAACAGACATGGAACCACATAAAGATGCCACAAGACTCACAACATAACACAGACCTGGGGTGTGCCCTGGTCAGCAGGTCGGTATGCCAAAAAAAGGGGGAATACCCAAAATAAGTAATGGATTTGTGTAGAAGAGGGAAGTGCAAGGAAGGGCCCTGAAAAGGGGAATGGGTGGGAGGGTATTGTGCACTGGAACCTGACAAAGAATACACGTGAGAGGGCTACTTAAATACCCCCGGGCTATAAATTCAGGCCACCATATTGGCCTTTTTATTTATGTTCGGAGCCCTCCAACTGAAACAGAAATGGAACCACATAAAGTTGCCACAAGACTCAAAAAATAAGACAGACCTGAAGTGTGCCCTGGTCAGATGGTCGGTATACCAAAAAAGGGGGCAAAAATACCAGGATAGGGAAATATTTTTTTTTGCACATGTGACATTTATTGAGCAAGCTTGGTAATGGCTTTCAACCCAAGGCAAAGCAGGCGGGAGTCCACCTACCCAACCTTCTGATGACATTATCCAGTACCCTGTTCCGAGAGGCATCTGAGGCTGCTTTGATACAAAAGGAGTGCCCAGAAAAATGGCTGGGATTGAGATTTAGGTTAGCCAGAAGAATATGAACATGTCTAATATACTGACTAGCACTCAGGGGGCTGGTAGGAAAAGGCAACAACTGGCTGGAGCTAGACTGGTTAGGCAGGTGTGACAACAACTGGTCAAGGACCGCTACTGGGCACCAATTGTTGTGGGTCTGGAAGAATTGAATGTTGACTCTGGTACCAGATTGTTGGGTCTTGGACACTGCTAGGTGTAGAATGAAATGGTCTTGGAGGCAGGCCAGGTGGCACCTGTGTAGAACCTGGCAACCGCTCACTACTGGCTATTGGCTGATGTTTCTAGATGCAGCGTAGTATGGCTTCGACAGTGTGGGTCGTGAACAAGGAAGGCTTTTCAGGGTCCTGTAAGGACAGGAAATGTCAACATGGAAACAAGGCCAAGTGATAGCAGGTGCTATGGACAGATGAGTCAAAATTTTAAACATTTGGCAGGAGACAGTGGGGGTTATTTATGAAAGGCAAATACACTTTGCACTGCAAGTGCACTGAAAGTGCACATGGAAGTGCAGTCGCTCTAAATCTAAGGGGTAGATCTGAAATGAGTGGAAGCTCTGCTGATTTTATCATCCAATCATGTGCAAGCTAAAATGCTGTTTTTTATTTTCCTCGCATGTCCCTCTTGGATCTACAGCAACTTTACTTCAGCGCACTTTCAAGTGCACTTGCAGTGCAAAGTGGATTTTCCTTTAGTAAATAACCCCCTGTGTGTTCATTATTGGAGAGCAGTATAATAATGAGTGTCTGCAGGCAACAGTGAAGCATGGTGGAGGTTCCTTGCAAGGGGCTGCCTTACTGCAAATGAAGTTGGAGATTCAATCATGATCGATGGTGTCCTGCTGATAAATACAAGAAGATACTTATCCATCATGCCATACCATCAGGGAAGTGTGCAATTGGTCCTAAATGTATTCTGTAGCAGGATAACCACCCCAAACATACAGTCAATGTCATTAAGAACTATCTTCAGTGTAAAGAAGAGCAAGGAGCTCTGGAATTGATGGTTTGGACCACAAAGAGTCCCAATGCCAACATCATCGAGTCTCTCTGGGACTACATCAAGAAAATGTAGCCTACATCCACAAAAGATGTTTGGAACAACCTAGCTGCTGAGTGCCTTAGAAAACGTCTCTTCTGTTCATTCACTTTCCGTTTTGGTAATTGATAAAAATAATGATTAACACTTCTATTTCTGATTTTTTTTTTTTTTTTTTTTAAGTTACAGCATTTATTCACACCTGTCTAAAAATTATATATATATATATATATATATATATATATTGCATTGCTATAAAATGTGATCTGATCCTCATCACAACAATAGACAAAGACAATGTGATAACTGATAACAAACATCTAAATTCTCACATCTTCTCACATTCAACTTTATTGAATACACCCATTAAACATTTACAGTGCTAAAGGAAAAAGTAAGTGAGACTAATTACTTCAATGTAAAAAAGTAATGCTTTAAAAGCACTTTAATGCAGAAATTCAGCCAAAGTGCAAGATAAAATGAATAGCCCATTAAAAGCTACAATAACAAAACAGTTCTTGTTGCAATATTCACTTTCAGAACAAGCGATTTCCTCCATAGTATTTTTTTTTCTGCCACTAAATATGTTCAATCTGAGAGCCAACGTCATTTAACTTGCTTCATCTGAGCCCTGGTCATCCTTCACTCACCCAGTCTGTGACTGGACTATGAAAGTAGATGAAGAATGAGCTCAACTCTCTGACACTCTGTAACTCTAAACTGGTAACCTGTAGAAAATTTTAAAGTGTCACCTATGGAGATTTTTAAGTACAGTAGTTTTGCGCCATTCCACAAGCAATGCGCAATTTTAAAGCATGACATTTTAGGGATCTATTTACTCTGAGTAAAGTCATCTTTTATATTTTACAAAAAAAATTGGGGTGTGTATATATAGTTTTGTTATTTTTAATTCATTAATGTGTATTTTATTCCAAGAATATTGCGTTTTAAAAACCACTATGCAAAAACTGTGTGACATAAACAATTGCAATGACATTATTATTAGTATTATTATTATTATTATTATTATTATTATTATTATTATTATTATTATTATACATATTATACACATATATAGCGCCGGCAGTTTACGCAGCACTTTACAACATTAGGGCAGACAGTACAATTACAATACAATTCAATACAGGGGGGAATTAGAGGGCCCTGATCATTAGATCTTACAATCTAGGAGGGAGGGTCAAGTTATACAAAAGGGTAATAGCTGTGGGGGATGAGCTAAAGGAGAAAATAGTGCAGTTGTTAGATGGAGGCAGGATAGGCTTCTCTGAAGAGGAAAGTTTTCAGGGATCGCCTAAAAGTGGATAAATTTGGAGACAGTCTAACAGATTGGGGTTAGCGAATTCCAGAGGATGGGAGAGGCTCCGGAGAAGTCCTGGAGGCGGATATGAATGGTGGTGATGAGGGAGCTAGAGAGCAGGCGGTCTTGGGAGGAACGAAGAGGGCGATTAGGTTGGTATTTTGAGACTAGGCTAGTGATGTAGCTGGGGGCAGAGTTGTGAATGGCTTTATAAAATAATGTTAGTATTTTGAGTTTAATCCGTTGGGCAAGTGGCAGCCAATGGAGGGATTGGCAGAGAGGGGTAGCAGACACTGAGCAGTTTGTTAGGTGGATGAGTCTGGCAGTAGCATTTATAATGGACTGAAGGGGGGATAGTCTAATTAAAGGTAAGCCAATGAGGAGGGAGTAGCAGTAATCAAGGCTAGAGATAACCAGGGAGTGAATCAGAACCTTTGGGTTTCCTTGGTTAGAAAGGGACGTAGCTTGGAGATGTTGCGGAGGTTGAGGTGGAAAGCTTTGGAAAGTGATTGGATATGGGGCCAAAAGGAGAGTTCAGAGTCCAGGATAACACCTAAAACCTTGGCATGTGGGGATGGGTGCATGGTTGTGCCATTGCTCTTGACAGAGTAGTCAGGGGAAGAGGCACATGGAGGAGGAAATATTATAAGCTTGGTTTTGGACAAGTTGAGTTTGAGGAAGTGTTGCGACATCCATACAGATATGTCTGTTAGCAAGTTAGTGATGCGTGAGGAGACCGATGGAGTGAGTTGAGGGGTGGAGAGATAGATTTGTGTGTTGTCAGCGTAGAAATGAAATTAAAAGCCATGAGAAGCTATCAGCTGACCCAGGGCAGAGGTTTTAGATTGAAAATCAAAGAGGTCCAAGAACAGAATCTTGGGGGACCCCAATGGAGAAGGGAAGGGGAGTGGAGGAAGTAGAATTGTAAGTGACACTGAAGGTGCATTGGGATAGGTAGGATGAGAGCCACTGAAGAGCACAGTCATGGAGACCAAGGGAGTAAAGTTTTTGAGAAGGAGGGGGTGGTCAACTCTGTCAAAGGCAGCTGAAAGATCCAGAAGTAGGAGTACAGAATAGTGTCCATTGTTTTTTGCAGTTAGTAAGTCATTTGTGAGTTTTAAAAGAGCATTTCTGTGGAGTGTTGGGGGGCAAAATTCAGATTGAAGGGGATCAAGAAGGTACATCCGTTTCATTCTCTAGGGACTCTGTGAAAAAAAAAAAAAATATATATATATATATATATATATATATATATATATATATATATATATATATATATATATATATATATATATATAATGTTTGAGGTTCTTAGTAACTTTCTAGCAAAATATACAGATTTTTACTTGTAAACAAAGAGTGTCAGAAAAAGGTCTAGTCCTTAACCACTTAGCGACCATCCTATAGCAGCTTTACTGCTAACGGATGGCAGCTGTGTGCAGAATCATATATATATATATATATATATATATATATATATATATATATATATATAAGCCTGCACTTATGGGTAGGGGGGCTGATTGAATGCGGTCGACGGCTTACCCCAGCTGTGATTATACACAGTGGGAGCTGATCGGCGGGTACCGCTGACTCGATGTCCGCCAGCACCCGCCTATCATCAGCCAGAGAGACAGAACTGCAGTCTGTCTATGTGAATAAGGCAGATTGCTGTTCTGACAGAAGGGAAGGCATAGGTCCTGTGTCTAAAGCAGGGACTAGGATTCATGTATTCCCCCAGTAAAAGCTCCCAAAAAGTGTCAGTTAGTGTCAGAATGGCTGCTGCAACATCGCTGTCCCACTATAAGTTGCTGATCACCACCATGAATAGTAAAAAATGAATTAATTAATAAAAATATTACATAGTTTGCAGACGCTATAACTTTTGTGAAAACCAATCAATATATGCTTATTGGGATTTTGTTTAGAAAAAATATATAGCAGAATACATATTGACCTAAATTAATGAAGAGATGTGATCTTTTCAATTTTTTTATTGAATATTTTTTATAGCAGAAAAAGAAATGGTTATATATTTTTTTTCTTCAAAATTGTCAGTCTTTTTTTGTTTATAGCGCAAAAAATTAAAAATGCAAAGGTGATCAAATACCACTATAAGAAAGCTCTATATATGGGAAAAAAATAATTTTATTCTGGTACACTGTTGCATGATCGTGCAATTGTCAGTTAAAGTAACTCAGTGCTGTATCGCAAAAAATGGAAGGGGGGTCAATATTCCAGGGGTCAAGTGGTTAACTGGTAGTTTTTTTTTAGATATACCCTTGTTGATATACTTACCTTATTCAGTCGTGGGTAGCCCTCAGACATTTGACAGTGTCTGGATGTGTTCCCCATGTAGCTGCAGCGTTCTCCAGTCAATTCAATTCAATTCAATTCAATTCATATAATCTTTATTAGCAGGACCACATAAATGTTAGCATTGCCAAAGCAGTTGAGTTTGTATGGGGGGGGGGGGTAATGGGTAATATAAAGGGGGATGGGAGGGAGTCAGTGTAAAGGACTTTTAAGTTCACAGTTTTTCATCTCTCTCTCATAATTGTGCAGCTATTTTCACTATTCACTCCTCTTCTTCCATTAGAATTTGGAGTTTCCTCTTCTCGTCTGTAGAATTGAAGTCTGGAATGAGAGCGCAGAGTCTCAGGAAGTGAGTGTCCCTCACTGTGAATGAGTAGTTTTTAGCAGGAAGTGGTCTTCATTCTCCAGGACACCTGATCACATTGCTGAATTAGGATGGCACAGACCGATCTACAAGTCAAGGTAGAGTAGACTGTGCACCTTGACTTGTAGATCGGTCTGTGCGATCCTAATTCAATTTCCAGGCTTTGGGCACTCAGTATGTACAGGCTCAAGGTCTGTCTGTGTTTGGGGTCTTGTAGCACCTCCAGGTACAGAGACAATTTGTAGTCTCTCTGCAGTGACTGGTAAACAGTTAGTTTCTTGGAGTTTATTTAATTTCGCCATTCTCCAATATATTTTTCTTTGGAATCATTCATTATGTTTTTCATTTGAGATGTTGTCAGGCCGAAATTGTTGGCGGTTTGGGATTGACAAGCCACTGATGAGTTGTTGCAGCCCAAGTGGCTTGGAGTGTTCCTTTTTAATCAGTATGGCCTTATGGTGGTATGAGTTGGGACTACTGGTGGTTTTAAGTTGTACAGTTGTCTTCTGATGGCATAGAAGGCTCTGCATGCCTTGTCTTTTAGTTTCTCCATCCCAAGTGTTACAGTAATCCCTGCCATCTCTCCTGTCCAGGATTGAACCACCCATATGTATTGGGCTAGATGTGTGCACACACCATAGCTTGAACTTAACTGCCAATATGGGCTCATGCCCCTCCCCCTTCATTTTGTAATTTTATTAACAATGTCTAAATAAATGTTTAATTATTTCCATGTACTACCCTATGATCACATGCACTGTTTTTTTTTTTATCTGATTCTCTCTTTGCATGTCTCTGGAGCCACTCACCCAGGCCACCTTAGAAGCATTGCATCAAACTTAGCATTAGGTACACTGAATTTATTGAATTGAACTACAGTACCTGTAACAGTACATTTTGGGGTCTATGTTTGTTGATTTGAATTGTCAGTCAGTTTGTTCTACCGTACTATTTATTTATTACATATTTTCTATTAATGGCTACTATCTAGTAGCTATTGTTGCTCTGTAGCATTAAGAGATGTATACGTGGTTTCTACCGAAACCCCATCATACTGGAGGTTTTTATTCTGCACACCTATTCATAGGCAGGAATGAGTGTGTGATTGATTTGAGCAACAATTTTAATAATTCTAATAGTGCCATATTAAAAATGCAGAATTCCAGTAAATAATATGCCTGGTAAATAAGCTGTAGAGTAGTGCATCTGTATAATTAATTGAACCTACTATAACAAAACCGACATTTATAAAGAAAAAAATGCTGTTTAAATTGCCAGGAAATTACAGCTTTGGTTGCTCTACTCCTGCTTGTAAACAAATGGCCTGGGATGCTCTTCATCTATATTAGACCCTTATCTTAAATGATATCCTGGTTGTTAATGGGGATCTACACACACAAAAAAATGACCTGTGGTTTACCCTAAATACAGTACATACCAGACCCTTATCCCTGATAAAGGTCTAGTATAGAAGTCAAGGGGGAACCCCAAGCAAAGGACAAGACAAAAAGCGCGGGGTTACGAAAAAATTGATACCAGACGTTTATCCAAAAGTGCAGCCTGGCACGCAATGAAGGCGGAGAGACAAACATGGGCTCTCCTGAAATATGCTTAGCCATCTGTGTTCAACATCAGTGGGGTACCTTGTCAGGGAAGAACCCCCCCCCCCCCCCGGATAAACACCTTGTTTCCATGTTGACAAGGACAAGGGTCTCTTCCTCACAGCCCTGGCCGAGTCATTGTGGGAGTCTGGGGACAGAGGGCTTATCAGAATTAGGAAGACCTCTTTAACAATAAGGGGACCCTAGACATCAAGCCTCTCATATGCATGAACCCAAACAAAGTAAAAGTAAATAAAGACACTTTTTTGACAGATCTCTTATGCCGCGTACACACGAGCGGACTGAACTCCGAAGGAGTTTCCAACGGAGTTCCGCCCGAGTTCCGCCGGAGTTCCGCCGGAGTTCCGACAGAATTCCATGGAAACGGACTTGCCTACACACGATCACACCAAAGTCCACCCGTCTGGTACGCGGTGACGTACACCAGGTCTGACGAGACTATAAAACGGAAGTTCAATACCAAGTGCGCCACCCTTTGGGCTCCTTCTGCTAATTTCGTGTTTATCTCGTGTTAGCAGAAGTTTGGTGAGAGACGATTCACGCTTTTCAGACTCGTATTTTTCAGAACGTTTAACTGCTTTTCAGTTTGTGCTTGTGAGGTTTGTATCTGTTTTTTAGTGCGTGTAGTCAGTTCGTCTCTGTATTTTGCAGTGCAATCTACTGCACTCGTTGCTGACTTTCAGCTCGCTCTTCACAGGCCTTGCTGTTCTTCAGTGACTTCTGTTAAGTTCGTTCTGACAAGCCGATCGTTTAGAAGCCATGTTGCGTGTACGTACTCGTCGTCGAGTTCGTGCTTTGCTTGTGCTTGGTGTTGTAGTTCATTCTTCAACCCAAGACCAGTCCGTGAACAGGGTGGGGAGGAGTTCATGGATGAAGAATTGGTTGCTCCAGCGTGACCAGTTCTCGCACATGCCTTTGCTTCGTGAGATCCGGGAGAATAATCCTGATGATTTCAGGAATTATCTCCGGATGACGGACCCCATTTTTCACCATCTGCTGGCTTTGCTCACCCCTTATATCACCAGGCAGGATACCTGCATGCGGCAAGCCATCACTCCGGAGCAGAGGCTCATCGCCACGTTGCGCTACTTGGCGACAGGGAGAAGCCTTCAGGACCTCAAGTTCTCTACAGGCATCTCCCCCCAGGCTCTGGGGATCATTATTCCAGAGACCTGTTCTGCCATCATACAGGTCCTGCAGGAGGACTATATTAAGGTAAGATTTATCATTTAACATCACATTTTATTGTCTTTAATGTTTGCTAATGTCTTGTATTTCTTTCCTCAATCTCTAATTACCATGATTGCAATATGCTGTGAATGTCCCCTTTGTCCTCATGCATGCTCTAATCTTTTAATGCTCCTTTTTTGTCTTTCATGCATATTTGCCTTCATTAAACCTCACCAACATGCTATGGTAGGCTCATATCCACCTAGTCTAGTCACTTAAAATGTCTTTTGTCAGCTCCATTGTATTGCTTTATCCTAAAACCAAACATTTAATATTATTCAAAAGGGTCTGTGTGTCCTTAACTGAATCCCCCCCCCCTTAATAGTATCCCAAATGGTCTGTGTGTCCTTAACTGGACCCCCACCCCCCACTTAATATAATTCCAAATAGTCTGTGTGTCCTTAAATTAATGTTGAATTATATATTGTATTTTTAACCCACTTCAACCCTGGAATGATTTTCCCCCTTCCTGACCATCAGCACTTTTTGTGATTTGGCAGTGCGTTGCTTGAATTGACAATTGTGCGTCCTTGTAACATGGCTCCTCTAGTAAATTATCTTCATTTTATTAGCACAAATAGAGGTTTTATTTGGTTGTCTTTGATCACCTCTGCTTTTTTTGTTTTTGCGATTAACCACCAACAAAACCAAACCGCATTTTTACAAATATGCATTATTTTTCACTTTTCGCTATAAGAAATATAGCCCCAAAAATATATTACCCAGATTTTTTTGTACATCATTTTATGCTGATACGTATTCTTAAACAAATTTGTTCAAATGAATCGCAATAAGCGTTTATTGATTGGTTTGTGCAAAAGTTCTAGCGTATCCAAAATATGGTCTATTTTGATGGCATTTTTTAAATCTTGCAATTTTTGGAAATAGTAATGGCGGTGCTAACCGTTTTTTTATTTTTTTTATTGTGACTGCCACTATGGCGGACACATTGGACAATTTACATACATTTTTGGGACCATTGTCATTAATACAGTGATCAATGCTCTAAAATTGTATTGATTACTGTAAAAATGTCACATGCAGTGAAGGTGTTAACCACAAGGGGGCCGAGGAATGGTTAAGTGTGTTCTGGGTGAGTGTTTATAACTGTCTGGGGGATGGGCTAGCAGTGACCTGACCCTGATCACTGCTCCCGATGACAGGGAGCAGACGATCGGTGTCCTGTCACTAGGCAGAAGCGGGAAATAAAGTTTTTTTTGTAATGTACAATGTTTAATGTGCAAAAGTACTTATTTTGTTTTTTTATGCTTTGCCTCCCCAGTTTCCTTCATCGCCACAGGAATGGCAGACTGTGGCATCCCATTTTGCCACCCGTTGGGACTTTCCCAACTGCGGTGGGGCGATAGATGGGAAGCACGTCCACATCGTGCCACCACCCCATTCGGGGTCATACTATTACAACTATAAGGGGTTTCACAGTATTGTGTTAATGGCGGTGGTGTCGGCACAATATGAATTTATGTATGTGGACGTGGGGAAGAATGGCCGGATGTCGGATGGAGGAGTCTTCGCCCAGAGGGAGTTCTACCAGCGTCTACAGACAGGTGGCCTGGGATTGCCACCTAATACAGATAATGTGGAAGAACTCCCCTTCGTCTTCATAGCTGATGAAGCTTTCAGTCTGGACGAGCACGTGATGAGGCCATTCCCCCAAAGAACCCTCACCCCGGAGAGGAGGGTTTTCAACTACCGGCTGGCCAGAGCGAGAAGAGTTGTTGAAAATGCCTTTGGAATAATGGCCAGCCGGTTCCGTGTTTTTCAAACTCCCATACACATGGCGGAATACAAACTTAATCATGTTGTCCTTACATATTGCATCTTGCACAATTATTTAAATAAGAACTCTTCTAATTATCTATCTTCATTTGGGCCTGAGGCTGGACTTGTTCCAGAAAATATGACAGGCCTGGATACTGGCCGTACTGGCTTGGCCCCCCAAAGTGCCTGTGAGGTTCAGGAAAAATATGTGACTTATTTTAACGGTAGGGGGGCCATTGCAATGCCACACAATCTTTAAGTTTTAAAAATTAAAATAATAAAAGAAGATAAAATCAGGAATTGTTTTTCTTGCTTGCTTTTGGTTTGTGCTGTCTCCTATGTTATCCTAGTGCACCTGTAGTGCCGAGTGTATTTTCATTAATTAAATAAGGCCCATTGTCACTGGAAACACAAAATCACTTTTCCCAAACTGGTATTGAGCATTGAAAGAATACGCCACACATTGTTGATTATTCAAATTTTTAATTTGGCCACATTCACATGTGCCTTTGAATATTTATATGTAACATTTTTTGTTTTTGGATTTTTTTTTATTTTTTTTAAAAACATTTTTTAGTTTCCTTTTTTTATATTTTTAAACTTTTTTTGGCTTTTTTGTTTTTTTTAATTTTTGTGTTCTTTTTCGTAAAAATTATGAAAAATGTAACAACAATCAGCCCCAATATTTCTAATTTGGGAAGTTCCAATCTTAATAAAAACAACGGAAATGAAGAACATGATCGATATTATGGAGAAACGGATTATATTCTCCCCAAAATATCGATCATGTTCTTCATTTCCTGCTGCATATTGTCAATCCGATTCTTCATGAGATCCAGGCTAGTTCGCATGGCATCTATTTCCCCATTCCAGCCCATTATCTGGCCAATCAGCCTTTGTGCGCTGTCACTGGAAAACGGGCCCTTTCCACAACCAGAACATCACCTACAATAGATGATAAAAATTGGTTTAAAAAATATGCAGTCATACATGGATTTAAACAAGCTGGGGTGTCAGACACTCACCTGGTGGGGTGCCCATCTCCCCTACTTCCTCCACCTCTCCTTCCTCAACCTCTCCTTCCTCCACATCCTGGGGGGGGGGGGGGCACTGGTGCTTGGAAATGTGTCCCTTTCCCCAACCTGAACATCACCTAAAATAGATGTAAAAACATGTGTTTTGAAATATGCAGGTATACATCGATTACCTGAAGCTGTGGTGTCAGACACTCACCTGGTGGGGTGCCCATCTCCTCTCCTTCCTCCACCTCTCCTTCCTCCACATGCACATCCACGGGGGGGATGGGGACGGTCCCTGGGATCCTGCTTTGTGAGTCTTTTCTCCCCTATGAGAAATTAACAAACCAAAAGGTATACTTAGCACACAGATATTTCAGGCCAGAACTAGGAAGATGAAACATTGATTAGAAGTGTTGTACAATTGTCTGTTTATGAAGAGATGCAAAATTTGAAGACATGATAAATCAATTCACTTTCCAAAAAAATACAATAATTAACTTTTTGGGCCAAGTTTCACATATGCCCAACCCCCCCCCAAGTATACCAAGGAACCCCGTGTGGTTTACCCTAATAAATGTTCTCTGGTGTCCCACACTTTTGCCCATGAGTGCAGATGTGTTAGCCAGCTGCCAAGTGTCCTCTCCTTCAATTCCACTGAATGTTCTTTTCTAGTCATTGTAGTTTGAAACACATCTAAACCACAATGCCCTAATCTTTTTTTTGGTTCAGAAAAATTACACTGAAAAAAAATGATGATTAAACGCTGTATCATAAACGATGTTTGACACGAACAACGAACGAGGGTTTGTTATTAACGATACGATTACTGTATCCACCAACATGAAAGCAGCAATTTTACATTGTACAAAGGTCAAGAAAAGCATATGGATCAGTATGCAATAATCATAATAGGAACACACGACAAGTACTTACTTTTTTTAAGAACTTTCTTGATCCTTCTGTACTGATCCGGCTCCCTCAATTTAAGGTCGGACCACCGTTTCCTCAATTGGTCTTTTGACCGTCGTACCCCAAAAAGATTGTGCAGGGTCTTAACAACTTTGGCCATGATTCTGGCCTTGCGCAAGTTCGGATGGGTGTATGGTCCATGCTTGCCATCATAATCCTTACTTCGCAAGATTGCCACCATCTCCACCATCTCTTCAAAAGCCATATTGGAGGCCTTAAATCTCCTCTTTCCGGATTGGGACGTTTGTGGCTCCGGGGATTCGTGACTACTGGAGTCCTTAATATGAAGCACCTGTTGTGTTTCCGCCATGTTTCTCCTACTGCGCACCGTAGAGAAAAGGGGGCGGGAAATATTCTTGTAAAAGAACGTCATGGGTCGGGCAACGCAGGCGTGGTTCTACGCGTGCACACTGTATATAACGCCAAAATGCACATGTCGTACGTGCTTACGTACGTTATGTGCGCACAAAGGGGCGGGAAAAAAGACTTGACCAAAAGAACGTCATGGGCGGGCAACGCAGGCGTGGTTCTACGCGTGCGCACTGTATATAACGCCAAAATGCACATGTCGTACGTGCTTATGTACGTTATGTGCGCACAAGAGGGCGGGAAAAAAGACTTGACCAAAAGAACGTCATGGGCGGGCAACGCAGGCGTGGTTCTACGCGTGCGCACTGTATATAACGCCAACATGCACATGTCGTACGTGCTTGGAGAAAATAGGCACGGAAGTTGTGAGCAAGGAAAATGAAGGTAAGTCTGGGCTAACATTATTGTTTTTGGCTTGTGTATTGTCTTTCAGAAAAATGAATAAGACATTTAAAGATCCAGAATTCTTGAGCCTATTTATCGATAAATACAAGGAGCTGACAAATCTGTGGCAAGTAAAGCACAGTGCTTATTATAATAAACAAGTAAGGAAGGCAACTCTGGAGAAACTTCTGGCATTTGTGCAGACTTGGATCCCAGAGGCAGACGTGGACTTTCTGGAAAAGAAAATTGGCATATTGAGAAATATGTACAGAAAGGAGCAGAATAAAATCCTTAAATCCATCAGATCAGGAGCATCCGCAGATGCTGTGTATGTACCCAGGCTGTGGTACTTTGACAAACTACGGTTTATTGGCGACCAGAGTAAGGCCAGGGAATCGCTTTCAACCCTTCCCTCCACCCTTCCCTGCAGCATTCCCTCCACCCTTCCCTCCACCCCAGCAGAGGCTGATGAGCAACCTGAGCCTTCCATCCTGGAAGAAGCAGATGCACCCAGCTGGAGCCAGGTATTTTGTTACAATAAATATTGATAGTCATAATATTAATGATGTTAACTAGATGTTATAATTTAAACAATATTATTGATGTAAAAAAAAAAAAAGATTTTGACATATCAATTTACAGTAGTGGCCACAAATGTTTGTCACCAGCAGAAACAATAAATACTGGGGTCATAATGATACTCTTTTATATGTATTAACAGAATTTTGAAGTCAGGAGCTGAAAAATGTTTATGATTCATGAACAAAAAAATAAAACGATGTCCCTTTTTTATACACAGGATGAGCTCAGCCAGGAGGAAGTTGTGGAAAGTGGCAGGCAGGAGGAGGCTGGGCCCACTGTCAGCCAGGAGGTGGCCGGGCCCAGTAGGAGCCTCACACAGTCGCAGGTGCCTCCCCTCCGTCTTTCAGCAAAAAGGCAAAAGAAGATGACGGTCACACAGGAGGAATCACTGCGCCTCATTAGAGAGGCTACAAATGTCTTAAGGAGCCCCCCCGAAGCTGAAGAGGCCTATGGCTGCTATATAGCCAGCCGGTTGCAGCAATTAGAGAGGGGCCAACGCCTCCAATGTGAGAGAATCATTTTCTCGGCCTTGCAGAAGGGGCTGAGTGGCGAGTTAACTGCCACAAGCGAAATCGTGGATCAAGTTCCTCCTGTTCCTCCTCCTCCTCCTGCCACAAGTACACCACCAGAGACACAGCCTCACAGGAAGGCTGCTGAGAAGTCTGCAGGGAAGGGTGCAGTGAAGGGTGGAGCGAAGAGAAGAAAGTGATGACCTGGCTTCAGTCTGGTCTGACCAAAGACGCAGCCTGTTGTACCACAGCCTGGGGACATATATACCATCTGCTGCTGCTCTTGATCTCTGGGATTCAGGGACCAGATTGTGCTCCCCATTATATGTACTTCTCAATATGCCAATTTTCTTTTCCACAGACTTTAATGTTTGCCCTGGGGCCAAAAGGCTACACTAATGTCACAAGTTTCTCCAGTGTTGCCTTAATTTTTATTTTTTGAACCAGAATAAATGGATATTTTTTTTTGAAAATATAATTGCCTATGTGTTTTTTTGTCAAAGACATTTCTAAAAGACAATGTGAAATTAACAAGGAACACCAACCTCCTTGAGGTTCCAAAAAAAAAAAATGTTATTGTGGTAACTTGTCACCAGAATAAAAATAAAAAGGTTATTGTGGTAATGACACACACAAAATAAAAAGGTTATTGTGGTAATGACACACACAAAATAAAAAGGTTATTGTGGTAATGACACACACAAAATAAAAAGGTTATTGTGGTAATGACACACACAAAATAAAAAGGTTATTGTGGTAATGACACACACAAAATAAAAAGGTTATTGTGGTAATGACACACAAAAAATAAAATAAATAAAGGTTTTTGGTGTTAACTTGACAGAATAATTAAATATGGAGATCACTAGAAAATAATTTGGAAATAATTATACGAAAAATATGGATGAAAAAAAAAAAAAGAGGACTACCAAAAAAAAAAAAAAACATTATTACTGAGATGGGGCTTTAAACTAAAAACAATATCATTCATGAGATGAGGAGAAATAAGCCAGAAATGTGTTTGTGAGAACTCTGTGTGAGTGAATATGAGCAGCAAAGCAACTTCCTTCTTCTAGCATTATAAAGAAGACGCGCTGCATTTAAACGAGAATTTGCAGCATGACGAATGTGCTACTTCCAATACAAACTGGAGTTTTACAAGACCGAGCATTTCCGTCTCGTACTTGCTTCAGAGCATGCGTCGTTTTTGGTCTGTCGGAACAGCATACAGACGAGCGGAATTCTACATCGGAACTGGGTCCGGCGGAGGTCCGTCGGAAAAATTTGAAGCATGTTCCATTTCTAAAGTCTGTCAGACTTTTGCGAATCAAAAGTCCGTTGCAGCCCACACACGATCGAATAGTCTGCCGGAATCATTCCGTCAGACTTTTGATGTTGAAAAGTCCGGTCGTGTGTACGGGGCATTAAAGTCCTACAATGTATATTCATCACCAATCATGTTGCTCAGCAATGCAATTCCACATTAAGCATGATAAAGGATACCCAAATGTCTGCTGAAAGAAAATAAACCTAATGGCAGACTGACACATCCAATCCCATTGACAACTGGCTTACTCTTGAGCCTGGCCACTAAAAGTAAAGAAAGGTTAAAGTCTCCTGGATGACATCATTGCTCAAATATACATTGCTACATAGCCAGGGATTTATAGCCAGTAAATAAATGAGGCTGGGTGATGTCTAGGGTGCCCACGTGTCCCGGATTGCCCGGGATTGTCCCTGACTTGAGATTTTTGTCCCGTGGCCCGGGCACCTTCATTCCGGGACAATACAGTGTCCCGGAATGAAAAAAAAACCACAGTGACCACTGACCAGACCAGTCCGCTCCGCCAACTCACTCCGCCAGTCCACCGCCAGCCCGCCACCCTTATAAAGTTTAACACATCATTAGGCTGACTGGCTGCCAGGCTGGTTGCTAGGCTAGAGGCCGCCCCGCATCTAGCAACCAGCGATGTCAGCTGAGGCCTGAGGGGCGGGCTGACAGACACGTGGGCGGCACTGGAAGTCAGTGTGGGCAGTGCACCAACCCGCATCCTATGGCTGAGAGGCGAGCAGCACGTGCGCCCACCGCCCAGTAGTCCAGAGAGAGAGAGAGATCAGCCACACCAGCAGCCAGCAGTGAACAGAATGACGCCAGTGACCTGAGTGACGGTCACCAGACTCACCACCAGACAGAGCCAGTGCCACAGTTTAAACTTCTCTCCTCCTGAGCACTGCAGCCAGCCAGCCTGAGCCTCGTCTGATTGAGTCCTCCACCAGGCTCCTCCCGCCCACAAGGTCCGCAAGTGCTGCCTGCAGTCAGACATTCTTCCAGGACAGGTTAGTGTACTTTCTGTGTTACATTCACACTTTGTCCCCCTCCGTTCTGCTGCTGTCCCCCTCCAGTTTTCCTCTGTGCCCCCCTCTGTTCTGCTGTCCCCTTCCATTCTTCCTCTGTGTCCCCCTCCGTTCTGCTGTCCCCCTCCATTCTTCCTCAGTGTCCCCCTCCGTTCTGCTGTCCCCCTCCATTCTTTCTCCGTGTCCCCCTCCATTCTGCTGTCCCCCTCCATTCTTCCTCCATGTCCCCCTCCGTTCTGCTGTCCCCCTCTGTTCTTCCTCCGTGTCCCCCTCCGTTCTGCTGTCCCCCTCTGTTCTTCCTCCGTGTCCACCTCCATTCTGCTGTCCCCCTCTGTTCTTCCTCCGTGTCCCCCCCGTTCTGCTGTCCCCCTCCGTTCTTCCTCCGTGTCCCCCTCTGTTCTGCTGTCCCCCTCCGTTCTTCCTCCGTGTCCCCCTCCGTTCTGCTGTCCCCCTTTGTTCTTCCTCCGTGTCCCCCTCCGTTCTGCTATCCCACTCCATTCTTCCTCCGTGTCCCCCTCCGTTCTGCTGTCCCCCTCCAGTTTTCCTCTGTGCCCCCCTCTGTTCTGCTGTCCCCTTCCATTCTTCCTCCGTGTCCCCCTCCGTTCTGCTGTCCCCCTCCATTCTTCCTCCGTGTCCCCCTCCATTCTGCTGTCCCCTTCCATTCTTCCTCTGTGTCCCCCTCCGTTCTGCTGTCCCCTTCCATTCTTCCTCCGTGCCCCCCTCCGTTCTGCTGTCCCCTTCAATTCTTCCTCCGTGTCCCCCTCCGTTCTGCTGTCCCCTTCCATTCTTCCTCTGTGTCCCCCTCCGTTCTGCTGTCCCCTTCCATTCTTCCTCCGTGTCCCCCTCCGTTCTGCTGTCCCCTTCCATTCTTCCTCCGTGTCCCCCTCCGTTCTGCTGTCCCCTTCCATTCTTCCTCTGTGTCCCCCTCCGTTCTACTGTCCCCTTCCATTCTTCCTCTGTGTCCCCCTCCGTTCTGCTGCTGTCCCCCTCTGTTCTTCCTCTGTGTCCCCCCCCCCTGTTCTACTGTCCCCTTCCATTCTTCCTCTGTGTCCCCCTCCGTTCTGCTGCTGTCCCCCTTTGTTCTTCCTCCATGTCCCCCTCCGTTCTGCTGTCCCCCTCCATTCTTCCTCCATGTCCCCCTCCATTCTGCTGCTGTCCCCCTCTGTTCTTCCTCTGTGTCCCCCTCTGTTTTGCTGTCCCCCTCTGTTCCTCCTCCGTGTCCCCCTCCATTCTGCTGTCCCCCTCTGTTCTTCCTCCGTGTCCCCCTCCGTTCTGCTGTCCCCCTTTGTTCTTCCTCCGTGTCCCCCTCCGTTCTGCTATCCTACTCCATTCTTCCTCCGTGTCCCCCTCCGTTCTGCTGTCCCCCTCCAGTTTTCCTCTGTGCCCCCCTCTGTGCTGCTGTCCCCTTCCATTCTTCCTCCGTGTCCCCCTCCGTTCTGCTGTCCCCTTCCATTCTTCCTCTGTGTCTTCCTCCATGTCCCCCTCCGTTCTGCTGTCCCCCTCTGTTCTTCCTCTGTGTCCCCCTCCATTCTGTGCTGTCCCCCTCCATTCTTCCTCCATGTCCCCCTCCGTTCTGCTGCTGTCCCCCTCTGTTCTTCCTCTGTGTCCCCCTCCATTCTGCGCTGTCCCCCTCCATTCTTCCTCCATGTCCCCCTCCGTTCTTCCTCCGTGTCACCCTCCGTTCTGCTGTCCCCCTCAGTTCTTCCTCCATGTCCCCCTCCATTCTGCGCTGTCCCCCTCCATTCTTCCTCCATGTCCCCCTCCGTTCTTCCTCCGTGTCACCCTCCATTCTGCTGTCCCCCTCAGTTCTTCCTCCATGTCCCCCTCCATTCTGCTTCTGTCTCCCTCTGTTCTTCCTCCATGTTCCCCTCCACAGCAGAACGGAGGGGGACATGGAGGAAGAACAAAGGGGGACAGCAGAACGAAGGGGGGCACGGAGGAAGAATGGAAGGGGATACGGAGGAAGAACGGAGGGCGACAGCAGCAGAACAGAGGGGGACATGGAGGAAAAATGGAGGGGGACAGCAGAATGGAGGGGGACACGGAGGAAGAACGGAGGGGGCAGCAGAACGGAGGGGGAGACGGATGAAGAACAGAGGGGGACAGCAGAACAGAGGGGGGCAAAGAGGAAGAATGAAGGGGGACAGCAGAACGGAGGGGGACACGGAGGAAGAATTGAGGGGGACAGCAGCAGAACGGAGGGATACAGCATAACAGAGGGTGACAGCAGAACGGAGGGGGACACGGAGGAAGAACAGAAGGGGACAGCAGCAGAACGGAGGGTGACAGCAGAACAGAGGGTGACAGCAGAACGGAGGGGGACACAGAGGAAGAACGGAGGGGGACAGCAGAACAGAGGGGGACACAGAGGAAGAACGGAGGGGAACAGCAGAACGGAGGGGGACACGGAGGAAGAACGGAGGGGGACAGCAGCAGAACGGAGGGGGACAGCATAACAGAGGGTGACAGCAGAACGGAGGGGGACACGGAGGAAGAACAGAGGGGGACAGCAGCAGAACAGAGGGTGACAGACGAACAGAGGGTGACAGCAGAACGGAGGGGGACACAGAGGAAGAACGGAGGGGGACAGCCGTCCCCCCCTGTTCTTTCTCTGTGTCCCCCTCTGTTCTGCTGTCCATACCACCGGTCTAAACTGGTTACCACTGTTTGCTTTTTTTTTTTGCCAAAAATTGGCAAAAAAAGTATCAAAAAACATATTTTTTGGGCAGGGGGGGGGGGGGGTGTCCCTGAATGGCAGTTTGGAAATGTGGTCACCCTAGTGATGTCACTAGTTTGGAAAGACACAGCGAATGCCAGAACTTGCCACTTCCTTAGTAACCATTGACAGAAATGGAGCTGTCATGTATAGTAGCATCATTCAAATGATTGCCAGAGCAGCCAAAGTTTGGTTTGACTGTATGTTTCCTCACTTATTTACTGCTATGTTAAGACAACGTGGTTTATTTAAAAAAGGCAACTAGACTATTTAGTGCAGTTGCAGTCTACAAAGAAATTATCTCCAGTGCTTAATGAATGACGTGAAGCTCCACTGATTTCAATCATCCAGCAAACAAAAATGCACATTTGTTATTGTTCTTACATGTGATTGGTTTCCTTTGGAAAATGAAGCTTCACCACATTCACTAAGCTCTGGGAAAAAAAATACATTGCAGATCCAACTTCACATGCAAACTGAACAATGCATTTGCATTTAGTAATCTGACCCCAATGAATTTAAACAGTTTTGCATGCATGCAGAACTTGCTGTAAAGTATAGGAGAGAATGGGATTTGTATCTGACATGCATTTTCATAATGCAATTTCATAAGCAATTTGTGTAGACTCATTATTCACTAATTTAAAGCCACACTGTACAGATAAAAATACACAAAATGATACAGCTCTGGAATTATCAGTCAGGAATCATCACTATATATTTGTTTTAAATGAGATCAGTGTAAGCACCTGAATTTGACATGGCATCAGCCTTTTGCAATCCTTGTTTAGAATAGCTAGAATGTAATGCCGCGTACACACGATCGGACTATCCGGCGGACTTAGTCAATTTGATCGTGTGTGGACTCCAGCTGATTTTTCTTTCCAAAAGTCCAGCAGACTTAGAAATATTACTTGCTTCAAAATTGTCCACCGGACTGGACTTTCTAGCGGACAATCCGTTCGTCTGTGTGCTAATCCGATGGACTAAAACCGACGCTAGGGCAGCTATTGGCTACTGGCTATGAACTTCCTTATTTTACGTCATCATGTTCAAATCCGTCAGACTTTTGGAGTGATCGCATGTGACCAAGTCTGTTCATTTGAAAGTCCGGCGGACTCAGCTGCAAAGTCCGCCGGATTGTCCGCCGGACCAAGTCCGTTGAAAAGTCTGGTCGTGTGTACGCGGCATAAGAGGAATGAGCAGTGCAAGAAGCTAATAAGTTTATGTGCTGACAAGAAGCAAGCTGAAAGACAGAGAAAGTAGAGTGCCATATAAAAGATGGTGTTACTGAGTAAATAGATACCTAACATGTCATGCTTTAAAATTGTGCATGCTTGTGGAATGGCGCCAAACTATGGTATTTAAAAATTTCCATAGGCAACGCTTTAAAAATTTCTACAGGTTACCAGTTTAGAATTACAGAGGAAGTCTAGGTTTATTTCTCTCACTCAGAGCTTTGCAGCGATACCTCGCATATGTGATGCAAACATCATTTACATATGTGGCCTTGTTTACATGGGGCCAGAAATTTAAGTGACGTCATGACAATGGTCTGGCCCTCCTAAGCCATAAATATGAGCAGAAGCCATCTTTCCTTTGCTTACCTCTGTGGCCAGCTGCTGCCAGCACTGGATCAGTTCCCGAAGCTACCGATCCTCCGGGTAAGCCTGGGTACCCCCGGAAAGTGGTGGGAGGGAGGGAGGGGGAATAACCCCTCTCCCACTTCTAAAAGTGATCCAGTGTTGAATTTGCCACTCAGATCACTTTTAGCAGAAAGTCTGCAAACCTGAGGGAAAATTTCATACTGTGGTTATGGCATTTAGCTGCAGCCTTAACTCCAGTATTAAACGTCAAAGTCATGATGTATTTTCCCAGTTAGGTGGTTGGCAAATGGACAAAAGCAATAATAAAATCATGAGCTCATGGAGAGTATAAAACCGTGTTCCTACCAAATGATATACAATACAAACTACATCGCAAAAATGAGAGAAAGTGTCGCATAATCTGGAGAGGACACCATTTGTGAGTGTCAGTCTAAAGCCTCGTTCCGATGGCAATTTTGCGATGACAGGCTATTGGCAGAAAATCTGACCGTTTGTATGCTCCATCGCACAATTGTTGTCGGGCAAATGTTGGATGGCAGGATTTAAAATTTTCTGCAGACAAGTGTCCTTCCGCATATTTCCCGAGCGTGTGTACACAAGCCCGGCGGACAAAAGTCCAAAGTATATACATGCTCAGAAGCAAGGACGAGCCAGCAGCGGTTGGTCTTGTAGACTAGCGTTCATAATGGAGAATTAACATTCGTGACGCAGCAAATTATGAAATCTTGAAATGCAGTGCACATTCTCTTCTTCTTTAATGGGATAATAATTAATCTGTTTTGCTGGTGATACTGATGGAGTTATTGCAAACAGATTTTCAAAGGCTTTTTTTTCTAATGATATCAAGAATAATATTATTATGCTTGCTTTTTTTTTGGTGCAAGTTACCACAAGACCATTATCTGGTAGTTTTTAAGATCAAAGATACAACTATGTTAGTATGCCTTGTTAATTTTACATTGTATTTTTTTAAATGTAACTGCCTACTCCCAAACTGCCATTATGAAGTAAAACACATAGTCAAGTATTATTCTCCACAATTCATTGTGCATTAAAAAAGAAAACAAATCAAATTAGACATGGCTATCTGCCAATAGAACTTAACCAAAAAGTGCATTTATGCATCCAAAAATATAGAAAATATACCAAACCAAATCATTATTCAACCAAAAAATAAAATAAAAGCATCATGCATGTCTCCTGCTTCTTTATATAGGGTTTCAACAATGCCAATATTTGGCGAAAGCAGGGGTCCATCATCCAGAGATAATTTAGAAAATCATGTGGATTATTCTCCTGGAGCTCCCGCAGCAAAGGCATATGACATAATTGGTCACAATTAATAAAGCAACCAATTTTTGGTCCAAGAAATCCTCCTCCTCCTTTTCCTGGACTGGACTTGGGTCAAAGCAATAACTCCAAGGCCAATAATAAATAAAATGTTATCTCCTTCAATTCCTCAAAATGTCTGGTTGAGGAGCGGACCTTCAGAAATGAGCTGAAAAGCAATCAATAAAAAACGTGAAATAAAAAGTGCAAAATGAAAAGTGTGAATCACCACTCAAACTTCTACTAACATGAAATTAGCAGAAGGAGCCCAAAGGGTGGTGCTAAAGAGCTGAAAAACCACGTAGTACGTCACTATGTTCGTGTTTGTTAGCCAACAATTTCTTGCCATTTGTACAAGTTCATGTCAATGCCCTTCGGACAAAACTCTGAGGTTTTGTCTGCGGAAAATCCGATCATGTGTATAAAGCTTTAGGCTTCGTGTACACAGGATGTTTGAAAACCTCTTTTGAATGCTGAAAACTTGACAGCTAGTAACCGCGTTTAGTGTTTGCACTTAGAAAGGTTTTTAAAGATAACCTCAGGAGACCCTCCCAAATGCCCACAATGCATGAAAACAAGTATTATTAACTATTTCAGCTATTCTGTGAGAGGCGAGAGCAGCAGCAGAGGGAGCAGTGTGCTTTACCTATGGATCCCATCTCTCTCTCTCTCCTGTGGTGAAAATTGTGTTTTTTCCACATTTTACATGTTCCTCTTTAACCACTTCCCGACCAGCGCACGACGATATACGTCGACAGAATGGCATGGGCAGGCATATTGGCGTACAGGTACGTCCAATATTCGATGCCGCCCTGCCATCGGGAGCGCGGCGCCGGCGGCGCGCTCCCGCGCTTGTCGGGACCCCTGTGAGTCCGGTCGCGGGACCCGCGGACTCGATCGCTTTCGGGCATCCCCGCGATCGTCTCACGGAGGGGCTGAATGGAGGAAATGCTGTGTAAACAACATTTTTCCATTCTGCCTAGCAACTAGTGACGCTGATCTCTGCTCCATGTGATTGGAGCAGAGATCAGTGTACACTAAATGAAAGCCCAACCCCCCCACAGTTAGTAACACACCCCTAGGAACACTTAACCCCTACACTGCCACCCACTGGTTAACCCTTTCACTGCCAGTGTCATTTACACAGGAATCACTGCATTTATATAGCAGTGATTACTGTATAAATGACAATGGTCCCAAAAATGTGTCAAAAATGTCCGATGGGTCCCCGACAATGTCGCAGTCACAATAAAAATCGCTGATCGCCACCATTACTAGTAAAAAAAAAAATAATAAAAAATTATTAATAAAAATGCTATAAAACTATCCCTATTTTGTAAACGCTATAACTTTTGCGCAAATCAATCAATAATCGCTTATTGCGATTTTTTTTACCAAAAATATGTAGAAGAATACGTATCGGCCTAAATTGAGGGAAAAAAATGTTTTTTTATATATTTTTGGGGGATATTTATTATAACAAAAAGTAAAAAATAATGCGTTTTTTTCAAAATTGTCGCTCTATTTTTGTTTATAGCGCAAAAAATAAAAACCGCAGGGGTGATCAAATACCACCAAAAGAAAGCTCTATTTGTGGGAAAAAAGGACGTCAATTTTGTTTGGGAGCCACGTCGCACGACCGCGCAATTGTCAGTTAAAGCGACGCAGTGCCGAATCGCAAAAAGTGGTCTGGTCTTTGACCAGCAAATTGGTCCGGTCTGAAAGTGGTTAAATACGCTTATAAAATGCAAATGTTCGTAAATGCGGGTTACCATGGTTACAAGCTTTTGGCATTTGAAATTTTTGGAGGCACAGTGGTGTAGTGGTTAGTAGGGTGACACAGTGGTTAGCACTCTCACCTAGCAGTAAGAAGGGTTGCTGGTTCGAATCCCAACCATGACACTACCTGCCTGGAGTTTGCATGTTCTCCCTGTGCCTGCGTGGGTTTCCTCCAGGTACTCTGGCTTCCTCCCACACTCCAAAGACATGCAGGTAGGTTAATTGGCTTTTGTCCAAAATTGACCCTAGTATATGAATGGGGATCTTGAATGGTGGGCTCCTTGAGGGTAGGGACATATGTGAGTATGCAATGTACAGGGATAGGGACAATTGTAGACACTCACTCAGGTTGAACTGGATGGACGGGTGTCTTTATTCAACCTTGCTAACTATGTAAATGCCAGTAAACTACAGTCCTGAACATGATTTTTCTGCTTTCAAAAAAGTCAGTAAACTTAACTGCCTCTAAACTACTATAAACCCATTTCACACTAGGGAGGCGGGTCCATCAGCGGTAAAGCATCGCTAGTTTTAGTGCGCTTTACTGCTGTTATAGTGGCACTTTTCGTCCACTAGCAGGGAGATTTTAACCCCTGCTAGTGGCCGAGGAAAGGGTTAATAGCACCCTTTTTGCAGCACTGCCGAAGCACTTTGCAGGCCCTTCAGGAGCACTGCCCATTCATTTCAATGGGCACGGGCGGTGGAGGAGCAGTGTATATACCACTCCCACACCACCCCAAAGATGCTGCTTGCAGGACATTTTTTCCTGTCCTGAAAGTATGCTGCCCCAGTGTGAAAGCACTTGGGTTTTCACACAGGGGTGGCTTGAGAGACGCTTTTCAGGCAGTTTACAGGTGCTATTTTTAGCGCTAAAATGCCTGAAAAGCGTCCAGTGTGAAAGGGGTCTAAATGACTGAGTGTACATGTACAGATAAGATAAGAGAGGAGAGTTCAGGGACTGCTGAAAAAAATGCCCAACTGCTCCTAGACAGGAGTTTAGTAGCTGCAGTGTATAGTGTACATGAGGCCTAATTATAGAGGCTCATATGCAGAGCCAGTCACATTTTATTAAAAGAGTCTTAAGAAAGGGGAGCCGACATTAGTGCTGAGGTCAGGCCACTGTCTGATACCGGGTAGGCAGTAGCATCCATTGTCATATTTTTTTATGATTCATTTTGTTTTGCATACAATTCCAATAAATACTACACTATGGAGACTTAATTTGGCTCCCATGAGCTTTATTAACTAGAGCTACATCTTGATGGTGCGAGTTTCTGAACAGCCTTCCCCACAACAGATGGCAAATCTACACTGTGTTTTTGCTGCTGTAATGGCAGCCAGCTTTTCCGGTGAGTGTCCATTTTACATGGGTGCAGTGGTTGATTCTGGAGCACTGTACTGGATCACCTCATTTTTTATTTTTTTCCTCACAGTATTCTCATCTCATTGCTATGGCACTTTTGGAATTTTACTTTTTAATATTATTTATAAGTTTTGTATATTAATATATATATATATATATATATATATATATATATATATATATATATATATATTACTTATCTGTGTCAGCTGCACAGCACAGAGCTACGTCTTTTTTATTTATATTAAAAGAGTAATTTACTGAGATATTAAAAAAACTTTATAGAATAAGAACCATTTATTGCACAAACGTTAATAAATGGTGATACTTATGCTAGTAATCATTAGTCCTGGTTCAGACTTATGCGATTTTGAATGCATTTCAGAACGCTTAGGCTCGCATGACAAGTGAAATAACATGTGTACCTATGGAAGCCATTCACGTATATGCAGTCAGAATGCGGTGCGATTTTAAAAAGGGTCCTCAAACCTCTTTTGGGATGCTGGTAAAGCATACCTTAGGGGTCGGATCATATGCTACGCCACTTCCTTCAAACAGAACTATCTGCAGAATTTTAAATCAGCCAGCGCTAGGTTACATATTGCACAGCGTACCTTTACTACATCTGACTCCCCTGTGGATAGAGATGAATGGTTGGCCCCCAAGTCCACCTTCGATACTTGGGCAGATACTCTTGAACTCACCAAGAAGGCATACTTGGACACCACCCACCACAACTTTGGCAATAAAGCCGTAAAACTTCTGTCTAGACTCTGTAAGGGAATGCACCGTCTGACCCATATCACCTCCCTACGCAATCACTCGGGGACTACCCATTCCTTCCCTCAGGCCATAAACGAGACCATGCTGCACTACTACACGGCCCTCTATGCCCCCGATCCAATAAATAAGGACTTAGCCCGCTCCTTTTTGGAGAAACTGAAACTCTACACCATATCACCCACTCAATTAGAAACCCTCAACGCCCCCATTACTCTTAACGAAATAGAAGACACCATTCGCAACCTTCATCCGTCTAAGGCCCCTGTCCCCGATGGTTTCACTAGTGAGTTTTATAAGACTCAGCGGGTCTTCTCTCAGAGGGCTTCCACTTTCACAAGGGGACCAGACAAGGCTGCCCCCTATCCACCCTCCTGTTCAATATTGCTTTGGAACCACTGTCTAGATACCTGTCCCAATTAGCCCCTCTACAGGGCATTAAGATAGGCGACAATGAACTACGTACATCCCTTTTTGCAGATGATGTCCTCATCTTTACATCAAACCCCTCTGCAGATATACTTACCATTAAAAACATATTTGACGATTTCAGACTCTGTTCCAGGTTGCGTATTAACTACTCCAAAAGCGAAATCCTTTCCATTGGCACACATGCCACCTCTCCCTGGGCTCACTGGTCCTTATTCGCAGTAGCCTCTTCCCACATCACATATCTGGGAATCGAAATTGGTAAACTACCTTCTTCTCTGTACCATCTCAACTAACCCCCCTTTGCAAAAATTTCTCAAGAGTTGTCTAACTGGATGGATCTCCCCTCTCGCTCCTGGGGAGGTGCCACCTCCTCAAAATTGTAAGCTTCGCCAGACTACTATACCCAATGCAAACTATACCGTTATGCTTAAAACACAAGGATGTTTTTCTTGGATAATGTTACAAGAGAAACTTACCGGCATTCTACTAGACTCCACTGCCCAGTTTGAGGCTACGTGGGAGCCTTGGGCCCAATACATGGGCATATTGCTGATTCCAGGAATCCAGCCCTAGTTCCCCGGACCTCTCTGGGACGTGGGTGTCGATCGCCCGCAGACACGCTTACCCCCTTCCTCCCCTCTCCCCCCTTCCTCCCCTCTCCCACCTTCCCTCACCCCCCATCCCTTGTTTGTCTGTACAGAGTTGTCTTTCATTCCCTCAATCTTCAGGACCTTGAACATAACCCCTTTTTATTTGCTATATAGTACTGGAGAGAAGAGGGGTTGGAGCTTTACTCTCACCCTTAACAGAGTCCCCCTCCCCTATTACAGTTGAGGTCTTATACCACTTGTAGAGGACGCAAGATACCACGGGGTTCTCACCCTGCACAGTATGTTCCCAGTTGGGGTGTAGGGGAGGCCCAGCAGGTGTTCCTCAGGTTAAACCTACATATATCACATGCAGTTGGGTTGGTTGACTATAATTAAGAATGCAAAATTCCTAGTTCCATGTTTTCCTCTAAATTACCGTATCTGAATTTCTTAAAAGTGTCTTATGTCTTCGACACGTGAGATGTGATGACTGTACTGTGTTGTATTGTTCTCTTTGGTTTGTATAATCAATAAAACATTTTGAAAGTAAAACACAAGGATGTTAATTCCCTTAACTCCTCCATATTGAAGTTTCTATGGCATGGCAAAAGACCTCGCATTGCTTTCAAAAAACTGCATCTTCCCAGGAGCAACGGGGGCATTAGTCTCTCGAACATACGTTTGTACAATTTAGCTTGTCTATTAAGGACCAGTTTAGACTTGTTAGCCCAATCTTCCCGGTAATCATAGCATGGAATCCGCAATGGTACACCTCTATTCCTTGGTGGCCCTTCTGCACTGCAGGTGGAAATCTGTCCCAAACTTTCCCCCTTCATCTCCCCATATCTACAAATACAAGGGGACCAAAACTTTCTCCCAGGCCTGCATTACAAATCCTTCTCGGACTAACAAAAATGGGGTCTTTCCCACTTCTCCTCCTTGTGCAACCTGGACACTGGAAAAATATTAACTTTCCAAACCTTGGCAGCCTCTTTCTCTCTTCCTCCGGCCCATTCTTTCTATTATCAACAATGCCTCAGCTTCCTATCGTATACCTGCAAAGACGAACCCCGGAGATTCCAGCTCAGTTTCACTGGGCAGTTGTTACAAGCTGGCCAATACAAAATATCGGATATCTACAAACCTCTCTTGCAAGAATCATCCCCAACCATGTCTTCCTCCTCCATCACCAATTGGGGTGAATATTTTCCGGATCCTAATCTAGTGGACAAAATTCTGATTGGGCTACGCAGAGTGCTCCATCTAACCCCCAACGAAACCTGGAGAGAAACCCAGCTCAAGATTGCTCACAGGGCTCACATCCTGTTTCTCTTTCCCAAAACGAACCGAGATGGGGCCTCATGCCCCCTTTGTCAGGAACTGAAACCACCTCTCTCTCATCGCTTCTGGTCCTGTCCAGCCATTTTTACATTCTGGGATCAAGTCCTTTCCTTCATCTTTGAAGTAACACTTTTGAAGCTTCCTAAAGACCCCCTACTCCTGATTTTTGGATATTGGGGCTCTCTGCTGTTACCTTGGTCCCTAACCTCTAAGGGAGCCTCCTCCAAGGTGACCTCTCCACGCTCCTCCCCCACAGACTGGATAATGTTATGCTTACTCGTCGCCTGGAGGCTCATTCTCCAACATTGGCTCTCGCCCCAGGGACCTTCTATCCACCAACTAAAAAAGGACCTCTTCACCCTTTTGTTCAGAGAAAGACTTCTCAGAGACTTCAAGCAACTTAACTCTAAAGCACGTTTCTTCTGTAGGTGGCAATCCTTTATCCTCTCGGCCGTGCCACCGACTGACCAAGCAGTGCTGGAGCAATTCTCATTCTCTTACGACAAGCCACCCTCACACAGTTAAAGAAGGGCAGTCTCTATATTTTCCCTTGTGTATGAACTACGCCTTCCATCTACTACTCCATCTGGACTCCCAAGCGGACTACCATCCCCACACCCTATCCCTACCCCCCTCTTTCCTGGCCTCCCCTGCTACCCCTGGTTATGCCCCCCAATTTTGTGTTATCTTTTAGTAGTTGGGGTTCTTGGATAGATCCATCCAGTTAGTCTATGTTTCTATGCCTAGGCTCTACTCCTGATGGATCCTCAATGCCTCTCTGCTCGAGATTTTCTATCACTTATAAGGGCTGCTGTATCCCCACAAGGTTATATCTGTATGAATATATGATTTTATCAATGCTGGTCTTAGACCCTGCTAATGATTTGTGTTTATTTATCGTGTTTTGCTATCATAAGAAACTGTACTTGATCTGTGCTATTGTATGCATGTTCTATTTGATTCCCGATAAAAACTTTTTGAAAAAAAAAGAGGGTCCTGTGTGTTGCGATTTTGAGCCCCATATAAATAAATAGAAGCTGTTGAAAAATGTTAGGTGTTCAGATACAATGTGATTCCAGTACATTTTGAAGTACTCTGCACGGATTTAGGCTGGTGTGAATTGTAGCAGCAGGAATCTTCTGATTTCTGTTGCAGCTCTGAGTGGCTAGGTGCCACCCATTGGCCCAGTTCACTATAATGGCAGGTCACCTGTGGCCACAGGTATTCACAGCTTTCTCCACAGCCAGCAATTACCTGCGCTGATCGCTGCTGGATGCACACAAAATGTAATTGTTGGTTGTGCAGAGAGCCACACCTAACCACTCAGACCTGCAGCTACAATTTCCACTGGCCTAAATATCGGGTGGGAATGTTTCCTAAAACTAGGTACACACGATCAGATTATTGGACAAATTTTCATCAGTTTTTGTTGCATTCTAGTCTCATATCGAAAGTGAGGAGGTTACTCAACATCCAAAAATTCTCGTACGTCCGAATTCAAGTTCAGAATTGATATAATGTGTTCTTTTGTTTCTGACCATGCATAGTCTTGCTCTTACGATTTTTTTCAGGTGAAAACTGTACTGATTAAATGAAAATCGGACGTTATGTTCACATACAATACAACTTTTATAGCCTGCACATCCAGCTTTTATTATCTGAATCAGCTGTCGAAAGCACCGTACTAACGATCCAAAAACTTCTTCAGACAAAATTTTACTTCTGATTTTCTAATCTGTTTTCGTATGAAAACTGGCTAACTCTTGTACAGGGCCTTGTGTATTCCCGGTTGGATTACTCTAACATCTTTTTTATTGGACTTCTATTGAAGTGGCAAAGATAATTGCAAGCAACTTAGAATCAAGTTGCCTGCCTGGTCTCCGGATGCGCCAGAACAGACCACATCTCTCCCGTGCTGGAAAAACTGCACTGGCTTCCTAAGTGAGTACTATTCAAGGCAATGTGCTATATGTATAGGGCACACCGGAAACTGGGCCCAATTTATCTGTCTAAATGGGCTTCTCACCATGTACCATCAAGACCACTCGATCGGCCAACTTACTTCTCACAGAACCGACAATCAGCAGACTAAAATTTACTGGTAACAGACACCTGGTTACAAAGGGCAATGAGTTATGGAACTCCCTTCCAGCATCTTTAAGGTCCTTACCCTTCCTCCTGAGATTTAGGAAAGGTTTAAAAACCTTCCTCTTTATCCAGGCCTACGGATAATAGGACGAAGAATAGGAATCGTGCAAAAACATGGATTTTGTATGCTCTTTTTCCTCCTCCATCTGGTGAGTTCACCCCTCTCCGTTTTTTCTCTGTTTCACTTTACCTCTTTCATATTGGGCACCCTAGGCTCCCTTTTTAACGTTCTATTGGAAATCTCAACCTGATTTTAGGGTCTCCGTGCGCCTAGACGTGCTCCTAAAGGAGAGCATTTGGCGCAGTACAAATCCCATATCAAATCAAATCATGTGTACAGGCTTTTAGAGAAGACCCAGTGATAAGACTGAACCACCAACATAATGCCTGGAGGTCAACAGAGAAGACCCGGTGATAAGACCACACCACCAACCAAATGCCAGGTGGTCCCCCATCTGCAGATCTGCAGAAGGGGGGGATAATGCTACAGACCAGATAGGCAAACCCAATGCAGGTAAGTTCCTTACAGCCATCTCTTAATTCTATAGGTCCTGTTCTTTCAGAAAATATATGGTTTATTTGACTCACCTCTATTTATTATGAATTTTATCAGTGTATGGGAAAGATGGTTTAATCATACCAGATACAATATAGGAGGCAGACTGGCAGCAAAAGGGTTACATAAAAGTACAGAGCTTCATTAATGTGTAATAAAGTGATATAAGATGTTCACTTAACTGAAATGTATGATGTTGAACTGCTTTTACAGAAAAAAAAAGTTTTTTTCCTCTTATCTTGTCTTCTGATTTGAAGGTCATGAACATCTGAGGTAAGGAATTACTTTGATTATTAGCAAAGCAGGAGTCGGCAAGATCTGCATTGTTAGCTATTTGATAAGCATAATAAGATGAAAAGTATTACATTCTTAAAGTTGGCCACAAATGGCCACATAATCACAAGAAACGTTCTAGATTAACTCATTACATGTGACAATTGAGCTGTTTCTCAACTTCATAAACTTCATAAACTAACAAGCCTTTTTTAGAATTTGGAGGCTCTTGTAATGGTTGGCTTGGCCTGATCATTTACCTTTACATAGGGTGAGTAGGGATTAACCTCCCTGGCGGTATGATTCAGTCTGGTTTTAGGTGCTGAAAGCGGTACAATTATTTTGCATGGAAATTTGGTGTCTTATATTGTAGTCCTGTAATTCTTAAGCCGCGTACACACGGGCGGACTGTCTGTCCAACTTAGTCCGTCGAAACACATTTCAGCGGACAGTCCGCTCGTGTGTGGGCTTCAGCTGACTTTTTCATCCCTATTCATAACCACATTACAGACATGAAACTTTTTTTCAGATCAGGCAGAGGTATAAACAGAATAGGTAGGCAGAAGCATGGACGAATAACAAGCCAGGGTCAGTTACAGATCAAGCAGAGGCAAAAGGGGTGTGAAGGAAAATGGCAGGAAGTGAGGGTTATGTTTACCATACTTCACTAATAATTTACTGAAGTATGGTAAAAAAAAAGTGAAATATTCCTTTAAATATGGTGCCTGGGGGGTGTCTGTAGTATGCCTGTGAAGTGCCACATGTTTCCCGTGTTTAGAACAGTCCCTGCACAAAATGACATTAAACAGAAATAACATAATTTAAAACTGCTTGCGGTTTTAATGTTATATCTGGTTCCTGCAATATGGTTGAAAATCATTGAGAAAAATGGCATGGGTAGCCCTCCCTGCCCATTACCAGCCCCTTTGGGTCTTGTACGCATATTAAGGGGAACCCCGTACCCATATTAAAAAAAGGAAATGCGTGTGGCCCCCAGGCCCTATATACTCAGAACAGCAGTATACAGGCGGTGCAAACAAGACAGGGACTGTGTAGGTTTGTTGTGTTAAGTTGAATCTGTTTGTCATTTTCAACTGGTACATTTTTAAAGTGTAGCTCCAGTCAAAAAAACTATTTTTAAGCTTTTGGGAAAACATAGGGAAGGGTTATCACCCCTGTATAATTTGTTTTGTCGTCCATCTTTTTTCATCTCACTTGCTGTTGTCTCCTTCCGTTTGCAAGTAGGAGATGTTTGTAAGTTGGATGTTTGAAAGTAGGGGCCTGCCCTATATGCTCTGCAGAAATGGCGGAACAAGGTGTTGGTTTTGCCACAACATTGTAAGCCTTCAAAGTGACTCTTGCTGGGCGCTGGAGCGCCCTGCTGTGAACAATTATATCAAGAATTGTAATTACATGCCATTGTTGAACAGTGGTAGAAAAATTGACCTTTGGTGGTTGTGGTGCTGGTGCCACAACACTATAAGTCCTCACAGTTGTTCTGGGTGGGCACAGGAACGGGCCCTCCTGTGAAATATTATATCAAGAATTGTAATTACATGTCCCTGTTAAACAGGGGCAGAAAAATTGAGCCTTAGGCACTGGTGCTGGTGCCACCACACTGCAACCTCTCCCATATACTCTAGTTTTATTGCAGGAATTAGCCCTGCTGCAAAGCATTGCATCAAAAATTGTAATTAAACGCCCCTGTTAAACAGGGGCAGAAAAATTGGGCCTTAGGCACTGGTGCTGGTGCCACCACACTGCAACCTCTCCCATATACTCTAGTTTTATTGCAGGAATTAGCCCTGCTGCAAAGCATTGCATCAAAAATTGTAATTAAACGCCCCTGTTAAACAGGGGCAGAAAAATTGGGCTTTAGGCACTGGTGCTGGTGCCACCACACTGCAACCTCTACCATATACTCTAGTTTTATTGCAGGAATTAGCCCTGCTGCAAAGCATTGCATCAACAATTGTACTTAAATGCCCCTGTTAAACAGGGGCAGAAAAATTGGGCCTTAGGCACTGGTTCTAGTGCCACCACACTGCAACCTCTCCCATATACTCTAGTTTTATTGCAGGAATTAGCCCTGCTGCAAAGCATTGCATCAAAAATTGGGCTGATGGCATCACCCAGAACCAGAAATGTTCTTCCAACATATCAGCGGAGGAGGAAGAGGATAGACAATCAACATAACAGGACAGTCACTCAGCATCAGCATAGGCAGTCTTGAAGGGATGTGATATTTCAAAAAAAATTATTCGGTTACATCAGCTTCAGGTGCTTGGTAGCTGTGGGTGATCCAAGACTGATTCATCTTGATGAAGGTCAGTCGATCAACTGATTCGGTGGACAGGCGCACCCTGTGATCGGTAACAAAGCCACCAGCAGCACTGAAGGTGCGTTCCGAAAGAACGCTGGATGCAGGACAGGCCAGTAGCTCAATTGCATACCGTGCAAGCTCTGGCCAGTGATCCATCCTCAAGATCCAGTAAGCCAGAGGATTTTCGGTGGGAAAGGTGTCCAAGTCTGACCTTGCCCCTAGGTATTCCTGCACCATGTAAATCAGACGCTGGCGATGGTTGCTGGAACCGATCATACCTTGGGGCTGCGGACTAAAAAATTGTCTGAAAGCATCAGTCAGACGGCCACCTTCTCCACCGCTCCTTCTGACCGATGCCTCAGCAACACGTTGTCCAGGACCAGGAGTTTGTAACCTCCCAGTCTCTGGGAACGCGTTGCACAGACCTTTCTGCAAGGCCTCCCGGAGATGTCTCATCCTCTGCTCCCTCTGCGATGGCAAGATAAGGTCGGCAACCTTACCCTTGTACCGTGGATCAAGGAGAGTGGCCAGCCAGTAATGGTCCCTCTCCTTGATCCGAAGAACACGAGGATCCTTCCGCAGGCTTTGCAGGATCAGGGAGGCCATGCAGCGTAGGTTAGCTGAGGCATTCGGTCCGGAGTCCTCTGGGTCACTAAGGACAACATGATCCGCAGCTACCTCCTCCCAGCCACGTACAAGTCCACGTGTTTCTTGGGACTGTAAATCATCCCTACAAGACTGCTGCTGCTGCTGCTGCTGCTGCTGCTGCTGCTGCTGAGTGCCAGCCTCCACCTCCATGCTGACACAATCATCCTCCTCCTCCTCTTCCTCCTCCTCATCCTCTTCCTGTGTGATGGGTGGCATAGCAGGAACACTGTCTGGATAAAAGGGGCCTTGAGAGGCAAGGAAGTCCTCCTCTTCCTGCCTCTGTTCTGCCTCAAGTGCCCTGTCCATTATTCCACGCAGCGTATGCTCCAAGAGGTGGACAAGAGGTACAGTGTCACTGATGCATGCACTGTCACTGCTCACCATCCTTGTGGCCTCCTCAAACGGTGACAGGACAGTGCATGCATCCCTGATCATGCCCCACTGGCATGGTGAGAAAAAACCGAGCTCCCCTGACCCTGTCCTGGTGCCGTAGTCGCACAGGTACTCATTGATGGCCCTCTGCTGCACGTGCAGCCGCTGCAGCATGGCCAACGTTGAGTTCCACCTGGTGGGCATGTCACTTATAAGGCGGTTCTTGGGCAGGTTCAACTCCTTTTGGAGCTCAGCCAGCCGAGCACAGGCATTAAATGATCGGCGGAAATGCACACAGACTTTCCTGGCCTGCTTCAGGACATCCTGTAAGCCGGGGTACCTGCCCAAGAACCGCTGCACCACCAGGTTAAGGACGTGAGCTACACAGGGCACATGGGTCAGTTGTCCCTGTCGGAGGGCGGAGAGGAGGTTGGTGCCATTGTCGCAAACCACCATTCCTGGCTTAAGCTGGCGTGGCGTCAACCACCTCTCGGCCTGCCCCTGCAGAGCTGACAAAACATCTGCCCCAGTGTGGCTCCTGTCCCCCAAACAAACCAGCGCAAGCACGGCATGGCATCGTTTTGCCTGCGTACTTGCGTAGCCCCTGGAACGCCTACGGAGCACCACTGGTTCTGAGGAAAGAGCACTGGAAGAGGTCATAGAGGAAGAAGAAGAGGAGGGGGTGGAGGAGAGAGGTGTGTCACAACCAATAGTAGCATTTTGGAGGCGTGGTGGCGGAACAACATCCAACACTACTGCACCTTGTCCTGCATCCTTCCCAGCTGCCAGAAGAGTGACCCAATGGGCCTTGAAAGACAGGTAACGTCCCTGTCCATGCCTGCTGGACCATGAGTCAGCGGTAATATGCACCTTACCACTGACCGCCCTGTCCAGCGAGGCAAGGACATTGCCTTCCACATGCTGGTAGAGAGCCGGAATCGCCTTCTGTGAGAAAAAGTGGCGTTTGGGGACCTGCCACTGAGGAACCGCACATTGTACAAACTCACGGAAGGGGGCCGAGTCTACCAACTGAAAAGGCAGCAGTTGAAGTGCTAGCAATTTAGCCAAGCTAGCATTCAACCACTGGGCATGTGGCTGGGAGTGAACTTCTTTCGCCGGTCCAGCAGCTGGGGCAGGGACATTTGCCTGCTATAATCGGACGTGGGTGTACTGCTAGCAGAGTGCCCGGAAGCATTTGGCTGTGACACACCTAATTCTACACCTTCATTCCTCTCAGAGCAGGTTTCAGAGAGGACTGAAGGTCTAGTGGGGTTGGAGATGCCAGCTGATGTGGAGCAAGGAGAGGTCCGCTTTGTTCTTTGGTGTGGGTCTTTGAGGTACGCTTGCCAACAAGCTACATGGCAGGTCAACATATGTCTGGTCAAGCATGTGGTGCCCAAGTGGCTGATGTTTTGGCAACGCGAGATACGCTTGAGACATATGTTGCAAATAGCAGCGGTGCGATCTGATGCACTCGTCTCAAAAAAGCCCACACCAAAGAACTTTTAGAATAACGCGCAGAGGCAGCGCCCTGCACAGGCGGAGGTCTGCAGTGTGATTCAGTCGGTGTGCTGCCCCTAAGCTGGCCCCCGGAGGGCATCATGCCTCTTTGGACATGTGCCTCCTCCTCCTCCTCTCTCCTACCAGGCACCCACGTGGAGTCAGTGCCCTCATCATCCCCTGACTCTTCATCGCTGTAGCAAACCTGGCAGTATGCTGCAGCTTGTGGAACATGACTGCCAGATTGCTGTCCTTCTTGAGCATCCCCTCTCTCTGCGCTCATGCTACTGCCTTCCTCTAGCTGAGTGTCATCATCAGAGCCTACAAAACACTGGGCATCCTCCTGGAGCATGTACCCAACACTGTGCTCAAAGAGTTCAGGAGACTCCTCAGAAGGACGTGGTGGGTCTACGGAAGGAGTCACTGATGATGACATTGAGAGGAGGGAAGACGATGCGTTGGCAGCTGCTTTGCTAGTACCCTGAGACTGGGTGAGAGAGGATGAGGAGGATGAAGAGGGCTTGGTCATCCACTCTACCAAGTCATTGGCATGTTGCGGTTCAACATGTCCAGCTGCCGAAAAGAAGGACAAGCGTGTCCCATGGCCACGTGCTGATGACAATGCACCGCGTCCACGACCAGCACTGTTGTCTCTAGACACAGAGCCTGCTTGCCCTCTTTTATCGGCTCGCGCCTGTCTGCCTCTCCTTGCTGGCCTTACAGACATGGTAATGGCCTGAAGGGAGTTGGGTAAAACAGCAGTTGGGTAGTGTATATTGTGCTGGATGCACACAAGACCCACTAACTCCTGCAGATGCCTTTATTATAGAACACCAGAGATAAAGGGGTATACTGTAATGGAGTCACACAACACCCACTAAGCCCTGCAGATGGCTTTATTAGAGAACAGCAATAAACGGTAGATACAGGTGTATATTGTGCTGGAGTCACACAACACCCACTAACTCCTGCAGATGCCTTTATTATAGAACACCAGAGATAAAGGGGTATACTGTAATGGAGTCACACAACACCCACTAAGCCCTGCAGATGGCTCTATTAGAGAACAGCAATAAAGGGTAGATACAGGTTTATATTGTGCTGGAGGCACAAAAAACCCACTAACTCCTGCAGATGCCTTTATTATAGAACACCAGAGATAAAGGGGTATATACAGATGTATACTGTGCTGTGCTGGAGGCACACACAACTTCCAATAACTCCTGCAGATGGCAAGTGGGCTCAAATAGAGAAGAGCTATGTAGGTGGCTATAGCGGTGTGTACTGGGTACAGAGCACGCAGACAGCACGCACAAGCTCCTAACACTACTGACTGCAAGCTCTATTATAAAAGATAGATTACTAGCTATATAGGTGAGGTGAATATAGCGGTGTATACTGCGGTGAGGGCAAGCAGACAACAACCACTACAGAAGAGCAAGATCGAAAATCGGCCGATAACGATCGGTGTGTACTGTGTTGAAGGTACACAGAACACCCACTAACTGCTTCAGACGCCAACACACTACACAAGGCCGCCGCGCTAGCGGCCTTATATAGTGTGGGGCGTGTACTACACAGCCTAAGCTATGATTGGCCACAGGCATCCTGCCTGTGGCCAATCATGGCTCTCCTCGCTGCTGGCGCTGTGATTGGCCAAGCATGAGCCAGCAATGCACTGTGGGCTGTGAGCGCCACACGAATTTGGCGCGAACGGCCCATAACGTTCGGAATTCGCTGAACGGGCGAACAGCCGATGTTCGAGTCGAACGTATGTTCGACTCGAACACGAAGCTCATCCCTAATCTTAACATATCTATGTTCTTAATGTGTCCGTTGGGAGGAGAAAAACTCTCCCTTCAAGGGTACATGAGCCACTGTCAACTGCCCGGTGTACACCGAGCTGCTGAGGGTAGCAAGAGTGGGTGCAAGGAACTTCCCTGCAGAACACCAAGAGCCAATCATATAATTTCATTTTTCAAGCTAAAAATAAAAATGTAAGATTAAGGCAACCTCAGAGACAAAGAAGAGAAGAGAGAGAAAAATAACGGTTAGAATAAGGTGCCTAAATTATTAGGAACATTACTTAAATAAGATTATGATAAAAATATTCATTGGAAGTCAGAGAAAAAACTCGGCAGTAGCCATTCTGTTGAAAAGGCAAGATAGTAGCCTCAGTACAGGTGTTTATCAGTCCATAGTGTCAGCCAGGTCTGGATCCGGAGGTGGAGATTGTATGCGACTTCTTTTCTGTGGATTGTAGTCTTCTTCTCTTCTGGAAGCAGAGGGAAGTAAAGTCGTTTGCAGGTCCTTAGCTGTTCGGGACATATATTTGCGACTTTGGAAAGTAAAATGCACTGAGAAAGGAAAGCCCCATTGATAGATTATGTAATTTCCCTGTAATATTTGCAGTAGTGGTTTCAGGGTTCTTCTTTTGTTGTGATTTGTGAGAGGTCTGTGAATAATTGATATTTATGACCCTGGAAAATTAGGGGATCTTTATTTCTTGCTGTATTTAGCAGTAGTTCCTTAGTGCGGTAGAAATGTAATTTTGCGATAATGTCACGGGGAGGACCATCTGTTTTCTTTGGTGCTAGGGCTCTATGAACCCGGTCCATTTCAAGACGCTCTAGTGGGATAGCTGGTTGTAATTCTTGAAAAAGTGCAGTAATAGCACCTTTTAAATCAGTCACAGATTCGGGTATTCCTCTAATACGTATATTGGAGCGTCTTGCACGATTTTCTAAATCGTCCAATTTGGATTTTAATATGTAATTTTAAGAAAATCTATTTCTGAGGTAATGTTAGATGTATAATTTTCCAGATCGTCTGCTCTAATTTCCAGTGCTGATGTACACTGACCAAGTATTCTAATTTCTTTAGTAAGGTTTGTGGTGGTATCTGCAAGTGAATTTTAGTGATTTTTGAAGCAGGTTTTCTATTTGTTTCATTGTTACAGGAGGGGATAAGTCTTTTTGTGTGGAAAGTTCTAAATTCTCCAGAACTGACATATTTTTCTCAGGTATTTGATTAGAGAGACTATGTGCCTTTAATGAGAGAACATCTTTATGTAAAGCAGCAGAAGGGGCTGTCTGTTTGTTCTTCTCACTGTGTCTCCTCTGACCCCCCCCCCCCCCCCCCCGAATGTTACCTATGTAAGGTAGGGATATTTATCTACCATTTGGTATGATATATGTGCAGAGGGACAAGTTACCTCCGCCGTTATATGGCTCGGTTGTCCTGCTGAGAATGGAGATCTAAGCCAGCATTACCTTCTCCCTCCTATATGTCATATTTTATTGTAAAATATGTACTAATAATATGTACTGTATTATCTTTAATAAAATGTTTAAAAGGAAATGTATTTGCATCTAAGACAGTGACAGGGTCAAAGGGATTACCAAAATAATATTCTCACAGGGATTACCAAGATAATATTCTGCATCTGCAAAATCTGCAAATCCATGCGTTCCTTCCAGTTTCTCACTGGCACAGAGAAATTGGAAGTGACATTGTAGCTCCGAGGGAAAGCACAGCTCCCCGGTGCCAATCAAGACAGCAACATGAATGAAGGAGTGTAGAGGCGCATTGCATTGCGCCACAACAAAGCAAAAAAACAGGCAAATTAAGTGCACTGTGTCCAGCGCCCGAACACAGTGCACTTAAAGGACCTTTTTTTATTATTTTAAAGGGACTTTTTCTTTAATTCAAATATCCAGCATACACAGAGCAGCACATATTTTTAGACAGATACATGAATAAAGGGACCCTAAGGAAATCCAGTGCAAACCGGATGAACAACATCAGTTATAATTAGCATTAAGCGCATAAGCGACCGTGCAAGAATGCCCAGCAATCATAAAATCGACAAAGCTTGAACTGTTATAAGAGGGGTCAACAATCTTGGATCGAGTAAGCACTGCCACCATGAATGCAGATAAAGCAGTTTTTCATTAACTCCAGTGAAGAGAAAAGATAAGAGCTAGAGAAATGTAGGAGTGGGATAGTACAGTGGGGGAAGGGGGAGGGGAGAGACAAAAAAGGGGGGGTTGAGGAGAGGAGGTAGGGAGGGAGTTAGATAGGTGTAGTTGCTGGCAGAAGGTTGGAGGACCTCAAGAACATTAGGATACCATGTCTTAGTACCCTCAAGATGCAAAGAGGGCCTTTCCTTCCTCCGAGAATGTGAATATGTTCCAATGGATCCAGGTTTTAGAGTAAGTCTCATGCCTGTTTTAGGCAGAGTAACAGGTCTTCCATCTTGTTCACCTCTTCAATTTTTGAGAGCCAAAGAAAGACAGAGGGAGGTTTTGAGTCTATCCAGAGCAGCGCAATGCATGACCTTTTTTTGTGACTACCTTTGGGGGGTGGCGCCCCCACACCCCCTATGGATGGGCCACCACTGGTGAAGAGGCAGCAAACACACATTCCTAGCCATGTAAAGAGATTGGCAGGGAATGGAGCTGGTTACATCATCACCTATACACTATATGGCCCCATGGCCATATTTTGGGCAATAACAAATGTCAAATGTTTGTCTGTCTTTATTTCTAGTTACATCTTTTTTTTTCTTATGAACAAGTATGAGTTCTATATACTCCATACTCATTAACATGGGGAGAAGGTAACTGGGGGCCCCTTATTATTAAAGGGGGCTTTGAGATCAATAAGCCCCCATCTGCAGACCCCCACAACATCCAGGCCAAAGCCATGGGGAAAAGAGATTTGCCAAAGAGGGTCTTAACCTGTCTGAACCTGTTGAACCCTATTCAAACCTAGCCCAGGGCAGTTTGGATCATCATTATTTATTCTTGGTCAATTATATCACCCGGAATACCTCACCCGCTAGTTTACATTTTGCTGCTGGCTGGGAATCTGTCATGTATGGTGAGTCTTCATCAGAAGTGGTGTGTTTTTTGTTGTGATGGGTCAGCCAGAGTTATTTATCATGGTTGACATGGTTCACTGGACAACATGATTGATGATGGATTTATAGTGTGGCACATTTTTTCTGTTTTCCTAAAATATTTGTCAAAAGGAGTGTGTGTTTATTAACTTTTCCAGGCCTCCACATTCTGACAAGTCTTTCTGTAGAACCCCACAACCACTGTGTGAGGGTTGTGGGGAAGAAGTCCTTGTCCACATCAACAACATGGGGAAAAGGTACTTTAATAGGGGCATCCTTCCTCCTTAGCATGGCAGCCTCACCATGCTAAGAGCATGTGGCCTGGTGTGGCTTTACTGCTCATCTCCTTTCTTGGCCTGCCAGGCTGCATACTCTGATTAGGGCATGTGTGGATTTTGGGGAGGATCCCAATTTGTTTCTTGTTTTTTTGCTCACATTTTCTGTATACAGTGTATAGAGGTACCACTTCACAGGCAGGTTTAGGTAAGGAATTTTTTATTTTAATATTTCACTTAAAGCATTTTTTTAAATAACTGCTCCCCACTGAATAACATTTTATTTTTTATTTGCATTGGCATATGTCTCACAGGGCAGTGTCTAGCTTCACATGCTCTTTGTTTGCCAATCATTTCACTCTTAGCTTTGAAAATGCTCTGAATTGGTTCTACTATTTGGCTCATATTGACTTCAGTGGGGTTTGAATTAACATGTGCACACAGGAGCAGTTTGGTGAACCTCCCTCTAACTGAACCTACTGTAGGTACTTTTTGCTCATTACTAGAGATAAGTATCAGCCAAATAAGTTACGTTGATATGATAATTCAAGTAATGCTTAAGGTTTGGTAGAGCAGTTAACTATATTAAGGCTATTCACATGTTAAGGGAGAGTTAAGTTTACAAGCAAGGGTTAATGTGATACTAAAGAGGGGGCACCTGTAGACACACAAAGCACCAGTAAGACACCCACTTCCTCCTCACAGACATTTGACTGCTGCCAGCAAGAGCCTATGACTCCACTGCCCTCAGTCTATCCTCTTATATTAGAGGGGATCAGTGCTAAGGCAGAAACAGTACTGGAACGGGAACATGGGGCCAAATAATTGTTTAGGGATGGGAGGATAGGACAGGTAGTAGGGCATTTTTTACCTTAATGCAGAAACACCATTAAAGTGGTTGTAAAAGGGAAAAGGTTTTTTTAACTTCTTGCATTCTATGTATGAATGTAAAAAAACCTTCTGTGTGCAGCAACCCCAGCCCCCCAATACTTAAGAGCATCTCTGGGGACCCGCACTCCTGATTGGCTATTGCAAGAAAAACTAAAAAAAAGTGCCCCCCCCCCCTGAAAACTATACAAGTTCCTTCCCATAGATAGGGGTCTTGTATTGATTTTTAAAGATGACCACATGGTTCACCCAGAATTAATACAACCCTATATGCAGTTTGTTCAGTGAACTTTGGACACTTAAGCCGCGTACACACGGGCGGACTGTATGGCCAACTTAGTCCGTCAGACAATCCGACGGACAGTCCGTCCTACTTTCGAATGAACGGACTTGACCACACACGGATGCACAAACAGTCCGTCGAAAGTTTACGCAATGACGTGTACAGCACGTGCGACGGGACTAGAAATAGGAAGTCCAATACACAGCAATGCAACCTTTCGCCGTGTAAATCCTTTCTGAGCATGCGCCATACTTAGTCCGTCGAACTAGCCTACTCACGAGCGGATTGTCCGCTGAAACCAAAGTACGACGGACAATATTACGGAAATTCCGATATACTTAGTCCGCCAGACTGCACGCTGAAAAAGTCCGCTGAAGCCCACACACGAGCGGACTGTCCGCTGAAATGTGTTTCGACGGACTAAGTTGGCCAGACAGTCCGCCCGTGTGTACGCGGCTTAAGGTTTGAATCAAACTCATGGTAACAAGAACCAAAAGTTCATCCCAACTCATGGCCCCCTCCGCTATCACCAATTTCTAACACTTCATTCTAACATTTAACCTGCTGCCTAACCTTAAAGCTTTGTACACATGATCGGATTGTTGGCCAACAAAACCGCAGACTTTTGTCCAAAGGACATTGGCCCAAACCTGTCTTGCATACACATGGCACACAATTGTTGGCCAACAAATACGAACGTAGTGACGTACTATGTTGTTTTTCAGCACTTTAGTGCCACCCTTTGGGCTCCTTCTGCTAATTTCGTGTTAGTAGAAGTTTGGTAAGTGTTGATTCATTTCGCACTTTTCAGTTCACACTTTTCATTTCACACTTTTAAGTTCCCACTTTTCAGTTTGTTTCTGAGCGGCTGTTCGTCAACCAGCCATGCTGCAAAATCGGAGGAGATAATGTGTTATTTATTATTGGCCTTGGTTTTATTGCTTTGACATTATTTTTTTGGTTGAAATTTTTTCTGATTTGGTATATTTTCTATATTTTTTTTTCATTTTTTTTTTTTTTTTTTTATGTACAATAAAAAAAAATGTGGAAAATAATATTTGGATATGTGTTTTACTTCAAATGACAGTTTAGAAGTAGGCAATTACATTTAACCACTTCAATACAGGGCACTTAAACACCTTCCTGCCCAGACCAATTTTGAGCTTTCAGCGCTGTCGCACTTTGAATGACAATTGCGTGGTCATGCTACACTGTACCCAAATGAAATTTTTATCATTTTTTTCCCACAAATAGAGCTTTCTTTTGGTGGTATTTGATCACCTCTACGGTTTTTATTTTTTGCGCTACAAATAAAAAAATACCGAAAATTTTGAAAAAAAAAATTTTTTTTTTGGTTTCAGTTTCAAAACTTTGTAAATAAGTACGTTTTCTCCTTCACTGATGGGCACTGATGGGGCTACACTGATGGGCACTGATAAGGCGGCACTGATGGACACCAATGATGTGACACTGATGAGGTGGCATTGATGGACACTGATATGTGGCACGGATGGGCGGCAGGGATGGGCAGCACGGATGGGCGACACGGATGGGCGACACGGATGGGCGACACGGATGTACACTGATAGGTGGCACAAATTGGCACTGATAGCTGGCAAGGATTGGCATGGATGGGCAGCACAGATGGGCATGGATAGGCGGCACAGATGGGCATGGATAGGCGGCACAGATGGGCATTGGCGGGCACTGATAGGCGGCACAGGTGGGCACTCATAGGCAGCACAGGTGGGCACTCATAGGCGGCACAGGTGGGCACTCATAGGCGGCATTGGTGTTATACTGTACTAATGGATGCCAATCAGTGCCAAACAATAATGCATGCCAATCAGTGATGCCCATTGTGGGCACTGATTGGCATCCATTATGGGCACTGATTGGCATCCATTGTGCTGACTGGCATCCCTGGTGGTCTAGGGAGGATTACCTTTTCCCTGGTGGTCTGGTGGCGTCCCTGGTGGTCCAGTGTGGGCATCCTCGGGGGGGCTGTGCTGATAATCAATCAGCACAGAACCCCCCTGTCAGAGGAGCAGCCGATCGGCTCTCCTCTACTCGCGTCTGACAGACGCGAGTGAGGAAAAGCCGATCACTGGCTCTTCCCATTTACACTGTGATCAGCCGTGATTTGACACGGCTGATCACGTGGTAAAGAGTCTCCTTTGAAGACTCTTTACCGAGATCGTAGTTGCCGGGTGTCAGACTGACACCCCGCAACAACAATCGCCGCGATGCGCGCCCCCGGGGGCGCGTAGCGGTTTATAATCCTGATCACGTCATATGACGTCCGATCAGGATTATGAAACCACTTTGCCACCGTCAATTGCCTATAGGGCGGGCGGCAAGTGGTTAAAAAAATACAATGTAAAATTGACAAGGGACACCATCATTGTTATATCTTTGATCTTAAAAACTATGGGTTAAAGATGTTGTGGTAACTTGCCCAAATAAAATAAAAATAAAAATCATAATAATATTATTCTTGATATCACTAGAAAAAAAAAGCCTTTGAAAATGTGTTTGCAATAACTACATCAGGATCACCAGCAAAGCAGCTTCATTATTATCCCATTAAAGAAGAGAATGTGCACTACATTTCAAGATTTCATAATTTGCTACTGTTAATTCTCCATGCGAAGGCTAATTTAAAAGACCATCCACTTCTGGCTCGTCCTTGCTTCCTAGCATACATGTTTGTACTTTGGACTTTTGTCTGACGAACTTGTGTACACGCGATTGGAAAATCCGACAACACACTTTTTTGGGTGGAAATTTTGAAGACATGCTAGCCGACATTTGTTAGTGGAAAGTCCAACAATTGTCCGATGGAGCATAAACACAGTCGGATTTTCCGCCAACAGCATGACATCCAACATTTCCCATTCGAAAATCCGATTATGTGTACGAGGTTTAACACTTATCATACTCCTTAACACTGCCACTTAACCATTAATATGACACTGAATAATAACCCCTAATATTTAATTTAACTTTAAAAATTAATCCATAGCACTCTGGATTCACAAAGTGGCTGGATTTACACTATAGCAGTTTAAAAATGTTGGGATGCATCTTCATTGGGAGCTTGCTGTGTCATTTATTTTACATTGAAAGTGCAACAAACATGTAAGAACACAGCAAAGTGTGCAAAAGAAGTGAATTGTAGTAAAAAATAGCTAGGTGGTGTAAAACAGGTTATAAGATTCGGTTCACACCTAATGTCAATGCGGCTCTCATTTTAAACTGCAGGTCAACTATATTAATCACTTAAGCCCCGGACCATTTGGCTGCTCAAAGACCAGAGCACTTTTTGCGATTTGGCACTGAGTCGCTTTAACTGGCAATTGCGCGGTCGTACGACATGGCACCTAAATAAAATGTACGTCCTTTTTTCCCCACAAATAGAGTTTTATTTTGGTGGTATTTGATCACCTCTGCGGTTTTTATTTTTTGCGATATAAACAAAAAAAGCGACAATTTTGAAAAAAACACAGTATTTTTTACTTTTTGCTATGAAAAATATCCCCCAAAAAATATATATTTTTTACTAGTAATGGCGGCGATCAGCGATTTTTTTTTATCGTGACTGCGACATTATTGCGTACAGATTGGACACTTTTGGTGCTATTTTGGAACCATTCACATTTATACAGCGAGTAGTGCAATTAAAAATTCATTGATTATTGTGTAAATGTGACTGGCAGTGAAGGAGTTAACCACTAGGTAGCGCTGTAGGGGTTAACTGTGTCCTAGGGAGTGATTCTAACTGTGGGGGGAGGGGTTATGTGTGAATGGCACTGATCACCGCTCCCGATTACAGGGAGTGGTCAGCAGTGTCAGTGTCACTAGGCAGAATGGGGAAATGCTTGTTTACATCAGCATTTCCCCATTCTTCCTCTCCGTGAGACGACCGCGTGTATCCCCGCGGATATCAAGCCTGCAATCACACTCACGGAGCTCACAGTGGGCGCACGCCCGCAAACCGCTTATTAAAGAGCAACGTACGGGTACGTTAATATGCCTGTACGTGGCCTTCTGCCGACATATATCAGCGTGAGCTGGTTGGCTAGCTGTTAAGCTGAACAACCAAACCTATAAACCTTTAAAAATGATTGTTGCCGCACACGTCCAAACTAAAAAATGTCTATATAAGTGTAACTTTTGGGTGAACAAATGTTACCTTGTGCCCTCTATTGAAGAAATATATTCTTGTTTAGAGATGAGCCGGAAAAAAAGTGAAAAATTCCTTTAAATATCGTGCCTGGGGGGTGTCTATAGTATGCCTGTGAAGTGCACATGTTTCCTGTGTTTAGAACAGTCCTTGCACAAAATGACATTTAATGGAAAAAAAGTCATTTAAAACTGCTTGCTGTTTTAATGTAATATCTGGTTCCGGCAATGCGGATGAAAATCATTGAGAAAAATGGCATGGGTAGCCCCCCTGCCCATTACCAGCCCCTTTGGGTCTTGTACGGATATTAAGGGGAACCCCATACCCAAATTAAAAAAAGGAAAGGCATAGGGCCTCCAGGCCCTAGATGCTCAGAACAGCAGTATACAGGTGGTGCAAACAAGACAGGGACTGTGTAGGTTTGTTGTGTTAAGTAGAATCTGTTTGTAATTTTCAACTGGTACATTTTTAAAGTGTAGCTCCAGTCAAAAAATCTATTTTTAAGCTTTTTGGAAAACATTATTTTTTTGCCATCCGTATTTTTTCATCTCACTTCCTGTTGTCTCCTTCCATTAGCAAGTAGGAGACTTTTGTAAGTTGGATGTTTGAAAGTAGTGGCCTGCCCTATATACTCTGCAGAAATGGCAGAACAAGGTGTTGGTGTTGCCACAACAATGTAAGCCCTCAAAGTGACTATTGGTGGGTGCTGGAGCACCCTGCTGTGAACGATTATATCAAGAATTGTAATTACATGCCATTGTTGAACAGTGGTAGAAAAATTGGGCCTTTGGTGGTTGTGGTGGTGGTGCTGGTGCCACAACACTATAAGTCCTCACAGTTACTCTCAATGGGTGCAGGAACAGGCCCAGCTGTGAAATATTATATCAAGAATTGTAATTCCTTCCCCCATGTTAAACAGGGGCTGAAAAATTGGGCCTTAGGCACTGGTTGTTGGTGCCAGGACACTGCAACCTCTCCCATATAATCTAGTTGGAGTGCAGGAATGAGCCCTGTTGCAAAGCATTGCATCAAAAATTCTATTACATGCCCCTGTTAAGCAGGGGCTGAAAAATTGGGCCTTAGGCACTGGTGCTGGTGCCACGACACTGCAACTTCTCCCATATACTCTAGTTGGAGTGCAGGAATGAGCCCTGCTGCAAAGCATTGCATCAGAAATTGGATTACATGCCCTTGTTAAATAGGGGCTGAAAAATTGGGCCTTAGGCACTGGTGCTGGTGCCACAACACTGCAACCTCTCCTATATACTCTAGTTGGAGTGCAGGAAAGAGCCCTGCTGCAAAGCATTGTATCCAAAATTTTAATTACCTTTGGGCTGCAGAATAAAAAATTGTCTGAACGCATCCATCAGATGGCCACCTTCTCCACCGCTCCTTCTGTGACTGACCGAAGCCTCAGCAACACGTTGTTCAGGACCAGGAGTTTGTAACCTCCCAGTCTGTGGGAACGCGATTCACAGACCTTTCTGCAAGGCCTCCCTGAGATGTCTCATCCTCTGCTCCCTCTACGAAGACAAGATAAGGTCCGCAACCTTACCCTTGTACTGTGGATCAAGGAGAGTGGCCAGCCAGTAATGGTCCCTCTCCTTGATCTGAAGAATTTGAGGATCCTTCCGCAGGCTTTGCAGGATTAGGAAGGCCATGCGGCATAGGTTAGCTGAGGCATTCGGTCCGGAGTCCTCTGGGTCATCCCTAAAAGACTGCTGATGCTGAGTGCCAGGCTCCACCTCCATGCTGACACAAGCCTCCTCCTCCTTCTCCTGTGTGATGGGTGGGACAGCAGGAACACTGTCTGGATAAAGGGGGCCTTGAGAGGCAAGGAAGTGCTCCTCTTCCTGCCTCTGTTCTGCCTCAAGTGCCCTGTCCTTTATTACACGCAGCGTATGCTCCAACAGGTGGACAAGAGGTACAGTGTCACTGATGCATGCACTGTCACTGCTCACCATCCTCGTAGCCTACTCAAATGGTGACAGGACAGTGCATGCATCCCTGATCATGCCCCACTGGCGTGGTGAAAAAAAAAGAGCCCCCCTGACCCTGTCCTGGTGCCGTAGTGGCACAGGTACTCATTGATCTCAATGATGGACCTCTGCTGCATGTACAGCCGCTGCAACATGGCCAACGTTGAGTTCCACCTGGTGGGCATGCCATATATAAGGCGGTTCTTGGGCACCATCCTTGTGGCCTCCTCAAATGGTGACAGGACAGTGCATGCATCCCTGATCATACAAACAGAGAAAATCAACCAGGGCTAAAAAACAACACTTCTCTATCCAACTCTGCAGCTGAGATAATGAGGGTAAAATTACCAAATCTCAAAATAGTACAATTATAAAAATGCAGTACAGCGCAGATATTTACACTTATGTAAACAAATAACGACTAGCAACACGATAGTCCAATAATTATAAATAAGAAATGAAGAGAAGCGATGAGCTCAATGCAAGAAGTCCAGTGTGTCAGGTGATCTATGCATCAAAATATGGTGACTTGAGTGACACCAGCGATAGAATTGGCCGCTCACCTCACAATATAGACCCTTAAATCAATCAGACAGGTCACATACAGCATTCCCCTTCAAGGGTTAACAAACCCTTAATGGCGTCATCATATTTTCTCCAAGCATCATATATAAAGTAAAATAGCAACATCTAGTGCTCTCTGATTAAAACAACATTTTTATTAAAAATACAGAAGTGCACTCACATTTAACGCACTGCGCTCCAGTGCTAGGTGACAGGCGATCATCAACAAATAGTTCCAGTGTAGAGTATCATACCAGGATCAGTGTGTGAGGATGCAGGTGACGTCTCAAACACAGTCACGTGGTTTTCCGTCCACGTTACATCCCAAAGGGGCGGGACTTCATCAGCGGTGACGGCGTGACGTCAAGCACCCGCTATATACACACAGTGAGTTGATTACTCTGACCAATCCGCATTATAGTTCAGCCTAAAGCATGGTAACCAGGAAATACAAAGGCTTAATTGGCGATGGCAACATAATTATCAGTGCGGGAGAGTTAAGAGAAAGGCCGGCCTAAATATCCGCCAAGGTCATCACCACGACATCCAAATATGAAAACGATATCTAATGGCCATAATACAAGAGAATTAAAATTAAAAATCCACAGTTAAAAATTTTAATTAAACAGACTGTGATATCCATGGGGATAAATCCTCATAAGGTCAAATAGAAACTATTAAAAACGAAAGCAGACATACGCCCGTATTAAATCATCTTAAAACGAAAATCCATACGTCAGCCAGCGTCACCGCTGATCCATGCATCATACTCATAAGGAACTAAAAATACAATAACTGTATAATTTACATAACCTGATGGTTTACATAACCTGAAATTAATAATAAAAATTGATAATTTACATAACCTGAAATTGATAATAAGAAATAATAATATATATAGATCATAATGAACATAAAATGGTGGTGGAAAATAAAATTAAACAAAAAATAATAAAGAATAAATAATAAAAAAATGATGATAAAAATAAATATACATGTAAAAATATAAAGATACATTTTTTTTATAAATTAATCATAACAAATCCATCACCTATCAGAAATAAAGCAATTTAAATCAAATTCCACGTTCAAACCACCTGGAACAAGAACTTTGGTTTCATGAATCCAGTGAGATTCTCTACGGCTTAACTGGTGTATAAAATTGCCACCTCGCCAATGTTTGATGACTCTTTCAAAAAAGCTCAAGCTTTTTGGACTTTGCTCATGTACTAATTTAAAATGTCTAGAAACATTGTGCATTTTCAAGCCCTTCTTAATATTATTTACGTGTTCTCCAAGTCTGACATGGAGAAGCCTAGATGTCCCCCCCAATATACTGGAGACCGCAGCCACATTGAAGCATGTACACGACCCCTACTGTCGTGCACGTGATAAGTTGGTAAATTTTATATTCTTTATTATTCGCTGCAGCTACAAAGGATTTCCTCTTTTTGATGTTGCATTTGGAGTGTCTACATGCTGTACATTGCCCACAGGCATAGAGACCAGAAATAAAAGAAAATAACCTACTCTCCGCCTGTATCGGGGGATCAACCCCTCCTGGGGCTAATTGATCGTGCAATGACGGGGCTTTTTTATATATAAAAGACGGACGTGTTGGCAATAACGGTCCTAATACACGATTCTGCTTCAATATAAACCAATTCTTGACTACCAATTTTTTAAACTTCTTATGCTGCACATTGTAGTCATCCTAAAATTAGCAACATTAGCACTAGAATCTTTATCTTTATCAGAGACCAAAACTGCTCTGTCCAACTCTTGAACCTTCTCAATCTCTTTTTCCAATATTTTCTTATCATAACCATTTTCCTGAAACCTGGAGGATAAAATCTGTGACTGACTCAAAAAATCCTCATCCTTGGTGCAATTTCATCTGAGCCTAACAAACTGACCCCTGGGGATGTTGCACAACCAAGATTTATGATGGCAACTCCCCAGTGGGATATAGGAGTTTCGGTAAGTAGGCTTCAGATAATTGCACAGAAGGAAATGGTCACCTTCTCTCCGGATCTCAAGATCAAGGAATATCATCTTTTCCTGACTAAAATTCCAAGATAGTTGAATATTTTTAATATTGGAGTTCAAGACATGAACAAACCTATCTAAGTTCAATTGGTCTCCTTCCCAGATCATTATCAGGTCATCTATAAATCTTTTATAGCTGTCAGGTACTCACCAGGGGCTGAAGTGCTGAGAGCGGCTTCCCTTGCAATTGGGTGCACAGTACCCCTGAGGGTGGAACAGTGGGTACAGGGCATGAAGGGGCACGGATTGCCAGCAGGTGACTGGTATGCAGGAAGTAGGGATGAGCCGAACACCCCCCTGTTCGGTTCGCACCAGAACCTGCGAACAGACCTAAACTTCGTGTGAACTTTAGAACCCTATTAAAGTCTATGGGACTCGAACGTTCACAATCTAAAGTGCTCATTTTAAAGGGTAATATGAAAGTTACTGTCCTAAAAAGTGTTTGGGGACCTGGGTCCTGCCCCAGGGGACATGGATCAATGCAAAAAAAAGTTTTAAAAACGGCCGTTTTTTCAGGAGCAGTGATTTTAATAATGATTAAAGTGAAACAATAAAAGTGTAATATTCCTTTAAATTTCGTAGCTGGGGGGTATCTATAGTATGCCTGTGAAGGGGTACATGTTTCTGGTGCTTAGAACTGTCGCTGCACAAAGTGTCATTTGTGCAGGAAAAAAAGTCTTTTAAAATCACTTGCGGCTAAATTGTCGGGTCTCCGTAATACAGAGAACACTCAATGAGTGTTCTCTGTATTAGCCGACAATTCATTCATTCATTGATTAAAAAAGAAAAAAAAAAAAGCGTGGGGGTTCCCCTAAATTCAATCAAAAGGCCCTTCAGGTCTGACATGGATATTAAGGGGAACCCCGTGTCAAATTAAAAAAAAAAAATGACGTGGGGGTCCCCCCAAATATCCATACCAGACCCTTCAGGTCTGATATGGATATTAAGGGGAACCCCGCATCAAATTTTAAAAAAAAATTGACGTGGGGGTCCCCCTAAATATCCATACCAGACCCTTTATCCGAGCACGCAACCTGGCAGGCATCAGGAAAAGAGGGGGGGACGAGAGAGCGGCCCCCCCTCCCTCCTGAACCGTACCAGGCCACATACCCTCAACATTGGGAGGATGCTTTGGGGGTCTGTGACCCCTCAAAGCACCTTGTCCCCATGTTGATAAGGACAAGGGCCTCATCCTCACAACCCTGGCCGTTGGTTGTGAGGGTCTGCGGGCGGGGGGCTTATCAGAATCTGGAAGCCCCCTTTAACAAGGGGACCCCCAGATCCCGGCCCCCCCCCTGTTTGAAATGGTAAGGGGGTACAAAAGTACCCCTACCATTTCACAAAGAAAGGTTTCCGTTACATCAGAGGGGGCGGGGTCACCCACACGTCACTGGGGAACCCCTGGCTTCCCTCTCCTGCGTCAGAGGGGCGGGGTCAGGTGACGGGTGGCCCCGCCCTCCCAATATAAGAAATGTCAGCGCTCGGCTCTCTGCAGTGTCTCCGCAGTGGAGACAGAAGAAGGAGGTATGGACAGCGCTGGACTGAGAGATCCCCCGTCGCTGGATATGATCATCCATCGCTGGACCCCGGAGACCCGTCGCTGGATAGCAAGAGTGGATTAGCACCGCTGGAATTTTTATTTTTTTTTTTTTTTTTTTTTAATAAAGGAATTTTTCAAAAGTGTGTTTGTCTTATTTAACCATTTTGACACTTTCTTTGTGAAATGGTAGGGGTACTTTTGTACCCCCTTACCATTTCAAACAGGGGGGGGCCGGGATCTGGGGGTCCCCTTGTTAAAGGGGGCTTCCAGATTCTGATAAGCCCCCCGCCCGCAGACCCTCACAACCAACGGCCAGGGTTGTGAGGATGAGGCCCTTGTCCTTATCAACATGGGGACAAGGTGCTTTGAGGGGTCACAGACCCCCAAAGCATCCTCCCAATGTTGAGGGTATGTGGCCTGGTACGGTTCAGGAGGGAGGGGGGGCCGCTCTCTCGTCCCCCCCTCTTTTCCTGCGGCCTGCCAGGTTGCGTGCTCGGATAAAGGGTCTGGTATGGATATTTAGGGGGACCCCCACGTCAATTTTTTTTTTTAATTTGATGCGGGGTTCCCCTTAATATCCATATCAGACCTGAAGGGTCTGGTATGGATATTTGGGGGGACCCCCACGTCAATTTTTTTTTTAAATTTGACACGGGGTTCCCCTTAATATCCATGTCAGACCTGAAGGGCCTTTTGATTGAATTTAGGGGAACCCCCACGCTTTTTTTTTTTTTTTTAATCAATGAATGAATGAATTGTCGGCTAATACAGAGAACATTCATTGAGTGTTCTCTGTATTACGGAGACCCGACAATTTAGCCGCAAGTGATTTTAAAAGACTTTTTTTCCTGCACAAATGACACTTTGTGCAGCGACAGTTCTAAGCACCAGAAACATGCGCCCCTTCACAGGCATACTATAGATACCCCCCAGCTACGAAATTTAAAGGAATATTACACTTTTATTGTTTCACTTTAATCATTATTAAAATCACTGCTCCTGAAAAAACGGCCGTTTTTAAAACTTTTTTTTGCATTGATCCATGTCCCCTGGGGCAGGACCCAGGTCCCCAAACACTTTTTAGGACAGTAACCTGCATATTACCCTTTAAAATGAGCACTTTAGATTTCTCCCATAGACTTGTATAGGGTGTTCCGGCTTTTCGAATTTGCTGCGAACAGCCCAAATTGTTCACTGTTCGCTGAACAGGCGAACAGGCAATGTTCGAGTAGAACATGAGTTCGACTCGAACTCGAAGCTCATCCCTAGCAGGAAGTCTTCTGAAGGAAGAGATGCCCATGCAGATGGCCTTGGGATATACTTGAAGAGAACGCCCAGCAGGGGTTCTAACACCTGACTTGTGTGAAGGTCTGGAAGAGGGCTCATGCAGGATGGAACGGACCAGAAGGTAAGTAGCAAGCCAGTCTGTAAAACAGGTAAGAAAAGTGCAGAAACAGGCCAAGGGTCAAACACAAGTAATCAGTCCAGGAGCCAGCAAGGCTGAATGTAGAGGATAACCCAAAAGCAGGCTTAGGGTCAAACACAGGTATCAGTCCGGAAGCCAGCAAGGCTAAGGGCAGGAATTCCGTTAAACAAGCCAGGGGTCAGGTCAGGAGAGAATCAGTGTAGTCTTTAGGCAATCCGGGTCACAACAGGAAGTGGTAAACAGAAACAGGAAGCAGAGGAACACAGGTGAGCTGAGGAGACAAACCAGCAAAGACACAGAGCAAATGGTTGCCTTTTATAGGCCTGCCAGAGTGATCAGGTGATGTGCAAACCCGCCGTATCGCGCACCCTTGCGCGCCTCTGCGCTGGTCTACCCCGCAGGCGCACAGGGAAGCACCGACGTTGAAGTCTGTTGATCCTCTGTGGATCCAAATATAACACCTCCTTCTTATTAAGAATATTAATAGATTTTCCTTCCTCTATCAACCAATGCAATTCGTTTTTAAAATTGAGCATTGGATCTTTATTAAGAATTTGGTAAGTATCCTCATCGCCTAACAATCTATTCATTTCGGACATATATTTTGCTTTCTCCAAAATCACCAAACCACCCCCCTTATCTGCTGGGCGTATGATGATGTTCCTACTCTTTAGTGACTGTATACCCTGTTTAATAGAAATAGAGTGAGGGTCAACTACCTTATGTATTCTCATTTTTTTCTAAATCACTGATCACCATATTTTTAAATACCTCCAAATACTTATTATCAGCATTAAGAGGGTTACAAGTGGATTTATTGCGAAGATTAGAATGAGAACCCTCAGAACAGGATTAGATAGAAAATACTTCTTCATATTTAAATTTCTAATACATTTCTGAATATTGACATAGGTGTGGAATTTACTAAAATTTCGAGTGGGAGCAAATTTAAGTCCTCTATCCAGAACCTTCATCTCATTTTCACTCAGTGAACACCCACTTAGATTGTAGATTGTAGATTCCAGCACCTATTGGGGCCTTTGTCTTTTGAATTCTCCTACCCCCTCTCCTTCCTCTCTCTCTTTTCTTTTTCGGTGTTGACCGTTTGATAGTGGAGTTTGTTAGGACTGGTGTTTCCTCCACTCTTGTTGGTTTTGCTGGTGGGCATAAGGGCCTGATCATGCCCCACTGACGTTGTGGAAAAAAAAAAAACAAGCTCCCCTGACCCTGTCCTGGTGCCGTAGTCGCACAGGTACTCTTTGATGGCCCTCTGCTGTGTGTTCAGCCGCTGCAGCATGGCCAAAATTGAGTTCCACCTGGTGGGCATGTCACACATAAGGCGGTTCTTGGGCAGGTTCAACTCCTTTTGAAGCTCAGCCAGCCGAGCTCTTGCATTAAATGATTGGTGGAAATGCACACAGACTTTCCTGGCCTGCCTCAAGACATCCTGTAAGCCCGGGTATCTGCCCAAGAACCACTGCACCACCAGGTTAAGGACGTGAGCCACACAGGGCACATGGGTCAGTTGTCCCTGTCGGGGGGCGGAGAGGAGGTTAGTGCCATTGTCGCAAACCACCATTCCTGGCTTAAGCTGGTGTGGCGTCAACCACCTCTCGGCCTGCCCCTGAAGAGCTGACAAAATATCTGCCCCAGTGTGGCTCCTGTCCCCCAAAACAAACTTGCGCAAGGACGGCATGGCATCTTTTTTCCTGCGTACTTGTGTAGCCCCTTGAATGCCTACGGAGCACCGCTGGTTCCGAGGACAGAGCACTGGAAGAGGCCACGGTGGAAGAAGAAGAAGAAGAGGGGGTGGACGAGAGAGGTGTGTCACAACCAATAGTAGCATTTTGGAGGCGTTGTGGCGGAACAACCTCCAAAACTACTGCACCTTGTCCTGCATCCTTCCCAGCTGCTAAAAGAGTGACCTAATGGGCCATGAAAGATAGGTAAAGTCCCTGTCCATGCCTGCTGGACCATGAGTCAGCGGTAATATGCACCTTACCGCTGACCACCCTGTCCAGCGAGGCATGGACATTGCCTTCCACATTCCGGTAGAGAGCCGGAATTGCCATCCGTGAGAAAAAGTGGCGTTCGGGACCTGCCACTGAGGAACCGCACATTGCACAAGCATCACGGAAAGGGGCAGAGTCTACCAACTGAAAAGGCAGCAGTTGAATTGCTAGCAATTTAGCCAAGCTAGCATTCAACCGCTGGGCATGTGGATGGCTGGGAGTGAACTTCTTTCGGGGCAGGTGGGGCAGGAAAATTTGCCTACTACAATTGGACATGGGTGTACTGCTAGCAGAGTGCCCGCAAGTACTTGGTTGTGACACCTAATTCTACACCTTCATTCCTCTCAGTGCAGGTTTCAGAAAGGACTGAAGGTCTAGTGGGGTTGGAGATCCCAGGTGATGAGGAGCAAGGAGAGGTCCACTTTGTTCTTTGGTGTGGGTCTTTAAGGTACGCTTGCCAGTGAGCTGCATGGTAGGTCCACATATGTCTGGTCAAGCATGTGGTGCCCAAGCAGCTGATGTTTTGGCCATGCGAGATGAGCTTGAGAAATGTTGCAAATAGCAGCGGTGAGATCTGATGCACTCGTCTCAAAAAAGGCCCACATCAAAGAACTTTTGGAATAACATGCAGAGGCAGCGCCCTGCACAGGCAGAGCTCCACGGTGTGATTCAGTCGGTGTGCTGCCCCTAAGCTGGCCCCCGGAGGGCATTCTGCCTCATTGGAGATGTGCCTCCTCTCTTCTATCAGGCACCCACGTGGAGACAGTGACCTCATCATCCCCTCCGTCTTCATCATTGGAGCAAACCTGGCAGCATGCTGCAGCTGGGCATCCTCCTGGAACATGTACCCAACACTGTGCTCAAACAGTTCGGGGGACTCCTCAGGAGTACATGGTGGACCTAGTTGTGACTGATGACATTGAGATGAGGGAAGAGGATGTGTTGGCAGCTGCTTTGCTAGTACCCTGAGCCTTGGTGAGAGAGGCTGAGGAGGATGAGGAGGGCTTGGAGATGGGAAAACCAGCAATTGGGTAGTGTATATTGTGCTGGAGGCACACACAACCCACTGTAAATGCTGCAGATGCCTGTATTAGAGAACACCAGCAATAACGGGTAGATACGGGTGTATACCGTGCTGGAGGCACACAACACCCACTTTAACTTCTGCAGATGCTTGTATTAGAGAACACCTGAAAAAAAGGGTAGATACAGGTGTATATTGTGCTGGAGGCTCACAACACCCACTAACTCCTGCAGATGTTTGTATTAGAGCACACCAGCAAAAAAGGGTAGATACAGGTGTATACTGTTGTGGAGGCACACAACACCCACTAACTCTTGCAGATGCCTGTATTAGAGAACACCAGCAAAAAAGGGTAGATACAGGTGTATACTGTGCTGGAGGCACACAACACCCACTTTAAATCCTGCAGATGCCTGTATTAGAGAACACCAGCAATAAAGGGTAGATACAGGTGTATATTGTGCTGGAGGCTCACAACACCCACTAACTCCTGCAGATGCTTGTATTAGAGCACACCAGCAAAAAAGGGTAGATTCAGGTGTATACTGTTGTGGAGGCACACAACACCCACTAACTCTTGCAGATGCCTGTATTAAAGAACACCAGCAATAAAGGGTAGATACAGGTGTCTACTGTGCTGGAGGCACACAATACCCACTTTAACTCCTGCAGATGCCTGTATTAGAGTACACCAGCAAAAAAGGGTAGATACAGGTGTATACTGTGCTGGAGACACACAACACCCACTAACTCCTGCAGGTGGCTGTATTAGAGAACACCAGCAATAAAGGGTAGATACGGTTGTATACTATGCTGGAGGCACACAACACCCACTAACTCCTGCAGATGCCTGTATTAGAGAACACCAGCAATAAAGGGTAGATACAGGTGTATACTGTGCTGGAGGCACACAACACCCACTAACTCCTGCAGATGACTGTATTAGAGAACACCAGCAATAAAGGGTAGATACAGGTGTATACTGTGCTGGAGGCACACAACACCCCCTAACTCCTGTAGATGCCTGTATTAGAGAACACCAGCAATAAAGGATAGATACAGGTTTATACTGTTGTTGAGGCACACAACACCCACTAACGCCTGCAGATGCCTGTATTGGAGAACACCATCAAAAAAGGGTAGTTACAGGTGTATACTGTGCTGGAGGCACACAACACCCACTTTAACTCCTGCAGATGCCTGTATTAGAAAACTCCAGCAATAAAGGGTAGATACAGGTGTATACTTGACAGAAAACATGAATCAGACTGAGACAGAAGTACAATTAAATCACACTTGTTTATTAATAAAAATAAAAAGGTAAAAGAAAAAGGGTAGCCAAGCATAGCCAGAGTCCAGTAACCGTGTAGTCAGCCAGGCCAGAAGTCAGGGATCCAAATAGAGCAACAGCAAGCAGGATAAGGAGCCAGAAGGGATGTCAGCAAGCCACTCTTTAAACAAACCACAGGAGATGGTTTCTAGTGATGTGACCAAGGCGAAGGCAGAGGTGAAGTGAGCTTGAAGGCTTCAAATAGGCAGGTCAGACGAGCATCATCAGGAACAGCTGGTAACTGAGGAGAGATATGAGAGCTGGCAATTACCCCACAGCTGAGCTGCCAGCCCAGAGCAGGAAGGGTTTAGCCAGCCCTGACAGTACCCCCTCCTCAATGACCCCTCTCCCTCGGAGGGCCACCGGGCTTGAGGGGAAACCGTCTATGGAACTCATGGAGGAGGACAGGGGCATGTACGTCAGAGGATGAAACCCAGGAGTGTTCCTCCGGACCGAACCCCTTCCAATGCACCAGGTACTGTATGCGCCCACGGTAAATCAGTTACAGACCAACGGTTTCAATAAGGTGACATTAAACACATTTGAGATGTGCATACTAGGAGGAAGGTCCAACGCGTAAGCCACTGGGTTAATCCTGCGAAGGATACGGAAAGGCCCAATAAACTGAGGTGCAAACTTCATTGAGGCAACACAAAGCCGGAGGTTGCGAGATGACAGCCAGACACTGTCCCCAACCTGGTAGGAAGGCACAGGCAGGCGTCTGCGGTCATCATGGAGTCCGTACCTATCATTAGCATGACGCAAAGCCTCCTGGACTTGTACCCAAGTGGAACGAAGACCACGGAGATGCTCCTCTAATGCAGGAATACTCTGCAGAACAACCGGGTCAGGCAACATGGAAGGTTGGTAACCATAATTCGCCATAAATGGAGACAATCGGGAGGCAGAATTCAAGGCACTGTTGTGAGCAAACTCTGCCCAAGGTAATAGGTCAGACCAGTTGTTATGATGGTCTGAAATATAGCAACGTAGGAATTGCTCCAAGGACTGATTGGCTCGTTCTGCGGCCCCATTAGACTGCGGGTGATACGCAGAAGAGAACGTAAGCTGGATTCCCAACTGTGTACAAAAGCCTCGCCAGAACCGGGAGACAAACTCACTGCCCCTGTCCGAGACAATCACCTTGGGTAGCCCATGTAAGCGAAAGATCTCCCGAGCAAAAATGGAAGCCAGTTCCTTAGAGGTGGGCAACTTCTTAAGTGGAATAAAATGACACATCTTTGAGAACCGGTCAACCACCATAAGGATAACAGTGTTGCCTTGGGAGTTTGGCAATTCCACAATGAAATCCATAGACAGGTGAGTCCAGGACCTCTCTCCATTGGGTATGGGTTGTAGGAGGCCCACTGGAAGATGTCGTGGAGTCTTACTCTGAGCACACACGGGACAGGCAGCTACGAAAGCAGTAACATCAGCCCGTAGACTAGGCCACCAGAATTGTTGGGAAATGGCCCAAATGAGTTGATTCTTCTCAGGATGACCAGCTGCCTTGGGAGAATGGTAAGTCTGGAGCACAGCAGTACGGAGACTCTCAGGGACAAAGCAGCGGTCACAAGGTTTATCAGGAGGAGCATGAACCTAAGCAGCAAGAATTTTGTCACCCAAAGGAGAAGTAAGACTGGTGCGAACCGTAGCCAAGATACGATCAGGAGGAATCATAGGAACCGGAACCGAGTCCGACTTGGAAGTGGAGGAAAATTGTCATGACAAGGCATCAGCCCTTAAATTCTTAGTACCGGGTAAGAATGAGACAATGTGATCTCCCCCTGTCGCTCATGGGAAGGTGCCACCTTGTCAAATGATTAGCTTTGCCAGACTGCTGTACCCTCTGCAAACTATTCCTTTATTGCTAAAACATAAAGATGTTTCGGCCCTTAAATCGCCAAATTCTTATGGCAAGGCAAAAAGCCCCGTATAGCATTCAAGAAACTGCACCTTCCTAGGAGTGAAGGGGGTATTAGCTTACCTCATATTAGAATGTACAACCTTGCTTGTCTGCTAAGGACCAGTCTGGATTGGATAACACAACAATCACGTCACTCGAACTTTGCTTTGGAATCTGCCATGGCCCACCCTTATTCTTTAGTGGCCCTCCTCCACTGCAAATGGAAAGCTGTCCCTCCCCCGTTTCAACACAATCTTCTAATGCGGAACACGGCACTGGCCTGGAGAGAGGTCAGAAAAATCCTAAACTCCCGGCTTTCATTTCTTCTCATCTGCCGATCCAAGGTAATCCTGCATTCCTTCCTGGTCTCCACTACAAATCCTACAAAATATGGGAGCAACGTGGCCTCTCCAAATTTTCCACTTTGTAATTCCTCATCTGGGAAGCTGCCCTTCTCGACCGTGTCATCATTGTTCTCCCTACCTACCTCCCACGCTTTCTACTATAATCAATGCATCGGCTTTCTCTCCAGCACATGTAAAGCGGAATCTCTGAGAATCAAATCAAGCTTCCTGGACCGTCTGCTTCAAATCGGCCAATACTCAATTTCGGATATATACAAACCTCTCCTATGGTACTTCTCTCCACCGTTCTTGTCATCGTCTGTCGTCAACTGGCGCAAAGACTTCCCTGACCCCGACCTAGTCGAAAAACTCCTTCATGGCCTCCGGGAGGTCCTCTGCCTCACAGAAAATGAAGCCTGGAGAGAAACTCAGCTAAAAATAGCTCACGGGGCGTATGGCCTGTTCCTCTCCTCCAAATCCAATGCAGATGGAGCCCTCTGCCCTCTATGCTCGGCTCCTAGACCCTCTCTATCACACCGTTTTTGGTCATGCTCCTTCATCTCCTCTTTCTGGAACCAGGTTATAACCTTCATTTTAGAGATCACCTTACTGAAATTGCCCAAGGACCCCCTCTTACTGATCTTTGGCTACTGGGACCCCATTCTGCTACCCTGGTCTCGATTTTCAAAGGCCTCTACCCCTACAAGACCAGCCGCCCATCCTCCTTCCAGAGACTGGATCCTTACTTGCCTACTCATCGCTAGACATCTTATCCTCAGGAACTGGATTTCTCCTAAAAGCTCGGCCGTCTCCCAGCTCAAGCAGGAAACTCTTACCCTCCTATACAGAGAATGTCTCCTTATGGACTTCAAGGATCCCAAATCCAGATCTCGTTTTTTTCTCCGATGCAAGCTTTCATCTCTTCAGCCCTCTCTTTGGATGACCAACGGGCTATACTTACTCTCTACTTCTCCTTAGATGAGCCGATTCCTGAGGAATAGCAACCCTATATATTTCCCTCTACCCATCATTGTCTCGGGCTGTTGTTTTAATACCCATTACATATCTTCGGGACTACTACTTCATCAGGTCTCATTCACTTGGCAACTCCCACCCCCCCCTCCCTTCCCTGTCATCCCAGTTATAACTTCTTTCATCATATCAACCATTTCCCGCTTTTCAGTGGTTAGTACGCAGATCCATCCAGTTTCTTTGTATTATTCATTTGTCTATCTACTGTATTCTAGTATTTGATTTTTTCACAAGAAAACTATCATAGTCTCACTAAATGAGACCTCTTATGCTATGCAGGCTGTTCATTCTTCTACGTTGTCAGCTGTTTTGGCTTGTATACCTGTCATACTAATTGTTATTATGTGCTCTGTTCAGATGACACCCACTGAAATGGATATTTTGATGATAGGCAACTCCTATCCTCATATTGATTAGTGGTTCCAAATGAATAACTACTGCAGTAGGGAACAGACACAAAAGATACGCTCAGCATCTTTCCAAATAACCATTCTCCTTTATTATGACGCATTTGAAGGCTTTTATACACATGATTACGTAGGTATCACATTAATATTACAATTGTACGTTTATGGTAACAAGGGGCATTACATAGGCAGGCTAATTCTAATCGGAACTTGAAAGAATGCAAAACATGTACTGAAAACATTATTAGTGCCGTGTGCACAGTGAGGGCATCGTGCAATACATATAAAATATAATACAATTATATACAGAACCTACAAATTTCCATTGCAGTCTCCTCTCTTTTGATCAATATTTTGATCACTAACCATACCTGCTATCACCTTTAACCTGGAACCTCCACACGCTTAGGTGGAGGTAGTCCTGGCCAAAGAGGCAAAAACTCCATTGTGGAGAAAATAATAGCTCAGCAGCTTTTTTCATTACAAAATGACTTTTCATTGTGAAAAACAAAGACATATTTAACCACTTGACCACTGGGCACTTAAACACCCTTAATAACCAGACCAATTTTCAGCTTTCGGTGCTCTCGCATTTTGAATGGCAATTACTCAGTCATGCAACACTGGACCTATATGACATTTTTGTCCTTTTTTTCACACAAATAGAGCTTTCTTTTGGTGGTATTTAATCACCTCTCAGTTTTTTATTTTTTGTGCTATAAAAGAAAAAAGACCGAAAATTCTGTGAAAAAATGAATTTTTCTTCGTTTCAGTTATAAAATTTAGCAGATTAGTAATTTTTTCTTCATAAATTTTGGCCAAAATTTATACTACTACATATCTTTGGTAAAAATAAGTACAAATTGGTGGATATTATTTGGTCTTTGTGAAAGTTGTAGAGTCCACAAGCTATGGTGCCAATATCTGAAAATTGATCACACCTGAAGTACTGACGGCCTATTTCAATTCTTGAGACCCTAACATGCCAGAAAAGTACAAATACCCCCCAAATGACCCCTTTTTGGAAAGAAGACATTCCAAGGTATTTAGTAAGAGGCATGATGAGTTTTTTGAAGTTGTCATTTTTTCCCACAATTCTTTGCAAAATCAAGATTTTTTTAACTTTTTTTTTTTTCACAAAATTGTCATATTATCTTTTTTTTTTTTTTTTTTTTTTTTTTTTTTGCCAACTCAGTAAAACCAATGAATTTCGAGGAAAACCAAGTCCTCACACCCGCCCTCTGCTCAGGTTACCTCTCATCTCTTTACATCATAGTGGCAATATGTTCAAAATTGTCATATTATCAGTTTATTTCTCACACACAGCATATGCATACCACAAATTACACCCCAAAACACATTTTGCTATTACTCCCGAGTACGGCGATACCACATGTGTGAGACTTTTACACAGTGTGGCCACATACAGAGGCCCAATATGCAATGTTGGGCCTCTGTCAATTCTGACATTTCTCTCCTACATGTAAAAATCATCATTTATTTGCTAGATAATTACATAGAACTCCAAAACATTATATATGTTTTTTTAGCAAAGACCCTGGAGAATACAATGGTGGTCTTTGCAACTTTTTATCTCGCACGGTATTTGCGCAGTAATTTTTCGAATGCTTTTTTTGGAAAAAAAACAGTTTTGTGCTTAAAAAAAAAAAACACAGTAAAGTTAGCCCAATTTTTGCATAATGTGAAAGATGAAGTTACACTGAGTAAATAGATACCTAATATGTCACTCTTCAAAATTGCACAGGCTCGTGGAATGGCGCCAAACGTCGCTACTTAAAAATCCCCATAGGCGACGATTTAAATTTTTTTTACTGGTTATATGTTTTGAGTTACAGAGGAGGTCTAGGGCTAGAATTATTGCTCTCGCTCTAACATTCGCAGTGATACCTCACATGTGTGGTTTGAACACCGTTTTCATATGTGGGCGGGACTTACGTATGCGTTCGCTTCTGCATGCGAGCACATGGGGACAGGGGAGCTTTAAAAAAAACATTTTTTTTTATTGTTCATTTTACTTTATTTATTTTAGTTTGACATTTTTTTCCCCAAAAATAATTTTTTTGATCACTTTTATTCCTATTACAAGGAATGTAAACATCCCTTGTAATAGGAATATGGCATGACAGGTCCTCTTTACAGTGAGATGTGGGGTCAATAAGACCCCACATCTCACCTCTAAGCTGGGAAGCCTGAAAAAAAAAAAGATTCTGGTTTTGATCGTATTAGCGATTCGGTAGAAGCACCGGAGGGTGGCGGGAGGGGGGGGGATGTCTATGGCTGGGTATTGCAGGGTATCACCGACTATGGCTGGGTATCTCAGAGTATGGCTGGGTATCTCAGAGTATGGCTGGGTATCTCAGAGTATGGCGTTGCAGAGTATTGCGTTGCAGAGCATTGCAGGGTATTGGCGGGTGTTGCAGAGCATTGCAGAGTGTTGCAGGGTATTGGCAGGTGTTGCAGAGCATTGCAGAGTGTTGCAGGGTATTGCAGAGTGTTGCAGAGCATTGCAGAGTGTTGCTGGGTGTTGCAGAGTGTTGCAGGGTATTGCAGAGTGTTGCAGGGTATTGCAGAGTGTTGCAGGGTGTTGCAGAGTGTTGCAGGGTATTGCAGGGTATTGCGGAGTGTTGCAGGGTATTGCAGAGAGTTGCAGGGTGTTGCAGAGTGTTGCAGAGTATTGCGGAGTGTTGCAGGATATTGCAGAGTGTTGCAGGGTATTGCAGAGTGTTGCAGGGTGTTGCGGAGTGTTGCAGAGTATTGCGGAGTGTTGCAGGGTATTGCAGAGTGTTGCAGAGTGTTGCAGGGTATTGCAGAGCGTTGCAGGGTATTGCGGAGTGTTGCAGAGTATTGCGGAGTGTTGCAGGGTATTGCAGAGTGTTGCAGGGTATTGCAGAGTGTTGCAGAGTATTGCGGAGTGTTGCAGGGTATTGCAGAGTGTTGCAGGGTATTGCAGGGTATTGCAGGGTATTGCAGAGTGTTGCAGGGTATTGCAGGGTATTGCAGAGTGTTGCAGGGTATTGCAGAGTGTTGCAGAGTGTTGCAGGGTATTTCAGAGTATTGCAGAGTATTGTAGGGTATTGCAGAGTAATGGCAGGGAATTGAGGGGTTAATTTTCGGTGAGCAGCAATGTGGGCACTGCAGATGCAGCCCACATCGCTGCTGACACCGATCTCTTCCCCCTCCGCTGTACCGATCGTTTGACGGAGCGATCACGTGGTAAACGGCTGCGATGAGCGGCCGTTTACCGTGATTCGTGATGCGCCGGGTCCACTGGACCCGGCGGTCACGGATGCTCTCGTGTGCGCGCCCCAGGGGCGCGCGAGAGCAGAATTCTGGGAGGCCGTTGATTAACGGCCTCTCAGAGTTAAATAACCGCCCTGAAGCCGTTAATCGGCAATGGGCGGTTGTTAAGTGGTTAAAGAGTACTGGCTGTACACTCCTGTGGCCAGAATGGCCTTCTAGCTTAATTGTTGGTATGCTGACTTATCAGCATATGTAAACACAGACAATTCTACATAAAATGGAAGCGGTACAAAAGACAAATATGACTTCAACATGGCTAAACTACTTTTCAAATATATATATATCTCTTACAATTAAAGTAATTGAATCAAAAAGTACCCTAGACTGTTATCGCACTAGGTAAACAAATCAAACACAGAGATTTCTTTCATTTAGTCATATTACAGTGTCTGGTGTGGATCCAGGTGACTTTTCCTTCAAGTTTTGCAAAACTGTACATAAAATAGATGCTGTATTGAGTCTCCAAACATTTCCTTATATATAAATGTCTCTTAACAATCCACAAGTCAACTGGCTTTAGTTTTAGATCCTTCCAAACTTTTAGGATCTGGAATTGGGGAGAAAACACATAAATGAGTTTGTCAAAAACCTTAAAAGATCAGCAACATTCTCTGTGAGATCCGAATGGAGGACTTCAGCTGCTAAGACAAAATATAAGCAAGTGAGTAGCACACTCCTAAACCAAATCCCAAAGAGAGAGAGTCCAACATCCACTTAGGGGCTTGATAAAATATAATAAAACATTCAGGCAAAAGTTTTTTAGTTTCTTACTCTACTTTGTCTGCTACATTGTAGACAGCAGGGGGTGTAAAAAATAAAATCTCAAAACTTCTAATAAGGACTCTCCTATAAAAATGATTTCCTCTGTTACTCTCTGTAGATTCTGCACTCTGTACTTACAAACTACTTCTGATAACACTTTTTTACTGTGGCCTTTGCAGTAGCATTTGCCACTGGACATCCAGAAAACATGTCCACACAAACAAAATACACACTCGTAAGATCCTGACTTGGGCATCTGGATATATCTTTTTGTTATCTCTGGAAGGGATGTTCAGCTTTTGGTAACACCTTTGGTAACAGGTAAAACAAGAAGTGGTATGTTATAAAAACAACTGTGGAGAACCCTGGCTCTATCCCACGCTCATTTACTAAGGCAGCCATAACTACTTGTGACTGATGACACGGTCCACGTGTCAAGCTGAAGGGAAAAGAGTGTCTGGCAAACATAAATGATCACCTTTTCCAAAGTCTTGTTTCGTAAGAAGTTGCCCTCTGTGGACCACTTGTGCTTCTCGTTCTTGGGTCCTTAAAGTTGAATTATTAATCCCAGCTATACTGGGCCAAAACTAGGGTGGAATCTGTGAGTTGCACAGACCCAGCAAGTGTCCGGGGCTGTAAATGCAGCATCCTAAGAGTCGCCTGGTCTGCTTCCATATGTGAGTTTTACTGTTAGTATGGCTACCTCAGCAAGAACCTGGAAGGCTGAAAACAGTCAATCAAATTAACTTGGCATGCTTGATTGGTTTACCTGCCGAAGTAAAAACAAACTTCTGGCCCTTCAAATGGAACCAAAAGCTCTCTATATCTTGACTATCTATATAAATATATACTCATTTTATAGCTCACAGGCTTTTCTAAAACATGGAGCTCTGCTTCTTGAGCTGGGAAAAAGGATCCAATGACTCTGAATACAGGGAATCCTTCTGGGTGATAAACTTCATCCTTGGTATAAAACCAGGAATAACACTACAAAAAAGTAAATACTCGGGTCTTCAGGGAGTGTGTCCTGCACTGGGCTCACAGCAGCTGATTCCCACGTCATCAATTTAACACATGTGCTTTTTCTTTGTCTCCAGCCTCCTCCAATAGAGGCAATAAGGTGGCTGGATTCAAATGTACACATTTTTCATTGTTAGATTTGTACATAAACACACAAAACAAATTCATATTTTGAACCTTTCATTAGACAAACACTAAGGCTGCGTACACACGAGAGGATTGTCCGTCCAACTAAGTCCGTCAGACAATCCGACAGACAGTCCGTCCTACTTTTGAATGAACGGACTTGACCACACACGATGAACAGACAGTCCGTTGAAAGCTTGCGCGATGACGTGTACAGCACGTACGACGGGACTAGAAATACGACGTCCAATACACTGCAATGCAACCTTCGGCCGTGTAAATCCTTTCTGAGCATGCGCCATACTTAGTCCATCCAACTAGCCTACTCACGAGCGGACTGTCCGCTGAAACCAAAGTTGGACGGACTGTATTACGGAAATTCCGAAAGACTTAGTCCGCCAGACTGTCCGCTGAAAAAGTCCGCTGAAGCCCACACACGAGCGGACTGAGTTGGACGGACAATCCTCTCGTGTGTACGCGGCCTTAGTTAGCTATATATTTGCTGTACAGAATATCGGACCATTAAAAATGAAATATTGTACTTCCGGTTCCGGCGCCGCATGGAGTGACTGCTCTCCTCCTCGGCTCCCGCATCACGGCCCCCAAATCTGCTATTAAATCCCGCTGAGCGGCCGGGCACCTGCGGAACACCCCCCGGAGGCATCCCACACGATCATGGACTGGTTCCTGGAGAAAACCGGACCGCGAGCTCACGCGCCGTCCGCGACCGCGGCGCGGCCGCAAATCGAGGCCCCGGCTTCGGCCTACTCGGCCCCCTTCTCTCCACAACGCGCAGCAGACATGGAGGTGAGCGCTGATACTGTGCCCCCCCCCCTCTCCACAAGCACTACCAGCCTCTCCAGCCCCTCCATCACAGAGCAGCCTCTCCACGCAGCCTGCAGGGGACTCCACCACAGAGCGCATTGCCCAGGCCGTGGCCGCACTATTATCCCCCATGATCACGGCATCGGTGGAAAAAGCTGTAAATGCTGGCATGCAGCAGCTCAAGGCCCAAATAGGCGAACACCACACCAGACTGAATGATTTGGAACACCGTCTGTCGGACATAGAGGAAGAACTTTACCAGGCCCAAGCCACGGAACGCTCCCAGGACAGAACAAATCAATATGTTCTACAGAAGCTTGATGACCTGGAAAACAGGGCCAGACGGAGCAACCTGCGATTCGTAGGGATCCCCGAGTCGCTTCAGTCCTCGGAGCTGTCTAACTTCTGCGCAGTGCGCATCCCAGAAGCCCTTGGCCTTCCCGGCCCTTGTACGGTTGAACGCGCACATCGTATGGGTCAACCGGCACCAGAACGCAAGTCACCTAGACCTATCATCGCAAAGTACCTAAACTACTCAGACAAGGCCCTGATCCTGCAGAAATTCAGGCAAGCACGCTCTCTACAGGTCGATGGGATCAAGGTCCTAATCTTTGCCGATTATTCCATCGAGGTCTCCAAGAAAAGAAAGGCATTCCAACAGGTATGCTCGGAACTCTTTAATATGCAACTTAAATTTTCCCTGGCCTTCCCGGCTATTCTTCGCCTAAAGGCCCCGAACGGTGACCAACTATCTTTCCAGGACCCCTCTGAAGCCGAAGCTTTTCTCCGCTCCCTACACCAGGGTACACACCCTCACACCCCTTCCAAAGCCTCACCGCTCAACCGCGCCCTGGATCAGAGGAGCCCCCGGAAGGACTCACCCAAACGCTTCAGGTCTGCTGCCCCTGATACCCGCCATCGGGACGTCCCTCGTTGATGACATTTCAGCCCTCCTGGATCCATCTCTCCTCACCTTTTAGGTGACCTTCTCGCCAGGTCCGTCAACCTGACATATTTCTGTGAGTTACTATGTTGTTATTTTTTTTCCTTTTTCTGTTATCACCCAAGCTTGCTCACGGTCCAGCCTGTTGATACTTGACTACCTTGGCCTTCAGCGCTGCCCCCATCCAATGGACACACCATCAGTGCTACTGGCTAACTATGTTCTATTTTTTTTTTTTTTTAATATAATTTTTATTAAATTTCACAGTTACAAGTAGAGTGTTGTACAGGATCACTTGAATAATACATTGTAACATTCAAAGTAAAATAAAATGAAATAAAATAGAGTATGTTGAACTCGAATGAGAACATTATTATTGAAACATACATGTGATGTTTGTAATGAACAGTGTACCGCGATCACTCCAGCTGGAATTTACGGCTAATGGACATGCCCGAACCTCTCTAGCGCCCCAATTAGGATCACACTGCGCCAGAGGAGGTCCCTCGTTTGAGGTTGAATAAACATACATTCCAGCTGGAAGATCGCCTATAAGATGATTAACAAATAATTGACTTCCTAAACGAACATTTGCTTCCACTACCTAGTAATGACGTGGACCATATGTTTTTAGGGACATCAACGGCCATACCATTCCTTCCAACAATTCCAGTTTTTGTCAAAAGTCAAGCAAGAATTATTTCTAATTGATAATAACCTTTCGTAATGATAGTTAATATTCACTTGAGCCATTACCTCAGAGGGATTCGGAGAGAGGATATTTTTCCAGTGCCTGGCAATTATCAGTTTTGCTGTGGTTAAAACATGCGTCACAACCGTCCAGTATTGATAAGGGTAGTTATGTAAACCTAAATGGAGAATGGCCAGAGCTAGGTTTGGTTTCTGTAATATGCCGGTAATTTCGGCCAAGACCGTGAATATTTTTCTCCAGAAACTAGTTAGATTTTTACACTGCCAGAAAATGTGTAGGATTGTTCCGGTTGACTCACAATTTCTCCAGCATAATTGGGAATGCGTAGGGAATATTCTAGCTAATTGAAAGGGTGTCCTGTACCATTTAGTGAGGATTTTTTGGGTCAGTTCCCAGTGATTGATGCAGTGTGTGGCTTTATAATTGTAATGCAAGGCAACCCGCCAATGGTCGGGGTCGGGTGATATGTCCAGATCTTTTTCCCAGGACAGTATGTTTGGAGTTTTGAGGAACTCTAGTTTGGATTGTAATAGATTGTAGATAAGAGATATGCCTCTTCGTTTACTGTGTTGTGACGTCAGAAACTGCCATACCTGGGTGTTTATTTGTATAACCGGAATGGAGTGTTTAGTTAAGAATGATGAGACTTGCTTATACAGCATAATATGAGAGGTAGGTAGATTATATTTACTCTGTAAAATGTTAAAAGGCATCAAAGTGCCATTGTCAAGAAGATCCTCCACTGTTTCTATTCCTAAATCTATCCATTTGTGAATATGACTATAGGGAAGAAGTATACTTAGTGTCTGCAGTGGAATTTTTAAGGCGGTAAGTTTATCTGCATGATTAGGTTGGGACATAAGGTACCTCCACGCAAGAAGTGTGGCCTTAGTGGTTGGAGACAGGGATGTAAGCGACAGTTGTTTCCAGGAATCTGCTATCAGTAGTAAACTTAAAGGATACGCCTTATTGACAGATGCTTCTATATTCACCCATAATGGGGGAGACGATTCCTGGAACCAGCTTTTGGACTGTGCAAGAAGAGAAGCCCAGTAATAATCTTTTAGATCCGGGAGCCCCATCCCCCCTCCTTTCTTATGCCTAGTAAGAATAGCATGTGAGCAGCGAGCTCTTTTCCCTTGCCAGATATACAACTTGAGGGATCTGTTCAGTTCGTTGAAATAGGAGGCTTTAAATGGAATGGGAAGTGTTCTGAACACGTACAATATTTTGGGGAGAATGATCATTTTATAGGATGCAATTCTGCCCGCCCAGGAGAGTTCAGTTTTGGCCATATTGTCCAGTGATTTCCGAATTTCCGAAGTCAACAGTTTAATATTGATCTCGGCTATCCGTGAGGTATTGGCCGCAAGCTGAACCCCCAGGTATGGAATAGATTTCTCTGCCCACATATATGGGAAGGCAGATTTTAAACTAGTTTTAGTAACATGATGAACGCCTAAATCTAATATTAGGGACTTATTGAAATTTACTTTATAGTAAGATAGTTTACCAAATTCATTGAGAATGTTGTGGGCGAATTGGAGTGAGAGAGAGGGGTTGGTGAGCAATAGTATAACGTCATCCGCAAAGAGACTTATGACATGGTTAACCCTATTGAACTTAAAGCCTGATATATGGGGATGGGCACGAATGGTCTCCGCCAAGGGCTCCATCATTAGATTAAAAATTGATGGCGATAATGGGCACCCCTGGCGGGTTCCATTCGTTATTTTAAATTCCTTTGATAATAGTCCTGAAGTGTAGACCTGCGCTATTGGGTTTGAATAAAGGGCCATAATAGCTGATAGAGATTCTCCTTGAAAACCGAATTTCCGCAAGACTGCCTCCATATAGCCCCAGTGGACCCTATCGAACGCCTTCTCTGCGTCCACTGACAGGAGCAGAGAAGGCGTTCCCCGGGTCTCAGCTTGATCAATGATATTCAAAAGGCGTCTTGTGGCATCTGATGCCTGACGGCCTTTGGTGAAGCCCGTCTGATCTGGCTTCACCAAGTCTGGGATAAGATCATATAATCTGTTAGCGAGCATCTTTGCGTAAATTTTTACATCTCCATTGAGAAGGGAGATGGGGCGGAAATTTGCAGGTGTGTCGGGGGTTTTGCCTGGTTTTGGTAGTGTGATTACATAAGCTTTTAACATTTCAGGTGGGAAGGAACCTTTTTTCCTGGCTTCGTTGAATAATGATATGAGGTTTGGGGTCAAAATCTTGATAAAGGTTTTGTAATATCCATTGGATAAGCCGTCTGGGCCAGGAGCCTTATTAAGGGGGAGGGATGCTATGGCTTTTTCTAATTCTGGAATTGAGAAAGGGTCATTCAAAGTTTGAAGCTGGGACTCTGATAGTGAGGGTAGATTGATAGTAGCTAAAAATTTGGCTATATCCTCTCTATTAGGTTGGGTGACATTGGGGTCGTTTCTTAAGTTATATAGTGACGAGTAGTAGTCCGCGAATGCATTAGCGATTTTCTGTGGGTTTTTTATTTTTTTGGATACGTCTGGATAGTACAAATGGGGGATTACCGTTTTGGATCTTCTTTGTTTTAGTCTATTCGCTAGAAGTTTACCTGCCTTGTTGTTATTAGCATAGTAGTTTAATTTTAGCTTGTTCATATATTGGTCGTGTTGAGTGCAAAATAGTTCCCTGAGTTGTGAGCGAGTGTTGGCTAGGTTCGAGGCAGTGGCAGTTGTGGGAGTGAGTTGGTTCTCTTTTTCAAGTTTACGTAGTGCAGCTGTGAGTTCTGTAATCTTAGCCGAGCGGGCCTTGTGGGCTATTGTGTTCAATTTAATAAGGATTCCCCGGATATAAGCCTTGTGGGCATTCCAATTTGTAAAGGGGTTCGTGTCAGCGGGGGTATTAAAGTGAAAGAATTCTTTCAACTGGTTGGCGATGTCTTTTTGTAGTTTAGGATCCTGTATAATATAGTCATTGCAACGCCATAAGCGAGCTGCGGCAAAAGCACTCCCACCCTCTATCTGGAGAAGCACTGGGGCGTGGTCTGACCACGTGATATCATATATTGCAGAGTGGGAGATTCTCTGCAACAGCAACTTATCTACTAAGAACATATCCAACCTGGAATATGAGTTGTGTCGGGGAGAGTAATAGGTATACATTCTATCGTTTGCATTTAAACAGCGCCACGCATCATACAAATCTTCTTTGATAAGAAGGTCCCGAAAATTTGGGTTACGATTTGTGGTGCGGGAGGAAGAGTCTAGATTATCATCTACTACCATATTGAAGTCACCACAAATTAATATACTCCCAACTCGCATCTCTGATATTTTTTTGGTGACACGTTTTACAAATTGGAGTTGATGCGAGTTGGGAGCATATATACATGATAATGTGATAGGGAGCTTATTTATGGTACAAACCAGAATAATGTATCGACCATCTGGGTCGCAAAAGGAGTCTTTCAGTTCAAATACCACCGTATCTCTCACTGCGAGCATCACTCCTCTCTTCTTCGCCGAAGCAGATGACAGGAACACATGCGGGAAGTTCGGGTGAGAACATCTAGGCGTAGCTGCAATATTAAAGTGAGTCTCTTGGACTGCTAGAATGTCTACTTTGTGCTGGGTAGCCTCTCTCCATAGGGATCTTCTTTTAGCCGGGTGGTTAAGGCCCCGTGCGTTGATCGTCAAGATCTTAACTGACATTCAAATTTGTGGGGCGATAAGGCAGTCGATGGTGACCTTGGTCGTGGGTAGTTGGCATAATAGTTTCGTAGTTGGAAAGGGTTCAGATGTAACAGTCAGTATGTCCTCCAATAAATGTTTAGTTAGGCATGGAGCAAAATCAAAGCATAGGTAGAACTTCGTGACAGTCAATATCCAGGATGACTGCCAAGAGTAGCGGTGAGGAAGGCAAACAATCAGAAACAGGGTAATGTCCTGAACTGTCTTCGGAGATGTTGGGAAATTGACAGCTGCGAGCATAGTAGCCAAGTATAATCTCTAAAATGTCAAGAAAAAACAAAAAGAAAACAAACGGAAAACTTTCAAAAACATACAAATAAGTCCAGACGGACCAGACAGACTGGCCGCCCAACTGTAGGGAGCTGCGGTACGGTGTACGGTACCTTAGGCCTTCGGGGAGCCCTACTGTGCGTAGTAGGTCGCGTTATGCTGGGTTAATCAGGTACGCCTCGAATTGGGTCTTCTGCGCTGTTGTAATTGCCATTCTTGGTGTACTTTACCAGGTGGGGTCTTGTGCTGCGGAGGTGAATCTTCACTTGTGTCAGGCGGTAGGATTTGCCACTGGCGGATAAGGCGTATGCCATCTTCCAATGAGGTAATCAAGTGAGTGGTGCCCTGATGAGAAACTATCAATTTAGCCGGATATTTCCATTTATACATTATTTTGTGGTTTCTAAGCGCTTTGGTGACTGTCGCCATGTTACGTCGCAGTTGCAGTGTGTATTGCGAAAGGTCCGGGAGCACTTGTAAGTTTGCAGCTTGTTCTGGAATGTTCTCCGCTTTGCGGAAGGCATCCAAAAGTAGTTCCTTAGTCTGGAAGAAATGGATTCGCAGGAGTACATCTCTCGGGACTTCTTGCGGCAAGAAGGAGGGTTTGGGAATTCTGTGAATCCTATCTATCTTCAGATCTAATGGGGACAATGATGGTGCTACAGCATGGAATAGGTCTGTGGCATAGGATTGAAGCTGTTGCGTCGTGACAGTTTCCGGTATGCCCCTTATTTTCAAATTGTTCCTGCGGGAACGGTCCTCGAGGTCTGCTAATTTCGCTTGTATTTTAGAAATAGAGTCCTGCTGGGACATATGGGAGTCAATAAGTGCATTGAAAGATACCGTAACATCACTCATCTGTGTTTCAACTTGATGCACCCTGCCTCCCAATTCAGTGATTTCAGCTCTGCATTGTTGGAGGCACGACAACATATCAGACTGTAGCGATGATCTAAGCGACATGAGCATTTCTTTGAGTGTAATATCCGATATCGATTGCCCTGTAGTTGGAAACATGGCGATTGGATCCACTGGGGAGTTTGAGCCAGGGTCCTTGTCATGGGCACCACTCACCTCCATGTCCAGGGCCGAGTACTTATTGCGATGTGCGGGGATATCTGGATCAAGCCTGGGCTTGGATTTCGCCGGGCTTCTCGTTGTGGGAGAGTCACATGGAGAGGAACTGCCACTGCTCCGTGTGGCTTGCATAGCTTGTCCGACATCCGCGTTCCTCTCCTTCTCCTTCCGCAGCACTTCCGGTCCGGAAGGTGGCACTGGAGCGCTTGAGGCTGGCCTGTGATTATGTCTCTCGCCGCCATTTTTCTGTGGTCCGCGGGAGACAGCCGGAAAAAAGTCCGGTAATTTAAGCATTTTCTCCGCCGCGCGGAGCTTTTTCTTCATGTCCCCGGGACCTCTCGCTTCTACGGCGGATTGTCAAGCCGAGGCGGCGATTCCGGCGTGCGACCAAGCGTCGATATTTCGATGGTTCCCCGTCAGCCGAGCGGAGCTCTAAGCACTTGCGGCCATCATGTTCGGCGGTCGCCACGCCCCCCCAACTATGTTCTATTTGACGCCCTGGCCTAACTATACCAGGAGCTCCCACCGCTCCTGATCTCGCTGCTCCCTTTTCTTTTTTATCTTGCGGCCACCTGCCCTAGCTTTATTTTTTTTCTATATAATACCGTATTTTTGTTTTTCTTTTTTGTGATAGTGCACTCTGCCTTTCCTTTTATTATTCAGTTTTTTTTTTCTCCACCCTTGGGTCCTCATATATGTACTGTTTTACACTAGTGTGGGTTTGTTGCTTTATTACGTATGTTTATTACACTGTGCCTTACTCCTCCTGGAATCACTGCGTATGTTTACTGCCGCAACATGGCACGCGCCCTTTTTGGCTCTAGGGGCGTACCCGCACCCTTGCTCGATTTTTCTTTTTTTAGACCCATTGCCCGGACGCTCGCGTCCTATACCCTTGGGCCGTGCACTGGGGGCTGGCCTACACAGTGACTCCATGCGGAAAAAAGTGAAGTTCTCTCCAGTGTATATGTTTATGTTTTTGTTTATATTTCAATTTGCTCCACTCCTTTACTGCCCCCCTCCCCCTCCTTCCCTCAGTGCCAGTGTCTCCTTCCTGAACATCCTAGTTCCCTTGTCCTACATTACTTCCAGGTCCATTTTCTCCCAGCAACAATTTCTTCTGCCTTGCCCACCGGCTGGCGATTATTTTCTAAAGCCTGCTCATTTCTTCTTCTCGTCACCCCTGACATAAGAATAGTCTCATGGAACGTGAAAGGCCTCAGATCACCTAATAAGAGAATGAAAGTACTCCGTCACCTAAAGAGGTTGAAAACAGATATCGCCCTATTGCAGGAAACCCACTTGTCCGCCCCAGATTTTCATCGCATGCGGAAACTCTGGGTCGGCAAAGTCATAGGCTCCGACGCCGTTAGTCGCAAAGCGGGTGTTCTCCTATTAATCCACAAGAACCTCCCGTGCGAGGTGCTGTCCACGCACTCAGATTCCCAGGGCAGGCTCCTCTCGCTCCACGTCCGCTTAGGGACTAAGGAACTAGTGATCACGAATGTTTATGCTCCCAATAACCCTACTAAGACTTTCTATAGTGACTTGACTTCTTGGCTACTCCAGACCTCCCAGACCCCCCATTTAGTCGACGGTGACTTTAACGACATCTTGCACCATACAGACGACAGGTCCTCCCCCCCACGTCGCAGGGCGACTAGTGCTCCGTCTACTCCCTCCCACTTTGCTTCCACCATGGAATCTCTCCGTCTTCGCGACCTATGGCGTCTATCTTACCCAGCGGACAGGGAATACACCTTTTACTCACACCCCCATAACATGTTCTCGAGAATCGATTATTTCTTTGGCTCTGACGATCTTATACCAAATTTGTCTGAAACTGAAGTGCTCGATATTGCTATCTCTGACCATGCCCCAATCTCTGTTAGTCTTGCTAACTTAGATCTCCCACCTCACCCAAGACTGTGGCGCTTCCCCTCGTATCTCCATGACAACCCAGACTTTCAACATTTCATGGCGAACTCCTGGCGCGAATACTCGGAGGCAAACTCCCCCCATTCGGACTCCCCCAACCTCTTCTGGGATGCCGGCAAGGCGTTCCTCAGAGGTCAGATCATCTCTTATGCCTCCTCCTTCAAAAGGAACGCACTATCCCATTACAAACGGGCTAGTGCGCGACTACATTTAGCCCAAAGGTCCCTCTCTACTAACGACTCCCTTGATAACAGAACCGAATGGCAGGCGGCCAAGAACAGTTTCGACACTTGGGCAAACACACTTGAACAAACTAAAAGATCCCAACTAGACGCGACGCTCCACAAGTTTGGTAACAAGGCGGGCAAGCTACTGGCGAGGCTATGTAAGGGCCCATTCCACCCGACGCACATCACTTCCCCTAGAGACGCTAAGGGTGATGTACAATCTACCCCACAAGCGATTAACAAGGCGATGTTAAACTTCTATACGTCCCTCTACGCCCCAGACCCCATAGATAGTACTGCGGCTCGTTCTTTCCTCGATAAGGTATTGTTATCTAAAGTTACCCCTGAACAACTAGAAGCGCTCAATGCCCCCATCTCCCTTGTCGAAGTTTCCTCCACTATTCGTAAACTAACCCCGTCCAAAGCTCCAGGCCCCGACGGGTTTACCAGTGAGTTTTATAAAACCCTCTCCTCCATTACAGAACCCACTCTCCTAAAGGTGTACAATGGCATCTGGTCTGGTGGCCCATATCTCCCCTCTGGAAACCAAGCCGTCATCAAACTCTTATCAAAAAAAGGGAAAGACCCGCTTGACCCAGGTTCTTACAGGCCAATCTCCCTTCTCAATCTGGATGTAAAAATCCTTTCCAAGATCATAGCCACGAGAGTAGCTGCCATTGTGCCCTCCCTCATACACCCTGCCCAATCTGGCTTTGTGAGAGGCAGAACTGCCACCTTGAACATACGTAAGGTTATGCTTGCTCTGGAACATGCTAAGAACAATCCGAATGGGGGCTTTGCTATTATAACTTTAGACGCGGAAAAAGCCTTCGACAATGTCAGTTTTGAATGGCTCTCTATGACTTTATCTGAAATGGGTTTCTCGGGGCATTTCTGCCATCTCATCAAAGCCATGTACTCATCCCCAGCAGCCAAATTAGTCGCGGCTGGAGTTCTCTCCGATGAATTCCTCCTGCATAAAGGCACTCGTCAGGGCTGCCCACTCTCCCCTCTCCTATTTAACATCGCCCTAGAACCTTTATCCAGATACCTGTCCCAATCGGCTCCTCTCCACGGGATTCGTATTGGTCAACACGACCTGCGCACCTCTCTTTTTGCCGATGATGTGCTCATCTTCTCATCAGACCCCGCCTCTGACATGCCCGTTATCAAAGAGGTCTTTGACGTTTTTAGATCATGCTCAGGGCTACGTATAAATTATGGTAAAAGTGAAATCCTCCCGATAGGGTCCTCTCGCAAACCCCCCTGGACACAACATTCTATCTTTTCAATCGCCAACTCACATATCACCTATCTAGGCATTAAAATTGGTAAATTACCTTCCTCCCTTTACCATCTCAATTACCCCCCCCTGATCACGAAAATCTCTCAAGAAATGGTGAACTGGATGGATCTGCCTCTCTCGCTTCTGGGAAGATGCCACCTGCTAAAAATGGTTAGTTTTGCCAGGCTATTGTACCCACTTCAAACTATTCCTTTGCTCCTTCTCCACAAGGACATAAAAATTCTAGAATCAGCTTTTTCCTCCTTTTTATGGAAAGGAAAACGCCCACGCATAGCCCTAAAAAAGTTGCATCTTCCCAGACGCGAGGGGGGTATCAGCCTACCTAATGTAAGACTGTATAACCTGTCATGCTTGCTACGTACTAGTCTGGACTGGATCTCTCAATCCTCCAGATACTCCAACTACTCTCTGGAAGCTGCTATGGTCTCTCCACTCTCATTGGCAGCACTCCTTCACTGCAGGTGGAAGTCAGTGCCGTCTCTGTTTCAACACAACCTCCTACTCAGGGACACTGCCATAGCCTGGAGGGAAACCAGAAAATGCCTTAAGCTCCCCCCTTTCATCTCCAGACACCTTCCGATTCAGGGGAACCCTACTTTTTCCCCTGGCCTACTCCACAAACCGTTCCACATCTGGAAAGAGAAGGGCATCATCAATTTTGCTACCATCTGCGATCTTGAATCTGGGCACCCTCTACCCTTTTCTCTTCTGGCTGAAAGGTTCTCCCTCCCGCCAGCTCACGCCTTCCACCACAGGCAATGTGTCAGCTATTTAAAGGATATCTGCAACGATGAACGTAAACGTTTCCCCCTAACCTTCCTGGATCGCCTGCTCAAGGACGATACTTATAAAATTTCTGACATCTACACACCGCTACTCCAGCAGGCCGCTCCTCAACTGACATCCTCATCAGTCGCCAACTGGAAGAAAGACTTCCCTGATCCAGATATAGTGGATAAAATCCTACATGGACTCAACAAAGTTTACCGCCTAACCCCGAACGAGCTCTGGAGAGAAATGCAACTAAAAATTGCCCACAGGGCCTACCTTCCCTTCCTGCCCTCTAAGGCCGACCAGGACAGCACCAAGTGCCCCCTATGTCTTCAGAACAGGCCCTCGCTGGCCCACCGCTTCTGGTCCTGCTCCTTCATCTCTTCCTTCTGGGATCAGATCCTCTCCTACATCTTTAAAGTCACCCTGCTGAAATTGCCAAAGGACCCCCTTCTTCTCATCTTTGGATACTGGGACCCTCTCCTGCTTCCATGGTCTTCCACCACCAACCGTGCGCCCCCAAACGGCGCGCCCTCCAAGCCCCCCCATGTGGACTGGTCTCTGCTGTGCCTTCTCCTTGCCAGGAAATCCATTCTAAAGAGCTGGACTTCTTCTCTCCCACCCTCTGTCGCCCAGACGCAGAAGGAACTCCTTTCACTCCTCTACAAAGATCGCTTCAATACAAACTACAGGGACGAAAAAGCGAAGTCTCGTTTTTATGCGAGATGGCTTCCCTTCATATCTGACTCTCTCCCTCCGGTGGACATCCTCAACTTGGACAACTTCACCTTCTCCTATTTTGGCACTAATCTCCCAACCCCGGGGTTGGTTTCCCCCCAATCTACCACTTGTGCCTCGCCCAGCAGCCAACTAACCCCTGGACCATCTTTCTGAAACCCTCCTACCCTAGGAACTCTACCTGGGAACCCCGTATCCCTCTTCCCCCCCTCCCTTACCTGTTTATTTCTCCTTCATGTATCTGCCTGCTTTCCCCTCTTCACCTCCCTCTCCTCTCTGTGTTTCTTTTTTATTTCTCTTTTTTTTCTGTTCTTTTTTTTTTTTCCTTTCTTTTGATAAATCTGACCTATTACTCCCTTTCCTACGATCTGTTATATTGTTATTTTTGGGAAATGATATTCCTGCTGTTATACATTCATATTACTTTTGCAACTGTCTTTTTATAAGATCCATCCAGTCGCTGATAGTACGCCGCTCTATCACACTAAATTCACTACTATCCTTTTGGTTTTATGTATTTATGTCTATGGTCTTAGTTTATTACGATACAGTCGCATTCTGCTCCAGTTTTCTTATGCACCTCATCTGCGATGATGGTTCCGAACTCTCGCACTTATTTTCTTTTGCATTTGTATTGTTCTCTTTGTCTATTTCTCAATAAATACTCTTTAAAAAAAAAAAAAAAAAATGAAATATTTGACCAAAATAATGTCTGTAACTTTGTCTAATAGCAACTTTCCATAAAGTTACAGCTCTGATATATCGGAGTGAACCCTTCATTAATGGGTCCAGCTTGCATAAACAATGGCTTGTTTTCTATCATGCCGTTTGTGTAAGAACTCCAGTTTCATGTTTCAAAAAGACAACTTTTTCCTGGCAATATTATAATAAATGATAAGAATACCCTGCAGTCATGCAGAGATGTCCATAAATCCTAAATATTATCCTACTTATACCCACTGCACTTACAAGGAAAAGGGGCGCATCATTCCACAATCCACACATTCTGCTTTGGATTTCAAAAATAAAAATACATAAAAACAAAAGGACCAACAATATGTATGATGGACCAGAAAGCACTTGGCCATCAAAAACTATAAACCAACTAGCTGCAGGCAGCAGCTATCCTAACAGGGTGTATGGACTTGATGTGATGGGTCTGTTATATTTAAATGTTATTATTACTCTCACATCATGGACCGCACATTAAGTTATTATCAGACTTTAAGATTTCATTTCTGTAGAAAAACTTCCTTATGTATCCCATCCATCTTGGCTTTGTTAAACATTATTGCAGCTGTATTCAAATTAACAACCTCATCTTAATTTTTTTTTTCCTTCCACTCAATAAATGTAAAATTACAGGGGGCATGTCCGGACGCGGAGCAAGGAGGACGTGCGGCGACTGAGCTCCACACAGGCAGGGAGAAATCCACCGCCATCCTCCGCCATCCATCCCTTTCGATCAAAGATAACAGCACGCTAGACTTGTGCTGAGCCTGGGGATTGCGGCGCTGTCTCCCGGAGGCCATTGGAGGAGATATATCAACCCTTAACGGCGCGCACACACCCGGCCACATAGCGGATCATCCGGCGCCATCTTGCGGCCTACAAAATCAACGACCCACGCTAGCCTCTACCGCAGCGCCGCCGGAGCGAGGAGGCTGCATTCCGGACGGACACACGCCGCCGCTCACCCGGAGACTACACGGCCGGAACAGCAGGGCGCAGCATCCAGCAGATCCCCGGATACGGTCGGCGCAACCATCCAGGCCTAGGAACCGGCCCATACCCAACAATAGGCCGCAGTGAGTACACCCACGGCGCCCCCCCCCCACAGCGGACTCTTTTACACCATATTTGCTATATTTAGTGGGAACCTGCAGATCCTGGGGGCAGAATCTGGGGGCACAGGAAGCAAATAGGGCGGAATGCAGCTATACGGCCACCAGAGCTAGGAAAGCCTGAGGCTCCGGCCTACCTACTGGAGACAGCGGCCATCTTGCTACTCCAACTACACCCTGCACCTCCCTAACTAGCCCAGCTCGAACTGTAGTCACCTAACCTTACCCCAGCATAACCCCAATACAGGTGCGCACCCCACTAACAGTACAGTTCTACTACACAAGAACTGGCAAACATTATTACAGGGGAAGTGGCCTGGTGATCGGTGCACATGACTGTAATGTAGAGGAACCTTGGTGACCAGAGGGGCCTGTGCACTGAAAACAGACCTGACAGACGAATATGTCAACACAATCAAGGAAAAGCACGCACAGCCACATCCTCCGCTCTTTGGGGACACCCCAGAGGAAAAAAAAGAACTCGCCAGCAAACCTTAGCAAGTTTAAATACTGTGAAGGGAGCAAAAATTCCAAAATGGCACTGTCACAAAGAAACGATATTGTTGAGGATATGGATGACGACGAAGTCTCCCTACCAGCATCTGAAGATTCAGCCGCAGGCAACGGTAAAACAGACCAACTTCTTACCTACGCAGCTATGACAGACATTGCTGCTGATATTAAAAGTTCTTTTGCGGCAGCAATAACAGATATTAAAACAGAGCTAATGAGGCTAACAGAGCAAATGGCAATCTCAGACAGAGCTGGGAAAAGAAGGGACAGAGCACTGGTCAGACTGGACGATATTACGAACTCGCACTCCCAACATTTGATCGATATGAACAGACAAATTGAAGATCTGGACAACCGTGGTAGACGAAATAATATCAGAATCAGAGGAGTACCCGAAACAGTGCCCCCGGACCAAATTAGACCAGCTCTAACAGCCATCTTTAATACTCTCATTGAACGGCCGGAACAATCTCCCATTGACTTTGACAGGGCACATAGAGCTCTCAGACCCAGGGCACAAGACGGAATCCCCCCCAGAGACATCATATGTTGTCTATCCAACTTTAGCTTGAAAGAAGATATCCTCCAAAAAGCGCGGATGAAAGAAAGGATAGTGCACGAGGAAGCCACGATTCAACTTTTTCAGGACCTTTCACCCATCACACTTAAAAATAGAAGAGCACTACGTCCTCTTTTAGAAGTGCTGAAACAAAAAGGTATCAACTACAGATGGAAATTCCCATTTACACTGCAAGCAAACTTCCTGGGAAAACAACATGTGCTAAAAGTCCCCGATGACCTCAAAAAATTCTGTGAGGACCTACAAATTACACCGATGAACCTCCCGGACTGGTATGCTGAATTCCTCACGCCACCAGCAATTAACAACCCACAATTCTCAGCGGAACCCCGCCACACACGATCGCCTTACCAACTTGGCAAGCATCGCAGAAGTACTGACAGAAACAACTTTGAGTCCCCGACATCCTCTAAGAGTGCTAGGAGCCCGAGAGGAAGGGAGCCAAGAGACTACTGAAATGGACAGACCCTCTGCAATATACATCTTGGCCTGATGCGAGTTGCTGTTACCCAGTGCCCCAATACAGCTCTTTGCTAAGATGATACCCACTTTGTTTTGTTTTTTTTGGATAAATCGCCCATTATCCCATCCAGACGGCTGTCACAATTTTATGGTAACGAGGGGGCACACTACCTTAAAGGTTAAAAGTTAAACTCCTGAGGCTACTCCTTGAGACTTTTATCTGCACCTATGTCAACCTATCTACAAGAGGGGCTTTTTTTCTTTTTCTTTTTGTTTACCTCTTTCTTCCCCAACCAAGGTTTGAGAACCGCACCCTGCAGAGAGACTACAATGACCTGTGGCAACACCATATTCTTCTATCCTGTTATGCTCTAATTTTTGTCTTTTATCTAGGTTCTGAGAATGGAAACTTTGTTAAGTGGCTTGAATACCGCCGTTTGCACGTATCACACCCCTCTACTTTCCTCAAGATGGTGTTTCTCTATTGACTGCGGAACTGTGAGTAACATTACCCGGGACACCGCTTTACATTCCTCTCCCTCTCAAAAATTAAAAAGGGGAAAGACATATCCTAGAGGCTCACGGCAGGACGTAGCAACAGGCCTATCCTAAAGACACCATTTAATGCACCTTGTCTCTACCTTTTTACGTACAGCCCTGGCAACTACTAACGTAGATAACACTCACTGTCTCGCTATGATATGTTTCGCTCTAAGACTGTAGGAGTGGATAGGGCCTATGCAGGACAGAAACCAAACTGCGCCTTACTGCAGAAATTCACCTGTTACTGCTCCTGTGACGCCCCTGCATGCTGTGGTACACTCACCGTTTGCTTGGGGTCTAGACTACCCCTCAATTATACAGGGGTGTATACTCCTCACTATGTGCTGAGGAGAGTTGAAGTTAAATGCTCAGGATATGGGTTGAAAGTTTACAGTTATTTAAGCTAATATCTGTTATACAGCTTGGCGCTTAGGCCACAGTTTCTTAAGAACGGTTTTACAAAGTGTTTATAATGTTATTTTATTCTGCAAACTGGTTAATTGTGACTCACACAACCCCTTCTTCTCCCTCCACCCCTTTACTCAAGTCCTCTATAGTCTATAATAAATGCCAATGGATGGTCTCAGACACCTTGCTTACAGTTAACCTCTTGATGGGGTCTAGAACCGTGAGATGTGCCAGGCTCCTCTATTGGTCACCTCCATTACTGCTACAGAGCGGTTAAAGTAAATCGACGCTTTTAGACTGCTCATTGATCACCTCCCACTCTCCCCCAAAGGGAAAATACTAACTCTTACGCGCATTACTTAAATCCCAAATTGACCCACCACCAACTGGTGACTAGTGGGTACTTTCCTTCTTATCCCTTAACTAGTTACATCCCCCCCCTCCCCCCATACTTTACCCCCCCCCCTTTTTTTTCCTTCCCTTTCTTCCTCTCTCTCCCCTCCTCCACGCACGTACGCACTCTCCTTTTCAGTCCCAAAACACTCCACCCTAACACTTTCTAAGTCACCAATATCTCTTGTGAAAACCATCCACAGACACAGCTTCTCCAGAAACCACCCATCCTAACCCAACGGCCAAAATGGCATATACTTTTTTAGGGAAGACACCAACTATTATCTCACATAATGTAAATGGTCTGAATATACCTGAAAAAAGGTCTAAACTGTTGAGAGAACTTAAAAAAGTGCGCCCTCTAGTCGTATTTCTACAGGAAACCCATTTTAAAGACAAGAGTATTCCTAAACTCACTGACAATGTATTCACAAAAGTTTACCATTCTACCAACCCTCTTGCCAAAACGAAAGGAGTGTCCATCCTGCTGAACAAAGATGCACCCTTTGAACTGAAGCACCAACTTACTGACCCCGAGGGAAGGTATTTGTTTCTGAAGGGCAGCTGGGAGGGATCCCCTGTAACACTTGCCAATGTGTACTTCCCGAATACCTCCCATGTGCCATTTTGTAGCAAAATAATTGAAGAACTTAAATGGTTTGCGGAGGGATGTGTCCTTTTGGGTGGAGACTTTAACATTCCTCTCTCCCCCCTCGGGAATACTTCTTCTGGACACACCCATGTCAGTTATAGGCTTCTTAAACGAATGAAATCGCTGCTACAGTCTCTGGCTCTGGTTGATGCATGGAGATCCGTGCATCCATCAGAGAGGGACTTTACCTTTTTCTCCGCACCTCACAAACGATACTCAAGAATTGACATGATATTTGTCTCACAAAGGGACCTGAGCAACTTACTCGCAGCTGAGATAGGAATTATTGCCCTCTCTGACCACGCACCCACAGCTATCTCAATAGAACTGGGTGCACACCGCAAATCTGCATTTAATTGGAGACTCAACCCTGCACTCCTTACTGATCAAATTGTGAAAGATGACATCCACAACACGATTAATACATACTTTCACAACAACAATGACACTGACACGAATCCGCTGACTAATTGGGAAGCTCACAAGTCAGTGGTGAGAGGTGAATTTATAAAATGGGGCGCCAGGAAGAAAAGGGAAAGAGAAGGAGAAATTACAAAACTAGCCCAAAAAATCGCTAACTTGGAATTGCAACACAAACATTCTCAATCTCTCAGGGTAGAAGAGCAACTGACTGATTGCAGAACGGCATTACGCCTTCTACTAGATCTCAAAATCAAAAGATCCCTTTTTTTTAAAAAAAAACATTTTTTACGAACAAGGGGATAAGAGTGGGAAACAACTAGCTAGGGCCCTGAAGGAAGCAACACTATCAAGCCATATCCATGCCATAAAGGATAAGGAGGGGACTCTGAAGTACAAATCTAAAGAAATGGCAGACCTGTTTCACAATTATTATGCCAAATTATACGATCTGCCGGCTCAACACAAACCACCCCATATAACACAGACAAAACAAGAAGCAATTACAGACTTCTTGGAAAATAGTAAATTGCCCTCCCTGTCAAGCGACGACACACGCAAACTAGATGACCCTATAGCTATATCAGAAATCTCAGACGCAATATCTGACTTAAAAACAGGAAAGAGCCCTGGCCCTGATGGTTTTACATCACAATACTATAAGACGTACACAATATCTCTCTTGAAACCCCTTCAATCTGCTTTTAACTTCCTAGCAAAAAATAGAAACAACTCCAACTCATTCCTAATGGCACACATAGCTGTGATCCCCAAACCTAACAAAGACCACTCTGAATGCGCAAACTTCAGACCCATCTCCCTTCTAAATGTTGATCTCAAGATACTGGCCAAAATACTTGCCAACAGATTAAAACCCCTCCTAGCACAGATTATAGGCCCTGAACAAGTGGGATTCATGCCCGGTAGAGAAGCTCGTGACAATACTACTAAGGCTCTGAATCTAATCCATTTTGCCCAAAACTCTAAAACAGCCGGAATATTGCTTTCTACCGATGCAGAGAAGGCTTTCGTTTCGATAGAGTCTCCTGGGACTACATGATGGACACCTGTGCCCATATCGGACTACGGGAAAACATGCTGTCATGGATCTCAGCACTCTACCAGAAACCCCAAGCCCAAATTAAAGTAAATAACACACTACCTGACTCCATCTCGATTCACAATGGAACACGCCAAGGATGCCCTCTATCTCCACTTCTCTTTATTCTCACCCTAGAACCCCTGATAAGAACAATCAACTTACATAGAGATATTCAGGGCTTCACAGTAAACAATAGAGAATACAAAATAGCCGCTTATGCGGATGACCTCTTATTCTTCATCACCAATCCACATATATCCCTACCAAATCTTCAGAAAGTGTTTCAAACCTTTGGGTTCATCTCCAATTTTAAAGTGAATCAATCAAAATCTGAAGCACTCAACCTCACCCTCCCGCCTGACCAACTCCAGAGATTGAAAAACAACTTCCCTTATAAATGGGAACAAACCGCACTCAAATATCTAGGTATAAACTTAACTAGCAACCTCGACGCCTTATATAACGCCAACTATAAACCACTATTATCCGCTATAACAAAAGACCTACTTAGGTGGCACCCGAAAAAATTCTCATGGTTTGGTAGAGCGTCCATTCTGAAGATGACGATACTACCCAGACTTTTATACCTATTTAATGCTCTACCCATAAGAATCCCGGAAACATTTTTTAGCACTCTCCTTAAAGCACAGAGAGACTTCCTCTGGGCAGATAGAAAACCCCGAATCAATTTTGCTATACTAACGCTTCCCAAAAGCAAAGGGGGTATAGGCCTCCCGGATTTTAAGAAATACTTCCAGGCTGCGCACATCACCAGACTCATAGACTGGCACTGCCATGGCCCTAACAAAGATTGGGTCCAGTTGGAAAGCAATTTAACCTTACATAAAACACTTTATTATCTATGGTCCAAACACTCCAAAAAAGATAAACAGATAGGCCACCCACTGGTTGCAAACACAATCACTATTTGGCACAAAATAGCGAGCCTACACAACATTGCATCCATCCCAGGTCCACTGACACCACTTGCTAATAACCCTGATTTCCCACCGGGCATGCACCATAAACTACCACATGACCTCCTTATTCACCACTGCAAGACAAACTCGAAAATCAAAACATTTGACGCACTTAGCTCTGAGGTGGGCGAGACATTTCCTGGTCTGTGGTTTTACATGCAATTAAGGGACTTTGTGGTAAACGGTAAACACAAATCCAAACTCTGCCTCCCGTTGACACAGTTGGAGTCCATATGCTTAAACAGATCACCGGTAGCCCACACCACATCTCTTGCATACTCATGGCTAATTTGTATGCCACACGCCGATAACAATAAACACAAAAGACAGTGGGAACATGATCTTAAAATGAACATTTCTGCAAAGCAATGGGAAAAGGCGTGTATTTTGACACACAAATGCTCATTAAGCTCCAAATACCAAGAGATTTCCTATAAGGTCCTCACTCGATGGTATCTGACACCGCAAAAGGCCGGGAGATGGTCTCTCTCCACCTCAGATAAATGCTGGAGATGTAAAACTTGCACAGGCTCACTTCTACATATTTGGTGGGAATGTCCTCTCATTAGCGCCTACTGGGATGAAATTAAGATCTGGATAAAACATATAACGGAAACCAATATAGAACTAAACGCAGCTGCCTGCCTGATCAATTTAGTCCCAACTACCTTAAGTCGCTACAAAAAATCACTCTCTCGACACCTACTAGTGGCGGCTAAAACGCTCATACCCATCCACTGGAAAACCTCCACAGTCCCAGGAGTTAAGGACTGGTTAAATAGGGTACAGTACATTTTTAAATAGGAGGAAATAGTGGCAATGAAAAAAGAGAACAGCTTATCCTTCAATAGAACTTGGCAACCTTGGCTGGCCTTTACACTCTCGCCAGGTTATCAATTACTCATGAGCTAAACTTCCCTTATCCATTACTCTACAGAGAAGAAGGTAATAGTAAGGAGGAAATAGAAGGGCTGTGTTATACATGTCTCTATTGGACACACACTGAACCTAAGGAAATGAACCCTAGTGCGATGGCACCCCCCCCCCCCGTGACTACCAACCCCCTTTATCCTGTACCCCCCCTTCACCCTTCCCCCAATACATAACCTACCTTGTGATATCACTAGTTTATACGCTTCTCTATTTATCTTTGCTTTCTTTTTTTCGTTCTAATTGAGATACTAAGTTACAACACTACTGCTACCTGATTGTATCAATGTTTGTATACATACCATTGTTGATAACATTTATAATTCTATGCTAATTGTAAACCTGAACATACTCTCAATAAAACCCTTTTTGACTGTGAAAAAAAAAAAAATTACAAAATTGTTATCTTAATCTAAACTAATTCCATTTTTACCAATTTTCCCATTAACCTGGATTTCACTTCCAACCAAAGTTTCAATATATCTATATTTATTAATAAAATTGTTAAACTCATATTAGAAATTAATACTCATATGATAATTTCAATATCACACACCAATATATATGCACAGATAAATGTCCTTAAAGGGGGACATATTACTTCATTTTTCGTTAATCCGGGAACATTTTGTTATAAATGTTTTGTCTAAAAAACTGAAATTGGCATGGTGTCCTTGCAGCTTATCACCAACCTTTATATGCCAGCTACATTCTTTGAGGAGAGCACAAAGGAGGGGGTCACATCTGCGTACATGACACAAGTGATAGAACTAAAGGTTCCAGCATTCACAAACATACTCAAATATATCTAAAATCGCTTACATTATTCCCATTTGTACACAACACATGCCTATCATTCTCTCACTTTCTTTTAACGCTTTTTAATACTTTCTTGCTTAAATTTATGATTTCTTTATTTTGTTCTGATATCCTTTGCATCCAATGTATTGTAATTCCATACTTCACATACTGTACCTTCTATGATCAGACGGGCAGCTATAGTGCTCATCCCATCTTCCCTCTCTGACAACATATAAAGGATTCTGTTTTAACTCTCGTTACTGTTTCTTGACTTTACTAGTTGTAGTGCCTGACCCCAAATTCATCCCACAACTTAACATCAAAAAGTCCCTTTCTGTCTAGTGTTAATGTCACTCTTGATCCATCCTGCTCACATAAATAGCCGTTTCTCTAGCTGTATACTCTGCATGATTCTTTGTCCCTGTGGACTTTGGTGGTAACCCAGTTACCCTTTGTGGATCCCTGTCCACTTTAACCATTAATCTAGGGGCTCAGTATAGGCGGAACCGCACCTTCGGTTCATATATAGCGCTCCTCTTGAGCTGGGCATTTTTGAGGGTCTCTTACCCATCATTCCCTTACTTAATTTAATGCCCATAATGACTGGCCAGTCTTCTCTACGTGTGCCTATACCCTTTTGCCTCTAAACTACTTTATCTAGCAGATGTACTACATATACCTGTGAACAGCACTATTCTTCCCTTTCTCTATAACACTCCGATGGACAGTAGACAGTGACAACATAACATAACCACCAATCAATACAGGTCGATTAAGGGGAGTAAAATAGGTACCCTTTGTCCCGAAAATGCCTTACCGATCAAGGAAGTCTGATAACTCAAATGTAAGCAAAAGGCTTACCTCAGCCGGCTGATTATCAGAAATTCCCGGATCGTCTCAAGCTCCTCGTTTCGGATACTCAGGGTCACCTGATAACCCCTCCTGGCTGGCTCGCCACCTGAAATGGATATTTTTATGATAGGCAACTCCTATCCTCATATTGATTAGTGGTTCCAAATTAATAGCTACTGCAGTAGGGAACAGACACAAAAGATACACTCAGCATCTTTCCAAATAACCATTATCCTTTATTATGATGCATTTGAAGGCTTTTATACACATGATTACGTAGGTATCACATTAATATTACAATTGTACGTTTATGGTAACAAGGGACATTACATAGGCAGGCTAATTCTAATCAGAACTTGAAAGAATGCAAAACATGTACTGAAAACATTATTAGTGCCGTGTGCACAGTGAGGGCATCGTGCAATACATATAAAATATAATACAATTATATACAGAACCTACAAATTTCCATTACATTATTATGTGCTCTGTTCAGATGACACCCACTGTTCTTTCCTTTGTCTCATTTATTCCACTGCTGTACTGCCCGGAAAATGACTGATGGTAACCTGTACAAATGTCTTTTGGTTAATTCTTCAATAAAAACATGTTGAAAAAAAAAAAAGAGTGAGACAATGTAATTAAAGCTCGACAAGAAAAGAGCCCATTGTGTCCTTCTGGGAGAGAGTCGCTTAGCCTCAGACAAGAATGTTAGATTCTTATGGTCAGTAAGAATAAGAACAGGCACAGTGGTACCTTCAAGGAGATGTCTCCATTCTTTCAGGGCTAAAATGATTGCCAACAGCTCTCTGTCACCAATCTCATAATTGCACTCAGCAGGTGATAAGTTCTTGGAAAAGTAGCCACACGAATGCATAGTGCCCTCAGAGTTAGGACGTTGAGACAGAAGGGTGCCAACTCCAGTCTCAGAAGCAACAACTTCTAGGATAAAAGACAACGTAGGATCAGGATGTGCCAACACAGGAGCAGAAACAAAGGCAGCCTTGAGAGTCTCAAAGGCCTTAATGGACTCCGGAGACCAACTCTGTGGGTTACCGTCCTTTCTTGTCATATCAGTCAGGGGCTTGACCAGAGACGAGAAGTTACTAATAAACTTCCGATAGTAGTTGGCAAAGCCCAGGAAACGCTGCAGAGGACGTAAACCCACGGGTCAAGGCCACTGTAGGACTGCCGAAAGTTTCTCTGAGTCCATCGAAAAACCAGCAGTGGAAATTACATAGCCCAGGAATGTAACCTGTTCATGATGGAACTCGCACTTCTCCAGTGTACAATAGAGATTGTTCTCTCTTCGTTTCTGAAGCACACGACAGACATCTGTGTGGTGGCTCTCCAGGAACTTGGAAAATATGAGGATATCATCAAGATAAACCACCACACACAACTGCAACAAATCTCGGAGGACATCGTTAATAAATTCCTGAAAACTGCCGTGGCATTACAATGGCCAAAAGGCATTAACAGGTATTCATAATGGCCTGTTCTGGTATTAAAATTAGTTTTCCACTCGTCTCCCTCCTTAATGCGCACAAGATTGTATGCCCCTCTCTAGTCAAGTTTTGTGAAAACCGTTGCTCTCTTGAGGCGGTCAAATAACTCTGTAATCAATGGAATCCGGTAGGCATTCTTAATCATGACACGATTGAGACCCCTATAATCTATACAAGGTCTCAGTTCACTGCTCTTCTTTTTCATAAAGAAGAAACCAGCACCAGTAGGAGACGAGGATTTGCATATGAAACCTCAAGAAAGTGTGTCAGCAACATACTCCTCCATTTCCTTATCCTCCAAGACCGACAAAGGGTAAACCCGGCCACGAGGAGGTATGGCACCAGGTTGAAGGTCAATTGCGCAATCATAAGACCGGTGTGGAGGCAAACTACCGGCTTGACCTTTATCAAAGACATCACTAAAATCACGGTATTCCTCCGGCAGGGAGGGGAGTGAAGAGGTGCACAGGACCTTGGATACCTTCAGGAAGCATGTCTCATTGTATTGTGGTGACCAGGAGAGAACCTCAGCACGGAGACAATCAAAAGAGGGGTTGTGCCTCTGTAACCAAGAATAACTAATAACCAGCGGAAACCTGGGTGAGGAAATAACTTGGAATTGGATTATCTCATGGTGAAGAGCCCCTACGCCATGGACAATGGAACCATCTCATGAGCCACATGGGCAGGCTGCAAAGGTCTCCCGTCAAGAGCCTCAATAGAAAGTGGAGTGTCATGCAGCTGCAGCAGAATAGAGTGCTACGTAACAAATGCAGCATCAATGAACAGGCCTGCAGCCCCAGAGTCGATTAGAGCCTGTATCTCGATGGACGACTCAGCCCAAGAAAGAGTGACCAAAACCAGGGGCTTATCCTTCTGGATAACTGGGGATGAAAAAACACCACCTAAGGTCTGTCCATGACAGGACCTCAAGGTTCGGGCGTTCCCTGGACGGGTAGGACAAGACTTCAAAAAGTGACCTGCCTGGCCACAATAAAGGCACAATCTCTCCCTCCTCCTAAAGGCTCTCTCATCCGCAGAGAGACACATGAAGCCCAGGTGCATGGGTTCATCTTCACTGACCAACTCTGTACCAGGAGGTATGGGAGGTGAGGGAGGCATGGGTGGGACTGCAAAGCTTGGAGGCAAACATACAGGAGGCTTCCGCAAGCGCTCCTTAAGAGAAAGTCTTTCTCTGAGTCTGAAGTCAATGAGGATGGCAAACGAGATCAAGCTCTCCAGCTCAGTGGGTATATCTCGGGCTGCTATCTCATCCTTGATGGAATCCGAGAGACCATGAGAAAAAGCAGCCACGAGGGCCTCATTGTTCCAAGCAACCTCTGCTGCCAGAGTATGTAATTCAATGGCGTAGTCGGCAACAGTTCTCATACTCTGATGGACAAGAGGCACTTGGCAGCAGAAGCGGAGTGTGCGGAAATGTCAAATACCCTTTTAACCACCTCAATACAGTGCAGTTACACCCCCTTCCTGACCAGACCAATTTTCAGCTTTCAGCGCTCCCACAGTTTGAATGACAATTACTCAGTCATGCAACACTGTACTCATATGAAACTTGCGTCCTTTTTTCCACACAAATAGAGCTTTCTTTTAGTGGTATTTAATCACTAGTGAGTTTTTTATTTTTTGTGCTATAAATAAAATAAAACGTAAATTTTGTGAAAAAAATGCCTTTTTCTTTGTTTCTGTCATACATTTTTGCTAATTAGTAATTTTTCTTCATACATTTTGGCCAAAATTTATACTGCTATATATCTTTGGTAAAAATAACCCACATTAGTATATATTATTTGGTCTTTGTGAAAGTTATAGAGTCTACAAACTATGGTGGCAATCGCTGAAAATTGATCACATCTGATCAGGCCTTCAGTACATCAGGTGTATCTCATTTCTTGAGACACTAACAAGTCAGGAAAGTAGAAAAACAAAACAAATGACCCCTTTTTGCAAAGTAGACATTCCAAGGTATTAAGTAAGTAGCATGGTGAGTTTTTTTAAGTTGTCATTTTTTCCCACAATTCTTTGCAAAATGAAGATTTTTTTTATTATTATTTTTTTTTTACAAAATTGTCATATTATCAGGTTATTTCTCACACACAGCATATGCATACAACAAATTACACCCCAAAATACATTCTGCTACTCTTCCCGAGTACGGCAATACCACATGTGTGAGACTTTTACACAGCCTGGCTACATACAGAGCACCAACATTGATGTAGTACCTTCAGACGTTCTATGAGCAAAAATGACGCATCTCATTTCTCAACCACCTATTACACTTTTGAAGGCCCTGGAGTACCAGGACAATGTAATTTCCCATAAAATGACCCCATTTTGGAACGCAAACACCCCAACGTATAATCTGTGAGGCATAATGAGTCTTTTTAATGGTTAATTTTTTTCCAGAAGTTTTTGGAATATGTGGAAAAAAATTAAAACACTTTTTTTTACACAAAATTGTCAATTTATAAGATATTTCTAACACATAGCATGTATATAGCAAAAATTACACCCCAAAATACATTCTGCTACTCTTCCCGAGTATGGTGATACCACATGTGTAGGACTTTTACACAGCCTGGCCACATAGAGAGGCCGAACATTGAAGTAGTACGGTCAGGCATTCTAGGAGCATAAATGACACATCTCATTTCATTCCTACCTATCACACTTTTGAAGGTCCTGGACCACCAGGACAGTGAAATTACCCACAAAATGACCCCATTTTGGAAAGCAAACACCCCAACGTATATTCTATGAGACATGGGCTGCAAATAGGTACCCGGGTACTCTGATGGGCTGGAGATAGGTACTCTGGTACTCTGATGGCCTGGTGACAGGTATTCGGGTACTCTGATGGCCTGGTGACAGGTACTCGGGTACTCTGATGGCCTGGTGACAGGTACTCAGGTACTCTGATGGCCTGGTGACTGGTATTTGGGTACTCTGATGGCCTGGTGACTGGTATTTGGGTACTCTGAAGGGCGGTGACAGGTACTCATATGGACTGTGACAAGTACTCGGGTACTGAGATGAACTGTGACAGGTACTCAGGTACTCAGATGAACTCTGACAGGTACTCAGGTACTCAGATGAACTGTGACGGGTACTCAGATGGACTGGGACAGGTACTCAGGTACTCAGATGAACTGTAACAGGTACTCGGGTACTCAGATGGACTGGGACAGATACTCGGGTGCTCAGATGGACTGGGACAGGTACTCGGGTACTCAGATGGGCTGTGACAGGTACTCGAGTACTCTGATGGGCTGTGACAGGTACCCGGGTACTCGGATGAACCGTGACAGGTACTCGGGTACTTTGATGGGCTGTGACAGCTACTAGGGTACAAGGATGAACCGTGACAGGTACTTGGGTACTTTGATGGGCTGTGACAGGTACTCAGGTACTCTGATGGACCGTGACAGATACTTGGGTACTCTGATGGATCGTGACAGGTACTCGGGTACCCTGATGGACCGTGATAGATACTCGGGTACCATGATGGACTGTGACAGGTACTCGGGTACCCTGATGGACTGTGACAGGTACTCGGGTACTCTGATGGACTGTGACAGGTGCCCGGGTACTCTGATGGACTGTGACAGGTACCTGGGTACTCTGATGGACCGTGACAGGTACTCGGGTACCCTGATGGACTGTGACAGGTACTCGGGTACTTTTATGGACTGTGACAGGGACGCGGTTACTCTGATGGACCGTGACAGGTACTCGGGTACTCTGATGGGCCGTGACAGGTACTCGGGTACTCTGATGGACCGTGACAGGTACTCGGGTACTCTGATGGGCCGGGACAGGTACTCGGGTACTCTGATGGGCTGGGACAGGTACTCGGGTACTCAGATGAACTGTGACAGGTACTCGGGTACTCTGATGGGCTGTGACAGGTACTCAAATACTCTGATGGACAGTGACAGGTACTCTGATGGACTGTGATTGACAGGTACTATGAGGGGTGGTGACAGGTCCTCTTTATGGGGGGGCAATCAGTGTGATTGGTGTACACTAGGTGGTAACGAGATGTTACCGCAATCTCCTCCTCACACACGATCGGTGTGTGAGGAGAACAACCCGGTAACATCTTGTTACTGTGGTTTGTTTACATTTTAGTGATCGGCTGTGAAAGGATCACAGCCGATCACGTGGGTAAACAGCCGACCAATGGCTTTTTACCAGCGTCGGTGACGAGCAGTATTCCTGGGGAACACGCCACCACCGACGTGCACGCGCAGTGCGCTCGCGCGCATGCGCCGTGCACAGTCAGGGTGTGACCATCTGTGATCGGCCGTGACTTCATCATGGCCGATCACGTGGTAAACAGCCATATCCAATGGCTGTTCACCCCCTTTGGTGGCGAGCGGTGTCTCCGTGACACGCTGCCACCGAAGAAACAGGGATGCGCGCGCACGATCGCACGCATTCCCTGTTTAAACGGGAGGCCGTCATATGACAGCCTCCCGCCACAACTGGTGCGCTGCCTGGCCGTCATTTGACGGCCGGCGGTCAGCAACCAGTTAAAGGAGGCCACAAACTGAGGGTAACACAAGACAACAGGTTTTTGCTTCTCCCATAGAGGGTTAGCCCTAGCCAAGGCTCTCTCAGAAAGCAAAGATATCACAAAACCTACTTTGCTTCTGTCCGTGGGAAACGCCTGGGGCAGCATCTCGAAGTATATCTCAGCCTGATTGAGAAACCCTCTGCATTGAACTGGATCACCCCCAAATCACTGGGGAAGCAGAGCAGAACCAGACATACCTCTTATAGAGGTAATACTCGAGGCGGGTGCCTGCACAGAGACTAGCGCAGCAGCAGGGATGGCCTGCTACTCAGGTTGTACCGGAGCAGCCACCGTGGGGGATTCCAGGTGAGCCGTGTGATTCAGGAGCATTTGTAACACCATGGCAAACTGATCCATGCGGTGATCTTGCTCATCCAATCTGGAAAAAATATTACCAACAAGTGGATTGACTGTATCTTCTGAATTCATGGCCTTCACCTATTGACAGAAACCATGAATTAGACTGAGACAGAAGTACAATTAAATCACACTTGCTTATTAATAAAAATAAAAAGGTAAATAAAAAAATCATAGTCAAGCATAGCCAAAGTCCAGTAACCAGATTGGGTAGTCAGCCAGGCCAGAAGTCAGGGATCCAAATAGAGCAACAGCAAGCAGGATAAGGAGCCAGAAGGGATGTCAGTAAGCCAGTCTTTAAACAAACCACAGGAGATGGTTTCTAGTGCAGTGACCAAGGCAAAGGCAGAGGTGAAGTGAGCTGCAAGGCTTTAAATAGGCAGTTCAGACGAGCATTATCAGAAACAGCTGGTAACTGAGGAGAGAGAAAAGAACTGGAAATTAGCAGACAGCTGAACGGCCAGCCCAGAGAAGGAAGGGCTAAGCCAGCCCTGACAATACTGTGCTAGAGGCACATAACACCCACTAACTCCTGAAGATGCCAGTATTAGAGAACACCAGCAATAAAGTGTAGATACAGGTGTATACTGTGCTGGAGGCACACAACACCCACTTTAACTCCTGCAGATGCCTGAGAAAAGAACACACTGTCCCTGTTTATCTTGCTCTTTCCCTGCACGCCGGAACACACCACACAAGGCCGCCGCACTGGCGGCCTTATATAGTGTGGGGCATGTACTAAACCCCCTGAGCTATAATTATGGCTCTCCTTGCTGCCGGTGCTGTGATTGGACAAGCATGCGGGGTCACAGTGCATGCTTGGCCAATCATGAGCCAGCAATGCATTGCAATGGCACAGGGCATTGTGGGCTGCGAGCGCCACACAAATTTAGCACGTTCCGTATTCACGTGCGAACAGCCGGTGTTCTAGTCAAACATGCGTTCAGCTCGAACACCAAGCTCATCCCTATTCTTGTTAAATAAAACATAAATAATAGACACTAAGGGGATTATTTACGAAAAGAAAATCCACTTTTCACTTCAAGCACACTTGAAAGTTCACTGAAAGTGCATTTGGAAGTGCATGCGCTCTAAATCGAAGGCGTAGATTTGAAATGAGTGGAAGCTCTGCTGATTTTATCATTCAATCATGTGCAAGCTAAAATGCTGTTTTTTATTTTCCTTGCATATCCCCCTCGGATCTACAGCGACTTTACTTCCAAGTGCACTTTAAGTGTACTTTTAAGTGCACTTGCAGTGCAAAGTGGATTTTCCTTTAGTAAATAACCCCCTAAATGATTAAGTTGTATAAAATGTCTAGCCATGTTTAATTCCAACTGAAGAAGAAAAATAGAATATTTATGTTTGGCCAACCTTCATTTTCTTGGCCCATGTAGTAAAGACCATGTGGATATTTTACACTCTAAATATACTCTTACAAGTAAAGTATCCCCAATGTTTATCCTTTTATGGGATGTGTTAAAAATATATATATATGAACATTAGAGGTATTTTGGTTAGAACCTGGAAAGGTAACTGTACGATGGGTACTCTGAACTGAAGTTAAAATATAAGCTCCTACCATCTTATCCTGGACCTGCCTTTTCTGAAGGATTGTAAAGGTGTTTTCTGAAATTCCTCTATATAAGTATAAATATATGTATATTAATGGTTATGGGTTCTACGGGAGTCTGATCATATGGGACAGGACTGATTTCAGTACTTTATGGATTGGTAGTCTGCATTTGAGAACTGGAATTCAAAGGCTGAGAGACTTTGGGTGGAAAAGAGCATCTAAACTTTAATTAAAGCGTTAACCAACCTACAAAAGAGTCTTGAAAAGCAGCATGCGTCTATGAGGTAGAGTGGAATAGTCCATAGCGGTGAGTCTGTATGGGCTGTCTGGCAGCTGAGACTTGGTTTGCTGAGCTCTTGTGGCTTGACCTGCACCCTGAAATGCACAGTAATCCTAAGACCAAGTGTGGAATTAACATACTGGCAGTGAGACATTTTTGTGGTCTTCCTAATACCAGGACTATGGACTGTTTGCTTTTATTTTTATGAAGAAAGCTATTTGTATTTGCTTGATTTTGAGCACTCAATAAAGACTTAAATATTTATTTTTACAAACAGCTGGCTGCAAGGGCTTCTGGTGATCTCAGGCCTTCCAGGTTACACTATATATATATATATATATATATATATATATATATATATATATATATATATATAGTCATACTTGTTCCAAAAAAAGCCAGCATTCTTAATTTAAAAGAAATACTTCATTTAATAAATAAAACCAAAACATGGTATATAAAGCTAGCCTAATATTTTAATTATCACACCTAAATTTACAGTTATCTTCATCCAGGACATTTGTTTACAGTATATTTTTTATTCATCTTTGAAACAACTTTTCTCCCCTTGTTAATTGTTTATATTCACAGTGTGTAACAGTAATTTCCCACTGGAGTAGATGTAGGCTATTTTTAAAAGTATTTATACACATGTATAGCAATTGATGGTCATTATGCAAATTAAATGCAAACTGAGTGCTGATCCCATTCATTTTAGTACAATTACCATTTTTTTTTTTTACATTTTAATGCTCAACAATGTCATGGAGTACAAGTATCACATATAGAGTGGCTAATAATTGCCATTCAGCTAAATTATAGCAAGAGCCAAATTAGTAAATTATATTTATCTATTTTGTTTTACCTGATAAAAACTTTTGTATTAAATTTTAGACTATATTGTTTGAGATAATGTTTTTAACAGTGAGGGATAAAGCACAAACTTCCCACAGATGTAAGCCTAAGGAATATGTTTGCATGTTTACATAAACTATAAGTGAGTGATTACAAATATACAGTTCTGTATGTGGTCATAGTTACTGCATAGTCAGTTAAGGTTAGTGAGAATAATACTCAGATTTTACAATAAATATGACGATTAAAATAATATGCTTTTGGCTGCTTCCAAGCAGAAGTTCTGAAACTTAAAACAGAAATATGTTGTATGCTGTATGTGAGATCCAACTTTATTTAAATTGGTGCAAGAATAATGTGATAAGCATGATGACTATCAGTAAGGAATGATGGGCACCAGTAGGATGCTTTTCCAGGCCAAAAAAATCAGTAGATACTCGTGTCTATGGAGCAGCTGCCCAAGAAGGACTTGCAAAGAAGCAATTGCAAAGGAGATACTCAGCAAAAATATCTTGAACAACAGCTCTCAGCTTCTTATTGTTGTAACACAATTTTCTCTTCTGCTTTGTAAACCAATTCAGGGGTCATAGGAAGAATACAACCAAGTGCAGGAACCTGATATGTTGTGGTGGGAGCAAGCAGTGGGCATTACTTTACAATAAACCAAATATGAAGAAGGCTCTGCTATACATTATAGGCCTTAATTACTAAACCATATGTGCTCATGCTTTATTTTCAATGCACACCTCAAGTGCACCAAACAATATATAAAGCAATTAGAAATCAGTTTGGAGACAGTCAACTATCTCTGGTTAGTAAAAAAAAGTAGCAATACAGCGCTAATATATATAATAAAGAATAAAAAATAAAAATATAATATTATAATATGCATAATATTATTATTATTATTATTTGAAATAAACCGTGACTTAAAAACTGAATAAATAAAGCCACTAAAGTGAGGCGTGAATGAATTAAATTAAAAGCTGCAACTCAAATGTGAGATACACACAATTATAGCAATAGATTTTTCAAAAAGCTGCGCTACAATATGTGAGTGGCTATATGATCTCTAAGCCCTTGTACACACGGTCGGACATTCCGACAACAAAATCTGTCGGATTTTGTTCGAAACTAGTGTTGCATACACACAGTCAGACAAAGTTGTCGGAAAATCCGATCTTTCAGAACGTGATGACGTTCGTTCCTTACAACGGGACCATGTTCAGGCTAGTAGCCAATAGCTTTGGTCTAGGAATTTGATCTGAGCATGCGTGGCACTTTGTCCGATTGGAATTCTCAACAAACGATCGGACAAAGTCTGATCGGATCATGTTGTTGGAAAATTTTTGTATCCAGCTCTCAAACTTTGTTGGTTGGACATTTGGACGGAAAAAGTCAGATGAAGCCCACACACGGTCGGATTATCCGACAACATGGTCCGATCGGACATTTTACATCGGAATGTCCAAACGTGTGTACAAGGGCTTACTCATATAGTGTAATATAAATAAATTAATAAATTAACAAATATATAAATAAATAAATGTGAATGAATCTTAAACACTTCAATACAGGGCATTTATACAGCTTCCTTACCAGACCAATTTTTAGCTTTCAGCGCTCTCACAATTTGAATGCCAGTTACTCAGCCATGCAACACTGTACCCAAACAAAATGTTTATCATTTTTTTCATACAAATAGAGCTTTCTTTTGGTGGTATTTAATCACCACAGGGTTTTTTTAAAAATTTTTGCGACATAAGTGAAAAAAGAGCGAAAATGTTGAAAAAAAACACTTTTTTTTAGTTTCTATGATAAAATTTTGCAAATAAGTCATAAGTCATTTTTGTTCATAAATTTGGGCCAAAATTTATACGGCTACATCTCTTTGGTAAAAATAAACCAAATTAGTGGATATTATTTAGTCTCTTTGAAAGTTATAGAGTCTACAAGCTATGGTGCAAATCATTGAAAATTCATCACATCTGATCACACCTGATGCACTGATCTAATTTCTTGAGGCTCTGAAAAGTCAGGAAAGTACAAATACCCCCCAAATGACTCCTTTTTGAAGTAAGAGGCATGGTGAGTTTTTGAAGTTGTATTTTTTTCCCACAATTCTTGACAAAAAGAAGAATGTTTTTTTTTTTTGGTTTTTACAAAATTGTCATAATAACAAGTTATTTCTCATACACAGCATATGCATACTTCCAATTACACCCCAAAATGCATTCTGCAACTCTTCCTGAGTATGGCGATACCACATGTGTGGGAATTTTACACAGGCTGGCCACACAGAGAAGTCCAAAATGCAGGGAGCACCGTAAGGGGTTCTAGGATCATAAATGACACCTCTAATTTCCTAACGACCTATTACATTTGTGAAGGCCCTGGAGCACCAGGACAGTAGAATTACCCACAAAATGACCCCATTTTGGAAAGCAAACACCCCAACGTATATTCTATGAGGCATAATGAGTCTTTTTTTTTACACAGGTCTTCAGAAAACATGGAAAGAAAATTAAAATCTTTTTTTTTTTAGACAAAGTTGTCCAATTATAAGATATTTCTAACACATAGCATGTATATAGCAAAAATTACACCCCAAAACACATTCTGCTACTCCTCCTGAGTATTGCGATACCACATGTGTGAGACTTTTACACAGCCTGTCCATATACAGAGGTCCAACATGGAAGTGGTACCTTAAGGCTAGGAGCATAAATGACACATCTCATTTTGTTCCTACCTATCACATTTTTTAAGGTTCTGGAGCACCAGGACAATAGAATTACCCACAAAATGACCCCATTTTGGAAAGCAAACACCCCAATGTGTATTCTATGAGACATGGGCTGCAAATAGGTACTCGGGTACTCCGACGGGCTGGTGACAGGTACTCGGGTCCCCCGACGGGCTGGTGACAGGTACTCTGGTACTCCGACGGGCTGGTGACAGGTACTCGGGTACTCCGACGGGCTGGTGACAGGTACTCGGGTACTCCGACGGGCTGGTGACAGGTACTCGGGTACTCCGATGGGCTGGTGACAGGCATTCGGGTACTCAGATGAACGGTGACAGGTACTCGGGTACTCAGATGAACTGTGACAGGTACTCAGATGGGCTGTGACAGGCACTCAGGTACTCGGGTACTCAGATGGACTGTGACAGGTACTCAGATGGACTGTGACAGGTACTTGGGTACTCAGATGGGCTGTGACAGGTACTCGGGTACTCAGATGGACTGGGACAGGTACTCAGGTACTCAGATGGGCTGGGACAGATACTCAGGTACTTGGGTACTCAGATGGGCTGGGACAGGTACTCGGGTACTCAGATGGGCTGACAGGTGCTCAGGTACTCAGATGGGCTGTGACAGGTACTCGGGTACTCATATGGGCTGTGACAGGTACTCGGGTACTCAGATGGGCTGTGACAGGTATTCGGGTACTCAGATGGGATGTGACAGGTACTCGGGTACTCAGGTACTCGGGTACTCAGATGGGCTGACAGGTACTCAGGTACTCGGGTACTCAGATGGGCTGGGACAGGTACTCGGGTATTCAGATGGGCTGACAGGTACTCAGGTACTCGGGTACTCAGATGGGCTGACAGGTACTCAGGTACTCAGATGGGCTGGGACAGGTACTCGGGTACTCAGATGGGCTGACAGATATTCAGGTACTTGGGTACACAGATGGGCTTGGGACAGGTACTCGGGTACTCAGATGGGCTGGGACAGGTACTCAGGTACTCGGGTACTCAGATGGGCTCACAGGTACTCGGGTACTCAGATGGGCTGACAGGTACTCGGGTACTCAGATGGGCTGTGATGGGTGATTACAGGTACTTTGATGGGTGGTGACAGGTACTTTGATGGGAGTTGACAGGTCCTCTTTATTGGGGGGGGGGGGTAATCAGTGTGTGTTGGTGTACACTGAGCGGTAACGAGATGTTACCATAATCTCCCCCTCACACATGATCAGTGTGTGAGGAGGAGAACCCAGTAACATCTCGTTACCGCGGTTTGTTTACATTCTGTGACCGGCTGTGATTGGACACAGCCAGTCACGTGGTAAAGAGCCAATTTAATTGTTTCTTTACTGCGATCGGGGTTGGGCTGTGTCAGGGTGACAAGCCGCATCCCCGATCGGCGCTCTGCACGCGCCCTAGGCGTGTGCACGAGCCCTAGGCGTGTGCACGAGCCCTATAACGGCAGAGTACATGTGACCAGCTGTGATTGGACACGGCCGGTCACATGTTTGGGGGGGGGGGGTCGATGAGGAGGAAAATCCCACAGATCGGGGATGGGCTGTGTCCGAGGGACACAGCTCATCCACGATCGCCGTGCTGCGGGCTCCCGGGGGCCCGCAGGAGCGGCGCAATACCGAGGCCATCATATGACGTCCACCCTGGATCGGACATCCCTTCTGTGGCTGTCATTTGACTATGGCCCGGTATTGAAGTGGTTAATCTATTACCATATACTACTACCCCATGTGACATAAACTAAATGCATAATAATGAAAAAGTGCATACAAATACAAAAATATAAACCACAACCAATAAGGTCAAAATACTATTTCTGAAAGAAAAACTCTCTTTGAGTGAAGAGTTAAATAGTCCACTTTTCAGGTTAGACAATGTTTCATAAGGTATCCACTGTGATGTTAAACACGACACACACAAAGAAGTGTCACAGGAAAGGACAGGGATCCTCCAACAATGATAATACTTTCGCTTACCAGCTGCTTTGATCCCTTGTGAGAGATCAGATGGCTTATCACCCAGCCAAGGTCTATTTATCAGAGAAAGCAGGGCCCATTTCCAATGCTCCACTCAGACAATAATTATCCTCCTATGCGCACATTGCTCATTTCCCATATACAAGATAAAGGAACCACCATAGCGTAATACTGTAAATTACTTTAATAAAAAATAGCCATATTGCACTTACATGTCTTCAAGTATATAAAAGTGTATAATAAAAATTCGCACTACCGCTGCCTGTCGCCTCCGGGACCAGCACAAATTCATGGTGACGTCAGCATGCCACTCATCCCTATGCCATTTTGTCAAAAGTGACGTCTTCCAGGGGCACTGCACACTGCATTATGTGCCCTGATTGAGCAATGTAAGCTGGTTGTTAAGGAGCAGGTCTGGGAAGCCGGCCATGGCATCCTTCACAACAGATGAGTTGGTTAAAAAAAGAAATTAACAGTGTGGGGTCCCCTATTTGTGGATTTTAAGGGGTACCACACATCAAAAAAAGAAAATCCCTGCCCGACAACCCTGGGCTGTGGTTGTCAGGGTCTGTGGGCAGGGGGCTTCCTGGAATCTGGAAGCCCCCTTTAACAAGGGGGCCCTCAGGTCCCAGCCCCCCAAAAAGTGTAAAAAGTGTATTTGACAAATCCTTTATTAATAAATAGAAAAACAGTGTCCCTCAATGTAAATCCATCGTCAATCATGCCCTCTGCCACACTGGTGACCCCAATTTTTTTTTTAATGCTCTGCCTTCTAGGGTGGCCGCTCACTGAATGCCTCTTCCACCCTATTACAAGGGGAGTGGAACCACCAGCTGACATTGCCAGGTGGCCCTGCCTTTACCTATGTAGGAACTGTCAAAGCACAGAGGAGCTTTTTTAGGTCAACAGTGTTGTGGGTGGCAAGTTGAGGGCATGTGGCCTGGCATGGTTCAGGAGGGGGTCTGTTTGCCTGGATAAGGGTATGGTATAGATTTTGGGGGGACCCCACACAATTTATTTCTTTAATTTTTTTAATAGGCAGGTGTTGACAATTACAATTTAAATGGGAATTTCACTTTCTTTCTTTCTTTCGTTAGAAATATAATTTTTGCTGCAGCATGCTATATATACAATATGAATAAATTACTGCGCTACCAATGTGAGAAATATCCTCTAACACAACAATGAGACTAATTGTATGAAGATGTGAATAAAAATGTGTAGCGCTAATAAAGCATATAAGCCCCAGGTATAAACCTAGGGAACAGTGAACATACATGGAGCAAACATTATCAGGGTGATAACACCAAAAAGTCAAAATACACGTGAAAATTTGAACAAACGTAATCAAAAAATAAGTTCAAATCAAAATAATAACATAAATCAGATATTATCATAATAACCAGCTAAACTGAATACAGACATATAATATAATATATAAAGTGAACATGTGTATGCATAAATGTTCAAATAAACAAAAATATAATGTGACAAAGTGATAAGTCCATTAAAATTGGGTTTCAGGATATACCCCCCCCCCCAAAGGGAATTCTTAGTAAGATGAAAGTTGTTGATATATCCCAAATATTGCAAGTGATGGTATTCCAATATTCAAAATAAGACGACACCCAGAACTGTGTTTCCGCCACCCAGGGGAGTGGTAGGTACTTTTACCATGAGTTGTGGACCCACACACCAGCGGCGGTGAGTCATACAAGCATGTATAGATGAAGGCACACACCAGCAACTTTGCAACAGTCAGCGGGTGAAGGAATCAGGAACTCAGCCGAGATCTCCTAGTATTGTGCAATATCCACAAATTTTTCACCCATCAATGATGGGAATAGTGATCATAAAAAGAAAAAAAGAAGAGGCTTCCACATAGCACAGATCAAAAATGTAGGAATTGAATGTAAAAAAGTACAAACATCACGTCCGATGCATACAATAAAATAGTGACCACATAAAATATGTAAAATAAGGGCAGTGTGTAGAGCTTGCCCAAGTTGAAGTCCTGTAAGATGAAATGCGTTGGAATAATGCTTGCTAAAGCTCTACACACTGTGCTTATTTTACATATGCTAAAATGCGAACTGCCATTCTTCCTCTGAAAAGGTTCTCCTGAACTCCATTTCCCATTTGAGAATGTGCTGTGTTTTAGGAAGGGAATACTATGTTGTAAGAAGTTAGAGAACCATAAGATCCCTCCTTTCAGATATGTCGGAGAGGACATATTAGTACCAAAGAGGTGGATTCAATGCTTTAATAGGTTATAAATATGGGCATTTCGAATTTTCAAATAGGAATATACATTATTTCATATACATTCTGGGTGTATGCCATTTAGGGTAGTTTGACCCATGGCTACCAATGTTTTTTCATTAGCACATTGGATAATATGCTTACATACCATTGATGGTATGTCTAACTGTAATTTAGGATGCCTAGAGGAGGGATGTTGAAGTACAAAGGTCCAGGCTTCTAAGGAAGCTGCTATAGAAGGGAGTTTAGGATTGAATGTTGGAGGACAGATAGAATTGGCCAATAATAGAGATAGTAAGTCTCAATTAGGTACCATAGCCTGTTCGATGGAGACCCAAAGTTTGTCCGTAGGACACATTCAAGCACTGGTTTGATCAAGTAAGGCAGGATACTAATATTTCAACAGGACAGGTAATCCTACTCCTTGACTTATGTTTAGTTAAGGCTCTAGAAGATATGCAAGTTATTTTCCCTTTCCAAATAAAGCATTTGATGTTTTAGTGAGTGTTATAAAAAAAGCTTTTAGGCACCAAAATAAGAACTGTGCAAAAACAGTGTACAAATTTTTGTAAAATGTATATTTTATATGCTGCCACCCTCCCTAGCCAGGACAGTTAAATTTTTTTAATATGTACTAGGTCTGCAGTTATTTTTTGAAGCAATTTGTTGTGATTGAATGCATATATTTGAGAGGTAGGTGTTGAGTGTAATGCCCAGATAATTTGGTTTAGTCAACTCCAGTTAATATTTAAATCTTGTTTTAAGAGCTGCCAAAGAGCCATTTGTAAGTTGAATAGAAAGTGCTGAGGATTTTTTTTATATTTTGTTTATAATAAGAAACATTACTAAAGGTATTTAGAACCAAGTCTACTGCTTTTATGGGGGATAACGAGTCTACAAGGGTTAATATCACATTGTCTGCAAACTAGATCTATTTTATGGGAATATTTTGATTGATCTATATCTTTTATAGAGGGGTACAATTGAATCTTTGCTGCTAACAGTTCCAATATTAAGGGGAAAATTATTAGGGATAGAGGACAACCCTGCCTGGTTCCAATAGTAATAATTAATTGTGAAGATAGAACATTAGATGTGTATACTTGTGCAGAAGATGGGGTGGTATACAAAACAGAAATGTTTACATTTCCTTCTTTGATGTTTAACATTTCACAAAACAAGACCCAATGGATCCATAGGCTTGGTACTATGAGTCCTTTGGGCTTAAATATAGAATTTGATCTAAATTGCTTTCCGTTCAACTTGTAGAATCTGCTTGTCTCACTGGTATCATAAATAAACCAATATCTATTAAAAAAAGTCATCCTAATAATATATATATCATTTATTTTATTTTTATTATTGTTTTCAATTCTATTTATATGTTTTCCTTATTTTTCTTTTATTTTAATTTTTAATTTGTTATTTTTTTAGGGTAATTCTTTTTTATAGTACTTTTTCTTTCTTTTTTTTCAAAATATTTTTTTAGATTTTCAAAAATCAAGATTACAATAAAAAAATAATAAAATATTGGAGTTCAACATACTCCTTACCATGTTATTGAACTTAATATTATTATTCCAACTGTAAGTTTCTTTAATAGACATTAATAAACATTTGTGATTTGTGACAAACTGATACATAAAGCTTATCGTATCAACTTCCATTTTGTATGGATACTTTACTAAGGTTAACCATACAGTTCAAATGCTAATTTCTTGTAAAATCTATAGTGCGTGTGTGTATGTTGAGTAAAGAGTAGCTGTACTATCCTCCCAAGAATTAATATCTCTCTTTCTATTTTGTTTTGTGTTTTTTTTAGAATTGCTCCCACAGCAACCAGCATTATGCGAATCTATATTGGTTGCCTTCTTTAAAGGCAATGGATTTCACATATGTATAAAAATCATGAATTAGGCTCAGTACTTCCCTTAGTGACGGGGAAGTCGTGAATTTCCATCTACGTGCAATGACCAACCGTGCTGCATATAAGATGTGCATTACTAATGCACGGCATGGAGAAGGAAATATATCCATATCAATTCTTAAGAGGGCTTGCTCAGCTTTTAGCTTATTGAGGATTCCTGTTACGTTTGCAATCATTCTTGCTATTACTGCCCAGAAGCTACATAGAGAAGCACAAAACCAGAGCATGTGAGCTAAATTGCCCACCCGCACGCAGTCTCTCTGGTATAAGTTGGAGGTATTCTTAATGTACTTTGCTACTGTGTGTGGTATTTTTTACCATCTCAAGTGTATCTTCTGGGCAGCTTCCCTAAAGTTGGAGCATTTGGTATGGATGTAGTTACATTTTATCGCTCGGATCCATTGGTCTTGGGAAATTGTTATGTTTAAATCTGTTTACCATTTGAGAAGTTGTTTTGAGGTGTCAAAGTGTAGTTTTCTGTGAAGTAGATTGTAAATTTCCTTTATTCCTTTTTTGGGCGTGAAGGAAGGGTACTACATAGACCAGATAAATTCTGGGAGTGAGACATATTGCATTTTAGTAAAGGCTAAGATGCTAGATACTCTGGCACAAGTCATAAATTCTGTTACAGGTAATGAGTATTTAGAATTTAGCTTTGAGCATGGTTCAGGTCAGGAAAAATGTGAATGCCATATTTCCCCCAGTGTGTTAGTTTCAGGTCCGGGGGTTAGGAATGAGAGTGCTGTTATTGGGATGAGTACTTTTTTAGGTTAATATGTGTATTTCTATTGCATACAAAATATTCCCATGCACGTAGGGTAGCCACTATTGTCAGGTGCTGTTTGTAATATGTCGGGTTGGCTATAGTGGTGGATAGTAGTAGATCTTTTATGTCACCTTGTTCAACCTGGGCCTATTCTGTTTCATGCCAGTGTTTCTGGCACTGCACTGCACTGCTTTAACTGGTAATTGCGCGGTCATGCAATGTTGTACCCAAACGAAATGTGCGTCCTCTTCTTCCCACAAATAGAGCTTTCTTTTGATGGTATTTGATTGCCACTGCGATTTTTTACTGCCACTTTATTTTTTGCGATATAAATGGAAAATGACCGAAAATTTTGAGAAACAATTATATTTTCTACTTTTTGTTATAAGAAAAATCGAATAAACTCAATTTTAGTCATACATGTAGGGCAAAATGTATTCAGCTACATGTCTTTAGTAAAAAAAATGTCAATAAGCGTATATTTATTGGTTTGGGCAAAAGTTATAGCGTCTACAAACTAGAGTACATTTTCTGGAATTTACACAGCTTTTAATTTACGACTGCCTATCTCATTTCTTGAGGTGCTAAAATGGCAGGGCAGTACAAACCCCCCCAAATGACCCCATTTTGGAAAGTAGACACCCCAAGGAAGTTGTGGAGAGGCATGTTGAGCCCATTGAATATTTATTTTTTTGTCCCAAGTGATTGAATAATGACACAGAAAAAAAAAGTTTACAAAAAGTTGTCACTAAATGATATATTGCTCACACATGCCATAGTTATATGTGGAATTGCACCCCAAAATATATTCTGCTGCTTCTCCTGAGTACGAGGATACCACATATGTGGGACTTTTTGGGAGTCTAGCTGCTTATGGCACCCCGAAAACCAATCACTGCCTTCAGGGTTTCTAAGGCCGCGTACACACGGGCGGACTGTCTGTCCAACTTAGTCCGCTGAAACACATTTCAGCGGACAGTCCGCTCGTGTGTGGGCTTCAGCGGACTTTTTCAGCGGACAGTCTGGCGGACTAAGTCTTTCGGAATTTCCGTAATATTGTCCGTCCAACTTTGGTTTCAGCGGACAGTCCACTCGTGAGTAGGCAAGTTGGACGGACTAAGTATGGCGCATGCTCAGAAAGGATTTACACGGCCGAAGGTTGCATTGCAGTGTATTGGACGTCGTATTTCTAGTCCCGTCGTACGTGCTGTACACGTCATCGCGCAAGCTTTCAACGGACTGTCTGTTCATCGTGTGTGGTCAAGTCCGTTCATTCAAAAGTAGGACGGACTGTCTGTCGGATTGTCTGATGGACTTAGTTGGCCAGACAGTCCGCCCGTTTGTACGCGGCTTAAGGGTGCACATTTTTGATTTCACTCCTCACTACCTATCACAGTTTCGAAGGCCATAAAATGCCAAAATAGCACAAAACCCCCCCAAATGACCCCATTTTGGAAAGGAGACACCCCAAACTGTTTACTGAGAGGCATGTTGAGTCCATGAAATATTTTATATTTTGCCACAAGTTGCAGGAATTTAAAAAATTTTTTTTTTTTTGCACAAAGTTGTCACTAAATGATATATTGCTCACACATGCTATGGGCATAAGTCAAATTACACCCCAAAATAAATTCTGCTGCTTCTCCCGAGTACGGGGATACCACATGTGGGGGACTTTTTGGGAGCCTAGCCACGTACGGGACCCCGAAAACCAAGCACTGCCTTCCGGATTTAAATATAAAATGCTACCAAAAAAAACTGTTAGCGATCGCAGGGATCAGGCCTGACTTTGCGATCGCTGCAGTTATGTGTTTAGTGTTTTGTAAGTGACAGTGATCGATCGATACTGCACTTGGGTGGGCTGGGCAGAGGGGCAAAACGCAGGTGCCAGCAGGTATCTGGGCTGATCCCGCTAACAATGCGTTTTTTTGGAACCCTAAACTGCTGGGGATGCTAGTATAGATCTGATCAGATCAGATATTGATCTGTTCAGATTCTATACCACTACGGGAGGTTTATGCTTTGCGTGTGGGTGTTAGCGGTACTGGCACTAACCTAGCACTGCCTGGGGCGACGCAGACCCTGACCCTAAAACCTAATTGATATCACCCGCCGGGTGATTAGGGGGTTAAACCTTTATTGGGTAATAAATGGTGGGTGTCCTGATGCTATAACAAGCAAACTAACCAGAGTCACCCGTAACACTTATACGGTGATCACTGGTGAAAGAGTTAACTAGGGGCAATCAGGGGGTTCAAATTTTTATTAGGTAATATATGGGGGTCCCTGGCGCTATATAAAAACCTGACGGGGAACCTAAATAACTAACTGGCTAACCAGCGTCACCAGTGACACTTATACTGTGATCGCTGGTGAAAGGGTTAACTAGGGGCAATCAGGGGGTTAAAACCATTATTGGGTAGTATATCGAGGTACCTAGCGCTATAAAAACCTGGCGGTGAACCTAAAAAAATAACTAGCACAATAAGGAGGGAAAAAGTGGGACTTTAAAATGAAGCGGCTGAAGTGTGAGGGTCAGAAAAAGGTAATTTAATTGAATTCATAATATATGATACAAAGTAAATTCATATATATACATACATACATGTGCCATTGTTGGGCACAAAATGTGTTATATGAAGACATCAAGGTGTATGTAAAGACACATAAAGTCAAAAAACATATATGAACAATAAATAGTATGTGGAGCAACAGCATAGCCTAAAAATGCCTCAGGGCGACATATCCGGTACCTATGTTTGTAATCACATAATGTAAACATAAATGTTTTTTTTTTTTTTTTTTTTTTTTTCGCGTCATTGCGCCGACGCCGCAGGTACCACCTACGTGACCCTGACGGGGGTGTTTGGGCGGCGCCAATTGCTGGGCGGCTCCACCTGCTCTAGTGTTGGCGCCCCTCCCCCCCCCCTCGGTTCACACACGTGGTGCTGGCGGCTTGTATTTGGGCTTTCCCAGTTGAGGATGGCTGTTGACACAGCCGGTCTCCTCCTGTGGTTCCTGCACACCAGTTGATTTCTTACTGGGTGATGCTGGGTTTACAGCTATCGGGTAGGTGTAATTTGGTCCTGGATTCACTTTGGTTGTTTTTTTTGTTTGCCCACCTTTGTTATATCACTTCATTTTTTATCACCTATACACTCACTTGTTTTATATCTTTACCCTTTCACCGCACTCACCTAGCACTCCCTCTGCTTTGGCTCATTTCACACCCCACACTCTCACCACACCGTTCATCCTTTTCATACCTCTGCAGGCACATCACAACCAACATATATGTCTACACTTCATCCTCTAGTCTTCACTCGCATTGTTCCAACACTCTTCATACATTTCATTTTTATACACTCTTATTCCCATACACTATTTCTCATTATCACGGAATTCTTTGTATATTTATTTTTTCACCTCACACACTTACAATCTCTTTTATTTCATTACATCTCTTTTACATGCTCACTTAACGTTCATGTACATACTTTGTTTTAGATACGCCCATTCTCCATATACCAGCACTGTTAGCACATGGAACTTATCTCCATACCCAGGCACCTGTTCACTATATCCGCCGCCCAAATATGCCGCCTCAGCTCCCGGGGGGGGGCGATCTGCGCCTCCGACGCACCACGGACCAGTTGCTGTTTGCTGTGTTCGCTGCCGGGGATGGTAGATATGCTTAGTCAATCTCTTTTGAAAGCACTCTATGTACTGTACCTATTCCCCTCTATACAGAGTGTGGTTTACCATATCTATATATTTTACAGGTATCTGTCGCATCTGCTCCTGATGAGTGGAGAATACATCCACGAAACGCGTAGAGCTACATTTGATGCTACAGTGATAATTACTACGGCCCGACGTTACTTTTAATTTTTAATATTAATTCAGTACATTTATGTTTACATTATGTGATTACAAACATAGGTACCGGATATGTCGCCCTGAGGCATTTTTAGGCTATGCTGTTGCTCCACATACTATTTATTGTTCATATATGTTTTTTGACTTTATGTGTCTTTACATACACCTTGATGTCTTCATATAACACATTTTGTGCCCAACAATGGCACATGTATGTATGTATATATATGAATTTACTTTGTATCATATATTATGAATTCAATTAAATTACCTTTTTCTGACCCTCACACTTCAGCCGCTTCATTTTAAAGTCCCACTTTTTCCCTCCTTATTGTGCTAAATACCGGGATGGAGGCGCTAACCCGTGCCTCATTTAAAGTCCCAAACTGCTGTGCCTAAAAAATAACTAGCTACCTAGCGGCACTAGTGACACTAATGCAGCGATCAGTAAAACGATCGCTTAGTGACACTGGCAAAAGGGGGTGAAAGGGTTAACTAGGGGCAATCAGGGGTTAAAACCATTATTGGGTAGTATATCGAGGTACCTAGCGCTATAAAAACCTGGCGGTGAACCTAAAAAAATAACTAGCTACCTAGCGGCACTAGTGACACTAATGCAGCGATCAGTAAAACGATCGCTTAGTGACACTGGCAAAAGGGGGTGAAAGGGTTAACTAGGGGCAATCAGGGGGTTAAAACCATTATTGGGTAGTATATCGGGGTACCTAGTGCTATAAAAACCTGGCGGTGAACCTAAAAAAATAACTAGCTACCTAGCGACACTAGCGACACTAATGCAGCAATCAGAAAAATGATCGCTTAGTGACACTGGCAAAAGGGGGTGAAAGGGTTAACTCTAGGGGCAATCAGGGGGTTAAACCTTTATTGGGGAGTGGTAGGGGGCTACCCTGGACCTAACACTAACTGCCCTGACAGTTTTTACTTTTACAACTGACACTGAATGCAGTGATCAGTAAATAAATGATCACTGCAATCAGTGACACTGTGACTGGGGGGGGACCGGGGGGCGATCGGGGGGGATCGGGGAGGGGGGGTTTGTGTGCCTGTGTGTGACTGCATGTCAGTGTAGTGTTGGTGCACACTTACTTTCTGTCTTCTCTTCGTAGTCCGGTCAAAAAGACCGCCCCGAGGAGAATGACATCACTTCCTCCCTGCCTGTGTATACAATACACAGTGGGAGGAAGCTTCTCATTCGCCAGGAGCGATCGAGAAGGATGGCCAGAAACCAACGGCCATCCCCTCATCCCGGATCACTCCTGAAGCAAAACGGACCGCCGTATCCAGCGGGAGGGGGTCTGATCGGACCCCCCACCCACTGAAAGGCAAGCACGTACATGTACGTGCTTGCGCCTGCCGGTGCCATTGTGATGACGTACATTGGCAATACGGCGGTCCTTAAGTGGTTAATATGATATACCTGCCTTCTTTGTCGCACTGGCTTGATATATGTTTAAATGCCACCGTGTGTTTAATTAGGATAGCTACTCCTCGTTTTTTTAGTTGAAGCATTGGCAAAATAGGTATGGGGGTATTGGCTATGAGATAAATTTGGGTAGTTTCCTTCTTTAACCAGTAGAGACCCGTGCTATAGCCAAATGACGGCTACAGCGCGGACCTCCTTTTCCGGGACAACGTCTATTGGCGTCGTCCCGTGCACGAGCGGCCTGCGCGCCCTGTGATCGGCGAGTCTACGAGACTCGCCTGATCACAGATCCGAACAAATGACAGCTGATCATGTGATACAACAGAGCCAGTAATTGGCTATTTTTCCTCCTTGCGCTGATAGCGCGAGGAGAAAAAAAAAGAGCCGATCACCGGCGGCCATGATCAGGACATCAGTCCCGATCACGGCCAGCTTACCAGTGCCCACCTGCCCCCTGCCAGTGCCACCTCTGTAATAAAAAAGTGGCCCCCATCAGTGCCACCCATCAGTGACCATAGTGCCACCCAGCAGTGCCCATAGTGCCACCCAGCAGTGCCCACAGTGCCTCACATCAGTGCCCACAGTGCCACACATCAGTGCGCACAGTGCCACCCATCAGTGCCCACAATCTGCCTCAACAACAGTGCTGCACCCCAGTGCCACATATCCGTGCCCATCAGTGTCATCTACCAGTGCCCATCAGTGCCCATCAGTGCCACCCATCAGTGCCCAGCAGTGCCACCTATCAGTGCCACCTATCAGTGCCCATCAGTCCCATCTATCAGTGGTACCTATTAGTGCCACCCATCCGTGCCACCCATCCATGCCACCCATCTGTGTCATCTTATCTGTGCCCATCTTTGCTCATCAGTGCCGCCTTATCTGTGCCCATCAGTACTGCCTTATCTGTGCCTATCGGTGCCACTTTATCTGTGCCTATCGGTGCCACTTTATCTGTACCTATTAGTGCCACCTTAACTATGCCTATTAGTCCCCACCAGTGCAGCCTATCAGTGCCCACCAGTGCAGCCTATCAGTGCCGCCTCATCAGTGCACTTCAATGAAGGAGAAAAATGACCTGTTTGCAAAATGTTATAACAAACTATTAAACATGATTTTTTTATTTTTTTTATTTTGCATCAAAAAATAAAACTCCCATCTGTAATTAAATACCACCAAAAGAAAGCTCTATTTGTGGGAAAAAAATGATAAAAATTTCATTTGGGTACAGTGTTGTATGACCGTGCAATTGACATTCAAAGTGCATCAGCGCTGAAAGCTGAAAATTGGTCTGGGCAGGAGGGGGGTTTAAGTGCCCAGTAAGCAAGGGGTTAAAGTGGGTCTCCTGGATGCAAAATACATTTTAATTCTGGGTCCATGTGTCTTTTTGTGGGCTATTTAGTCCATTGACATTCAGGGATGTTATTTTGAATGACATTATGAGGTATTTATTTGCCCCTTTGGTGTGGGTCTGATTAAATCTAGTTAAACAAGAATTGTCTTACCCAGTCGATGATCTTGCTCGCATTGAGATTCTTTAGTTGTTAGTGTGTGGGTCCTTGCGTCTGTGACGTCATATATAGGAACTCTGTGGCTTGGGTAAGAGGTTCGTGGATTGCTGCATACAGAACTTGTAAAACTTGTTGGAACTGAAAAAGAAATTGACAATCTGAAGAACAAGTAAACAAATAATAAAACAATATGCGCAGAACGAAGTGCACTTTAAAAAATTGTGATTTCCGTGAAATCTGAGAAGGGATTTAACCTGCTAATTCTGGAGTTTGTAAGTAACAATATGAACACCGGTTGGATCTTCCAGATCATGTTGGTCTGGGTGATATTGGTAGGGCATTATGTGCGTAGTCTGATTAGCATTCAGATACTAGGTGTCAGAGTGTATTCCTGCAAGGTTTTGTGCTCCTCTGATTTCTGGGTTAGCATTCTCCACTTTCCCAGTAACCGCAATCCCTCCTCTAATGTGGTCATGCAAAATTCTTGCTCCCCTTTGATAATTACAAGGGTGGCGGGATAGTTCCAATGGGAAGGGATATTATGCTTTCTGAGTGGTTTGGTTATGGTCATGAGGTTGTGTCTCCTTTGCATAGTATGGGCGGAAAGGTCAACAAAGAATGAAAAACCTTGCATGCAATCTGTGTGCATGCAAAGTGGATTTGCCTTTAGTAAATAACCCCTTATGTCTTCCTCATATGCGCATCAATCATGTTGTTGAAAGCTTCAGTGAATTCCCCCATCTTAATTTCTATGTGGGTCACTTTATCACTGACCTCAGAAACATCTGACTTGCACTTTCATAAGCTGCAGCATGTCTGTGTGAATGGCGCTTCTGAGGAGCATAAGCATATATTTTAGTGTAGAGTCCATAACAGGCTGTTTATTTGTGGGTGAAGCAGCTATGGCATCTTGGAACTCTAGTGTGTCATCCAATGTGTTGCATGTGTCCCTCTCCTCATTATCTGCAGAGGCATGCTGTATTATTCTCTGCTTTACCTTTACAGGGCTGCTAGTGCTAGATGATGATTGTGATCCTGTCTGCACTTGGTTAGACCGGGTCTGGTGATTGTTATCTGTGTCCCAGCTCAGTTTAGTTTTCTGGCTGTGTGTATATGTAGAGCCCTGCATGCTTGGTGGTTCAGGCGGCCAGCTTGTACAAAAAAGTCCCTTATTTTACCAGGAGTTTTACCCTCTTTTCTTCTTCTTGACATGCTCCGCGGATGTCCCCAACCCACAGGCTGGAAAAACCACAATTTTTATGTGCCCTGTGTTGCCTTAGTTAGGTCTGGAAGATCTGTGTGGTAAGGAGCTGTGTTCTCACGTGGTCATACTGCTCGCTCACCAGCTCTGCTCCCCAATTTTTATAATAATTTTTCAGTCATAATCATTCTATCCAGTTTACCGTATGATGTAATGAATTTTAGTAATATATGTATTATATTTTGTAATACAGAGCTTTTTTTAAATCATGAGTAAGGATGAGCTGAACACATTAAAAATCAAAAGTGCTCATTTTAAAGGCTTATATGCAAGTTATTGTCATAAAAAGTGTTTGGGGACCTGGGGCCTGCCCCAGGGGACATGTATCAATGCCAAAAAAGGTTTTAAAACTGACTTTTTTTTGGGAGCAGTGATTTTAATAATGCTTAAAGTGAAACAATAAAAATTAAATATTCCTTTAACCACTAAAACCCCAGAGGATTTGGCTGGCCAAAGACCAGACCACTTTTTGTGATTCGGGACTGCATCAATTTAACTGACTATTGCACGGTCATGCAACTTGGCTACCAAACAAAATTGACGTTCTTTTTTTCCCCACAAATAGAGCTTTCTTGTGGTGGTATTTGATCACCTCTGCGGTTTTTATTTTTTGTGCTATAAACAAAAAAAGTGACAATTTTGAAAAAAACACATTATTTTTTACTTTTTGCTATAATAAATCTCCCAAAAAATATATATAACAAAACAATTTTTCCCTCAGTTCAGGCCAATATGTATTCTTCTACATATTTTTGGTTAAAAAAATAACAATAAGCCTTTATTGATTGGTTTGCGCAAAAGTTATAGCGTCTACAAAATAGGGGATAGTTTTATGCCATTTTTATTATTTTTTTTCCCTAGTAATGGCTACAATCTGAGATTTTTATTGTGACTGCGACATTATGGTGGACAGATCAGACACTTTTGGCACTATTTTGGGATCATTCACATTTATACAGTGATCAGTGTGATTAAAAATGCACTGATTAATGTGTAAATGTGACTGGCAGTGAAGGGATTAACACTAGGTGGCACTGTAGCGGTTAAGTGGGCCCTGGGGAGTGATTCTAACTGTGGGGGGCTGGGCTGTGTGTGACACATCATTGATCAGTGCTCCCGATCACAGGGAGCAGTGACACTGTCACTAGGCGGAACGGGGAGATGCTTGTTTACATTATCATCTTCCCGTTTCTCACCCTGTGCCAAATAAAAACAATGGCATAGGGGTCCCCCAAAATCGATACCAGACCCTTATCCAAGCACGCAACCTGGCAGATGACAGAAAAAGAGGGGAGACGAGAGAGCGCCCCACCTCCTGAACCATGCCAAGCCACATGCCCTCAACATGAAGTGATGCTTTGGAGTCCCCCCCAAATCATCTTGTCCCCATGTTGATGGGGACAAGGGCCTTATCCCTACAACCCTTGCCTGGTGGTTGTGAGGGTATGCAGGTGGGGGGCTTATTGGAATATGGAAGCCCCCTTTAACAAGGGGACCCCCATGTTCTGGCCTCCTCCCATGTGAATTGGTAACAGGTACATTGTACCTCTACCATTTCACAAAAAAAGTGTCCAAAATAGTAAAAAAGACAGGAGACACTTTGGAACAAGTCCTTTAATAAAAAATAAAGCAATAAAAATGTCCCATGATATAGATCCATCTCACACGGGCCAACAAAAAAAATAAGCCGCAAAAGCTTTGCCTCCATGGGAGGCTCCCGCCGAGTGACGTTCCTCCTCCCAGGGAGGTGAAGCTGGATTTACATTGCAGGACATTTTTATTTTTTTAATTTTTAAAAAAAGGACTTGTCCCAAAGTGTCTCCTGTAATTTTTACTATTTTTTTTTGTGAAATGTTAGGGGTGCAATGTACCCGTTACCAATTCACATGGGGGGGCCGGGATCTGGGGGTGACTCCAAAGCATCCCCCCATGTTGAGTGCATGTGGCTTGATATGGTTCAGGGGGGGGGGCGCTCTCTTATCCCCGAACTTACGTTCGACTCAAACATCTGGCTCATCCCTAATCATGAGCATTTAAGAAGTAAACAGGATATGATGTCACACCAAGGAAGTTGGTGTTGTTACACCTAAAGGAATTGGCTGCTTCCTATTGGTGTCTGTGACAGGTGGTCTTTGCTCCTCAGATATATATTAGATCATCTAAAACCAGAAGTGATGTCCTTATGATGTCCTGGAGAAGGGGCAAAACACGTTAATGTTCTTCTAGTTTTTACAACCATTGAAGCAATGTATGCCCTCCATGGAATGCACGCCATTCAGCAGCATACCTGGAGCTCTGCACTGATGCCTGTTTGATCAGCTTTTTTGTAAGTAGCGCCTTTTTTGTGCAATCCTTCTGAGGCTTCTGAGAAACCCATTTGTCCTTTACCTGATCTTATAGATCACAGAGCTCCTGACTCCAGCCTGAAAAGCTGTGGGTCGATGTCATTTGGTGAGTGGGATCACAAGAGGGGAGTGTGGCACACGACACAGGCAATATTTTTGGAGCACTTATGGACTTTCTTTGGAGCACCTAGCACTTTTTCTACAGATCTATTTGTCTATTTTTGATGTTTTTGTTCACTGTTGTATATTTTTTAGCATGGCCATGTAATTCAAATGCCTGAATAAGACTTGTGAGTGGCAGAATAGTAGATAAAGTGTTTTTCAGAAGTGTGAAGACATCTCCAAGAGTCATATAAGTTATCATTCTTCATAAGGTTAGCAAGGGTAGTTCTCGTAGAAGGAGCTTTTCCAGATACATCAAGTGATTTGTCAATAATGACGTTAAAATCCCAACATAACAAAAAGAAACCTTTGTTGAACTGTAGACACTTTCTTCAGTAAACACTTAAGTAAAGATATTTGTCGACAATTGGGGCCAAATGAATTCACAATAGTGTAGGAGATGTTACTTAAATTGAAAGCCATAATTATGTATCTGTCCTGAGGATCTGTGATGAGGTTGTGCAGATGAAATGATGGTGTTTTGGTGGCTATGAGTACCTCTCCATTAGCTGTGAAAATTTGTGGAAACAGTTTGTGAGTGCATTTTGGTGCTTTAGCAGCTTGAAAACTGGTTTCTTGAATGCAAAAGTACTTCTCCTTTAATTTTCTGTTCCTCTTTCCACATGATGTGACTTTTTGTAAGGCTTATTAAGCCCATGGACATTCATGGATTCAAGTTTCAAAACCATTGTGTGGGTTGTGGTGATTGAGGTAGAAGGGTTATATCTACAGGCCATGTGTGGTATTGCAGGGTGTAAGACCTTAAACACTTAAGCCCACATGACCGGCTTTCCCGTTGGAATTTATTCCGTCGGAAAAATACAAAAACAAAAAAGACAAGCGATTTTCCCGATAGGAATTTGTTCCATCTGAAAAATATAGAACATGTACTCTTTCTAGGTCCGTCAGAATTTTCAACATAAAAAGTCCGATGGGGCAAACACATGGTCAGAATATATGATGAAAAGCTCCTGCCTGACTTTTTCTGTCAGAAATTCCAACCGTGTGTACGGGGCATTACAGATACAGAGACTTACAGATCTCAGGGAAGGGTTTAGCCAAGCAAAACAGTTCAGACGACAGGGCTCCATCTGGAATGTTAGGTAAGGAATGGCATCAATTTGTAGTGATTAGACATGTGCAATTAGTTTTGTAACAAATCAAAATTTGGCTGAATTTTGCATCTCAGATGCATCCGAATGTCCGAAGAAAAAAAAAATGAATTTGAACTAATATGAAAGATATTATAACAAAAATAACAAATTAATTTGGCATGATTTTTTCATTTGTTAAAGGTCTAATGAAACAGTAGGTTGACTCTAAATCTTACACAACCCAATCAGCTGATTCATTTTGTTCTAAAGGTTGGATTAATAATACTGGCAAAGTGCATTCCTGAGAACTGAGTGTGAAGGTTGTTGTATTTGAGCAGAGGAGACCAGTTTTGAGAATCAGCAGAAGAGATATTGTACATGTGTGGAACAGTGTTGTAGTGGTTAGCACTCTTGCCTAGCAGTAAAAAGGGTCACTGGTTCGTATCCCAACCATGACACTACCTGCCTTGAACCAAATTATGTACCTTAGGAATGAAATACATTTTTCAGCCATGCACAAGTCTAGTAGTGACAGTGTAGAGAACAAAAAAAAAATCAAACAACCAAAGAGAACAGCTAACAACATATTTTTGTAAAAAAGAACATCAAAAGGCAAAGGGTGGACAAAGTCACTTTTAGATGAAAGGGGGACTATACCTGGGGGAACACAATCCCAGCTCCACAGGGATTAATGGCAGAAATCCATGATCACTTTTGCATGAACATTAAATGTAGATTATCCTTCTACTTGTTCCCACATTGGGAAGATTCTTCCTGGAGGACTTGTGGAATTGGATGATTCATTTTCTACAGGCAATAAACCACATTTTTTAGCCAGTTGGAGGCCTGCACTGTGAATATGTAGTTTTCTTTTAATAATCATCAATTTAGTGGGGAAACCCCAGTGGTAATATTGGTAAGAACAAAAAATATGGACTTTAGAGTTTGTTCTTACCAATATTTTCAGCTAGGTAGGACGTTGTCACACTTTACTATTTTGTATCCACAATGCCATCTTGTGGTGATACATCAAACCTTAGTTTTCAGACCCCAGTGATAGGTTAAAGAAGAACTCCAAGAACATTTTTCCATGTCCTAGTTGCTGATCTCCTACCTTCACCGAATATGCCACCCATCGTCTGCTCTGCAGTACCTCTGTAATAGCCTTTTCAGATAAAACTGTTACTGCCTGGTGATATCCTGTTAGTAAAACTATTGGCTGTTAATCCTTCTTGTCACTGCTCAGTTGTAGTTCTCCACAGCGAGCAGGGATTTGTACTTCCATCCCCACTTGCTGTAGTAGGCAAAGGGGTCTCACACACCCTGGTCTGTACCACTCATGGAGGTGGTGTCCTCCTCCTCTTCCCTCCCTCCTCTGCTCTTGTCAGCACCGCCACCCACTTGTCATCTGTCAGTGCAGAGCGAGGACCGTAGGAGACACAAGCCTGATGACAGGGCAGACATCTCGGGTTGTGACAGATCTTGTGTATGAACACTGCTCGCTGTAATGTCCCACCTCACGGACCAGTGTGCTTCATATACAAGATCTGCCACACACCGAGATCTTTGCTCTGTCATTTAGCTTGTGTCTCCTATGATCCTGGCTGCACATATGGTCACTGATGAGACCACACTTATGGGCATTGATGAGACTGCACTTATGGCCACTGATGAGACCGTGCATTAGGGCTCTAATGAAACTGCACATTTGGACTCTGATGAGACCGAACTTAAGGCCACTGATGAGGCCGCACATTTGGGCTCTGATGAGACCGTACATTTGGGCTCTGATGAGACAGCACTTATGGTCACTGATGAGACCATACATTTGGGCTCTGATGAGACCGTACATTTGGGCTCTGATGAGACTGTACATTAGGGTACTGACGAGACCATACATTTGGGCTCTGAGACCAGACATTGGGGCACTGATGAGACCACTTTTATGGCCATGGATGAGACCACACATTTGGGCTCTGATGAGACCACAAATTTGGGCGCTGATGAGACCGCACTTATGGCCACTGATGAGACCACACATTTGGGCTCTGATGAGGCCGCCCATTTGGGCTCTGATGAGACGCACATTTGGGCACTGATGAGGCCACACTTATGGGCACCGATGAGGTTAAACTTATGGGCACCGATGAGGTTAAACTTATGGGCACTTATAGGCTGCACTGATAAGCAGTGAACACCACTGCTTTACTGACACCTTCCACTGCCAAATATCAGTAGGAGGGGCTTCCACCATCCCTGCAAAGTTTGCAATAATTTTTTTACGTCTTATTTTCAGTGTGGTGTGTATTACATGTAATGTTACATATCACAGACATCGGTATTGTGGTGATATTTAGAAGTTCATTGAGATTTCTATACATTAGAGGGTTCCTCCTGTATTGAGTTAGTCATTAGTAAATTAGTTCTTTACTTTTTTGTTTTATTCCCATGCTGACATTTACTTTTGCCACATGCTGATATAAAGCAGCATGGCGTGGCTCTTTCTGTGTAGTGGCTGGGGATGTGCGCATACACCATACAAGCATGGATTGCTGTTAGAATGATCCCAAAGCTACAGCAGGAGCAGGAATATTTCTGAATCACAGCAGAGTGCAGTGTGTACAATATATAATTATATAAACATGTTTACAGTTCAGTAATGATTACATACAGCAAGTAAGGGCAATATGTTTATCTCCTGCTGTAGCTAGAGGGGGAGAGCACAAACATGCTTTGCATTTATAAGGCTATAACCTACTTATCCTGATGTGTGTTACTGAGTAGTGTGGCTGGCTGCAGAATGATGGGCATAATTTATGTTGAAGTGGGCTTGCTTGTTCACATTTAACATGTACAGGCCTAGTGTACCCTCCCGCATTCACAAAGCATGATGGGAAATGTAGTTTGATTACAGTGTAGAGAGGGAAGAGGATATGATGTAATCCCTGTGCTAACAGTTCCTCCTTGGCAGAATACATGCAGCATTTTTTGAACTACAGTGTTGACTTTCTGAAAGTTCAGTTAGACTTTTCTCATCAATGGGAAAGAACTTCACAAAATGTAATAACTGTTTAGTGTTTTGTGTAGAGAGTGTACTAATGGGGGATTTTTTGCAGATCCCGGAGTTCTGCTTTAAGTAATGATTACAGAGGAGCTCTGTGAAGGATACCAATTTTTGCGTGGAGGAATAATGTGTTGTGAAAGATTTGCATAAAGAGAAATGCCTCCATAAGGGTAGGGAATGGAGAGTTCTTACTTACAATAAGCATCAGCTCTTCTTTCACATGGTAGAAGTGTATCTTTGCAATACTGTCCCTAGGGGCATGGTCCGGAAGATATGAGATGAGGGTTTCACCAGTCTGTGAGCTCTATCCACTACTACTTTTCTTTCAGGGATATCAGGCAGCAGCATAGTAATCATTTCTCTGTAGTCAGTCTCAGCTAACCCTTGAAATGTAACATTATTCCTATGGGAGCAATCTTTTAAGTCTGCTAATTTTTCTTTTAAAGCCCACATTTCCTCCTCTGCATCATTATGAGAGTCTACAAGCTTATTATGTGCAAAAGCAAAGTCCCCCATTTTGGATTCCACCAAACATGGCAGACTCTATCACCCAAAGCAGTAACATCCGTTTTCACTTGGGACATAAATCTGATCATATTTTTATGCAGAGAACCCTTGAGGGACACAAGCATATCTTTCATAATATAAGCTGTTAGAGGGAAATCCTCAGCTGTCAAAACCTCAATACCCTCTATTAATTCCCTGGTCACTTCATGGTAAAAGAATCAATAGAGTGCTCACCAGTTTGCAGAGGTTCTGACATGTAACACTCTCTGGATTTTTGTGGGCTGCTGGTCAGAGTGCTCCTCTGAGACCCTCTGCTTCTGCTGAGACAATTAGAGTGTCTAGCCTGGGGAGAAGAGTGCAGACCTACTTGCTCACTGTCAGCTTGAGTGTAAAATCAGGTACATGCAATCCCAATACACAGTTTGGCATACAGTATGTCTTTGGGTTACAAAAGTAATTAACAGTAATTAATTATTAATTAACAAGTCAATGAGTAAACCTTTGGACTTTTGTAAATGAGGCCTTCACAGTATTCTGGTCATCCAGTTACATACTTAATTTGTCACATGTAGTTGTATTTACGTAACACCAACCCATTCAACTCCTCACATGGATGTGAAAAGGTGCAGACCCCAGACCCCAGAGGACGGCTGTTTAGTTGAAACGTGTCGGGTGGACCCCCTTACAGACATCGCTACTTTCTGACTGTTATTACGATTGAACCAAATGTGAGTGTAATTTTATTATTATTTTTTAATAAATTGGATGTTAAAACGGTATCACACTATGTTAGTTTTCTACTTCCATGGTCTTTGATACCTGAGCCCCCTATTTTCGTGGGATGAGCACTGTAGGAGGATCGCTACGGATGATTTCATGACCTGAAGACTTGCGGGAGATTACATACTAGATGTATGATTATCTGGTTTGCTAACCTACAGGCCCATATGACTCGAGAGGTGTAAGCCTTCCTCTGAGTCCACGTCATTTGGTAAGCCTCCTCGCCCCTTCTTTATCACGGTGGTGGTGGTATTATTCTACACATCAGAAGTTGAATTTCACCTTTTTTCACGTCACCTCAAGTTTGGAATTGTGATTGATATTACACATTTCAAGGACTGTTAGACGTTCACTTGATGGACTGTATATGTTAACCACTTGCCGACCGCCTAACGCCGATGTACGTCGGCAGAATGGCACGGGCAGGCATAAGCACGTACATGTACGTGATTTGCCTCCCGCGGGTCGGGGGCCCGATCGGGCCCCCGCCCGGTGCCTGCGGCGGTCGGTTTTCGTTCGGGAGCGATCCCGGACGAGGGGACGGCCATTCATTCATGGCCACCCCCTCGCGATCGCTCCCGACGAATAGAAATCCCCGGTGACATCACTTCCTCTCCTGTAATGTAAACACAGGAGAGGAAGTGATGTATTCTCTCCTCCGTGTCGGTATTTTTCGTTCCGACACGGAGGAGAGCGGATCAGTGAGTTGCACCAACACATCCCACACACAGTAGAACATGCCAGGCACACTCACACCCCCCCTTTACCCCCCGATCACCCCCCCAATTACCCCTGCCCCCCAGTCACAGTGACACCAATGTCATTTTTTTTTTTTTTTTTTTTTTTTTTGCATTGGTGTCATTTGTGACTGTAATAACTGTTAGGGCAGTTAGAGTTAGCCCCCTTTAGTTCTAATGTACCCCCCTAACCCCCCCAATAAAGGTTTAACCCCGTGATCACCCCCCGTCGCCAGTGTCACTAAGGCTGGGTTCACATTGCAGCGGTTTATGAGAACGAATGTGATTCGCACCGCACTGCAGTGCAAATCACATCCGATCTCTGTGCGATTCGAGTTCAGCCATTCGCCGCACCCGCCGCACCCGCCACACCCGCCGCACCCGCCGCAAATTCGCACGGGACCCTTTTTTTGGCCCGCAGCAGAATCGGATCGCATGGGTGTTCACACCATGCGATCCGAGTTTGCAGATCGCACTGCGATATGCGAACTGATCTGGGGGTGTCAGTAACATTTCACTGACACTCCCAGCAGTTCGCATAGGGCAGTGTGAACTGCCGCCGGGAGGCATGCGATGCGGGAACCCGCCGCGGATTCGCGGCGTTTCCGCATCGCTCCAGTGTGAACCCAGCCTAATAAGCGATCATTTTTCTGATCGCCGTATTAGTGTCCCAGGTGACGCTAGTTAGGCAGGTAGGTATTTAGGTTCGCCGCAGCTTTTTATAGCGCCAGGGACCCCCATATACTACCGCATAAAGCCCCCTGATTGCCCCCTAGTTAACCCTTTCACCAGTGATCACCATATAACTGTTACAGGTGACGCTGGTTGGTTAGTTATTTTTTTATAGTTTCAGGGCACCCGCCATTTATTACCTAATAAAGGTTTAACCCCCTGATCACCCGGCGGGTGTCATTTGTGACTAATAACTGTTAGGGCAGTTAGGGTTAGCCCCCTTTAGTTCTAAGGTACCCCCCTAACCCCCCCAATAAAGGTTTAACCCCGTGATCACCCCCCGTCGCCAGTGTCACTAAGGCTGGGTTCAGATTGCAGCGGTTTGAGAACGGATGTGATTCGCACTGCAGTGCAAATCACATCCGATCTCTGTGCGATTCGAGTTCAGCCATTCGCCGCACCCGCCACACCCGCCGCACCCGCCGCAAATTCGCACGGGACCCTTTTTTTGGCCCGCAGCAGAATCGGATCGCATGGGTGTTCACACCATGCGATCCGAGTTTGCAGATCGCACTGCGATATGCGAACTGATCTGGGGGTGTCAGTAACATTTCACTGACACTCCCAGCAGTTCGCATAGGGCAGTGTGAACTGCCGCCGGGAGGCATGCGATGCGGGAACCCGCCGCGCATTCGTGGCGTTCCCGCATCGCTCCAGTGTGAACCCAGCCTAATAAGCGATCGTTTTTCTGATCGCTGTATTAGTGTCACAGGTGACGCTAGTTAGGCAAGTAGGTATTTAGGTTCGCCGCAGCTTTTTATAGCGCCAGGGACCCCCATATACTACCGCATAAAGCCCCCTGATTGCCCCCTAGTTAACCCTTTCACCAGTGATCACCATATAACTGTTACAGGTGACGCTGGTTGGTTAGTTATTTTTTTATAGTTTCAGGGCACCCGCCATTTATTACCTAGTCTCACTAGTGTACCCCTAAATTTAGGGGTGTCTACTTTCCAAAATGGGGTCATTTGGGGGGGGTTTGTGCCATCTTGGCATTTTATGGCCTTCAAAACTGTAACGCCCTTAGAAAGCCTGAAGGCGGTGCTTGGTTTTCGGGGCCCCGTACGCGGCTAGGCTCCCAAAAAGTCCCACATATGTGGTATCCCCGTACTCAGGAGAAGCAGCAGAATTTATTTTGGGGTGTCATTTCACATATGCCCATGGCATGCGTGAGCAATATATCATTTAGTGACAACTTTGTGAAAAAAAAAAAAATAAAAAAAAAGTTTGTAATTTTCCCGCAACTTGTGGCAAAATATAAAATATTCCATGGACTCAACATGCCTCTCAGCAAATAGCTTGGGGTGTCTACTTTCTAAAATGGGGTCATTTGTGGGGGTTTTGTGCCATCTTGGCATTTTATGGCCTTCAAAACTGTAATAGGTAGTGAGGAGTGAAGTCAAATATTTACGCCCTTAGAAAGCCTGAAGGCGGTGCTTGGTTTTCGGGGCCCCGTACGCGGCTAGGCTCCCAAAAAGTCCCACATATGTGGTATCCCCGTACTCAGGAGAAGCAGCAGAATTTATTTTGGGGTGTCATTTCACATATGCCCATGGCATGTGTGAGCAATATATCATTTAGTGACAACTTTGTGAAAAAAAAAAAAAAAAAAAAAAAGTTTGTAATTTTCCCGCAACTTGTGGCAAAATATAAAATATTCCATGAACTCAACATGCCTCTCAGCAAATAGCTTGGGGTGTCTACTTTCTAAAATGGGGTCATTTGTGGGGGTTTTGTGCCATCTTGGCATTTTATGGCCTTCAAAACTGTAATAGGTAGTGAGAAGTGAACTCAAAAATTTACGCCCTTAGAAAGCCTGAAGGCGGTGCTTGGTTTTCGGGGCCCCGTACGCGGCTAGGCTCCCAAAAAGTCCCACATATGTGGTATCCCCGTACTCAGGAGAAGCAGCAGAATTTATTTTGGGGTGTCATTTCACATACGCCCATAGCATGTGTGAGCAATATATCATTTAGTGACAACTTTGTGTAAAAAAAAAAAAAAAATTTTTTTTTTGTCATTATTCAATCGCTTGAGGCAAAAAAATAAAATATTCAATGGGCTCAACATGCCTCTTATCAATTTCCTTAGGGGGTCTACTTTCCAAAATGGGGTCATTTGGGGGGGTTTTGTACTGCCCTGCCATTTTAGCACCTCAAGAAATGAGATAGGCAGTCGTAAACTAAAAGCTGCGTAAATTCCAGAAAACGTACCTTAGTTTGTAGATGTGACAACTTTTGCGCAAACCAATAAATATACAATTATTGACTTTTTTTTTACCAAAGACATGTGGCTGAATACATTTTGGCCTAAATGTATGACTAAAATTGAGTTTATTGGATTTTTCTAATAACAAAAAGTAGAAAATATCATTTTTTTTCAAAATTTGCGGTCTTTTTACGTTTATATCGCAAAAAATAAAAATCGCAGAGGCAATCAAATACCATCAAAAGAAAGCTCTATTTGTGGGAAGAAAAGGACGCAAATTTTGTTTGGGTACAATATTGCATGACCGCGCAATTACCAGTTAAAGCAGCGCAGTGCCAAAGTGTAAAAAGACCTCTGGTCATTTACCAGCAAAATGGTCCGGTCTGAAAGTGGTTAAATTAATTTTATTTACCTTAACCTTTTGTGTGCATGAGGTTCACCTGGGAGTAAGACCCATTTGGAAGTGTGTCTTATCATATTCTCTATCTTCTGGGCCATAAATTGGGTGTTTAATAACTCTAGTTGTTGTTCAGAAAGCGATGGCAGGTTAATGTTCTGCAGGAATTCTTGTATTTTGTCTACGGTTGGTTGCAGTATATTGGGATCCCTGTGTAAGTTATACAGTGAGCCGTAATAGTCTGCAAATTGGTTTGCTATATCTTGTGGGTTTATTATTTTGTGTGTTAATGTAGGATGTTGCAGGTATGCTATCCTTGACTTTGTGCGTACCGCTTTTAATCTATTTGCAAGGTACTTGCCTGCTCTGTTAGCATTTGTATAGTAATTTAGTTTTAAGCATCTGCGATGTTTGTCATACTGTTGTGTTAGTATCTCTCTGAGTTTTTCACGGAGAGTATTTAATTTGTTAGCTACAGGTGCTGTTGGTGTTTTCTTATTTTGGGATTCTAAATTATGAATGTCTGAAAGAGTATTTTGAAGCTGCTGAGACCTTTGTTTTGTTTTTTCTTTAGCTCCCATTTGAATTAAAATTCCTCTCATGTAAGCCTTATGTGTGTTCCATAAAGTATATGGATCATTTACTGATCTGAGGTTGTCTGAGAAAAAATTATTTAGGTGTTGGGAGAGTGACTTGCAAAAATGTGGTTATTGGATTAGCCGGGCATAGCCAGATGGGGGGTAAGGAGGAGACTCCCTTTCCTGCTATAGATATAGATATAGCCGCTTGGTCTGACCATGTAATGTCATGAATATTTGTTGACTCCACATTTTACAAAAGCCATTTGTCCATCAGGAACATATCTATGTGGGAGTAGGAACAACGCCTGTTGGATAAAAAGGTGTAATCTTTTTCACTGGCATGAAAGCACCTCCAGGTGTCAAACAGTTCCTCCTTGTGAAAAAGTGTTTGAAGAGCTGGCATGCCTTTGGATTTGCCTAATGATGTGTTCATTGTTGGATCTGATGTCACATTAAAGTCTCCTCAAATCAAGATTTTACCGTATTTCAATGCGTTAACTTTGTGTAGCACTTTCTTAAGGAATCAAATTTGGTGTGTATTCGGAGCATATAGCTTGACTATCGTATATGGTTTTGAGTTTATGTCTCCTGAAACAATAATGTATCTGCCTCCTGCGTCAAGAAAAGTCTCTTTGGGTTGAAAGGAAAGAGAGTTTTTAATGGCTAGCAGGACCCCTCCCTTTTTGTGGTTTGGGGTGCAGGCCATGTAGATATGCGGGTATTCCCTGTGCATGCATTGTGGTACTCTGTTAAGTTGGAAGTGCATTTTTTGCACGCAGAGAATATCCGCTTTATGTTTACTGGCTTCTTTCCAGAGAGAAAACCTTTTTTACTGGGTGGTTTAGTCCTCTAACGTTAATGGATAGACAGGTGATTGTCATTGTAGAGGCTAAGTGATATTTTGTGAGGTGTTGTTAGTGCAATGCTCACTGTGCCCATATGACTTGTCTTGTGCAGTTGTTCCATTGTTGATGAGTGCTTTGGAGTATTGGTTTCAGTGGAGGAGTTGACCATGCTTCGGATGGAGCTGTGCATATCAAGGAACAATAAAAGGAACAAAGGAAAAAAACAAGAGAAGTCAACACGAACGCCATAATAAATGGATCCAGAAAATGATCCTTGAGCAGAACGGCTATTTGTAATATGGGGGTGTTGAGGAGAGTTAAATTATGAAACTCATCCCTGGAGACAAACTTGTGTATCTCTAAGTAACATTTATGAGCTTCCACTGGCGTTTTTCTTATTGGAGCATTTGTGAGATACAACTTGCGAATCATTTTGGATGGGTGACGGTTCAGCTGTAGGGAGTGATGGTTGGCCTGGTCAGCGAGAATATCCCATTTCCATAGCGCAGTGAGCCCTTCCTCTAGTGTGGCTATTGAGCTTGTGGTATTGTTATGGGTAATAGATAGCGTTGCAGGGTATTTACATTTATGGAGGATTTTATAGTTCCTCAGTGCTTTGGTAATAGTCATTAGATTACGGCAGCATTGCAGGGTATGCCTGGAGAGGTCAGGGGGCACTCTAATGTGGGAATATTGCTGGGGAATATTTTCCGGTTTTACGAGAGGCTTGTAAGATTTGATCTTTTATGTGGAAATAATGCACTCTCAGTAAGACATCCCTGGAGGTGTCAGCAGGGAGGAAGGATGGTTTAGGGATTCTATGTATCCTATCCACAATAAGATCTTGTGCTGTTGCCTCATGGACTAAGGTGGAGAAGAGGGTCTGGGCAAATTGCATGAGCTGGTTAAGGGGGACAGCCTCTGGTATGCCCCACAGCTTGAGGTTATTCCTCCTGGATCTGTCCTCTAGGTCAGCCAGCTTATCTTTAATCCATTCTATGTCTTCTCCCTGTGCTGCATGTGCTTCAACCATTACATTGTATGATGAGGTATATTCCTCTATCCTGTGTTCCACCTGATTCACTCTCTGGCCTAGTGTATACACTTCCCTCCTGCCTTCAGTAATCCCCCTGACCATGTCCGCCTGTAGCGATGATTGCAGAGACAGCAACATGTCCTTCATCATCATCGTTAGCTGTTGGGAAATATCTGTTATGGGAACCCCCTCCTGACTGCTCTGATTAGCGGTGGTGTGTTGGGGTCCGCTTACCTCCATGTCCGGATCGGTTTGCGGCCTACTCGGGGAGTCCCTCTGCAGCTTCAGTTTGGCCGGGCTCCTCGTTGTGGGGCTGAACAGGCTCAAGGAGGATTCGCTGGGCTCATGTGTGGAACGGGTGGAGGTGGATGGAAGCCCGATACTGCTGCCGCTCGCTCCGTGCCTCTGCTCCGGCCTGTGCTCTCGGGCGCCACCGCTATTTTCCTGAGGTCTGCGCGTGGCATAGTAGCTGGTCATTTTTTGTGGCTGTTGAGGATGCTTGCGATGCCTAGCCATCCTCGATCCGCTCTGCGGGTGTTCATCCTCGGTTTGGCAGTGATTGGGGCTTCGGAGAGTGCCGGTGTGCTCTGAGGGCTGTGGATTGTCTCCTATGGACGAGCGGAGCTCCAGATCACAGATCCATCTTGGAGTCTGGTTGCCACGCCACCTCTTTTATTATATATTGGTTTTAATCCGAAATGACTCAAAGGGACTCACCATGTAAAGAAAAGCATGAACACAATGCCTTGCATAGTGAAGTTCCACCATTGAAGGTTTATTTATAAAAAATGTATATTACATAAAAACGAATCAATCACGTGACCAAACAATTTAAAATATAAAAGAAAAGCAATATGGGGAGCATGAAACGCTAGCTATCTATATATTATTATATTATATTTTAAATTGTTTGATCACGTGATTAATTCGTTTTGAGACATTTCAGACTAAAACCATCGGAGATTAACTGGAACCCTGTTAAAGTGTGTGGAATCTTTACGCCCTGGTAACTCTGCTTTGAAGCTGGACAACAGAGAGGATACCTACTGCTCCGACTGGGATCCAGGATTCAGCATGTTCCTGTCCTTTGAGACAGGTGGTATTTTGTGTCAAACATGTCTGGTAAGAGTACCTACCTTTATTTGTGAAAAATCACCCAAAATCTGTGTTAAGGTCTGAAGGTCTTTTTCTGTCCGGGTCAATGGAATATTTGAATCCATCTTGCCTACTTTCTTCATTGGTGGACATTTTGGAATTATTGGTTTAACTACTGACTGTCATTATTCTGTTATTTCACAAACTACTTTCACCAAAAAAAATAAAACATTTTTTACTTGGCAGCACGACTTTAATCGTGCTTGCTGTCACTAAATATTTTTCCTTTCACTGTTAATTTTTTTTTGGCGGAATAAGTCACTTGTATCGGTCATTTCACCATTTATGTTTTTCTAGCGCTGCATTTGTTGTTATACACATGTACTGTGACATACTGAAGCAGAGCATGAACCCCTCCCTTCAGAAATTGGACCACAGTCTGTATGCTGTTCCGACTGACCAAAAACAACGCATGCTCTGAAGCAAGTACAAGACGGAAGCGCCCAGTGTAATAAAACTAGTGTTCATAATGAAGCTAGAACATTCATCACGCAGAAAATTCTGTGATCTTTTGATGCAGCTCATTCTTTTCTTCTTTATAATGCTAGAATAATGACTTTGTTTTGCTGCTCATATTCACACAGTTCTCACAAACGTATTTCTTGATGATTTCTCCTGATCTCATGAATAATATTGTATTTTTTACAAGCCTGATCTCCATAATAATGTTTACAATTATTTTTGATAGTCATCTTTTTATTTTTTATTCAATTTCATCAAGATCTCCTTTTTTGTATTATTGAAAAATTATTTTCTAATGATCTCCACATCAATTTTTTTTGTGTGTGTGTTAAGTTACCACAATAACATTATTATCTTGTATTTTTTATTAACCTCAAGAAGGTTAGTGTCCCTTGTTAATTTGACATTGTATTTTAGAAATGTACCTGCCCACTCACAAACAAACTGTCCTATTTGAATAAAAATACATAGGCAAGTATTTTCAGAAACTAAAATTGCAATTTTTTCTGGGTAACAAAATAAAGAAGGAGGCAATACTGGAGAAATTTTGTAATTTGCAAAGCCCTTTGGGCCCCAGGGCACACATCAAGTCTGTGAAAACTTCTGTTCTCAGTCATTTGGCCCCTCAACCCCTTCTGAAGGCCTCACCAATAATTCCCTTATAGAGAAGGCGTTAGCCCTTCTCCAATTTCAGCAATCTAGTTGCTAGATAGCAGCAATAGGCCTCTTCAGCTTCGGGGTGGCTCCTGAGGACATCGCTTGCTTCCTTAATGAGGCCCAGTGCTGCCTCCTTCATCATCGTCCCCTTCCTGGGCCTTTTGGTTGTATGGCAGAGGGGAGGCACCTGGGATTGGGTGAGGCTCCTACTGGGCCCACTCACCTCCTGGCTGCCACTGGGCATGGCCTCCTCATGGCTGCCACTGGGCACGGCCTCCTCCTGGCTGCCACTTTCCAGACCCTCCTCCTGGCTGAGCTCATCCTTTGTATAAAAAAGGGACATAGTTTTAGTTTTTGGTTCATCAATCACACAAAATTTTCAGCTCATGACCTGCAAATTGAATGTTAATAAATAGAAAAGACTATCATTCTGACCCCAGCATTTTTCATTCTTATCCCAAACATTTTTGGCCCCTACTGTCTATTGATATGTATACATCACTTTTTTTAAAATCATTAATTTGTTATCAATTATAACATCTAGTTAACATCATTAATATTAGGACAATAAATATGTCTAAAAATAATATACCTGGCTCCAACTGGGCACACCCACTTCTTCCAGGATGAAAGGCCCAGGTTGTTCTTCGTCAGCCTCTGCTGGGTTTGAGGGAAGGGTGGTGGGAAGGCTGCAGGGAAGGGTAGAAAGATTCCATGCCTTCAGTCTGGTCATCCAGAAACCGCAGTTTGTTGAAGGATCAAGAAAAAGTGCTTAGAAAAAGTAAGTCATTTTCATGTGTTCTGATTCTTTATTATTACTTGCATGCTGTACCATGTGATTTTCTTTACTGTAGGACATTTTAAATGCCAAGTTTCAGGTTAGTGGGCACAGTAATCGATCGTAGTAAACATTGTTTGCTCATTAAATACGATGTTTTGGGCAGATACAGGTTAAGTACATTTGGTCATGCCTAAATATCTGTGTGCTAAAGTATACATTTTGTTTTATTCTCATAGGGGACCAAAGACTTGGAGGACACCACTCAACAGAGGACACCAGGAACCCCCCGCCTGACAAAGAAGGGGAATTACCGAAAAAAACACACCCCAAGGATCTGGAGGAAGGAGAGGTGGAGGAAGTGGGCAAACTTCTCACCACAACAGGTGAGTGTCTGACACCCCCACTTCAGGTAATATATGTATGCCTGCATATTTATAATAAATATTTTTCCCAAAAATTTTTAGGCAATTTGCTGGTTGTGGAAAAGCAAGCTCCAAAATTCACAAGTGCACAACTCCTAATCCAGGACATCATGACATGGAATCGTGAAATCAATATAAGAAACAAACTAAATTTTCTTGAACAACAAATGAAGAACATGATTGATGTATTGGGGAGAACTGAAAAGATTTTCAAAATGCAACCATTTTAAGAATTGTTGTTCTAAAAACACAATTTTTTTGTAATTAGTAAAAGCCACATTTTGAAGATGTACATAGTTTCATAGTTAGTAAGGTTGAATAAAGACACCAGTCCATCCAGTTCAACCTGAGTGAGTGTCTACAATTGTCCCTATCTCTGTACATTGCACACTCACATCGGTCCCTACCCTAAATGAACCCACAATCCAAGGTCCCCATTCATATACTAGGGCCAATTTTGGACAGAAGCCAATTAACCTACCTGCATGTCTTTGGATTGCGGGAGGAAACCGGAGTACCTGGAGGAAACCCACGCAGGCACAGGGAGAACATGCAAACTCCAGGCAGGTAATGTCGTGGTTGGGATTGAGGGGTCACATGGTGTGTCAACATGTGCTATCTGCCATCAGGGGATTTCAATGTGCGTTTTTTGTGGGTGCAACCCCTTCCTCCCAAATGAAGTAGGTGAGAGGAAGGGGTTGCACCCCAAAATACGTCCATTGATCTCCAGTGATGGCAGATAGCACATGTTGACATTAGGCATGGGATCACCCATTTTGACTCCCGAATTGTGTGCATCTTCAAAATTTGGCTTTTACAGGGGTGACATCAGCCCATCTGAAGAAGGCAATATCCGGACATACTATAATGTCTGATATTGCCTTCTGATTTTCTACGTTGAGCTTTGTAAGTTCCAGAGTTTTGTATATTATCTTATGAAACATGCCTATTTTGAACAAAAAAATCCAAAAAATTTAAAGAAAATAGAAAAAAATAGTTTTACACAAAATTTTTTATAACCCACATGTGTGAATGTGCACAGAGTAAAAACCTTGCTCATCAACAATGTGTGGCTTCTTCTTTCAATGGTCAATACCAGTTTTTGAAGCAATTTTATGTTTACAGTGACAATGGGGCTTATTTACTAAAGGAAAATGCACTTGGCACTACAAGTTCACTAGGAGAACCTAGGAGACAGACAAAAACAAACACAAGCAATAAAGAAAATTCAAGATTTAATCAGATATTGTTTTTTTTTTATTAATCTTTTTTTTTAGACATTGTCTGGCATAGCAATGGCCCCCCTACCCATAAATTAATTTACATATTTCTGCCGAACTTCACGGGCTCTTTGGGGTGCCAAGCCAGTACGGCCAGTATCCAGGCCTGTCAGAGGATTAACAGGAAGTCTAGCCTCAGGTCCAACTGAGGCAATATCATTTTGGGCATTTTTCCTTAAACAAATTGTGCAATATGCAGCAGGATAGGACGATATGGTTGATTTTGTAGTCCGCCATACGAATTGCTGTCAGAAACAGGCAGAACCGGCTGGCCATTATCCCAAAGGTATTCTCAACTTCTCGCTTTGGCCAGCCGGTAGTTAAAAACCCTCCTCTCCGGGGTGAGGGACCTTTGGGGGAATGGCCTCATCACGTGCTCACCCAGATCAAATGCTTCATCAGCAAGAAAGACGAACGAGAGTCCTTCCACATTGTCCACATCTGGTGGCAATGCCAGACCACCAGTCTGGATATGTTGCTAAAACTCCGTCTGGGCAAAGACTCCTCTATCCAACATGTGTCCATTCTTCCCCACGTCCACATAGAGGAAGTCATATTGTGCCGACACCACCGCCATTAACACTATACTATTAAACCCCTTATAGTTATATTAGTAAGACCCTGAATGGGGTGGTGGCACGATGTGGACATGCTTCCCATCCAGGGCTCAAGTCCTGCGGGAACGCATGGGAACGGAGCTCCTGTACTTTTTCCACAACAGGAACTAACCCCCTCCATTCTGCTGCTGTCCCCCACTCCCCCTCTGTTCTGCTGCTGTCTCCCACACCCCCTCCATTCTGCTGCTATGTCCCCCACTCCAACTCCATTCTGCTGCTGTCTCTCCCACTCCCCCTCCGTTCTGCTGCTGTCTCCTGGCACTTTACAATAAATGTTGCACTGTATTTTCTGTGAAATATATATGTATATGAGCGTATAATTTTTTATTTTTTTTTGGTGGGGGAGTGGATCTTGGGTGGGAGTTCCCACACTTTTTTCCCCCAGTACTTGACCCCTGTTCCCATCTATAGACCCTCCGCAGTTGGGAAAGTTCCAACGGTTGGCAAAATGGGAGGCCACAGTCTGTCATTCCTGTGGCGTTGAAGGAAACTGTTAAGTCAAAACAGGAAAAAAATATGAGTATTTTTGCACATAACATTGCAAACAGATTAAACAAAAACATTCTTGGCCAACATCAGTATAACATTTTTTTTTAAGGCGTATTTCCAGACAAAAATCTAAGGTCCACTTATATCATATTCCTCCCCCACCTCTGATGGCCTATTGTAAAAGTTTTAGTGGAGGAGAGTTTGCGTTGACTTTGGGATCCAAAAAAAAAAAATCCTCTAGCACTCTGCCTGAATTTAAGGACACAGATACCATTTGTACACATTTCAGGGGGTGTTTTGGGTAAAGCACTACAATGGAGCTGACAAAATACATTGTTAAGTGACTAGGCTATAGGTGTATATGGGCTCAGGATGGCATGCTGGGGAGGTTAGTGAAGGCAAATATGTATGAAGGGCAAAAAAAGGAGCATTAAAAGCTTCCAGCATGCATGAGGATAACGGGGTAATTTACAGCATATTACAATTATGGTAATTAGGGAACGATGAAATAAATACAATACATTAGCAAACGTTAAATACATATAATAATGTGATGTTAAAGCAGGGCTCGACAAACCCCGGGCACCAGGTCGCATTTGCGACTAGAATTCACATCCTGGCGCCTGGGGCAACACAGCTGGGGTATCCGGTCTCCGTGTGGACCCCGAACTCCGCCGTGCGATTGCATCGGGCCGCGCCGGACAGTAATTGAGGCCGCGGCTTTGCGGCCTTCTAAAGTCTTTCTGTAGTCTGGCGCCACCTTGTGGTGGATGTTGACATTACAACCCCTTCCAATAATGCTAATCCTAATGGAGCTTCAAAGCCCTGCCTGGCGCCTTTTGCCCAACGATGAGTGTGGTGGCTGGTAAATAGCTTTATTTATATATATATATATATATATATATATATATATATATATATATATATATATATATATATATATATATATTAGCTTGTATTTTTATTTATTTTTTTAAAGTAAAAAAAATAAATTTTAATTAAGGAAAAAAAAAAATTATTATTTACCTGTCAGTTTTTCAGGTGGACCTGATCGAACCCTTAGCAGGAATATGGCAGTAAATAAGCGGGAATATGGCGGAAATAAAAGACACATTCTTTTGTTAACCACTTCGTGCCTGCGCTATAGACAAAAGATGTCTACAGCGCGGACACCAATTGCCGGGAGGGCGTCCCTGGACATCCTCCTGTTTACTTCCCCTCTGCACGCCGCCATCGGGGAATTTCTGTGTTGGCCGTGTCCCTTGGATACAGCCAATCACAGATCATGCTAAATGGCCAATCACAACGGCCATTTAGCACTCGAGCGGTGTGTCCAATGGGGGGTGATCTCATAAGTGGGGGGCTGGGGGCTATCTTCCCCTCGCTCATCTCCATGTCAGGACAGGGACAGGTCCAGGTCGCCGTCACGGACCTGGCTCCTAACTTTTTTAGCTGGCTCCTAGATTCCAAGCAGATTTGTCAACCCCTGTGTTAAAGGATAACACTTACCCTAATATAGTCCTTCTGCAGGACCTGAATGATGGCAGAACAGGTCTCTGGAATAATGATCCCCAGAGCCTGGGGTGAGATGCCTGTAGAGAACTTGAGGTCCTGTAGACTTCTCCCCGTCACCGAGTAAGGTGGCGACCAGCCTCTGCTCTGGAATGATGGCTTGCGGCATGCAGGTGTCCTGCTTCATAATATAAGGGGTGAGCAAAGCCAACAGACAATGAAAAACGGGGTCTGTCATCCTGAGAAAATTCCTGAAATCATCAGGATTATTCTTCTGGAGCTGACGAAGCAGAGGCATATGAGAGAATTGGTCATGCTGGAGTAACCAATTATTGGTCTATGAACTCCTCCACACCCTGTTCATGGACTGAACTTGGGTCAAAGTATAAACCCCAACACCAAGCCCCCACATAGCACTAACTCTATGATGAGTGCATAACAGCAACATGGTTTCAAAACGGTCGGCTGGTCAGAACGAACTTAACAGAACACACAGAAGAACAGCAAGGCCTGTGAAGAGAGAGCTGAAAATCATCAACGAGCAGACAAGAACTCACTGAAAAGCAGATACAAATGGACTGCATGCACTGAAAACCAGATACAAACCCACAAGCACAAACTGAACAGCAGTAAAACAATATGAAAAATCAGGAGTCTGAAAAGCGCAAATCGTCTCTAACCAAACTTCTGCTAACACGAGATTAGCAGAAGGAGCTCAAAAGGGTGGCACAGTGGCTATTGAACTACATTTTTCTAGTACCGTCGTACGTGTTGTACGTCACCGTGTTCTTGCCAGTCGGACTTTGGTGTGATCGTGTGTACGCAAGACAGATTCTGAGTTTATTCCGATGGGAAAACCGGTCATGTTTACAGGACATAAGAGTTTGCTATAAATTCCTGGGGGACTTCACTTTTTTTGTAGGAGGCACCCCCTTCTAATACATACACCATGGCAGTGACCAATGGCAGAATTAACAGCATTTGCAGCCGGGAGGGGGCCAGGAAGGGGCGATTGGCAGCTCTGTGGTACCCGTGAGCTGTGGGATCTCCCTCCGGCTAGCAGTTCGCTTCAATCTATACAGTGCACAGGGAAGGGTCTTCTGACCCAAGCAGGCACTGGATTCAGTAAACAAGTGAGTACACTGAAGCTGATATCTGCCCTGGTCAGAGGGCTGTCAGGGCTGGCTTAGCCCTTCCTTTTCTGGGCTGGCTGCTCAGCTGTTGTCTAATTGCCAGCTCTCATCTCTCTCCACAGTTACTAGCTGTTCCTTCGCCTTGGTCACATCACAAGAAACCATCTCCTGCGGTTCTGTTTAAAGACTGGCTTGCTGACATCCCTTCTGGCTCCTTTTCCTGCTTGCTGTTGCTCTACTTGGATCCCTGACTTCTGTCTTGGCTGATTAACCGATCCGGTTATTGAACTCTGGCCTGGCTAACTACTCGATACGGTTACTGGACTCTGGCATGCTTTGACTACGCTTTTTCTATTTACCTTTTTATTTTTATTTAATAAACAAGTGTGATTTAATTGTACTTCTGCCTTGGTCTGATTCATGGTTTCTGACAAGGGCCTTCCCCTCTCCACTGTTTAGAGAGAAGTTAACTGCTAGCTGGAGGGAGATCTTGTGGCCTATAGGCACCACAGAGCTGCTAATCGCCCCCTCCTGCCCTTATCCATTATATAATGAACTGCAACTGATCTGCAAGTGATCAGGAGGAGATCCTGAGGCCACTATAGCCTGCTATCAATGTTCAGGTGAGTGGCCATGAGGTTTAAGTGGAGGTGGGGTACATAGATGTGCTGGGGGTTGGAGGTGCACATCGAGTGTGTACAGAGCAGAGATATGTTAGACCCCTTTCCCACTGGCAGATCTATCAGGTCCACCTGTCCGTTTTTCAGGTGCTCCTGATTGGACCATACATAGCTCTATGGTGTGATGGATATCAGCGGACATATGTGCGCTGACACCCACCGCCATCAGATCCTATCTGTCCACTAATAACAGATGGATGGGAGATCCATTCCCCATCCATCTGGCGGATCGGATGACAGTCGGATGGGAACGAACAGGTAGTCCCTTTCCATCTGACCACCCAATAGAGAAGAGCGTGTCCGTATCTGCTCTACATAGTGAAGTGGACACAGACCTTTCATCCACTTGCTCACCAGAGATCAGCGGAGAGATCCCCCGCTGAACAAGCGCATCCTGAAGACAGATCAGCCCTTTGTGAAAGGGGCCTTAGGGGTGTGCGGGGTGCCAAGATTGCTTGTTGAAGTGTACAATTGTGTGCTGAAGTGATACAGGGGATCCTGGGAGGTGCAAAGGTGTGTGTGTGAGGAGGTTGGGGTATGGAGGTGTGGGGGGCTGCAGAGATGTTTGGCAGAGTACATATATGTGCTGAGGGAATACAGAGAATGCTGGGTGGTTCATAGGTGGAGTGACCTGGATCAGTGGGAAGGGCCCCAGGATGTGGTCAGGGGGGCCCTTCATGGGTTCTTGCACTGATGCCCTGAAGGTTTTAGTTACGCCTTTGGCAGTGACCACCCTCCACCCCCATGCTATTTTTTTGACAGTCCTTTGCATATTAGCCCATCAAATGGGAATTTTAACCCCTGCTTGACAAAACACAAGGTAGATTGGCTCTTCACCATATATCAGAACTAGTATTTTAATTATGAGGAATCATATATTTTTTTTTTCCATGAAAATTTTCATGGCAAAAGAATAGTCATACAGTAAAAGCCAAACCATACAAACAAAGAAAGTACAGTCGATACACAAATGATTTAAGCATGAAGGCTTCCAAAGAAATAGGACCAACAAGAACTTAACCACTATAAACTGATGAGCTACATTGAGGAGATCAATATAAGAGGCATAAAAGAAACATATACTAGAAATTGATATAGCATAGGAACAGTTTGTAGAAAGGGTGCGAGGGAGGAGCGACATTTTAACTAACGCAGCTCTGCCAAACCAAGAGATATTGAGAGAATGCCAACGCATATCTTTGTAAAACCCCTCTAAGACACATAGGTGGTTTTTCCAATATAGGTTGGGCAAGATGTGGGGGATTTTAATCCCTATGTATGTTAAGGCGTCTTGCTCCTGTGAAAATGGAAATTAGCCTGGCATTGCTCAACTTCAGGGGAACGTTTAACCTTTGTGATTTAGCGTAATTGATCTTAAAGTTGGACAGATTCTTAAAAGACTCAAGGTCCTTAAACAAATTTGGGAGAGAGATATTAGGCTGAGATAAAAAAAAGTAAGAGATCATTGGCGAAGGCTGCCACCTTACAAGTTGTATTGTGAACCGATATTCATTGAATATCGAGGTTAGATCATAATTTATTTAGAATGGGTTCCAACGAGAGAACAAAAAGAAGAGGGGATAGGATGCATCCCTGCCTCATTCTGTTGGACAGATGGAAGGCATCCATTGACTCTGACTTTAGCTTGAGGGATTGAATGTAGGGCCATAATACTACCACATATCTGTGGCAGAAATCCAATAGCCCTAAGAGATGCTTCCAGATAGTCCCAGACCACCCTATCAAATGCCTTTTTGGCTTCCAACGAGAGAAAGAAGCCCCTTCTGTTTTGCAAAGTTAGCCATTGATAAATATTCAAGGCATTGATCGAATTATCGGACGCCTCGCGTCCAGGAATAAAGCCCACTTGATCAAGAGAAATGAGGGTCGAGAGAAAGGGGAGTAACCTATTGGCCAGAATCTTCACATATAGCTTTACATTGATGTTGAGGAGAGATATAGGGTGGTAATTTGTCACTAAAGAGGTATTTTTTCCCCTCCTTCAGATCACTGTAATGTGGGCTTCCAGAATATATATATATATATATATATATATATATATATATATATATATATATATATATATACAGTGGTGTGAAAAAGTGTTTGCCCCCTTCCTCATTTCCTGTTCCTTTGCATGTTTGTCACACTTAAGTGTTTCGGAACATCAAACCAATTTAAACAATAGTCAAGGACAACACAAGTAAACACAAAATGCAATTTGTAAATGAAGGTGTTTATTATTAAAGGTGAAAAAAAATCCAAACCATCATGGCCCTGTGTGAAAAAGTGATTGCCCCCTTGTTAAAACATACTATAACTGTGGTTGTCCACACCTGAGTTCAATTTCTCTAGCCACACCCAGGCCTGATTATTGCCACACCTGTTCACAATCAAGGCATCACTTAAATAGGAGCTGCTTGACACAGTAAGGTCCACCAGAAGATCCTTAAAAGCTACACATCATGCAGAGACCCAAAGAAATTCAGGAACAATTGAGAAAGAAAGTAATTGAGATCTATCAGTCTGGAAAGGGTTATAAAGCCATTTCCAAAGCTTTGGGAATCCAGCGAACCACAGTGAGAGCCATTATCCACAAATGCCGAAGACATGGAACAGTGGTGAACCTTCCCAGGAGTGGCCGGCCGCCCAAAATTACCCCAAGAGCGCAGCGACGACTCATCCAAGAGGTCACAAAAGACCCCACAACAACGTCCAAGGAACTGCAGGCCTCACTTGCCTCAGTTAAAGTCAGCGTTCATGCCTCCACCATCAGGAAAAGACTGGGCAAAAATGGCCTGCATGGCAGAGTTCCAAGGAGAAAACCACTGCTGAGCAAAAAGAACATCAAAGCTCGTCTCAATTTCTCCACAACACATCTTGATGATCCCCAAGACTTTTGGGACAACATTCTGTGGACCGATGAGACAAAAGTGGAACTCTTTGGAAGGTGTGTGTCCAAGTATATCTGGCGTAGAAGGAACACTGCATTTCATAAAAAGAACATTATACCAACAGTAAAATATGGTGGTGGTAGTGTGATGGTCTGGGGCTGTTTTGCTGCTTCAGGACCTGGAAGACTTGCCGTGATAAAAGGAACTATGAAATCTGTTCGTGTACTCAAGCTGAAACGAACTTGGGTTCTGCAGCAGGACAATGATCCTAAACACACCAGCAAGTCCACCACCGAATGGCTGAAGAAAAACAAAATGAAGACTTTGGAGTGGCCTAGCCAAAGTCCTGACCTGAATCCTATTGAGATGTTGTGGTATGACCTTAAAAAGGCCATTCATGCTCGAAAACCCTCTAATGTAACTGAATTAGGACAGTTCTGCAAAGATGAGTGGGCCAAAATTCCTCCAGGACGCTGTAAAAGCCTCATTGCACGTTATCGCAAACGCTTGGTTGCAGTTGTTGCTGCTAAGGGTGGCCCAACCAGTTATTAGGTTTAGGGGGCAATCACTTTTTCACACAGGGCCATGATGGTTTGGATTTTTTTTCACCTTTAATAATAAACACCTTCATTTACAAATTGCATTTTGTGTTTACTTGTGTTGTCCTTGACTATTGTTTAAATTGGTTTGATGTTCCGAAACACTTAAGTGTGACAAACATGCAAAGGAACAGGAAATGAGGAAGGGGGCAAACACTTTTTCACACCACTGTATATATATAGCAAAGAATGTGTAAGTACAATATCTTCAATCCCGAGCAGCAACAATAACTTGAAACATAGAAATTGCATGCACGTGAATAGGATGTGGAGCTAAGTTGGCTCCCAAAGGAAAATGGATCCTAGGAAGATCAGACCTGGATCCTGGGAAAGAGGCACGCTGGCATATTGTGGTAAGTGTTGTCAATTCCTTGATGTAGCCAAACGGGGGAAATGCTGAGATATGAAAGGGGAAGGGACGGCACCCTGGGTCAACAGTGGTCGAGAGGAGGTATATGGAATTGAAAGGTACTGTCACAGTATGTACGTGGCATGAAACGCCAGAGATTTGAGTGTAAAACAATGTCCTAGAACGTCCCTCTCACTGTTGCAAACCATAATTTGATATCCAGAGTATGCATGCAAGTTGAAAGTCCTGGTGCATGGGAGACATGGATCAAAGCATATAGTCCAAAATAGAAAGAGAGTAAATGGATACTTATCAGGTGGTGATGGAAAGACAACACTAGCAAACTTGGCTTTAGAATGTCCAGGAACGGGCAATAGTACTGAAGGGTAAGGCCATCAGACCCCAGGCTTTTCCCTAGTTTCATCTCCTTTACTGCTCTTTCAATTTATCACCTGAAATAGGTGCCTCTAGCTCCAAAGCCTCTGAGTCCGGTATCGGAGACGGGCCGAAGCAAGCCAAAAAGTCAGTCAATAGATGACTTCACTGAGATTATAAAGAGTTTTATAGTATTCTTCAAATTGGGTAGCAATGGCCTAATTCAAGCAGTGTTTTCGTCCCTTGGAATCTCTGATTTAAGGAATTGCCACCACCTGCTTTTGTGTCTGTTCTGCCCTAGCAAGAAAGTGACCACTCTTTTTGCCCTGTTCATAAAAAACCTCATGGCGGATCATCAATTGTTGGTGTTTTTTTTATCAAGCACTTCAAGGAGTTGTGATCTATTGTCTGTCAGTTCATGCAGGGTAGAAGTCAAAAGAGAGAACGTATGGGCTTTCTCTAACAGACTTATACAGGCATATCGAGAATTCACCAGATGTCCTGGCCTCGCCCCCCATACTCCTGGAGTCTATGGGTAGCTATCCAGGCATATAACCCTTTTCTGCGCACACAATAATTGACTGCTGTTTCTTGTCTGTGTCTTTTATTGGCATGTTGCAGATTTTAATATACACGTGAATGACACATGTGATATGCGGTAAAACTGAAAACAACAAGAATAATATAACATTACCATACAATAGTAAACATCATATAAAATAATAACTAAAATGGCTAACTCCTTTCCCTGATAGCCTGTGGAGGAGGGAAATTAATATTGCTTACCTCCGGTGCCATGGATGGGGAGAGATAGCATCTAGGCTGCTGCCATGAGATTGAACATGTTCATCCCTGTGGCTGTTTCACTTCCTGACTAAAGAGGAAATTATGATTTTACATCACTTCCTAAGTGGCTGGATAATTTCTCTCATAAACTATATTAATGTTTGGCCAGTAGGTGGCGCAAGCGTAAAAGCTAACCTAGAACAAACATAATTTATAGCTTAATAATACACACACACAATACACACACACACAATATACAAATTAAATGACAAGGTGAATTCCCTTTTCTGAACCTTAGGAGAGAGAAAGGTATTATGGAGACATAACACCAGAGCCTGGCCTTTTTCCCAGCTGCAGATAGAGAGATAAATTCCCCCTGATGGTACATTTATGAGCCTCCCACTGAGTTAAGGGGTTCACGTCAGGAGTGACGTTGATTATAAAAAAAAAATCTTTTAACTTGGTGGCTAATTGGGAGAGGACGTTCACATCTTTATGCAGGGATATGTTTAATTTCCAAATCTTACACCTCGTTACGCATTCTGTTAAAGTTATAGGGTGATGGTCTGACAAGACCATAGAATAGAAATGGAAGGTCCGTCTAGGAGAGGAAGAAGTAATCTATCCTAGAGAACTTTCTATGTGTGGAAGAGTAAAAGATGTAATCCTTTTCACTACCATTTAGTACCCACCAGGTAGTACCCTCCATCATGTAGACGGAGATTTTGAAGGTGAGGATTAATCTGACGTAGCGCCCTATAGGGAACAGCAGAAGTACCCACAGAGCAAGTTAAGGGGTACAGTTAAATCCCCGCCCAGAACTAAAATGCCATAGGAGAATTCCAAAAGCTCATGATTCACACGTCGTATAAAGGTTACCTGCCTGCTATTTGGACGGCACATGACCTTTCTTAAAATGTGTTTCCTGAACCAGAACCACAGTGCTCTTAATCTGTGGAATTCCGCCAAGAATTGAGACTGTTTTTAAGGGATATTCAGCCCTTTAGCATTCACAGAGATGAACCGTATAGCAGTGGGTAGGGAGGTAGACACTGGAGTAGCCATAATATGAGAGGGTAAATCTGATAGCACTGACAGCTTAGGTTACTCAGGAACTCCCTCACATGGAAGGGAGAGGAGGGGGATAAGGGACTGGGTAGGATAAAAAAAGGGGGGGCATTAACTCTCCCCTCTTCTCACTAGCCTGTCTGAGAAGAAGGGAGAGTTTTCCAGAGGGTTCAGCAGAGACTTTAAGCATCTGATGGGTGGGGGCGAGACAAAGCACAGCCGGCCAGAGATAAAATAAGCATCTAGTGTATTTATACATATTGCAACAATAATAACAAGAGAAACACAGGGCGCCCTCCTATTCTTGCCAATCAGTAGCATAAAAAAAAAGGGTGAAGACCGGAATTCTTCTGTACCAAAGACAGCTAAAAACATGCAAACTTTACAAGCATCACATTGTACATTGTATTCAAGTAAAATATAGTATTATAACATATTATTGCATTGTATTAGGCTACCCAAGGTAAATGGGTAAAAAACAAAAGGTAGGGCAATACACGATAAGGTAGCATAAAACAGAACAGAGAAAAGCATGAAGAATCACCAGATTATTAGGTAGTTGCGACCATGGCAAGGTTAGTACTAATCCCTCCCCAAAAAATACAAAAAAACGAATATATAATACTATAGTAATACCAATATAAAAATATAATACTAGATACGTAATACTAAATATGAAATAGCCTCCCTGTTATTAATAGATAGCAAATGGATATCGATACTGGTTCTATACATAGATCTCTTCCACTATGAGACTTCCCCTTGAGGCACACATGTAATTACTTACAGTGAGTATCTTGGAGCAAAAGACAGCCCATTCTTCCACCTGTCAAGGTTAATGGTCCCAAAGAGAGCCTGTCACTCAGATCTATCTGTAGTGATATATCAGTATCCCCAGATAAGCCCCATGGCTTTGTGTAGACATTAAGTGACAGCCTGCTCTGGGGGATCAGCCCAGATAAGAGTCCACCTGTAAAGAAATCAATATGGATGGGGTACTAAAAAAATATTTAAAATAGGTAACCTTATTGCATGCCAAACAGTTCAGTGTGAAACTTCAACCACTCACACATTGAAAAAGACATATAGGAGAAGCCAAAGAGCATAGGCATTTTAAGTCTTTGATTTTTAGGGTTTGCAGGTAGAGAAAGGACTGTCTATGGATCCGGAGACAGCAGGATCCTCACAGAGATCTGATTCAAATTAGCTGACAGTTAGGTGTTGGGTGAGTCCAGAATCCAGTGCTATTAAGTCATTTGGGTGAGACTTATGGAGGAAGGGGCCCATGAGATCAATATAGAAAGTAACAAATGGTCCTGCAGTCAAAAGCTTGCCATGGGGTAAGCAGGGAAGGAAATCTCCACAGATCACACCACCGCATCAGCTGTGCTGCCACTCTAAACAGGTCAGGGGGAACCCAGAAGACACTGTACAAGAAAAAAACAGAGGACGCACAAGCCTTGCACATTACCTTTGCAACACTAAAATGTATTTATAGGTAAAATAACATACTCACAAACGAGTGATAAAATCAAGCAGATGATAAAAAGTCCATAATATGTATCATCCAGCAGGATCTGCTGGCCAGTAAATTGAGGTGGGATGAAAATCCAAAAAGATCTGATGCTCTGAAGAAGAGAAAAGATAAAAAAGGAACCTCCAGGTTAGAACAAATAGCATTTAATCGATAACAGGTGCAATTATCCACTTACATCTAAAAAATGGAAATCCGGAACAAGTCCTATCCAAGCTGACATGGCATCTGTCCAACGCTTTGGCGTTACTGCAGTTCTTCCAGTGAAGGAGAATCCTGTCCAGCAGGGTTTCTGGGGAGCTGGAGAGCTGAAACCGAGGCTTGATAGAAGCTGTGCTACGATGCTGAATCATATTTTTAATGTTTTTTGTTTTTTTATCTGTGTTTTTATACAATTTACAAAAGGAAATAAAAAATAAGGAAATTTGGTGAACCATTGGTAGAGAAGACTTTTACAAGATCACTTAAAAAAAATGTAGATTTTCCACATTTTCTTTTCTTCTCACAAATTCGTTTCCATGATGAGTCACTTATGACAAACTTCCTAAATGTTATTTTCCCTTGCGTTAAAGAAAATATACGGTATATTCAGCTCTTATCAAGGCACTCTAATGTATTATGTAAATCAATCGAGGCACCTGTTGCATTTGCAAAAGTAAAAGCTTGAGACTCTATTTGCCTTGCAGAAGACTGAATATGTTCTTAGCATTTAATGATTTCATGTCTAATCCTTCCTGAGTGATTATAAATACCAAAATGGCTGCTAAATAACTTGGAGACTTGTAATAGTTCCTGTCATAGTTCTTACGTTAAATGCACAGATTTCTTTTAGTTGAAATATCTTACATGCAAATAGAAGGTAGTAACTTAGATATAATATTTTTTTTATGGTTGCTTTATTGTTTAAACAATATATTTTATTAAGAATTTGTAGTAACAAAAAGGAAATAAAGAAACAAGAAAAGTACATTTACAATGTCACGCGTATACATAAAGATTGACAATATAAATCAGAAAAACAGAGAAAAGCTTGCTGATGCTTTCCAATAAAGAATACAACAGGGATCTCATACAAAAATGAAAGCCAGCCAAGACAAAAATCAAAGAGGGTATGAGTGTGAAATAAGAGACCCCTCCAGCCTGGCATCCCAAATGGGACCACACTGTACCACGGAGGAGGGGTATATAAACTTCAGGTATGCTCCCCAAATAAAGGTTTTATTTCAAGTTTGTAAATTATAATTTTATAATTTCCCCCCTATTGAAAGCTGAATGATCGGCTTTTAAAAGTGGACTACAGTTCAAAAGCCAAGTTCGCTTAGCAATTTGAAAATCACAGTATAATATAGCAAGCGGGACTTTAAACTAGAACGATCTGTGTAAGATAGTAATAAGGACAATGTAAACTAGAGTCCATAGAATTATAACCAGACTGGAGGGGGGGGGGACGTAAAAAAAAAAAAAGACGGAGAAAGCCCCTCCTCCCCTAGGGGGGCCCTCAACCGCAGAAGGTGAAGTATCTAATTACTAAACCCAGGCCGTTAAGCCCCCACACCGTCCAGCACAGGAGACCCGACTTAACTCTTGGGAAGGCTGAAGCTACAATCACAGGCCCGGTAAGTGTTGTCAAACAGTATTCGACTAATAAGCCATCAGAGTGGGACCCCCGTAGCGTTACGAAACAGGCCTCAACCAGCTGATAACTTGGCAAACGTCCCGGAAAGTTTAAACTGGATCCAGGGTGCCCAAGTTCTATGAAACCTATCTACCGATTCAATGACGATGGCCAGGGTTTCTTCAAGTTTAAAAATGTGGTTTACTGTGTAAATCCACTCTCTAATTGAGGGAGGTGTCGCAAGTTTCCAATGTTTGGGGATTAGCAATTTGGCAGCTATTAAGAGATGTTTGGTGAGGGATTTTTTGTATTTAGCTAAAGAGAGGTCTGAGATATGCAGGAGACAGCACTCAGGCGTAAGCTTAATTTTGGTGTCCGTGATTTGTCTGATTAAAACCCGCACTTTATACCAATAATTGACAATTTGAGAACAACTCCACCAAATGTGTAGCATGTCCCCTTTGGCTTCCCCACACCTCCAGCAAGTGTCCGATGCATCTGGATACCATTTTTTCAGCTTGGCAGGGGTGGCGTGCCAATTTGAGAGAAGCTTATACACGTTCTCTTGGATTCTCATACTAATAGAGCCCTTATGTGCCAAAATACATGCATTCTGCCATTGTAGATCCGTAAACTGGGTCTGCAAGGCCGATTCCCATTGTTTCCTGAATCTGACCGGTTCCGCCCCAGATCCGTGCTAGAGGTGTGCGTACATAAATGAGGTAGTTTTCCCAAAAGGGTCACATTTTAAGCAAATTGACTCGAACATTGTTGGTTCTCTGAACATATCTCTACGCCTATCTGCAGCGGACAGGTAATGGTGTACCTGTTTGTAGTTCCAGAATGGAAGCACAGTGGGTGAGAGATTTTCCAGCAGCTTGGCATATGTGATGAACTGACCCTTGTCTGTGAAATGTGCCACAGTATAAGGAGTGTTTTTGCCTAATCTAATCTGGGAATGTATACCCGGGGGGAAATCTGGGTTGTTTGTTAAGGGAGTGAGCGGTCCAGGTGCAAAAGCTATTCTATGTTGAGCGGCCACTCTATGGAAAACCCTGATAGAGGAACCAATAATCAGATGCTGCAAAACATCCAGAGGGCATTTTGTTTGAGTGATCCAGGGAGTATATTTCAGCGGTGTGTCAGAATATGTTTCTTCTAAGGTCACCTAGTCTTTATGAGGAGCAATTATTCTAGCCAGGTGTAAGGCATAATAGTAGAGTTTAAAGTCCGGTATGCCTAGACCTCCTTCATCCTTGGGCATCATCAAGATGTGAAAGTTTATGCAGGGTCTCCTTTGTGCCCACACAAATTTCCAAACCAAGGACTGCAGTTGCTTAAAAAAGCTGGCCGGAACAAGGATTGGCAGAGTATGAAACAAATAGAGCAGTCTCCGAACTATGAAAAAGGCCTCGGTGACCATCTAGCAACATGGGTTTAAAGTTTTTAGAGAAAATGGAGTTGAGGGAGGGGGTCAGACCAATAGTGATGGACGAACTTCCGACGGGACGTTTCGCGAACGCGAAACGCGAACGGACACAAACGTTCGCGAAAACGACCGTTCGCCGCGGGCTCCATTGACTTCAATGGGAGGCGAATTTCGCAAACCTTTAGGTCGAATTTGCGGCCACGGGGTAATTATTAGGGGGTAGCACGTAGTCCCACCACCTGGACAATAGCATAATACATGTATGAGGTGAATTTGGGATCGATAACTACAAGCATTTTTTTTTTATTTGGGAAATTGTTCTGACAATTCAGGACTATGGAGCTAATGAAGGCAATGGAGGAGAGGGAAGGTCAGGGACCAGGGTAGGCAAACAAGAGGGTGCAGGAGATACAGAGCACTGACAGCAGCACCGTAATACAGAGCACTGACATCAGCACCGTGACATACAGCGCTGACAGCAGCTCCGTGACATACAGCGCTGACAGCAGCTCCGTGACATACAGCGCTGACAGCAGCTCCGTGACATACAGCGCTGACAGCAGCTCCGTGACATACAGCGCTGACAGCAGCTCCGTGACATACAGCGCTGACAGCAGCACCGTGACATACAGCGCTGACAGCAGCTCCGTGACATACAGCGCTGACAGCAGCTCCGTGACATACAGCGCTGACAGCAGCTCCGTGACATACAGCACTGACAGCAGCTCCGTGACATACAGCGCTGACAGCAGCTCCGTGACATACAGCGCTGACAGCAGCACCGTGACATACAGCGCTGACAGCAGCTCTGTGACATACAGCGCTGACAGCAGCTCCGTGACATACAGCGCTGACAGCAGCTCCGTGACATACAGCGCTGACAGCAGCTCCGTGACATACAGCGCTGACAGCAGCTCCGTGACATACAGCGCTGACAGCAGCTCCGTGACATACAGCGCTGACAGCAGCTCCGTGACATACAGCGCTGACAGCAGCTCCGTGACATACAGCGCTGACAGCAGCACCGTAAGCAGCCCCAGGAGGAAGTCAGCACAGCACAGGGATGGTGTGATCCCCTCATAATAAGAACCCCCAGGAGGAAGTCAGCACAGCACAGGGATGGTGGGAGCCCCTCATAATAAGAACACCCAGGAGGAAGTCAGCACAGCACAGGGATGGTGGGAACCCCTCATAATAAGCAGCCCCAGTAGAAATATGACACCGCTCAACCTCTTCAAAGAGGAGGGTAGGGGCATATAGTACGGTGTGCTTTTTTGGGTCAGGGAAGTGAGCCAAATGAATTAAGAAGGTCTGTGTGCTTGATTCCAAAAATTGTTTATAGACATATACATGGTCTACTGATCACATGTGTTGAATTCCTCCGAGATCCATGCCTCATTCATTTTTAGAAATGTGAGGTAGTTAACACTGTGGTGAGCTAGGCGAGTACGCTTATCGGTCACAATCCCCCCTGCTGCGCTGAACGTCCTTTCGGACAGGACACTGGATGAGGGGCAAGCCAACAGTTCGATTGCAAATTGGGCAAGCTCTGGCCAGAGGTCAAGCCTGCCCACCCAGTAGTCTAGGGGTTCATCACTCCTCAGAGCGTCCACATCGGCCGTTAACCCAATGTAGTCGGACACCTGACGGTCTAGGCGTTCCCTGATGCTGGATCCGGATGACACCTGTCGATGGGTCGGCTGAAAGAATGACCTCATATCCGAAGTCACCAACACATCTTCAAACCGGCCTCTTCTTGCAGGCGCTGTTGGATTGGTACCCGCAAATCCTTCTCTGGGAGTGGGAATTGCTCCTCTGCCAGCGCACGCAAAAGCAGAATGCAGCATTTCTCGAAGCAAGGCCTGGAAGTGCTGCATTCTGACAGCCCTCTGCGACGGCGGTAACATTTCCGCCATTTTGTGTTTGTACCGGGGGTCTAAGTACGTTGCCACCCAGTACTGGTCCTTGACCCTCATGCTTTTTATACGGGGGTCCCTATTAAAACACTGGAGCATGAAGGCCCCCATTTGCACTAAAGTGGAAGCGGTGTGGTGGCCTGGCTCCTGCTCATCATCCAGGATAATGTCGTCCTCTTCATTCTCCTCTCCCCATCCTCGCACAACAGGGATCCCAGAAAGGTTTAAAGCATGCTCTTCTTGCTCCTGCTCATCCGCCCCGGCACCATCCTCCTCTGACTCCTCATCAGACTCCTGTTGTTGACTTGTCTCAGATAGAGTAGCCCCCCCTGGGAATTCATCCAGCATTGCGACTTCCTCATCTTCCCGCTCCTGCTCCTCCACAGCCTGATCAATGACACGACGCAATGCACGCTCCAGAAAGAAGGCATAAGGTACCATGTCACTGATGGCGCCATGGCTGCGACTGACCAGTTTGGTGATCTCCTCAAATGGCCGCAGAAGTCTGCATGTGTCGCGCATGAGCAGCCACTGGCGCGGTGAAAAAAAACCCAGCTCCCCAGAACCGTTTCTTTCGCAGAGTTCATACAGGTAGACGTTAACTGCACGTTTCTGCTGGAGCAGCCTATCAAGCATATAGAAGGTTGAGTTCCATCGCGTCGGGCAATCGCAAATAAGACGTCTGACCGGCAGATGGTGTCGCCGCTGAATGTCAGCAAGGCGAGCCATGGCCGTGTAAGATCTTCTGAAATGGGCCGAGATTTTCCTTGCCTGCCGCAAGATGTCCTGGACCCCAGGGTATTTGACAAGGAATCGCTGCACGACCAAGTTTAAGACGTGTGCCATGCACGGCACGTGCGTGATTTTGCCCTGTTTCAATGCGCTAAGCAGATTGGCACCGTTGTCACACACCACTTTACCAACTGTCAAATTGAGCGGTGTTAGCCACTCATCTGCCTGTGAACGCAAAGCTGAAAGGAGTGCCGGGCCAGTGTGGCTCTTTGCTTCCAGGCACAACAGACGCAGCACGGCATGGCAACGTCTCACCTGGCATGTGGAATAGGTTCTGGGGAGCTTGGGCGGTGCAGTGGAAGAGACGCTAGCAGCGGAAAAGGAGGAGGCAGCTGAGGAGGAGAGGGAGGAGGATGGAGTAGGAGGAGGAGAAGAAGAGTCAGGCCTGCATGCAATCCGTGGCGGTAAAACCAAATCTACACGGGTGCCACGGGTTACATGCTTGACGGCCGTCAGAAGGTTCACCCAGTGGGCAGTAAAACTGATATACCTTCCCTGCCCGTGTTTGCTAGACCACGTGTCTGTGGTCAGATGTATCTTGGCACCGACACTGTGTGCCAGAGATACATTCACTTGCCGCTGAACATGGCCATATAGCTCTGGGATGCCCTTCTCTGAGAAATACTTCCTTCCTGGGACCTTCCATTGTGGTGTTCCAATGGCCACAAATTTGCGAAAGGCCTCCGAGTCCACCAGTTTATATGGCAGTAGTTGGCGGGCTATGAGTTCTGACAAGCCAGCCGCCAACCGTTGGGCAAGAGGGTTATCCGGCGTCATCATTTTTTTACGCTCAAACATTAGGCCCACGGAAGCCTGCCTTTTTGCAGAAAAATGTGAGCTTGGCGTGATGGAAGGTGGAGTGGAGGACAATTGTGAGGAGAGAGGAGAAGGAGAAGTAGAAGACGAGGCTGGACGGTGAGAGCCTGCAGTGTGGCTTTGTGTGTTCCGTTGCTCCCACTGGGCTCGGTGATGGCTGCTCATGTGCCTTCTTAAGGCGGTCGTCCCTAGGTGAGTATTGGGCTTACCGCGACTAACGCGTTGACTGCAAAGATTGCAGATGGCAACGCTATTGTCAGCAGCGGACACGTTAAAAAAAGCCCACACTGCGGAGCCATGTGCCGGTGTCCTGGGAGCGCCAGATGTGACCGTACATGGTCGATGACTCGCTCCTGATACATTTGCAGTCTGCTTTGTCCCTGCTGTGCAATGTAAGTCATTGCTGCTTCTCCTCCCTATCTGCTGGTCCATATCTCCCTCTGAACTCCCCTCCTCTTCCTCTCTTGTGGGCACCCACGTGACATCACTAGACACGTCATCATCAACGTCACCTTCCCCACCGCTATAAGTAGAGTAGGCAGCAACACCGGGGACCAACCTCCTCCTTGGGCTGATCTGGGTACTGGCGTCAGACTGCTGAGTAGCGCTTGTTGCTACCTCCTCTTCCTGATCCAATACCAAGAGTGGCTGCGCATCAGAAATGTCCTCTTGATATGGATCGGAAAATAATTCCAGTGACTCAAGCGGAAGGTATGTGGTGGTGGTGGTGGTGGTCGTGTTGTTGGTGGTAGTGTCTTTGGGGGTGCACATAGCAGAGAGTGAAGAAGAGGGTGCAGATCGAGAGGATGAGGAGGGTGCAGAAGAGTAAGGCTGAGCGAGCCACTCAACCAAGTCTGGTGCATCCTTTAAAGTAATTGAACGCACCTTCTGCAACTTCCCACTTTGGCTCAAGCCTGTTGCTCCTGCCCTACCCCTACCACCCCTGCGGAAGGGCCTGCCTCTTCCTCTGCATGTCATTTTTTAAATGACCCTGTGACAAAACTCTTAGTCCCTATACCGCTGAAGGACTGCTGCAGTATAGGTGAGCGGTCAGCAGTGGTGCACGTCAACCCTATCTATTGTGGACCTATAGCGGTCCTTACAGAACAGCAGACTGTACCGCACTCAAGCCTATGTACCGTAGCACCCTATACCAAGTTACCAGTCCTTATAAGAACTTTTGTGGACCAAGCAGGTTGTGTATTAGTGTTTAGCAGACTGTACGTCAGTCCCTATACCGCTGAAGGACTGCTGCAGTATAGGGCAGCGGTCAGCAGTGGTGCACGTCAACCCTATCTATTGTGGACCGATAGCGGTCCTTACAGAACAGCAGACTGTACCGCACTCAAGCCTATGTACCGTAGCACCCTATACCAAGTTACCAGTCCTTATAAGAACTTTTGTGGACCAAGCAGGTTGTGTATTAGTGTTTAGCAGACTGTACGTCAGTCCCTATACCGCTGAAGGACTGCTGCAGTATAGGGCAGCGGTCAGCAGTGGTGCACGTCAACCCTATCTATTGTGGACCGATAGCGGTCCTTACAGAACAGCAGACTGTACCGCACTCAAGCCTATGTACCGTAGCACCCTATACCAAGTTACCAGTCCTTATAAGAACTTTTGTGGAACAAGCAGGTTGTGTGTTAGTGATTAGCAGACTGTACGTCAGTCCCTATACCGCTGAAGGACTGCTGCAGTATAGGTGAGCGGTCAGCAGTGGTGCACGTCAACCCTATCTATTGTGGACCGATAGCGGTCCTTACAGAACAGCAGACTGTACCGCACTCAAGCCTATGTACCGTAGCACCCTATACCAAGTTACCAGTCCTTATAAGAACTTTTGTGGACCAAGCAGGTTGTGTATTAGTGTTTAGCAGACTGTACGTCAGTCCCTATACCGCTGAAGGACTGCTGCAGTATAGGGCAGCGGTCAGCAGTGGTGCACGTCAACCCTATCTATTGTGGACCGATAGCGGTCCTTACAGAACAGCAGACTGTACCGCACTCAAGCCTATGTACCGTAGCACCCTATACCAAGTTACCAGTCCTTATAAGAACTTTTGTGGACCAAGCAGGTTGTGTATTAGTGTTTAGCAGACTGTACGTCAGTCCCTATACCGCTGAAGGACTGCTGCAGTATAGGGCAGCGGTCAGCAGTGGTGCACGTCAACCCTATCTATTGTGGACCGATAGCGGTCCTTACAGAACAGCAGACTGTACCGCACTCAAGCCTATGTACCGTAGCACCCTATACCAAGTTACCAGTCCTTATAAGAACTTTTGTGGAACAAGCAGGTTGTGTATTAGTGTTTAGCAGACTGTACGTCAGTCCCTATACCGCTGAAGGACTGCTGCAGTATAGGGCAGCGGTCAGCAGTGGTGCACGTCAACCCTATCTATTGTGGACCGATAGCGGTCCTTACAGAACAGCAGACTGTACCGCACTCAAGCCTATGTACCGTAGCACCCTATACCAAGTTACCAGTCCTTATAAGAACTTTTGTGGACCAAGCAGGTTGTGTATTAGTGTTTAGCAGACTGTACGTCAGTCCCTATACCGCTGAAGGACTGCTGCAGTATAGGGCAGCGGTCAGCAGTGGTGCACGTCAACCCTATCTATTGTGGACCGATAGCGGTCCTTACAGAACAGCAGACTGTACCGCACTCAAGCCTATGTACCGTAGCACCCTATACCAAGTTACCAGTCCTTATAAGAACTTTTGTGGAACAAGCAGGTTGTGTGTTAGTGATTAGCAGACTGTACGTCAGTCCCTATACCGCTGAAGGACTGCTGCAGTATAGGGCAGCGGTCAGCAGTGGTGCACGTCAACCCTATCTATTGTGGACCGATAGCGGTCCTTACAGAACAGCAGACTGTACCGCACTCAAGCCTATGTACCGTAGCACCCTATACCAAGTTACCAGTCCTTATAAGAACTTTTGTGGACCAAGCAGGTTGTGTATTAGTGTTTAGCAGACTGTACGTCAGTCCCTATACCGCTGAAGGACTGCTGCAGTATAGGGCAGCGGTCAGCAGTGGTGCACGTCAACCCTATCTATTGTGGACCGATAGCGGTCCTTACAGAACAGCAGACTGTACCGCACTCAAGCCTATGTACCGTAGCACCCTATACCAAGTTACCAGTCCTTATAAGAACTTTTGTGGACCAAGCAGGTTGTGTATTAGTGTTTAGCAGACTGTACGTCAGTCCCTATACCGCTGAAGGACTGCTGCAGTATAGGGCAGCGGTCAGCAGTGGTGCACGTCAACCCTATCTATTGTGGACCGATAGCGGTCCTTACAGAACAGCAGACTGTACCGCACTCAAGCCTATGTACCGTAGCACCCTATACCAAGTTACCAGTCCTTATAAGAACTTTTGTGGAACAAGCAGGTTGTGTGTTAGTGATTAGCAGACTGTACGTCAGTCCCTATACCGCTGAAGGACTGCTGCAGTATAGGGCAGCGGTCAGCAGTGGTGCACGTCAACCCTATCTATTGTGGACCGATAGCGGTCCTTACAGAACAGCAGACTGTACCGCACTCAAGCCTATGTACCGTAGCACCCTATACCAAGTTACCAGTCCTTATAAGAACTTTTGTGGAACAAGTGAGTTGTGAATGTTTAGCAGACTGCAGCAGAAGGGCAGCAGTCAAGTATAATATCCTTTCTATATTTGGAAGAAAGAATATTATACATGTACAAGCCTATTACTGTACCACTGATACCAGTCCTGAAAAGAACCTTTGTGGAACTAATAATAACAGCAAGTCTTTAAAATTACCCTCACTGCCTGACAACACTGCTTCCTTCCTGTCCCTATACAAATTGGCAAAAAAAGAGAACGATTAGTGGTTACTGGAACAGCTCTTTTGTGGACCTTGATAGTAACAGCTAATGATGATGATGATGATGATGATGATGAAAGACTAATCTGGCTGTCCCTGTAGCATACACCGTCCTTTCCCTTTCTCTAAACTAACAAAAGACACTCAGGCTGCTGCAAGAATCAGCAGCACAGCAAACCTATCAACACCTAACACCTATACCAGTCCTGAAAAGAACTTTTGTGTACCAAATAGCTAGTGGTTTATCTCTCCCTACTCCACACAGGAACCTGTCCCTATCTTAACAGAAGAAAGAATGTAAAATGGCCACCGGATCGGGTGTATTTATAGGTTAGGGGGAATGTACAAGTGTCCATGTGCTGTCATGTCTCAATTGGCTGTCCTGTATCACATGATAAACGTGTCACCAAAGGTTAAAGTTCTTGTATACATTAAACACGTAAGTCCGCCGCGGCGAACGACGGAAAAAGGCGTTCGAACGTGCGGACCGCGAATGTCGGAAATTCGCCGCGAAACGACCGCCGGGCGAACCGTTCGGCCATCACTACAGACCAATGTCCAAATACTTGAGCACCTCTGTAACCTATTTAAAGGGATAGTTCTGTTGTGCAAGGGTCAGTGAGGAGGCTGGCAACGTAAGATTCATAGCCTCCAATTAGTTATAATTGATCTTCAATTGGGACACGTAACCATACACCGAGAAAGCCTGTAACAAATTAGGGATAGATGTGTGGGGCTGAGTTAAGAAGAATAACAAATCGTCCGCATATGCGGTGATTTTGTAAGTTTTTTGGCCCACCGTGAAGCCCGAGATAGAGGACGCATTGTTGACTGTACGAATGAAAGGTTCCAGGGATAGGATAAATAAAAGGGGTGACAACGGGCATCCCTGTCTAGTACCGTTTCATACTTGGACCCTACCAGACAAAGATCCATTCATTTTTTATTTCATCATCGGGTTTTGATACAAGGAGGAGACCCAGGAGAGCATGTGCGGCTTCAACCTTATGTATGAGCAAGTGGCAAGGAGGTAGTCCCAAGAGACCCTATCGAAGGCCTTCTCCGCATCAGTAGACATCAGTAGACAGGAGAAGGCCCTCGAGACCCGCCCTATGACAGTGATGAATCAGATCAAGGGCCTTAGTCACATTGTCCCTGGCTTCCCTACCAGGCACAAACCCCACTTGCTCCAGGCCAATCAATTTTGGAAGGAAAACACTTAGTCTGTTTGCTACAACCTTAGCTAGAATCTTTAGATCAAGGTTCAGCAAAGAGATTGGCCTATAATTAGAACAATCAGTGGGGTCTCTACCTGGTTTGGGTATCACAGTCATGTGTGCCTCCAAGAAGGTCTCTGGTAATTGTGTTGGTTCTCTAAGAAAGTTCAACGTGTTTAATAAAGGCTTATTCAAAATGTCACCAAAGGTCTTAAAATAGTGAGCTGAAAAACCATCAGGCCGGGCTTGAGGTGTTTAATAACATCAGCCAATCCCTCAATGGACTCTGCTTCTTCTGGGGAAAGAGTGGGCATTCCACTCTGGGCCAAATAGCCTTCAATAATATGACCCCTGTCACCATGCAGCTCCGGGGGCCTATGAGACTAAAGGATGTTATGCAATTTAGAGTAAAATTGTTCGAAGTTGGCTGCAATTTCATCCGTACGATCGGTCAATTTACCCTCTGCGTTTTTGATCAACAGGATGTTATTAGTCAGGGAAGCCTCCTACAATGCTCTAGCGAGCAGTTTTCCACCCTTGTCCCCATGTTCGTAGTATACTTTTTTTTAAAAAAAGAGAGCCCTTCTACTCTGTGAATCAAAAATGTTTTGTAACTCCTGCCACAGAAGTAAAAGTTTCGCCGACACCACTTCACTTGTGGATTGTTTGTGCTGGCACTCTAAACTGGCTCTCTTACTTACCAACTGCTTGACCTTATTGTCTTCTTCTCTTTTACGAGTCGCTCCCAGAGTAATCAATTCCCCCCTAATGAGGCATTTATGTGCCTCCCATATAGTTAGGGGGGTGAGGTCCTCCGAGGTGTTTTCCATAAAATAATTAAGCAAAAAATCCGTCAGTTTAGATTTAATGTCAATATAACAGTTATGAGGGAAGGGTTCAATCTCCAAGTGCACGGTTTGGCATGAGGAGTCGCCGTTTGATGGTCAAGGCGACTGGTGCATGGTGTGAAAGCAATTTTATGCCTATGCACGCCTCCACCAAATCAGTAAGGTCTCTTTGTGACAAAAACACGTAATCTATGCGCGAGTGTTTCTTGTGAGGCACAGAGTAATATGTGAAGTCTTTATCACCAGGGTGGGCGGCCCTCCACGTATCGATCAAGGTAAGGGAGTATAAAGAGGTCTTAATTTGTTTTAGTGCACGGTATGAAAGATTAGATTTCCCTGAGGACGTGTCCTGCAATGGGTGAAGGGGCACATTGAAGTCCCCCCCAGCAAGACCCAGCCAGAGGCAAACCCCTTCAACTCCTCCACCACATGTCTACAAAAAGGAACGTGGGCCCTGTTGGGAAAGTACACGTTAGCTAAGGTCAATGGTGAGGTACCCCAAGTCCCCTTCAAAAATAAGAACCGTCCTCCCGGGTCTGCCAGCTGCTGGGTCACCTCAAAGCCCACTAATTTGTGTACAAGAATTGAGACTCCCTTGGTCTTAGCCTCAGGATTCGTGGCATGGTAAGCCTTTGGGAAATTTTTGTTGGACAAGTTAGGTATTGATTAGGTTTTGATGCCTGAAAGTGTGTCTCTTGCAAAAACACAAAAAGGGGTTTTACCTTGTTAAGCTCTCTAAGGAGGGATGACCTCTTCTCCGGCGTATTCAGACTCCGAACGTTATGGGAAATCAAAGTCAGAGACCAGCCCAATGATGAGTATGCCATCTCGCTGGTCTATAGATTCTGTAGTGTCGGAACACCTGTGCAAGGGGATAGGGGCAAAAAAAAGGGGGGGAACAAAAATGGGGGGGGGGGGAGAGGTGGGGGATATAGAAGAAAGGAGGGAAAGGATAGAAAGAAGAGCAAAGAACGTAGAGAAAAAAAAAATAAGAAAGTGAGAGGAAGAGAAAGAACGAAATACTGTAGGGCAGTGATGGCGAACCTTGGCACCCCAGATGTTTTGAAATGACATTTCCCATGATGCTCAGGCACTCTGTAGTGTAGTGGAGCATTATGGGAAATGTAGTTCCAAAACATCTGGAGTGCCAAGGTTCACCATCACTGCTGTAGGGCAACCGTCAAATTAGCAAAACATCCGCCTGCAGTCGATACAACTGTAAACTCACAATTGCCTTGTGGGTACTGACTGCACTTAAAACGACAGTACAGTGCCCACTTGTGGGGTAACATGGGAGGTGCATCTCCTGGGCTTTTATCAGCTTGCAATCAGTACAAACAACTATACGTTAAGCGATAGAACCTAGTAAAATAATCAAACCATAAAAAGCTGGGGACCCGCAGCCCCAGTTTCTTTTCTCTCTCTCTCTCCCCCCTAAAAAAGGAAACAAGAGAGAAGAGAAAAGAAAAAAAAACAGACTAGTTATAAATGTTAGCAACTCTGGCATATCAACAAAGTAAAGGACCCACATTGCATAAACATGGGAAAAGAGCACTCAACTTGGCAATAGGCCAGGGAAAAAAAAAAAAAAAACCCCGCAGGGAGATGGAGAGACACACATTTAGAAAAAATATTTGGGGATCCGGGGTCCCTAGTCACAATCAGCCAGCTAATCTGGAGCTGTCCCTGAGGCTGCATCAGTTATATATCCAGTCGAAAACTGTGGTGTAACTCCAATCTGAGGTTACTGTAATCAGTAAGGCAAACACGTTACTAATATCAATGACATCTCCATATGGGGAACAAATCACTGAAGCTCAGAACACGTATCGGTCTGGTTCCGGTGCTTGGGCTGCCTAGGTGTGAATGGTGAGCGGCCCATGCTGGAAGACTGTTGCTTGCTGAACTTGCTCTTCTTTGAGGGTGGTTTAGTAGGAGTGGTGTTAGGTGTATTGGCCAGGCTACGCTCCATAGATTCCTAAAATCAGATTAGCACAAAAGTCAGGGAGATCATTCGGCATCCGCAGAATGAATTGTTTACCGCCAACTGACACTTGTAGTGCGAATGGGAAGCGCCATTTATACATGATCCCTTTCTCCCTCAGCACCTCCAGCAGGGGGCGCAGGGCCCTTCTATTTTGAAAAGTGATCGCCGATAAGTCCTGAAACAGTGTTAAAGAGCTGTCATTAAATAAAATGTGGTAGTTTTTCTGAGCATGTGTTAGTATGTCTTCCTTCAGGGGAAAGTTCTGTAAACAACAGATGCCATCTCTAGGGGGGGCCTCATCTGGGGGTTTCATCCGCAGCGCCCTGTGTGCCCACACAAATTCAATAGTAGTATCCGAGGGTCTCTCTAATATATTGTTGAAGATCGACTGCAGAGCAGAGGTTAACTGGTCTGGGTTAACCTTTTCTGGGATCCCACGCACTCTGATATTATGCCTTCTGCCTCTGTTGTCGAGGTCTTCTAGGTGTCTATTGATCTCAATTAAGTGTTCAGAGTGCGAGGCAGTGGTTGCTTCTAGTCTGCAGACTGCCCTGTCCCTCTTATCCTCAGCCCTTCATGGTTGCTTTATTATCATAGGGAGGCTAAAGCCCCGTACACACGAGCGGACTTTTCGACATCCAAACTCCGACGGACTGAGTCCGGCGGACTATCCGCTCGTGTGTGGGCTGCAACGGACTTTAGCGAAGCTAAAGTCTGACGGACTTTAGAAATGAAGCATGCTTTAAATTTTCCCGACGGAACTCCGCCGGACCCGGTCCCCTTCGAAAAATCCGCTCGTGTGTGTGCTACTCCGACGGACTAAAACCGACGCTAGGGCAGCTATTGGCTACTGTCTAGGAACTTCCTACGTCGAATCCAGTCGTACGTCATCACGTTCGACTCCGTCGGAGTTTGGTGTGATGGTGTGTGGTCAAGTCCGTTCGGTCGAAAAGTCCGCCAGAACTCCGTCGGAACTCCGGCGGAACTCCTTTGGAGGTCTGTCAGACTTAATCCCTCTCGTGTGTACGGGGCATAACAAGGCCCGTATGTGATCACATTGGGCAGATCATAGGTCCTCTTTAAGGAAACATTCATAAACCCCTAATGTCTCCCTTTCCCTCCAATGCAGCTAATCCAGCACGGACTGTGCTGGATTATATGCCTCACCAAGCATTGCATCCGGGAAATGACAACACTTAAACCCAAAATGCCTAGAGCTGAACTCTTCTGGCTATTGACATCAGAGGCGATTAGAGAACAGAGTTTCCTCTATCTCCTCCAACTCACCATCCTGAAATCATTAATGCAGTCCTGGGATTCGAGGAAGAGCAGGAGAGCCCAGGAACCACAGAGGGTGAAGACTGTGGGTGGGGGAGATACTTCCACCTGTAAGGTAAAGTTAATTGGGTAAAAAGAAAAAGGGAGAAATGAGACCATAGCGGGCTCACGACTGCTCACAATGGGAAAAGAAAGCAACAAAATTGTATATTTTGATCATCAAAAAGGTAAACTTTATTGAAAAAAATGCACAAACATCTAAAAAAGAAATCCCACAGGTGTATCACATACCTACACCTGTGAGATCCTTTCCTTCACAATACCACATAGTCAAGTAAAACATGAAGCTGTAGATAAAAATGAAACAAACAAAACAAAACAACGTTGTGTACTAAAAACTATACATTATGCTGTTGTATATATACAGCCCTCCACTACCCTGTAACCCTGATATTACACTCTTATAAAAAATAACTAAGCCAGGTATAGAGCATAGCAGTACTTTCTTGACCACACCAGACACATAATATGGAATATATTTATAGTCCATGAAGATCCAGCAGGAGGGAAAATATATGTTCACTCCCCACGTAATCACTTGTCAAAAATCGTATTTTGCAAGTCTATAGCTGGTATAACAAGTATGGAGCAAAAAGGCAGTCCAGTAAATGGAGAGTATATTGTCTGCTGATGCATAAATGAAAAGACAGTTCCCAAAAACTTCCACAGAGTATAGCAGTGTAAAACCCCTCAAACAATATGGAGAGTGGGGGATCTATGTTGTATGGTATAAATCCATAGGTCTTTTCCTATCCGAAGGCACACACGTCAGCCGCAAACTGGCTATATGGTCATATTGATGAATAGAGACTCTGAATATACCGGTAACATACCGCTCATGTCGCTCAGCTGTCCGTCAGATCACCGCAATCATGCCATCAGGAAGAGTCCAAGGGGAATTAATCCACAGTGTAGAGGATGGCCACCATAGTGCAAGCGGACAGACCACAGGCAGAGCGGTTACCAGACAGATAGTGATGGACGAACTTCCGATGGGTCGTTTCGCAAACGCGGACCGCGAACGTGGCCGATAGTCCGCGAACCGTAACGTTTGCGGCGGGCCCCATTGACTTCAATGGGAGGCGAACTTTGCAAACCTACAGGTCAAATTTGCAGCCACAAAATAATTAATAGCTGTGCAAACATAGTCCCACCACATGGCCAATGACATAACACATGTATGAGGTGAATCTGGGATCGACAACTACAAGCATTCTTTTTTTATATGGGAAATTGTTGTGACAATTCAGGACTGTGGAGTGCATGAAGGCAATGGAGGAGAGGGAAGGTCAGGCTAGGCAAAGAAGAGGGTGCAGGAGATGATCACCAGCAGCGTGACATACAGCAATGACACCTGCACCGTGATAGAGTCATCTGACACCAGCACCGTGATAGAGAGCACTGACATCAGCAGAGTGACATACAGCAATGACACCTGCACCGTGATAGAGTGATCTGACAACAGCACCGTGATAGAGAGCACTGACATCAGCAGCGTGACATAAAGCACTAACACCAGCACCGTGATTTACAGCACTGACAGCAGCACCGTGATAGAGAGCACTGACATCAGAAGCGTGACATAAAGCACTAACACCAGCACCGTGATATACAGCACTGACATCAGCACCGTGATAGAGAGCACTGACATCAGCAGTGTGACATACAGCAATGACACCTGCACCGTGATAGAGTGATCTGACACCAGAACCGTGATAGAGAGCACTGACATCAGCAGCGTGACATAAAGCACTAACACCAGCACCGTGATATACAGCACTGACAGCAGCACCGTGATATACAGCACTGACAGCAGCACCGTGATAGAGAGTACTGACATCAGCACTGTGATATACAGCACTGACACCTGCACCGTAAGCAGCCCCAGGAGGAAGTCAGCATAGCACAGGGATGGTGGGAGCCCCTCATAATGAGCATAGCACAGGGATGGTGGGAGCCCCTCATAATGAGCATAGCACAGGGATGGTGGGAGCCCCTCATAATATGCACAGCAGAGGTACAGCCCCAGGAGGAAGTCAGCACAGCACAGGGATGGTGGGAGCCCCTCATAATAAGCAGCCCCAGGAGGATGTCAGCATAGCACAGGGATGGTGGGAGCCCCTCATAATAAGCAGCCCCAGGAGGAAGTCAGCACAGCACAGGGATGGTGGGAGCCCCTCATAATAAGCATAGCACAGGGATGGTGGGAGCCCCTCATAATATGCACAGCAGAGGAACAGCCCCAGGAGGAAGTCAGCACAGCACAGGGATGGTGGGAGCCCCTCATAATAAGCAGCCCCAGGAGGAAGTCAGCACAGCACAGGGATGGTGGGAGCCCCTCATAATGAGCAGCCCCAGTAGAAATATGACACCGCTCAACCTCTTCAAACAGGAAGGTACGGGCATATAGTACGGTGTGCTTTTTTTGGACAAGGAAGAGAGCCAAATGAAGAAAGATTTAAAAAGTTGTTTATAGACATATACATGGTCTACTGGTCACATGTGTTGAATTCCTCCGAGACCCATGCCTCATTCATTTTTAGAAATGTGAGGTAGTTAACACTGTCGTGAGCTAGGCGAGTACGCTTATCGGTCACGATCCCCCCTGCTGCGCTGAACGTCCTTTCGGACAGGACACTGGACGAGGGGCAAGCCAACAGTTCGATTGCAAATTGGGCAAGCTCTGGCCAGAGGTCAAGCCTGCCCACCCAGTAGTCCAGGGGTTCATCACGCCTCAGAGCATCCACATCGGCCGTTAACCCGATGTAGTCAGACACCTGACGGTCTAGGCGTTCGGTGATGCTGGATCCGGATGACACCTGTCGATGGGTCGGCTGAAAGAATGACCTCATATCCGAAGTCACCAACACATCTTCAAAGCGGCCTCTTCTTGCAGGCGCTGTTGGATTGGTACCCGCAACTCCTTCTCTGGGAGTGGGAATTGCTCCTCTGCCAGCGCACGCAAAAGCAGAATGCAGCATTTCTCGAAGCAAGTCCTGGAAGTGCTCCATTCTGACAGCCCTCTGTGACGGCGGTAACATTTCCGCCATTTTGTGTTTGTACCGTGGGTCTAAGTACGTTGCCACCCAGTACTGGTCCTTGACCCTTATGCTTTTTATACGGGGGTCCCTTTTAAAACACTGGAGCATGAAGGCCCCCATTTGCACTAAACTGGAAGCGGTGTGGTGGCCTGGCTCCTGCTCATCATCCAGGATAATGTCGTCCTCTTCATTCTCCTCTCCCCATCCACGCACAGCAACAGGGGTCCCAGAAAGGTTTAAAGCATGCTCTTCTTGCTCCTCTTCTTGCCCCTCCTCATCCGCCCCGGCAACATCCTCCTCTGACTCCTCTTCAGACTTCTGTTGTTGACTTGTCTCAGATAGAGTAGCCCCCCCTGGGAATTCATCCAGCATTGCGACTTCCTCATCTTCCCGCTCCTGCTCCTCCACAGCTTGATCAATGACACGACGCAATGCACGCTCCATAAAGAAGGCATAAGGTACCATGTCACTGATGGCGCCATGGCTGCGACTGACCAGTTTGGTGATCTCCTCAAATGGCCGCAGAAGTCTGCATGCGTTGTGCATGAGCAGCCACTGGCGCGGTGAAAAAAAAACCAACTCCCCAGAACCGGTTCTGACGCAGAGTTCATACAGGTAGACGTTAACTGCACGTTTCTGCTGGAGCAGCCTATCAAGCATATAGAAGGTTGAGTTCCATCGCGTCGGGCAATCGCAAATAAGACATCTGACTGGCAGATTGTGTCGCCGCTGAATGTCAGCAAGGCGAGCCATGGCCGTGTAAGATCTTCTGAAATGGGCCGAGATTTTCCTTGCCTGCCGCAAGATGTCCTGGATCCCAGGGTATTTGACAATGAATCGCTGCACGACCAAGTTTAAGACATGTGCCATGCATGGCACATGTGCGATTTTGCCCTGTTTCAGTGCGCTAAGCAGATTGGCACCGTTGTCACACACCACTTTACTAACTGTCAAATTGAGCGGTGTTAGCCACTGATCTGCCTGTGAACGCAAACCTGAAAGGAGTGCCGGGCCAGTGTGGCTCTTGGCTTCCAGGCACAACAGATGCAGCACGGCATGGCAACGTCTCACCTGGCATGTCGAATAGGTTCTGGGGAGCTTGGGCGGCGCAGCGGAAGAGACGTTAGCAGCGGAAAAGGAGGAGTCAGCCGAGGAGGAGAGGGAGGAGGATGGAGTAGGAGGAGGAGAAGAAGAGCCAGGCCTGCATGCAATCCATGGCGGTAAAACCAAATCTACACGGGTGCCACGGGTTACATGCTTGACGGCCGTCAGAAGGTTCATCCAGTGGGCAGTAAAAGTCATATACCTTCCCTGCCCGTGTTTGCTAGACCACGTGTCTGTGGTCAGATGTATCTTGGCACCGACACTGTGTGCCAGAGATACATTCACTTGCCGCTGAACATGGCCATATAGCTCTGGGATGCCCTTCTCTGAGAAATACTTCCTTCCTGGGACCTTCCATTGTGGTGTTCCAATGGCCACAAATTTTCGAAAGGCCTCTGAGTCCACCTGTTTATATGGCAGTAGTTGGCGGGCTATCAGTTCTGACAAGCCAGCCATCTACCGTTGGGCAAGAGAGTTATCCGGCGTCATCATTTTTTTACGCTCGAACATTAGGCCCACGGAAGCCTGCCTTTTTGCAGAAAAACGTGAGCTTGGCGTGATGGAAGGTGGAGTGGAGGACAATTGTGAGGAGAGAGGAGAAGTAGAAGACGAGGCTGGACGGTGAGAGCCTGGAGTGTGGCTTTGTGTTTTCCGTTGCTCCCACTGGGCTCGGTGATGGCTGCTCATGTGCCTTCTTAAGGCGGTCGCCCCTAGGTGAGTGTTGGACTTACCGCGACTAATGCATTGACTGCAAAGATTGCAGATGGCAACGCTATTGTCAGCAGCAGACACGTTAAAAAAAGCCCACACTGCGGAGCCGTGTCCTGGGAGCGCCAGATGTGACCGTACATGGTCGATGACTCGCTCCTGATACATTTGCAGTCTGCTTTGTCCCTCCTGTGCAATGTTATTCCTGCTTCTCCTCCCTATCTGCTGGTCCATATCTCCCTCTGAACTCCCCTCCTCTTCCTCCCTTGTGGGCACCCACGTGACATCACTAGACACGTCATCATCGACACCACCTTCCCCACCGCTATAAGTAGAGATCGCGGAGTAGGCAGCAACACTGGGGACCAACCTCCTCCTTGGGCTGATCTGGGTACTGTCGTCAGACTGCTGAGTAGCGGTTGTTGCTACCTCCTCTTCCTGATCCAATACCAAGAGTGGCTGCGCATCAGAAATGTCTTGATATGGATCGGAAAATAATTCCTGTGACTCAAGCGGAAGGTATGTGGTGGTGGTGGTGTTGTTGGTGGTAGTGTCTTTGGGGGTGCACATATCAGAGAGTGAAGAAGAGGGTGCAGATCGAGAGGATGAGGAGGGTGCAGAAGAGTAAGGCTGAGTGAGCAACTCAACCAAGTCTGGTGCATCCTTTAAAGTAATTGAACGCACCTTCTGCAACTTCCCACTTTGGCCCAAGCCTGTTGCTCCTGCCCTACCCCTACCACCCCTGCGGAAGGGCCTGCCTCTTCCTCTGCCTGTCATTTTTTAAATGACCCTGTGACAAAACTCTCAGTCCCTATACTGATAAAGGACTGTTGCAGTATAGGGCAGCGGTCAGCAGTAGTGCACCTCAACCCTATGTATTGTAGACCTATACCAGTCCTTACGGAATAGCAGACTGTACCTCACTCAACCCTATGTACTGTAGCACCCTAGACCAAGTTACCAGTCCTTATAAGGACCTTTGTGGAACAAGTAGGTTGTGACTGATTAGCAGACTGTACGTCAGTCCCTATACTGATGAAGGACTGCTGCAGTATAGGGCAGCGGTCACCAGTAGTGCACCTTAACCCTATGTATTGTGGCCCTACACCAGTCCTTACAGAATAGCAGATTGTACCTCACTCAACCCTATGTACTGTAGCACCCTAGACCAAGTTACCAGTCCTTAAAAGGACCTTTGTGGAACAAGTAGGTTGTGACTGATTAGCAGACTGCAGCAGAAGGGCAGCAGTCAAGTATAATATTCTTTCTATATTTGGAAGAAAGAATATTATACATGTACAAGCCTATTACCATACCAGTCCTGAAAAGAACCTTTGTGGACCTAATAGTAGTAACAGCTACTGATTAAACTGACCCTCACTGCCTTACACACAGCTTCCTGCCTGTCCCTATATAAACTGACAAAACAGAGGCTGCTGGAACAATAACTTGAATAGCACTTTTGTGGACCTGATAGTAACAGCTAATGATTAAACTGACTGTCCCTGCAGCACACAGTGTCCTGTCCCTTTCTCTACACTGACAAAAGACACTCAGGCTGCTGCAACAATCACTAGCACAGCACTGCCTCAAACCTATATCCTGAACTACACCTAACACCTATACCAGCTAGCGATTTGGGTCACTGCAATCTCTCCCTGCTCCACACAGCAACCTCTCCCTATAGTGACAGAAGAAAGAATGTAAAATGGCCGCCGGATCGGGTCCATTTATAAGTTAGGGGAATGTCCAAGTGTCCATGTGCTGTAATGTCTCAATTGGCTGTCCTGTACCCCATGATGGATGTGTCATCATAGGTCAAAGTCCTTTTACACAGTAAACACAGAAGTCCGCCGGGAGAACGGCGGCAATAGTCCGCCGATCAGGCGGACCGCGAACAGCCGAAATTCGCTGCGAAACGACCGCCGGGCGAACCGTTCGGCCATCACTACAGACAGATACTTGCTAAACAGTGTTGGTCAGCATGAGGGAGCAAACACTCTTAACACATCCGGGTCATCAATAGTCTCCAAAGGCATAAGCCTGCTATAAATATATTAAAGGTAATTGGGTGGCTCCAAAACCACAATTTTTTTTCAGATTTCATTTTATATATCTATATCTATATATATCTATATCTATATCTATATATATATCTATATATATATATATATATATATATATATATATCTATATATATATATATATGTATATATATATATATTATAGTATATTGTGACAGTACTGTGCCCTGCCACGGTGAAGAAAAAAGTATCCCACCTTATAGCAGAATGGCTGGGCGGTGGTTCAGTTATCCTGATTGAGTGTCTTATGACTTCCAGCAGGATAACTGCCGGTGCATGGGGGCACGTGTCGCGGCGTGTCAGTCTGACATATGTCGACCTGCCATGCAGTTCGTTGGCAAGCGTACCTCAAAGACCCACACCAAAGAACAAAGTGGACCTCTCCTTGCTCCTCATCAGCTGGGATCTCCAACCCCACTATACCTTCATTCCTCTCTGAAACCTGCACTGAGAGGAATGAAGGTGTAGAATTAGGTGTGCCACAGCCAAGTACTTGCGGGCAATCTGCTAGCAGTACACCGACGTCTGATTGTACCAGGCTGCTTCACCATCGAAAGAAGTTCACTCCCAGCCATCCACATTGCCAGCGGTTGAATGCTAGCTTGGATAAATTGCTAGCACTTCAACTGCTGCCTTTTCAGTTGGTAGACTCTGCCCCCTTCCGTGAATTTGTGGAATGTGTGGTTCCTCAGTGGCAGGTTCCCAACCGCCACTTTTTCACACGGAAGGTGATTCCGGCTATCTACCGGCATGTGGAAGACAATGTCTTGGCCTCCCTGGACAGGGCAGTCAGTGGTAAGGTGCATATTACCACTGACTCATGGTCCAGCAGGCATGGACAGGGACGTTACCTTTCACGGTGCATTGGGTGACTCTGCTGGCAGCTGGGAAGGATGCAGGACAAGATGCAGTAATATTGGAGATTGCTCCACCCCCACACCTCCAAAATGCTACTACTGGTGATTCTGACACACCTCTCTCCTCCACCCCCTCCTCTTCCTCCATTGCCTCTTCCTGTGCTTTGTCCTCTGAACCAGCGGTGCTCCGTAGGCATTGAAGGGGCTACGCAAGTACGCAGGCAAAAAGATGGCATGTGGTGCTTGCGCTGGTGTGCTTGAGGGACAGGAGCCACACTGGGGCCGAGATTCTGTCAGCTTTCCAGGGGCAAGCTAAGAGGTGGTTGACGCCAAGCCAGTTTAAGCCAGGAATGGTGGTTTGCGACAATAGCACCAACCTCCTCCCTGCCCTCCGACAGGGACAACTGACCCATGTGCCCTGTGTGGCTCACGTCCTTAACTTGGTGGTGCAGCAGTTCTTGGGCAGGTACCCGGGCTTACTGGATGTTCTGGGTCAGGCCAGGAAAGTCTATGTGCATTTCTGCCGGTCATATAATGCCAGTGCTTGGCTGGCTGACCTCCAAAAGGAATTAAACCTGCCCAAGAACCACCTAATCTGTGACAAGCCCACCAGGTGGAACTCAAAATTGGCCATGCTGCAGTGGCTGCACATGCAGCAGAGGGTCATCAATGAATACCTGTGCGACTATGGCACCAGGACAGGGTCAGGGGAGCTTGTTTTTTTTTCCCACGCCAGTGGGCCATGATCAGGGATGCATGCACTGTCCTGTCACCATTTGAGGAGGTCACGAGGATGGTGAGCAGTGACAGTGCATGCATCAGTGACACTGTACATCTTGTCCACCTGTTGGATCACACGCTGCGTGGAATAATGGACAGGGCACTTGAGGCAGAACAGAGACAGGAAGAGGAGGACTTCCTTACTTCTCAAGACCCCCTTTATCCAGACAGTGTTCCTTCTGGCCCGCAGATCACAGAGGAAGAGGATGAGGAGGAGGAGGATTGTGTCAGCATGGAGGGGGAGCCTAGCATTCAGCATCAGTCTTTTAGGGATCATTTACAGTCCCAAGAAACCCGTGGACTTGCACGTTTCTGGGAGGAGGTGGCTGCGGATCATGTCGTCCTTAGTGAGGACTCCGGACCGAATGCCTCAGCTAACCTACGCTGCATAGCCTCCTTGATCCTGCAACGCCTGCGGAAGGATCCTCGTATTCGTCGGATCAAGTAGAGAGATCATTATCATGGCTGGCAAACCTCCTTGATCCACATTACAAGGGTAAGGTTGTGGACCTCATCTTGCCGTCGCAGAGGGAGTAGAGGATGAAACATCTTCGGGAGGCCTTGCGGAAAGGTCTGTGCAATGCGTTCCCAGAGACTGGGAGGTTACAAATTCCTGGTCCTGGACAATGTGTTGCTGAGGCTTCGGTCAATCACAGAAGGAACGGTGGAGAAGGTGGCCATCTGACTGATGCGTTCAGACAATTTTTTAGTCCGCAGCCCCAAGGTATGATTGGTTCCAGCAACCATCCCCAGCGTCTGATTTACATGGTGCAGGAATACCTAGGGGTGAGATCAGACTTGGACACCTTTCCCACTGAAAATCCTCTGGGTTACTGGGTCTTGAGGATGGATCACTGGCCAGAGCTTGCACAGTATGCAATTGAGCTACTGGCCTGTCCTGCATCTAGCGTTCTTTCGGAACGCATATTCAGTGCTGCTGGAGGCTTTGTAACCGATCACAGGGTGCACCTGTCCACTGACTCGGTTGGTCAACTGACCTTCATAAAAATTAATTAGTCTTGGATCACCACCAGCTACCAAGCAGCTGATGCTGATGTAACCGAATATTTTTTTTGAAATGTCAGATCCCTTCAAGACTGTCTATGCTATTGCTGAGTGACTATCCTCTTCCCCCTCAATGATCCTGCTGATAGCTTGTAAGAACATTTTTGGTTTGGGCGGCACCACCAGTGGCTAAGGCCCAATTTTTCTGTTTAACAGGGGCGTATAATTACAATTTTTGATGCAATACTTTGCAGCAGGTCTCATTCCTGCGCTCCAACTAGAGTATCTGTGAGGGTGTCAGAAACCATGAATCAGGCTGAGACAGAAGTACAATTAAATCACACTTGTTTATTAATAAAAATAAAAAGGTAAATAGAAAAAGCGTAGTCAAGCATAGCCAGAGTCCAGTAACCAGATCAGGTAGTCAGCCAGGCCAGAAGTCAGGGATCCAAGTAGAGCACAGCAAGCAGGATAAGGAGCCAGAAGGGATGTCAGAAAGCCAGTCTTTAAACAAACCGCAGGAGATGATTTCTAGTGATGTGACCAAGGCGAAGGCAGAGGTGAAGTGAGCTGGAAGGCTTTAAGTAGGCAGGTCAGACGAGCATCATCAGGAACAGCTGGTAACTGGAGTGAGAAAAGAGCTGGCAATTAGCCGACAGCTGAGCGGCCAGCCCAGAGAAGGAAGGGCTAAGCCAGCCCTGACAGAGGGGTTGTAGTGTTTTGGCACCAGTGCCTAAGGCCCAATTTTTCTGCCCCCGTTCAACAGGGACATGTAATTACAATTCCTGATATAATATTTCACAGCAGGGCCCGCTCCAGTGCCCACCAAGAGTAACTGTGAGGACTTACAGTGTTGTGGCACCAGCACCTCCACCACCAAAGGCCCAATTTTTCTACCACTGTTCAACAATGGCATGTAATTGCAATTCTTGATATAATAGTTCACAGCAAGGCGTTCCAGCGCCCACCAAGATTATCTGTGAGGGCTTACAGTGTTGTGGCAACACCAACACCTTAGGCCCAAATTTCTTTCTTTCTTTCAAACATCCAACTTACAAACGTCTCCTACTTGCAAATAAAAGGAGACAACAGGAAGTGAGATGAAATCTACCCATAGGAAGGGAAATTCTCTCCTGTAAGAGTTGATATGGGAAAAATGTGTCTCTTCTCCATTGATGCTTTATCACCAATCCTTGCTTCACTAAAAACCTCAAATTTTCAAAAAAAACATTTGTTATTGGGACAGAAAGTGAGGTGAAATCTTCTGAAGAGGTGCACAGACAGCAAAAAAAAAACAGGGTGATAACCCTTCCCTATGTTTTCCAAAAAGCTTAAAAATAGATTTTTTGACTGGAACTACACTTTAAAAATGTACCAGTTCAAAATTACAAACATATTCTACTTAACAACAAACCTACAGTCCCTGTCTTGTTTGCACCACCTGTATACTGCTGTTCAGAGTATATAGGGCCTGGGGGCCCCACGTCTTTCCTTTTTTTAATTTGGGTATGAGGTTCTCCTTAATATCCATACAAGAACCAAAGAGCCTGGTATGTTGATGGGAACAAGGGCCTCTTCCCAACACTCATGGGTGGTGGTTCTGGGGGTCTGCAGGCAGGAGGCTTATCAGAATCTGGAAGCCCCCTTTAACAAGGGGACCCCTAGATTCCAGACCTCTCCCTATGTGAAGGAGTATGGGGTACATTATACCCCTACCCATTCACCAAAAATCAAAGTGTATTCTTAAAAAATGCAGGAGATGGTATTTTACAAGTCCCTTATTAAAAATTGTGTCTTCTTCCTTCAATGATTCTTCTCCCTCTGGTGTTTCTTCTCCCTCTTCTTTCTGGTGGGTTCCTTTTCCTCCAGTGTTTCTTCTCTCTCTTCTCTCTCTCTGATGGTTTCTTCTCGCTCTGGTGATGTCTTTTTTGTCCACTGCTAAACATAAAAAACACGGTCTTCCTCCAACACTGTCTGCTTCCATTGTATCGGCTCCCGCTGTCTGCCATTTCTTATATAGGTATGGGACGTGACCATTCAGTGATGTCACCTGGAGACCCTGCCCCTTGTGACGTCACAAAGCACCCACCCCCTCATGTTGAGGGCATATGACCTGGTATGGTTCAGGAGTTCCCTGACCTGCCAAGGGACTGGAATGTATTTTGGGGGGGGGGGGGGGGGGGGCATGCCATTTTTCTTTCATCATTTTTAATGCTTTTTTTTTTGCAATCAGCTGTGAGCGGGGAAGCCCACTGCAAGCTAATGAGTCATCGGTTGTTAAGGATGCAGTGTGTTATTTGTGATTAGTAAATCTAGCAGAGCTTTAATGAGCCTTAGATGACTAAGCAGTTCCATCTGCCCAGTCAGTTTCTAGATAATTAAAGTCTCCCATGATAATGACATTGCCCTGCCTCATCTGATCTGATAACTAACATCATTATATAAATAAATAAATATATATATATATATATATAAATAAAATATAGTGACATGAGGAATGTTTAGCCCAGTGGTAGATGCATTGTTTAGTGAAGTCCAAGCTAGACTGAACTGTGTTTTAAGAGCCTGGTAGCCCACTTTTATTAAAAGGAAAATTGAAATTCCATAAAACATAAAGCAACATTGACTCCTTATTGGTTTCATCATTTCCTTTCATCAAGAGCATCATACATCAGTCACATTTAAATCAGCCAAACTGCTTGCAAATGTCAGATGTTTACAGCCACCCTTACCATCATCTTATCAGGGAAAAGATTACATTTGGTCTGAAGATAGGGGATTATAATAATAGAAGTGTTAAAGCTACTATCATAGTGGCTACAGGTCTTCAGCATACAGTAACTGGTTATCGGCTATATTTGACAGTACTGCTGTAACTAATGTGAAACATTCTACATGCATGTTGCAACATGAACTTAGTCATTAAATCGGAGTTTCGCTTAAAAATAATAGTCAGCAGCTACAAATACTGCAGCTGCTGACTTTTAATAATCAGACACTCACCTGTCCCAGGATCCAGCGATGTGGGGGAACGAAGTCCCACACCTCTCCCCTCCTCTCTGTGACGCCAGCATTGTTACTGTGGGTGCTCGGCTGTGGCTTCACAGTAGGGCACGCACTGCACATGTGCGAGCTGCGTGGTGCACTGTGACTGGCCGGGCAATCCTCTGGGAAATGTGACGTTACCCAGATGATTCCAGAGAGGGAGGGGGGAGAGGGGATCTCCCTTCTGGTGCCGTGGTGCGTCGGGAGGAAGTGGGTGTTGGGACCCTATAAAAGAGGGTATTCGCTCCCCCCCCCCAAAACAATGACACGCCAAACCTTAAAGCGAAAGTTCCATTTTTGGGTGGAACTCCGCATTAAACTGAATTTTAAATTGGCAATTCATATTAAGTTATGTTAGGTAACATAAGGAAAATTAGAACACACCCCAATGATGTGTAACTATAAACTGTGTTTTGCAGTCAAGAACATAACAAAGGTTGTTAATCATCCAGATCAGTTTTAGTCAGTACACGAAAAACAAGCAGTGCTTTGTTAAATTAAGCTGAGAAATTAATGTATTTTTATGACATGTATCAGTATTCAGCGCATCATCTTTGGATTTGCCTTCAATGTCTTTACTAAAAATCACTTGAAGAGCTTTGAACTTTATGATCAGACCATGGCAGAAACCGTGCTGATGACATAGATTTTCATGTTGTCTTAACAAGTCTCTATGGGATAACAAAAAAGGTTTTTCTTTAGTTACATAACCTAAAGATCAGTAACAATTTCTGATTGAAGAAGTATATGTTAACCTATAAAAAAGGCATGCAAAAATGTTCAGAAAAAATATAATATCTGTTATTTAAAATGTATTTTAAGTTAAACTTAAGTTTTAGGTACTGATTCGGCCAGAAAAAAAAAAACACAAAATATAAATATCTTACGCGTAATACATTTGCAATACCTAATCCGACTGCCTCTGATTTTCCTGTTACTTTTTTTTTGTTGGGGAAGTGTAAGTTATTTGTATCTGTTTGTGTAACCAAATAAAATAACAATAAACTGGCCATGAGATGTGTACATGTAAACCAGAGAATGTGCAGGGTCTTAATGGAGATTTTGTGAAGGCCTTGAAGATGGCTATACATTTTCTGATGTCTAAGAAAACCAACCATGCGTTGTTTTTTGCAGAATGTTGTATTACACCAAGTCTGAAGAACTGTTGTATCAGCAGCCATTGAGTGATAGTAATTAGGAAGATGTGACCTTATAGCCACCTTATACAAGTTGTCCCTATGGGCAGCCTTCAGTCTACAAGCTAATAAATTATGAGTTAACCTATACAGGGCAACAGACCTATTGCAAACAGCACTCAAATATTTGAGTTCTAAAAAGAAGCCTACTGTCAGGGAAAAATTCTGAGAAGAACTGACAAATATGCCAATGTCCAATATGGTCGCACTAATTCGCATTAGCAAACGGCACACAATGGCAAATGGGTGTATTCAAAACATTCTAATTGCCAGTGTTCACTAGCCTATATAAGTACACCAGAAGTTCTCGCAAATTTCTGGATTATCGACAGCCTTGTATCCTGTGTTGCTGTGCCTTGTGCTTCTGGTTGATTACCCGTTACCAACCCAGCTTACCCCTGACCTGCTCTGGCTTCTCTACTGGCTCTGAACCAGGCTTGCTTCAAGGACCTGCGCCTGCCTATTCCAGATTGACATTCTGTGTTTGACCTGACTTGATTTTGACTATACTTTCTGCCTCTGCTCCTGACTGACTTCCTGTGTTTGACCCCTTGCCTGGCCTGGCTTGGCTTCTGACCTTGCGCCTGCTTTACCCATCTGTCAAGACCTGTTAACATTTCCAGAGAATCATTGGCTGTGACCACCTTCTCTCCCTGGGTTTCCTCACATCTGGAAATTCCAGGCAACCTATCCATCTTTGGGCCTAGCACCCTCTCATCACCTCAGCCACAAGTCTGGTACATGACAGTATAATCCAGCCATAATGTCTGAGGCTGCAAGAGGTGCCTCCCTGTTAGAGACTCTGTGCCAGCAAGTTACCACCCTTAGCCAAGTGGCAAAGAATTTGCAAGAGGTTACTTTCAGTTGGAAGATTGACTACAGAACTTTGCTGTGTCATCTGCACCTGTTAACCAAAATCCTCCTGCTGCACCCTCCCCTTCAGCTGCTACTGCCCAAGAACATTCTACCTCAGCTCCTACTGTGATGATGCCACCTCCAGAACCCAGGGTGCCAGTCCCCGAATGCTTCTCGGTGGGGACCAACGAAAGTTCAGGGCATTCCAGAATGCCTGCCTTCTATATTTTGCACTCCAGCCAATGACTTTTTCTCTGGAAACCGTGAAAGTGGGGTTTATCATTTCACTCCTCTTAGATGAACCCCAGTCTTGGGCCCACCACCTGCCTGAGCAGAAAAGTCCTGTGCTCAATTCAGTTTCCATGTTCCTTGGTGCCATGGCACAACTCTACAACGATCCTCAACATGTGGCAAATGCAGAGACTGCCTTCATACCCTGCAACAAGGGTAATTCCCAGTTGAGGATTATACTGTAAACATTCGTAAGTGGTCCGCAGATACAGGATGGAGTGAGGCTGCCCATAAATACCAGTATCGGCTCAGTCTGTCCAAATCCCTTAAGGATAAATTAGCCAGAGCTGAGGCTCCTGCTACCCTTGAAGGCCTCATCAATCTGGCCATTCAGCTTGACCACCACTTGCGGGAGCGACGATCAGAAAGGACTAATTCCTATAGACCCTCTTGGATGCTGCGTAGAGTTCCATCCTCCTCACATACATATATGCATTTTCCCCTGCCTGCTCCTGCTACTGAAGGAGAATCAATGCAGATTGGACTGGTACATATCTCCAGATGAAATGATGCAGCGGCGGCAGGCCAACCTCTTCCTCTACTGCAAAGGTACTGGACACTTCCTACGTAACTGTCCTGTGAGACCCAGTAAGTTCCTCCCTCTATGTCCTGTCTACTTCCAAGTTTCCAAATCTTCTTCAGCTCACCTTGTTTTACCCATCTAGTTGCAGGTGGTGGATAGAATGATCCAGTTCCAAGCAAATGTTGCTTCAGGGGTATGCAGTAGCTAACTTGGCAAGAAAACTTCAAATTCTGCTTAAAAACAAGAAACAGAGACTTGAAGTTCACCTGGTTGATGGGACCAATTCCAGATCAGGACCTTTGACACAAGAGACTATCCCTATCTTAACCCTGACAAACTCTGGTCACCAAGAATTCCTCTGTTTTAATATACTATGTTCCCCCATGTTCCCCATTATTCTTGAGGTTCTGGGGCTTCGGACACATAACCCTTAGATCGATTGGTCCTTGGGGAACAACAAAAATAATCCTTGCAGCACTGTTTTTCATCAGAATCCAGTAACTTTTCAAGTTGTCTGACAGTCCAGCCTGTAACCAGCTTACCATGAGTACTTGGATGTATTTGAGAAGAAGAAATCTGATGCGCTATCACCTCATCGGCCATATGGCTGCTCTATTGTTCATCTTCTTTGACTGCTGGTGCTGTTATTTTCTTTGTCGAGAAAAAAGATCATTTACTTAGACCTTGCGTAGCTTTTTGAGAACTCAACAAAATCACAATCAAGAATCATTACCGGCTCCCTCTCATTCCTGAACTTTTTCAAATTGGATTGCTCAAGTCTTTACAAAACTTGGTCTACGTGGTGCCTACAATTTAGTTTACATCCACAAAGGAGATAAATGGAAGACAGCATTTTGGATCCGATTCAGACAATTTGAATACCCTGTCCTGCCATTTGGGCTATGCAACGATAACTCAAAATGGGTAAATCACAATTTCTTTTTCTAGAAGAGAAACAATTTCACATCAAATAAGTGTTACTGAAATTATTTATAAAGAATCTTTTCTTGTAATTTAAAGTGGATGTAAACCCACCCCTCACCCAGTATACACTAATGAAACAGTATTAATGTATATACAGTATACATGCAAGCCTCCTGCATGTATCCCTACCTTGCAAATGTCTCCCACTTCAGCAATAGGAGCCTCACAAAACTCTAAAATCAGTGGGAGGGTCAGAGATCGGCGGCCGGAGATCAGCAGGCAAAGTCATGATGTCACAAGACTCCCCGCCCACCTCCACACTCTGCTATTACTGAGTTTTGAGTAACATCCAGTCAAAACTCAGGAAAGTCATCACATGACTTCAGCATGCTTAATCATGCTGAGGTGTGAAGCAGCCAATCCTGGGGGAGTTAGAGAAGAAAGGAGGAGGGATGTGAAGATGGAATAGTAAAGCCTCTCTCTGCTTGTTCATGAGATAAAGAAATCAGATGCCATTCACAGCAATAGGGGATGTGGCGACCCAAACTTTTCTGTGTGTTGTTTTTTATATTACTGAAAAAAGACAAGAGGATTGTTTAGAGCTGGATTAACTCTTTGTGGCAAGCTTGGACACATATGATTTGACATCCTCCACTGTACCAGGTCGTCATTAACCCCTTCCAGACCAGCCGCTGCAGTTATACTGAAGCAGGTGGCACTGCTACGCGAGCCGCCGTAGCTGTACGTAGGCTCTTCAAGACACTGTAACAGGTGCGTGCATCCACAGCGTATCCCCGGAGCCGATGAGCGTGACCAGCAGGCGTGATTACCGCTGTGAACCCACGATCACTTGTGACAGAGCAAGAACCAGGATCTGTGTGTGTAAACACACAAATCCTGGTTCTGTCAGGAGAGAGGAGACAGATTGTGTGTTCCTAGCAAGTAGGAAACAACGATATCTATCCTCCTCTAGTCAGCCACATTCCCCCCACATTTAGAACACACATAGAGAACACATTTAACCCCTTGATCGCCCCTAGTGTTAACCTCTTCCCTGCCCGTGACATTTATACAGTAATCAGTGGCTATTTATAGCACTGATCGCTGTATAGATGTCAATGGTCCCAAAAAAGTGTCAAAAGTGTCAGATTTGTCCGTGACAATGTCTAAGTCCAGATAAAAATCACAAATCACCACCATTACTAGTAAAAAAAAGAATACATATTGGCTTAAACTGATGAAGAAATTCGTTTTTTTTGTTTTTTGGGGGGATATTTATTAAAGCAAGAAGTACAAAATATTGTGTTTTTTTTCAAAATTGTCGCTCTTTTTTTGTTTATAGCGCAAAAAATAAAAATGCAGAGGTGATCTAATACCACCAAAAGAAAGCTCTATTTGTGGGGGAAAAAAAAGGACATGCATTGTTTGGGTACAATGTCGCAGGACCCTGCAATTGTCAGTTAAAGAGACACTGTGCCGTACTGCAAAAAATGGCTGGGTTAGGAAGGGGGCAAATCCTTTCAGGGGCTGAAGTGGTAAAAAAAACATTTTTCAGGTTGACATCAACTTTAGGTTTTCTTTTTAAACTTTATTTCTTTATTAGGATATTTATTTTGTTTACAAAATACATCAAAATTAAACATCCCCTCAGCCCCCCCCCCCCCATCACCTTATCAGATAAGAATATAACAACCAAAAAAAAGAATCGTTCATATCTTGGGTGGCCTAAGAGGGGATTGGTATCATGAGGGCCATCCTAGCTGATGTTCCATGTAATCTAGATTCCCACTCTATCACACTTCCCTCTCATCCCCGTTCTCGCACACTTCCACCCTCTTCATTTGCCCTCTTACTTTAATTCCTATTGGGTCACTTTTCATCATTCATATATTTTTCCACACTATTATTATTCACATATCAATCCCTCTGTCTTCCCACCAAGGTTTCCACATCTTGTCATATTTCTTTAAAGTCCCTTGTTTTATATATAATGCTCTCTCTTTAAGAATTACCACATTCATGTTATTTATCCATTCTCTACCGGCGGAGGCGACCCCGACAACCATCTTAGGGCAATCAGTTTCCTTGCCTGAAATAGGCATCTCAGAACTGCCGTCTGGCTGCTTCCCGGGTTTCCAACTCCTTCAACTAATCCCAGGAGACAATACTTCGCCTCCATCCTTGTGGAGGTTCCAAACACCCAATCAATGGTTCCTGTGACCTCTGTCTAGTAGCGGATCAACTTCGGACATCCACTTTAAGTTTACAAGAAATTAAAACATAACCAAAAGTATATTGTTTTATAGTAGATACAAATATTTAGCATTCTGAGTTCTGAAGCTATTTATTAGTCTGATTTATTAGGAAAAAAACTAAGCAAAGGAAAAAAAAGAAGCCACATCCATCTGTCACTCTCAGCTATGCAGTGAAAGAAATCTATCTGGTTGTACTGAGGATAAGCTACACTTTTCTTTGACCTGGTTTTCATAAATCAGTCTGTATTAGCACTCCACTATAACTGAGCATGCTCTGTATAAAAGCAATAAATGCCTTTAAAGTTTAAAGTTTCCAAAAAATGAGGTCAGTGTGATGGCCAGGAGAACATTCAAGTCCTTCAAAATGCATTTCCCATTTTAAACTACCTAAATGACTGCATATACCATTTACTTCGCTCTGGAAAAGCCCCAACTTAAAAAAAAAAATCAAAGTTAAGTAAAGTATATCATATTTTAGGAATCATTATTGAAAGATGCATTTAAATCTATTACTTATAAGCCATATTAATACAATGATTTTCCATTTTCAAAGTCTATAAAACTGCAGCACTATTAAAACTGGGACATCTCAGTAGTTCAATAATGGATATCTGGATCATTCTGCTCAATCAAGATGTTTCTGCCTGTCGATAATCCTTGGGTTCACTTGGTTTTAATGTGATAAATCTCGGCTCCATTTCTTGTGTAAAGATGTTATTTTTTTTTTTACATACAGTAAATTTTGTTTGTAAGAAATTATGTAAAACAAAATATTTAGCAGAGTTAAAATATACTTGTAGTCAGGATGTCCCTCTAACTTGCCACACTTCCCCCTTAAAACAGACAGCTGAAGTCCTAAAATACATATTTGGCTGCAGAGACTATTGTTCTATGATCCTACGATGACCAGTCATATGACCAAATCAGTCATTTGCTAAATCTGCCTGTTCTTTTCCATCAGGAAATCTATGCCCATTTCCTTTTATTCATGCAGACAGCCACCGTGGGATCTTGAAGCATTATTTACAGCTGTAAAAGCAATGATTTAATTTTTTTCCTGCTCCTTATTATTACTTACTTGCTCCCATCACACTTTCCCTTTGAATTACATTACCCTAGCTAGATGTTCATAGTAAACAAAGGAGCGAAGGATCTCAGGCAATGTTATTGACTGAATATGTAGAAACCAATAGGACTTTCACAGTGGTCGATGTGTTTTTACATGGATCTACATTGCTGTGTGACTTGATTGATGATGGTTTTACATTGTGGGACCTTTTTGTGGGAGAGAATTTGCTAAAACACATGCTAAAAAAACAAAAAATAAATAAATAAATAAAAAAACAAAAAAAAAACCCGACTTGGATATATATCTGGTGTGGCTTTTTGGGAGACTCCTCATCTTCTAGCAACAAAGAAGCAGGAAGTTATTAATTTAGTGGAGGTAGTGATAACATCACTGCATGAATTACTCCTGGCTGCAACAGCTGCAGGTTCAGCAAGTGGGTGACCTGTCCATGTAGTTCACACACATGATAAAATTGTGAACTTGTAAAGTTCAGGCTGAGTTCTACATGACTGCAAACTCAGTTTGCAAGCATAACTTTGCAGAGCAGATTTCCTAATGATGATTGTTATGCTTGCATATATCTATTAAAGAGGAAGTAAACCCTGATGGGTTTACTTCCTCTTTCATTCCCTGCAAAGGCAAAGCATAATGGACTACTATGCATCGCATAGTAGCCCATTATGTGTCACTTACCTGACACAGGAGCCAGCGATGTCACCGCTGTCCCCTGTAGTCCGGCGCATCCATCTTTTCGGTGGGGTCTCGCAGCTCCGTCGCTGTCATTCGGCGGAGCCGCGATGACGTCACTCCCACGTATGCGCACGGGAGCCGACACGCGCGGCAGCTCAGTTGTTGAAAATGCCGCGCTCAGTGCGCCTGCGGTGCCTGTCTTCAAGCAAATATCTCCTAAACCTATACGGTTTATTTCTTGGACCTACAGGTAAGCCTTAATCTAGGCTTACCTGTAGGTCAAAGTGGTTTGTAAGGGTTTACAACCACTTTAAGGTTACTTTGCAGCATAAGCAAGGAAACAGCGTGAGGCGGGATAGTCACAATAACATATAAATATACATATCATATACGCACATCTTCTATGTATATTATATACATAAAAACACATCAGATGCAATACAGTGACAATAGTGGAAAATTATTGCGCAATATCTGTTAGCATGCAGTTTGTAGTCTCCATTAGAAGAGAAGGTTACAGAGGTGATACTAAAGTCTCATTTTTTTTCTTTAAAAATAACAAACATGTCATAGTTACCTGCTCTGTTCGGTAGTTTTGCACAGAGCAGCCCAAATCCTCCTCTTCTTGGGTCCCTTGATTACATTTTGGCCCCTCCCCACTGCCGAATTCACGCACAGCAAGCAACTTGTTATAGGGCAACTGAGCTGAGCCGCTTCTCTGTGTGTCTGTTCAGACACGGAGCTGCGGTTTCGGCCCCACCCCCTCTCTCTCCTCATTTGGCTCACTGACATTGATAGACAGCAACGGAAGCCAATGGCGCCAATGAGGAGGGAAAGTTCTGGGCAGCCGAGACACTCCTGCAACATTTCTGGATCAAGAGGGCTCAGGTAAGTATTAGTGGGGCTGAGGGAGGCTGTTGCACATGGACCTTTTTTTTTTTTATCTTAATGCATATAATGAATTAAGATAAAAACAATTCTGACTTCACAGCCATTTTAATGCTTGGAAGCAAATGGGGGAGAGGGTCAAAGTGACTGTCACCCTAAAACAGGAACCTTTACGTCAAGCATTATTTAATAAAGGTGCAGATTTAAACATGTTGTAAATTACTTAAAATTACACGAATATGGTAAAATGTTGACGTTAGTAAATCGGTTTATATGTACTTTGAAATAAAGATAATTGTCTCTCCAAAATTCCTATCAATCATGTTGTTATTCACATTCTTTGTCTTCTTTGAATATAAGTTTTGAGTTTAAGAGTATAGGTTATGGTACCTTCTAATAAACTAACAATGTCAGTAATAACTTTTTTTTTTTTTTTTTTTTATTTATTTCAGGTACTTATATAGCGCTGTCAATTTACGCAGCGCTTTACATATACATTATACATTTACACCAGTCCCTACCCTCAACTTTAAATCCAAATACATTTTTGAACATTTTGATAAACAGTAGCTGGTAATTTTATCTATGTGCAAAGCAATTAAGAACAAAGCAAATCTTAGGTCCGTGTAAGGCATAAATATATTACTTAATAACATGTTATAGCAAGAACCAAGCACAAATTTTATAAATCAAATAATTCTTAATACAGTTAAAGACATGTATTTTAAGAAGATAAACGCGCTTGCCATAATTACCCCACTGTAAACTTTTAAGTGTTGCATTATTCCAGGTAATCATTATGAGTAATATAAACTTTACATTTATTGATCTGCCTTATTAAAAGATATTGCAAGGTGTTTAAGGTAGTGGTGAGGCCAGCAGCCCTATTAGCAAGTGCATGTTAACTATGTTCCACAGTACATTAGTCTTTTAACTAATTCTATCAGCGATAATAGTTCTTCATTGGTACCAAGAGAAAGTAGCAGCAATGTGTTATTGCTCGTTTTAAACCCAACGGCTTGCCTACATTTTTTTCTTATGTAGAAATAACTATATCAAGCCTACTTGTTCCTTGTATTTGCAAATGAGTTGCATATATTATAATATGGAAAACAGCTAGGGATAATTTACATAAATGGAAACAAAATATTTAGTAAGCCGCATCATAACACATACATAAACCCCTATTTTAAACTAAATTAAAGGGAATCAAAGCTAATCAATATTTGGCTGCTCTGGATGCTGACACACCTTTTAATGTTTTTTTTTGTTTTGTTTTCTTTAAGGGGAAATGTAGAGTTTCATTACTGTAACTGTTGTGACTTAAAAAATAAAATATAAAATCGTCATTTTGCATGTATGCATTAGAAGTCTTAGAAAATAGGATGCAAGGACATTACAAATGCTGGACCTCTTTTATTAATATTACAATATGAAACAGAGTATTGCACAATAGCAAAAAATCTGATTCAAGCTCATATTTCAAATGCACATGGTTTGCTTGTTTGTGCACTATGTTCAAGTAGATACAAAATAAGAAATAAATGTAAGGCTTATGTACATTTTTCTGCAAGAACAGAAAAAAAACCTGTTGATCTTACCAGATATGAAGTGTCCTTGTAAATCCATGTGCACTGAACTGAAGTATCAAACAATCCATTCATTGTCCCAAACTATCTCTGAGATCTACAAAGCAATACCCCTCTATTTAATGTGTATATGGTAAAGGGGGGTGCATTTGTAGTCCAGACAAGGAGGGTCTAGGGTGACAGTGCTGTTGCTCTATACCAGGGGTCTCAAAGTGGCGGCCCTCCAGCTGTTACAAAACTACAAGTCTCATCATGCCTCTGCCTGTGGGAGTCATGCTTGTGATTGTTAGCCCTACAATGCCTCATGGGACTTGTAGTTTTGCAACAGCTGGAGGGCCACCAGTTTGAGACCCCTGCTCTATACATACAGTAGAAGTAAGCACTGCTATTCTAGGATAGGAAATGACTTGCAGCATCACAAGAGCAAAAACGGAAAAAAAGCCTGAAAATAGAAAAAGATATACAGCCAACACATCTAAGGACTGATAAGCTGCAATTTATAAAAATATATATATATATATATTTGGGGGTTTGGATAAAACCTTTAAAACCATGGGATTCTTTTTTTCCAGCAAATATCAGTCCTACACATACTGGTACATATTGCTATGACAGCACAATACATGGCTTTGGCACACTTATTTATCAAAGGTAACAGCTGTACACTGGAACAACTGTGTGTGGCAATTTCTGAAGCTTCTAAACAAGTCACACCTGATACCTAAAATTGCTGGATCTAAAGTTACAGGTTCTCTTCTTAGGCCACCCTTCAACCAATGGCTTCTTACCTTTTACTATGTCCCCAAATGTATTGTTTGCCTGTTGGATCCCTGAATCTGCTCCCTCTGCAATGTCCACTATGGAGGAGCTTGATGTTCTGGTTAAACATAAGTTTGATTTGAACATCAGATGTTCGCCAAACAGCAAACATTATGGGGTGTTGGCGGAAAATTTGAGCGCTGTGCAATGCCCCATAATGCACAGCGAGATCGCAGTGCATTGCTGTATGATGATTGGTCAAAGCATGTGCCTGACCTGCATGCTTTGAACAACCACAGTGTGCTCTGCTGAGAGAGCCATAATTGGCCAAAGGCAGGGTGCCTTTGGCCAATCATGGCTCAGGGGACTAAGTACACACCCCACACTATATAAGGCTGCTTACACGGAGGCCATGTGTAGTGTTGTTGGCATAGACAGAGAGATAGCTTGAGTTAGATTAAGCAGGCAGGTTATTCAGTTAGTGGCAGTGTATTTGATATATATGTATGTATGTACAGTCTATGTATATGTATATACAGCACATGTATGTATGTACAGTCTATGTATATGTATATACAGTCTAGTGTGTGTGTAATATATATATATATATATATATATATATATATATATATATATATATATATACGGTATCTCACCATTGAAGAAATTACACTTTGCTACAATGTAAAGTAGTGAGTGTACAGCTTGTATAAATATGTAAATTTGTTGTCCCATCAAAATAACTCAACACACAGCCATTAATGTCTAAACTGCAGGCAATAAAAGTCAGTAAACCCCTGTGAAAATGTTCAAATTGGGCCCAATTAGTAATTATACCTTCCCGGTGTCATGTGACTCGTTAGTGTTACAAGGTCTCAGGTGTGAATGGGGAGTAGGTGTGTTAAATTTGGCGATTTCGCTCTCACTGTCTCATACCGATCACTGGAAGTTCAACATGGCACCTCATGGCAAAGAACTCTCTGAGGATCTGAAAAAAAGAATTGTTGCTCTACATAAAGATGGCCTAGGCTAAAAGGAGATTGCCAAAACCCTGAACCTGAGCTGCAGCATGGTGGCCAAGACCATACAGCGGTTTAAAAGGACAGTTTCACTCACAGGGGCTCAACAGGCCTCACCATGGTCGATCAAAGAAGTTGAGTGCACATGTTCAGCATCAAATCCATTGGTTGTCTTTAGGAAATAGATGTATGAGTGCTGCCAGCATTGCTGCAGAGGTTGAAGGGGTGGGGGGTCAGCCTGTCAGGGCTCAGACCATGCACTGCACACTGCATCACATTGGTTTGCATGGCTTTTGTCCCAGAAGGAAGCCTCTTCTAAAGATGATGCATAAGAAAGCCCACAGTTTGCTAAAGACAAGCAGTGGTCTGATGAGACCGAGATAAACTTAATTGGTTCAGAGGGTGTCAAGCGTGTGTGGCGGCAACCAGGTGAGGAGTACAAAGACAAGTGTGTATTGCCTACAGTCAAGCATGGTGGTGGGAATGTCATGGTCTGGGGCTGCATGACTGCTGCCAACACTGGGGAGCTAACATGTACTGAATGCTAACATGTACTGTGACATACTGAAGCAGAGCATGATCCCCTCCCTTCGGAGACTAGGCAGCAGGGCAGTATTCCAACATGATTACGACCGCAAAAACACACCTCCAAGACGACCACTGCCTTGCTAAAGTAGCTGGGGGTAAAGGTGATGGACTGGCCAAGCATGTCTCCAGACCTAAACCCTACCCTATCTGTGAGAGGAGTGGAAAAGGACTCCAGTGGCAACCTGTGGAGCTCACATGAACTCCATGCCCAAGAGGCTTTAGACAGTACTGGAAAATGATGGCCACACAAAATATTGACACTTTATTCCCAATTTGTTCATTTTCACGAAGGAGTGTACTCACTTTTGTTGCCAACAGTTTAGACATTAATGGCTGTGTATTGAGTTATTTTGAGGGGACAGCAAATTTACACTGTTATACAAGCTGTACACACACTACTTTACATTGTAGCTAATTTCTTCAGTGTTGTCACATGAAAAGATATAATAAAATATTTACAAAAATGTGAGCAGTGTACTCACTTTTGGGAGATACTATATATATATATATATATATATATATATACTTTGAATCCAGTGTAGCCTATATCTACAGTGCACTCGGTGGTGTACTGTTACAGTTTCTAATAAACTTCTGGTCGTGTAGACAGTACAAAATACAGTCTAGCCATTGTACAGTTTCTAATACAGTGCAGGCGGTGTACACAGTATCTAACAGAGTATGTACAGTTTCTACTGGGGATGGGCTAACGGTTCGGCCTGAGCATAAGTCCGGGCCGAACAAACAGGTTGTTTGACCGTTTGTGCCCCCCCCGGGAACCAACCACAGTGCATTGCGGCACTGAACAGTGCATTGCAAGCCCTGATAGCTTCAGCCAATCAGGGCACAGAGCACTGTCAGAGTCATGATTGGACACCGTCATCATGACTTTATCCAATCATGGCTCATTCCCGCCCCACGGTATAAAAGTATTTTTTCAATGGCAGGCGTTTTCAGTGTGATTTTGGCATGGAGAGAGATAGAACAGGGCTCTGTTCAGTGCTATTAGTTAGTTATTGTGCTATACTGTGCTATTTTGATTCAATTGTCAGTGTATATTATTAGTTTAGTGTCATCCTAGGGATAGTGTGAGTGTAGTGAGGAGGACCAACATTCAGCTTTGCATAGTGTGCAGCAGTGGTGGCAAGTCCATAGGCGCCCCCCCCCCCTCCTGTTTAGTCAAAAAAATATGTTTTTCAAAACTGCCCCTTTAAGAAAAATAAATAAATAAATAAAAAGTCCTTTAACATAGTGCACTGTGTAAGCGCGCCGGACACAGTGCACGATGGGAAGGGCCGCGTCAATGCAATCACAAGATTGCAGACGTGGCGCTTCATTTGCGGGCTTTTACCCCGCTTTGCAGTGCTTTCCGAAGCTCCGAGTAGCTTCCGCCCAGTGCTCATTGTATCTATTAGTATGGCTGGACGGTTTGATTGACATCTGACTTAGATGTCACTTCCTGTTTTCTCTCACACCACAGGAGAGGAGAGGAGGACACAGTCAACAAGGTAAGTTCTTGTTGTGCTCCGGGGAAGTATCTGTAACAATTTTGTTTTATTTTATTTTATTTTATTAGCAGTACCCATGGAGCGGGCTGGCAGCTCCGCTCCTTCTCTTGGTGCAGCCAAGCCATGTGCAGGGACTCTGTGTCCTGAGTGACTCCACAGCAGCATTTTTAATCTCCAACTTTACTTCCCCTATCTCAGTGTAATCCATGTCTGTACACCTTCCCTATCACACCGATCCCCCTCCCCCTTCACTATCTTCTGTTTGCATAGATCTTCATTGCTCACATCCTGCAGCGTCCGATTTCAGATCTGACCATTCCAATCACTGACTGACACCCTTTAGTTCCCAGAATACTTTTTATCTCTTCCAAACTGTTGAGCAGCTCAGTACATTCTCTGCACTCATTTAAGGGGACTGTAGGAATGACATTAAAAAGGAATCATTTACACCTTAAATGAGTGCAGAAATGTACTGAGCTGCTCAAAAGTCTGGAAGAGATAAAAAGTAATCTGGGAAGGAAAGGGTGTCAGTCAGTGATTGGACCCCTAAAGAGGAATGTCCAGATCTGAGACCACACTTGTAAAGAAGAACTCAGTATATGGATGGTGGGAACCCCCATAATAGGCACATCAGGTTGCAGACCAGAGAACTTGTCACAGGGATGGTGGGAACCCCCATAATAGGCACATCAGGTTACAGACCCGCGAACTTGCCACATGGATGGTGGGAACCCCCATAATAGGCACATCAGGTTACAGACCCGGGGACTTGGCACGGAGGTGGTGGGAACACCCATAATAGGCACATCAGGTTACAGAAACAGGAACTCAGCACAGAAATGGTGGGAACCCCTCATAATGGGCACATCAGCTTACAGACCCAGGAACTCAGCACAGGGATGGTGGGAACCCCTCATAATAGGCACATCAGGTTACAGACCTGGGAACTTGGCACGGGGATGGTGGGAACCCTCATAATGGGCACAGTAGGTGTACAGATCCGGGAACTCAGTACAGGGATGGTGGGAACCCCTCATAATGGGCACCGCAGGTGTACAGACCGTGGAATTTGGCACAGGGATGGTGGAAGCCCCTCATAATGAGCACAGTGAGGCTGCAATTGATGGCCACAGTTTTACCTAGCGGTAATGATAAATAATCACCTGATAAATGGCTATTTACAGCCCTGCATTACAAAAAGTAAAATTTTTCAGTTTTGCGCCCCCCCCCCCAAAAAAAAATTTTGAGCACCAGCCGCCACTGGTGTGCAGCTAGAGTAGGGAAAGCTCAGATAGTTTAATTGTCCTGTAGTGAGACCGTGTCATTCATACATACATTTGTGTAGAGTAGGGACAGCTCATATAGTATCAGTGTAGTGTAGTGAGACCGTGTCAGTAATCTTTACATTGGTCTATAGTTAGAGTAGGGACAGCTCAGATAGCGTCAGTGTAGTGATGGTTGAACACCATCTATTTGATTGCGTTACTGCCAGTTTAACGCCATTTACTTCTGTGTGTGTTACTGCCAGTTTAACACCATATAGTTCTGTGTGCATTACTGCCAGTTTAAAGCCATATAGTTTTGTGTGTGTTACTGCCAGTTTAACGCCATATAGTTTGGAGTGTGTTACTGCCAGTTTAACACCATATAGTTTTGTGTGCATTTCTGCCAGTTTGATGCCATATAGTTCTGTGCGCCACTGTACTTTTGTCGCGTTATATTGCAGTATTTTATATTGTATCCATGGAGTGTGTCTGTGTAGTTTGAGTGCTCAAATTAAAGTGCACCAAATACCTCTTTACATTGATTAAAGTGCACCTACTTACATATTTCCACTTCTTGTTTACATTAGCTTACACCCCCTCCCTCCCAATAATGTCTGGGAGGACAACAAGGAGAGGTAGGCATTCCCTTGGCACTGTAAGGGGGCCAGCAACAAATGTGTCCACACGCAAAGGTGGACGTAGTGGTCAGTCCTCAGGCAGGGCATCATTTCCTCTGTTTAGTGTGTTTGCCCGTGCTATCCAGTCACAGCATGCAGAGGAGGTGGTGGACTGGCCTACTAAACCTTCCTCATCCTCCTCATCCTCTATCACACAAGCAGAGACAAGTGTGCAGTCCCTTGCAGTTGCCGGAGTGGATAATCTTGCCTCCTTATCCACATCTATTCCTGCCATAGCCCCAACATCAGGCATTGAGGAGTCAGCTGAGTAATTTGACAACAGCATCACCCACTTGCGCCTTGATGATGCCCAGACATTTCTGGATTCAGATGTTGGTTCTGAGACTGAGGATGACAGGAACATGAGCCTAGAGAGAGGGAGGAATACTGGTAGACAAACTGACATTCATGTTACCCAAGCCGCAGCGTATTGCCAAGTATATCTCCAGTGGTAATGATGAAGATGGAGGAGATGCAGTTAATGATGATGATGAGGTCACTGGTGTGACTTGGGTGCCAGATAGAGCAGAGGAGGAAACTGAAGGTGAGGCGGCACAACCCCAAGGAGGCTGACATCAAGAAAGAATAGAGAGCAGCCCCCCTATTCCATCACATTCTGCAGCTGTTATCTCCCGGCCCGCTCCCCAAAGCTCAGCTGTCTGGGCCTTTTTCAGCACTTCTGCAGCAGATCACACTGTTGCTATCTGCAAACTGTCTCAGGCACATCAAACGTGGCAAAAACACCAACCATATGCATATCATTGCAATATTTTTGCCTTCATCAAGAGAACCTCTATAGGGTTACAGTGGAAAGGCGCTCCCCCAAACCCAAACCCAAAGAGTAATTTTTCTGCACATGTTTGACAGGTGCATAACATTGCAGTTTTATACTGCAAAGCAAATTCTTGCTTTCATCAAGAGTACCTCGCTAGGGTGTGGTAGTGTGGTACCCCACCAGCGGAAGGAGGCAGGGTTCTCAACCAGGCAGGTTGAGGGGCCCCAGGGGATTTGCTTATTTGGGAGGAAATTGGCTTTTCAGTTTCCTCATTGTTTAGGAAAATCTGTTTCGGGATCTGGAGCCCGGGGATTTTGTAGCGATCTGGGTGGGATGAAATCCCCAGTCCTGGGTCCTGATTTTGAGACTCACCAGTACACCGACTGGTCAGGTGTATGCTGGACTATTTGTAGACACCTGGCCATGGTTCTGGGCTCCACCCTCCTGAGGAGTCCAGGCATGCAAGGGAGAAACATGCACATTTGCATGGTATAGTTAGACAGAGGGCCCGAGCCTGTGGGGTGAGCAGCACAAAAAGCTGGAAAAGACGTACAGTGTTTGTACAGGGACTCCGTTATATGGCCAAGAGGGCTGAAGCATAAAGCCTGAGCAGCAGTGCTGCTAAAGAAAGCCAGGTGGCTCTGTATTTTCTGTTTGTAACTTACATTGTTGCTGTGGAAAGCTGAAAACCCCTGTGTGGGCAACTCTTCTGTTCTTGGACTTGTTTTATTTTTCCTTTAATAAACATGGGCCAAAAAAAAGCCCTTAAATGGCACAACTGGCATGGACTCAGCTCACTGGAAGGCTCTACACTAAGCTAACGAACCCCCAATATTACAAGGGTTACGGTGGGAAGGCGACACCGACACCCAAAGACAAATTTTTACGCACTTGTTACTTCTATACAAAGTCAAAGTGACACCAGAATGTATCCAAAAAATCTCTAATCTTATTCCGAGTGCACTACATTGTGGCCTCATCATACACACTGGCTCCCCAGATGTTGCTGAGAAAAATAAAGGCAGCTTGCAGGGAAAACTTCATTTTTTTGGCTTTATAAATGCAATTATTGCTGCAACAGATTCTAGACATGGTACAGATCTGTCACTTTACAGGTAGACTAAGGGACCGCCCACTCACTATATTGGAAGGAATTTTTCATTTTTAGGCTTTCACTTTAAAAATCAAATAATCACTGCTCATTTAAAAATGAAGTTTTTCAAAAACGTTCATGTCCTCCAGGGCAGGACCTGGGCCCGATAACCATTGTATGCCAAATTACTTGCATATAAGCCTCTAAAATGGTCACGTTTACATTTTTGACATTTTTAACCCATTGACTTTAATGGGGTTTGTTATTTGGTTCCAAACTTTTGTGGTGTTCAGAAGTTCTGGTGCGAACTGAACAGGGTCCATTCGGCCCATCCCTAGTTTCTACTACTTTACTGGTGGTGTACACAGTATCTAATACACAGGGCTGGTGCAAGGATTTTTAGCACCCTAGGCGAAACCTAATTTTGCTGCCCCCCATTGGCTCCGCCCCTCACTGAGACTTTTGCGGCGCCTCTTCACCCATTTCTTCAGCCGTGGTCCACAGGCCTGTACCTGTGCCTCTGGACCCGGCCCGAAGACAAATAGTGGATGGCACCGGCTTGCTTAATCAAGCCAGCTGTGGTCCACAAGCTAGGGCAGTATACAGACAGGCTAACTGTATAATTGCCTGTCTGTACGAGTATACAGATACACTTACCATGCTTTACAGGCACCTACTAAAAATAATAATAAATGCACATTTCTGTACCTTTTTGTATGCAAAAAGATCTTCATTTCTTAATTTTTTTACAAAGGTGGACTTGAACCTCCACACCTCAAATCACCCCAATTTCTTTATTTTCAAATTTCAGATCACCACAATTCTTCACACGTCAGATCACTCCATCACTTTATCACCCTGAATGCTTGTTCCCCTCTGCACCCCTCCTCTGCATCTCTGTTCCCCTCAAACCCCCCACACACATATCAGTCCCTCTCAAACACACACACACACACACAATCTACCCCTCTGTACCCCCCTGCACGTCTGTCCCCCCATCACACATACACACACCTGTTACCCCTCTGTACCCCCCCTGCACGTCTCCCCCCCACACACACACCTGTTACCCCTCTGTACCCCCATGCATGTCTTCCCCCCACATACACACACACCTGTTATCCCTCTGTAGCCCCCTGCACGTCTCTCCCCCCCAGACACAAACAATCTGTTACCCCTCTGTAACCCCCCCCTGCATGCCTGTTTCCCCCTCCCCCCACACATACCTGTTACCCCTCTGTACCCCCTGCACATCTGTCCCCTGTCCTCACACATCTGTTCCCCCTCTGTACCTCCCTGCACGTCTGTTCCTCTCCCCCCCCACCCATCTGTTCCTCCTATGTACCCCCCGCACGTCTGTCTGTCTGTCTGTCTGTCCCCCCCACACACACACACACATCTGTTCCCCCTCTGTACCCCCCACAAACACAAACACACACCTGTTCCCCCTACGTACCCCCCCACACACACACACCTCTGTTCCCCCTATGTACCACCCCACACACACCTCTGTTCCCCCTACGTACCCCCCTGCACGTCTGTTCCTACATTTTTTATTTCATGTGATTGCAGGCTGCAGCACTGAGCATGCTGCCTGAGCTTCCACTATACCTGAGCCAGCGGCGGTGATGGCTTTACTCCAGGAGAGTGGCGCTGCTGCCTGCCTGTTCTTCCATAATAGATGCCCGAGCGGCCAGGAGGAGGGGGAGCGGATATCGGCAAGCCCAGAGTTGCATGCCATCTCATCCACCCCAGCCAGTTCCACCGATCATGCTGCACTTCTGGACTGGCCGGCTGGCAGGGCGGCACTGCAGGTTGGGGACAGAGCGGTCCGGGATGTCTTCACAGGCGCAATCGCCCTCTAGCCTGGCGGCTGGCGCCAAGAGGCAGCATGTTTTTTAAAAATGACAATCCAGGAGATATTTTAATAATCGGAATCACAGTGACTGGCTGGAGATCCGTATTTTGCCGCCCCCCCCTACCCTGGCACCCTAGGCAGCCGCCTGACCCGCCTATTGCTAGCGCCAGCCCTGCTAATACAGTATGTACAGTTTCCACTACACTTCTGATGGTGTACACAATGCAGTGCAGTCGTAGTACAGTTTATACTACTTTTCTGGTGGTGTACACTGGATCTATAACAGTGGGCACAGATTCTACTACACTTCTGGTGGTGTACACAGTACACAATACAGTGCAGCCGTAGTACAGTTTCTAATACAGTGCAAGCAGTGTTCACAGTATCGAATACAGTGTGTACAGTTTCTACTACTTTTCTGGTGGTGTACACAGTATCTAATACAGTATGCACAGTTTCTACAGCACTTCTGGCGGTGTACAGAATATAGTGAAGCCGTAGCACGGTTTATACTACTTTTTTTGCTGGTATACACGGTATCTAATACAGTGTGTACAGTTTCTACTACACTCTGGTGGTGTAAACAGTACACAATACAGTGCAGCTGTAGTACAGTTTCTAATAAAGTGCAAGTGGTGTTCGCAGTATCTAATATAGTGTTTACAGTTTCTACTAAACTTCTGGTGATGTACACAGTACACAATACAGTGCAGCCATAGTGCAGCTTCTAATACAGGCCAGGCAGTGTACACAGTATCTAATACAGTGTGTACAGTTTCTACTTTTCTGGGGGTGTACATAGTTTCTAATACAGTATGTACAGTTTCTACAGCACTTCTGGTGGTGTACACAATACAGTGCAGCCATAGTACAGTTTCTGTCAAAAATATAGTGTAAGCGCTCAACTTGTATATATTTCTTATAGTGCTACAAAATAATATGTGCTCAAATGTGTCAAAATATATATGTGAAATTCCCCGAAGAAGGGGGATAATACTGTATTATAGAAAATGAGAAAAATATATAAAAATATATAAGGTGACTTATGAATATATATATAAACCAAAAATGGTGACTGTGTGAATATTTATCCCAAAGGAGAAAACAATGACTATAAATTTATGTAAATATAAATAATCACAGTGATAAAGTCCATAAATGGATATATAGTCCAAAAAACGTGCAAGGTGTCAATCTGAATAAAGCATGTCAGAGAGAAAAAAGTGGCAGTAGCGGAGTTTTCTCTCTGACATGCTTTATTGTCCATCTTGGAAATGTGAGTTTTAGCAAAATTTTTTATTAAAGTTTTTTTTAAAAAAAACGTTATTATGCCATGTTGGCCTTGTTTCTTCATCTTCCATGCCTGAGTCGTTGTCGGATTTGTATATGCACATGAAGAATAGTGACCACATCTAGTCGTTTGTTGGGACCGTATATGCCATGACTGATACATCTAATCCTTGAGACCATTTTGGCTGGGATCACAAGCTTTGATTGACCCCTGAGGCGTATGTCTGCTAGGGTCATATAGATCCGGTAAGCCTGTACCCTATACGGTGGTGGGATCGTCACAGGGTGAAATATTGTCTTCTTCGGTCATAACATCACAGAATCCTGGCTGTTATTACAACACGTTCAGATTGACACCTTGCACGTTTTTTGGACTATATATCCATTTATGGACTTTATCACTGTGATTATTTATATTTACATAAATTTATAGTCATTGTTTTCTCCTTTGGGATAAATATTCACACAGTCACCATTTTTGGTTTATATATATATTCATAAGTCACCTTATATATTTTTATATATTTTTCTCATTTTCTATAATACAGTATTATCCCCCTTCTTCGGGGAATTTCACATATATATTTTGACACATTTGAGCACATATTATTTTGTAGCACTATAAGAAATATATACAAGTTGAGCGCTTACACTATATTTTTGACATGTTTTCCAGCTAAAAAATCCCTAATTTTAGCGTGTTAGCAGCTCATTACTTGTATATTTTTACATTTTTCTATTTTTCTTTAATTTTTCTTTTGCACAATATTGTTGGTGTATAACTTTTTCATAGTACAGTTTCTACTACTTTTTTACTGGGGTACACAGTATCTAATACAGTGTGTACAGTTCTTCTACACTTCTGGTGGTGTAGTCAGTACACAATACAGTGCAGCTGAAGTACAGTTTCTAATACAGTGCAGGTGGATTACACAGTATCTAATACAGTGTGTGTTTTATTGACACCATCCACTGCTTTACTGACACCGTCCACTGCCCTACTGACACCATCCACCGTCCTACTGACACCATCCACTGACACAGTCCACTGCCCTAGTGGCAACATCCACTGCCCTACTGACACTGTCCACTGCTCCACTGACACCATCCACTGCCCTCCTGACAACATCCACTGACACTGTCCACTGCCCTAGTGGCAACATCCACTGCCCTACCGACACCGTCCACTGCTCCACTGACACCATCTACTGACACTGTCCACTGCCCTAGTGGCAACATTCACTGCCCTACTGACACCATCCACTGCCCTCCTGACACCATTCACTGCTCTTCTGCCACTGTCCACTGCCATACTGACACCACCCATTGCCCTACTGACACCATCCACTGCCTTCCTGACATCATTCGCTGCTCTACTGACACCATCCACTACCCTCTACTGACACCATCCACTGCCCTCTACTGACACCATCCACTGTCCTACTGACACCATCCACTGCTCTAAGGACACCCTCCACTGCTCGACTGACACCGTCCACTGCTCAATTAACACCGTCCACTGTGCTACTGTCCCCATCCACTTTGCTACTTTCACTGTCCACTGCGCTTCTGTCACTGTCCACTGTGCTACACCATCCACTGCCCTACTGCCACCATTCTCTGCTTTACTGACACCATCCTCTGCTTTACTGACACCATCCTCTGCTTTACTGACACCATCCACTACTCCCCTGACATTGTCCACTGCCCTACTGTCACCGTCCACTGTGCTACTGACACCATCCATTGCCCTACTGACACCATCCACTGCTCTCCTGACACCACCCACTACTCTACTGGCACTGTCCACTGTCCTACTGACACCGTCCACTGCTCTAAGGACACTCTCCCACTGCTCTATGGACACTATCCACTGTGCTACTGACACCATCCACTGCGCTACTGACACTGTCCACTGCGCTAATGATGCCATCCACTGCTCTACTGACAGTAATCGCTTCACTACTGACACCATCCACTGCCCTACTGACACCGTCCACTGATCTACCGACACAGTTCACACACCATCTACTGCTCTACTGACTGACGTTCTCCACTATAAAGGTAGGCTTTATAAGTTTATATTTTTACAGTGACATTTGTTTTATTATATTTTTATAAGTTTTCCTTACTATTTAGTTAGGCCCTGCTAGTTAATTTCTTTAAAAAAAAAGGGTGCCAAACCCCGGTGATCTTTGATCTTTTTCGTATTGTTCTGGTAGATCTTCACTTCTCAAAGGTTACCTACACCTGCTTTACATTGTGTTGCTGGGGAAAAGTGATTGCCGGGTCAACCTGCGTAGGTAATTCAGTAAACCCTTAGGGTCCAGGAAAAGCATGCAGTGGAAATGGCGGGTGGTAATGGGGGGGGGGGGGGGGGGGGCAAGTCAACTTTTGCATCGGGGCCCACAAGTTTCAAACGACACCTCTGACAAGATCCAATAATTTGAAAGAATGAAAAATCCAGACCCCTTTCTATAAAACAGTGTGATCACAGAAGCTATATTGTCACAATTGGAGATATAGTGAGAGCTTACAATATTTGTAGGAAAATATACTGTTTTTCTTATATTTATTTTTTTAAATGTTGGCATTGATACATGTCCCCATGGCAGTTCTTAGCTCAGCTCATCTCATATGCCTCTTGTTTGACAATAGCTTGCTTATTAGCTCTACAAATATCCAGAGCTGAATAGCAAGATTTCTTCCCATAGACTTCAATGCAGCTTACCACAAACTTTGCAAATTTCACATTTTGACAAAACTGTTTGTGAACTTATATAGGTAGCAGTTTCTCAAAAACTGGGAACCTGATGGGGCTTTAGTGGTACAAAATGGATTAATAAGGAAAATGTTGTAAAATATACGCTTTACTGACAAAGATTAAAAATGACCAAACATCAAGAGTATATAACAACCAATGCATCAGTAAAGCTCTGCATCGTGTGAAGTTCCATCCATTTAGGCATCATTTTAATGGCAACTAGAGAACCTTAATGCATTTCAACTAATAAAGAGTCTTCAAAAGGAGGAAAATAATATATTCTAGAACAGGGGTAGGAAACCTCGGCACTCTAGCTGTGGTGAAACTACAAATCCCATCATGCCTCTGCCTCTAGGAGTCATGCCTGTGATTGTCAGGGTCTTGCAATGTCTCATGGGACTTGTAGTTTCACCACAGCTGCAGGGCCGAGGTTGCCTACCCCTGTTCTAGAATGTAGATATATGTGAGTATCCATTTTACACCAAGTTAAAAGTTATACAAAAAAGGAAAAAAACAAAAAACAAACACATAACAGAAATTACCCATATGATGATGGTATGGAATATGTTTTTTTCAGAAATTAAATCAAATAGTAAAAAAATCAATCAATGAGGCACTATGGACCAGGAAAATAAAGTTCATTAGCGCTTCATTATTCTTACTGGCCAGGTTAGATCAGCTAACTCTGGGGATTACTTCTTATTAGGCTGTCTGACTTATATCAAAAATCATATAGGATATCCATGCTAAAACATATAAATTACAAATGAGCAGCCGCTAAAGCAACCTGTGACACTAAATGCAAGAATTGTGATAAATATATGAAGCAGCATTAAAAAAATGTAACTCAATATTGTGAAAACACAAAAATAAATCAATATAATGACATCAAACTTATTAGGTGAAAAAATGTGTATAAATAAATCATACCAAATATGTAAATAAGTGTCCATAAGAGCCCCTTTTATAAGGGCTAAAAAGGAAAAATAAAGTGAAATAAGAAAGTCCAAAAGAAACAAATCACCCATGATTCACTTGCTCCACCACCTGCAATCACAATTCATAGTGTTTCCACCACCAGGTGACACCAAATATTAAAGCCTCTTACTGGATCCTGTGGACCATCATATAGTATGGTAAAATGCATGTGTTACATCTTATGTAAGCACTCCAGGATATCTGTTGGACAAGTGTTCACTTGCAGAAAGCCTGAACAAACATACCAAATGTCTGAATGTGAGTGTGAGTCTGGGATAGTCACAAGAATATATAAATATACATACCCTAAATACACATCTTTTATGTATATTACATAGATAAAAACACATCAGATGCAATACAGTGACAATAGTGGAAAATGGTTGCGCAATATCCGCTAGCATGCAGTTTGTGGTCTCAATTAGATCAGAAGGTTACAGGGGTGATACTTAAGTCTCAGTTTTTTTTGTCTATAAAAATAACAAACATGTCATACTTGCCTGCTCTATGTGGTGTTTTTGCACAGAGCAGTCAAGATCCTCCTCTTCTTGGGTCCCTCACCAAAGTTTCTGGCTCCTCCCCCCTGCAGAGTGCCCCCCACAGCAAGTAACTTGTTATTAGGGCACCTGAGCCGAGCCGCTCCTCGATGTGTCCATTCAGACACAGAGCTGTGGTTCGGCCCCAGCCCCTCTCTCTTCTCATTTGGCTCATGGACATTGATAGACAGCAGTGGGAGCCAATGGCGCCAATGTGGCGGGAGAGTCCCAGGCAGCCAAGACACTCCTGCAACATCGCTGGATCAAGAGGGCTCAGGTAAGTATTAGGGGGCTGAGGGAGGCTGCTGCACACAAAAGGTTTTTTATCTTAATGCATACAATGCAATAAGATAAAAAAACTGACTTTACAAATGTTTTAATGCTTGAAAGCAAATAGGGGAGAGGGCCAAAGTGACTGTCACCCTAAAACAGGAACCTTCATGGTCAAGTATTATTTTAATAAAGGTGCAGATTTAAACATGTGGTAAATTACTTTTAAAATTACATGAACACAGGAAAATGTTGACATTAGTAAATAGGTTTATATGTACTTTGAAATAACGATAATTGTTTCTCCAAAATCCCTACCAATCATGTTATTATTCATATTCTTTGTATTCTATTGTATTCTTTGAATATAAAAAAAAAGTTTTGCCATGAGTATAGGTTATGGTACCTTCTAATAAATTAACAATGTCAGTAAGAACTTTAAATCCAAATACATTTTTGAACATTTTGATAAACAGTAGCTGGTAATTTTATCTATGTGCAAAGCAATTAAGAACAAAGCAAATCTTAGGTCCATGTAAGGCATAAATATATTACTTAATAACATTTTATAGCAAGAAGAAAGTGCTAATTTAATAAATCAAATCATTTTTAATACAGTTAAAGACATGTATTTTTAGAAGATAAACACGCTTGCCATAATTACCCCACTGTAAGCTTATAAGCATTGCATTATTCCAGGTAATCATTATACATAGTATAAACTTCACATTTATTGATCTTTCTTATTAAAAGATATTGCAAGGTGTTTTAAGTAGTGGTGAGGCCAACAGCCCTATTAGCAAGTGCATGTTAACTATGTCCCACAGTACATTAGTCTTTTAACGAATTCTATCAGCGATAATGGGTCTTCATTGGTACCAAGAGAAAGAAGAAGCAATGTTTTATTATTTGTTATAAACCCAAAGACATGCCTACATTTTTTTTTGTATGTAGATATAACTATATCAAGCCTACTTGCCTTTTGTATTTGCAAATGAGTTTCATATATTATAATATGGAAAACAGCTAGGGATGATTTACAAAAATGCGAACAAAATATTTAGTAAGCCGCATCATAACATGTACATAAACCCCTATTTTAAACTAAATTAAAGAGAATCAAAGATAATCAATAATTGGCTGTTCTGGATGCTGACATGCCTTTAATGGGTTTTTTCCCTAAGAGGGAATATAGAATTTCATCACTGTAACTGTTGTCACTTAAAAAATAAATAAACCATAAAGTAGGTATTTTGCATGTATGCATTAGAAGTCTTAGAAAATACAATGCAGGACTGGAGCATGCATGGCAGCTCATCGGATGGATGTCTGGTCCAGGAGCTCTGCACCGATCTGGCCATCTAGCCTCTCCACAGCCTCTTTCACAGCAGAGCCCCGGTCATCTACACTGCCCAGGAATCGTATAATTAACAGGGATCACTAGGATGGCAGGGGGAACAGCTAGGAGAGATCTTTCCCTCATATTGGATGCCGGCTCAGGATCTGCGGCCTCGTCCAAGATGGCGTCTGCTGCCAGTACATGGGGTGGAGAGCTGGGGACAGAGGACTCCATAGCATAGTGAGTATACACTGCCCCAAAATCTGTCTCCCACCTCCACCAAATCTCTCATAGGCAGAACCCTTGAGGATATGTCCCTTACCCCCATGAAAGATGTAACTGCCAGCCCAGGGGGATATAGCGCTTCCACATGGGGCCTCCACTCTACATCCCAGGAATTCTCCTCTATGATGCAATGTTTTCCACAATGCTCTCCAGAGGCATGTCTCAGACTGCAGCCCAAATCCCCACCGCCATCCAGGTTGACTTACAGCATTTAGGTGCAAGGATTGAAGCCATTGAAACCAAAGCGGACCAGGCAGTAAACAGAATGAATGAGAATACTGCCAGAATTCAGGAACTGCATGACCAGCTAGATACCGCTTTCTCCAAAATTGATGATCTTGAAAAAATAATGCGGAGATACAATTTCAGAATTAGGTGTATCCCCAAATCTTTCAATGATGTTGATCAAATAGTCTACTCTTTCATAAAGGAACTTATTCCTAACATCCCAGATCACCGCTTGGAGATGGACCAGGCTCATAGAGCCCCGCAACCTCCCTGCCAAGATGGCCTCCCCAGAGACATTGTGGTTAAGTCACACTTTTACAAAGTGAAAGAGGAAGTTATGCACCGCTCCTGGGAGGAAGGTTCCCTCTCTTTTCAGGGTCACCCTATACAAATCTTTGGGGTCTTATCACCCTACACCATTCAGAAACGGTGATCGTTGAAATCACTGCTCCAAGTGCTGACCCAAAAATCTGTCTCATACAGATTGTCATTCCCTTTTCGTCTGACCTTCTCCCTGCATAAGAAACCCTACAGCTTCTCGTCCTTCACAGAAGGGGAAAGGCTGCTCCTGCACCTGGGCCTTTTCTCTCAGGTTCCTACGACAGCTTCAGTTTCCAAGGGCCCAAACTTGTCTTCTAAGAGACCACCACCATCCAGTTCCATCGCCCCATTGTGGCAGAAGCATCAATCCAAGAAGTCCAAAGACTCTAGACCACCCTAATTCGTGTCCACCACCCGGGTCCCTCCAAGGCCTGCTTGCGGCCCACCCTGATCCATCAGGATCTACCTAAAGAAAAAATAAAATTCTTCTTTCCTTATGGAACCAAGCTCTGCTTGGCACAGGCCTTCACACTCCTCCACCATTATTGAGGATTACAGAAGACATTATTTTGTCTTTTTTTTCCTTTTTAGGTCAGTATTAACTTGTATATCCCTGTATGTTGTGGTCGTTCAGGTGCTTATCTAATAGTTTTTTGAAACTATCGATGTCCCCCCCCCCCCCCCCCCCCGCTGAGCCCACCACCTGTGGAATGGGAATTCCACATTCTTGCCGCTCTTACAGTAAAAAACCGTCTATGTAGTTTAAGGTTAAACCTCTTTTCTTCTAATTTTAATGAGTGGCCACGTGTCTTGTTAAACTCCCTTCCGCAAAAAGTTTTATCCCTATTGTGGGGTCACCAGTATGGCATTTGTAAATTGATTTCATATTCCCTCTCAAGCGTCTCTTCTCCAGAGAGAATAAGCTCAGTGCTCACAACCTTTCTTCATAACTAATATCCACCAGACCCTTTATTAGCTTTGTTGCCCTTCTTTGTACTCGCTCCATTTCCAGTACATCCTTCCTGAGGACTGCTGAACAGAACTGGACAGCATACTTCAGGTGCGGCCAGACCAGAGTCTTGTAGAGTGGGAGAATTATAACTTTATCCCCGAAGTTAATCCCATTTTTTTTTTTTTGTCAAATAACTTTTTATTAGTTTAAAGTGAAACATTACACGTCAAACACTTCGGTACAGCATTGGGGGAGCGAAAGAAAGAGAACAGAAAAATTACAGGGGAGAACATACCATAAAAGCATATTGGCCTACATAGTATAGCCACCTGGAGCAGGTACAAGCCAGGCCAGATAGAGCTATTCACAGACAGCATGTTCTGCAACACATGTAAGACAGGGATACAGTCCAACCAATAATAAACCAATCCTCAAGACTCAACAGCCAGTCAAGAGTGGCAATCCGAGGATACAGGTGTCGACTAATAGTGTAAGATACTTATAATACACTTTAACCCAATCAAACACCCCCTCTCGGGGGGGGGGGGGTTTGGAAGAGAGATAGGTATAAGAGAAAGGAAGAAGGGAAAAAGAGAAAAAAAGAGAAGAAAGGGATACCAAAGGATAGAAAGAAAGGTAGAGAGGAAAAGGAGGGGGTAGGGGTGGGTAGTCATCCGAAAACTTCCGCTTGCCTGTCAGGGTCGATTGCCCTTAAGATTCCAGGGATTCCAGACTACGTCATGCGCTTCCAGCCAGTCCTGTATCCTGGCGGTCATCCTCTCCATAAGCTCCACGTCTCTAATGCGGGCGTATAAAGCATCCGGGGTAGGGGGGTGCGTTTTTTTCCAATGGAGTGCAACAAGACACCTCGCTGCGGTCAAGATATGGCGGGATAATTTCTGTAGGGATTTGGACAGTTTGGGGAAAGGGACTCCCAGTAAAAAGTGCTTTGGGTTCAAGTCCAGGGGTTGGTCCAGGACACTGGCCAGGAGGGTACGGACTTCCGTCCAGAAAGGGACTATACGAGGGCATTGCCAGTATATATGCAAGAGGGTGCCCTTATGCCCCACACAGCGCCAGCACTGGTCTGTTGTAGAAGGATAAATAGCGTGCAGGACATCCGGGGTCATGTACCAGAAGAACAATATTTTGTATGCATTCTCCCGGTAGAGCCTACACATGGAGCTCTTGGATGCCTGTGACCAAATCACCCGCCATTGCTCCTCCGTGAACACTTCACCCAGAGCCTCCTCCCATTTAAGCATATATGCATGTTTGCCGTTAAGACTCATAGGAAAGGCGTTAATTATTTTATAAATATCCGAGATCATCCCCCTCTGTGCCGTACCTGCTGAGACAACTATTTCAAACATGGTAGGCGGGGAGAAACGGAGGTCTGATGAGATGGTCTGGGCAAAGTGACGGATTTGTAAGTAACTATAGAAGCTCTGCCGGGGGAGGTCAAACCGGGATTGGAGTTCAGTGTAAGTCAGTAGTCTCCTAGATCTGGGATCCACCAGAGATCTCAGATGGAAAAGGTTCCGGGAGGACCAGGGGTGTTGCAACTGGCGAGATAGGCTATCTGGCACTCGAGGGTTGGATATAAAAGAGGTCAGGAGCGATTTAGCCGAGGTCAGGGCAAACGCCTTGGAAGACCTACGCCATAGGTTCTGCAGGTGGGACATGGGGCCCAACAATTGGGACTGGGGAACCACTGCCGCCGCACTCCAGAGCATACTATTAGGGTGTATAGGGGCCAACCACCGGGATTCAATTTCCGACCAGCGATTGTGAGGCCTCTGGGTAGTCCAAGAAGCGACCGCACGGAGTTGGGCAGCCTGACAGTACCTGACTAGGTCCGGGAACGCTAACCCCCCATCCGATTTGGAGGCGGTCATAACCGTGCGTGGTATCCTGTGCCTTTTATAGTTCCATACAAATCGAAGTAGGTCCCTTTGCAATTTTTTCAGGTGAGAGGAGGGGACTGGAATGGGGAGGGTCTGAAAAAGATAAAGGAGTTTCGGGAGGATAGCCATCTTCACAGAGGCTATTCTACCAAGCAGAGAGATTTGGTGTTTCCGCCACTGTAGCAACAGACGCCTAATATCTCCATAGAGGGATGGGTAGTTTGCCTGATAGAGGGAGGTATAGGTTGGGGTGATGTTTACCCCCAGGTATCGAAGGGAGGTGGACCCCCAGTGGTACGGAAAGTTGGATCGTAGGTGTTCCACCTCCAACGGTGGAATGTTAATCGGGAGGGCTTCGGACTTCGACGCATTAAGTTTGTAACCCGATAGCGCACTGTAACGATCCAACTCCATATGCAAGTTGGGCAGGGATATCCTGGGTTGGGTAAGAGTAAGAATTACGTCGTCCGCAAATAGCGAGATCTTAAACTCCTGGCCTCGCACCGGAACCCCTCTTATAGCCTGGTTCCGCCTGATAGACGCCGCCAGGGGTTCAATACAGAGGGCGAATAGTAGGGGTGACAGCGGGCATCCCTGACGCGTACCGTTGGAGATGGAAAAGGGCGAGAAGGTGGCAAAGGGGGTCTTCACTTGAGAAGACGGGTTGGAGTAAAGATGTTGTATGGCCCGCAAAAAAGGTCCCTCCATCCCTATGTGGGTCAGGGTGGCGAACAAGAAGGGCCAACCTAGTCTATCAAATGCTTTTTCTGCGTCCAAGCTCAGGAGCAGGGACGACACTCCCTCCCTGTTCGCCACCTCGACCAGGTCTATCACCTTCCGGGTGTTATCCCCTGCTTGTCGGAGGGGGACAAAGCCCACTTGGTCCTTGTGGATCAAAGAGGGTAGGACCTTGTTAAGGCGCAGAGATAACAATTTAGTAAAAATTTTTAGGTCTGCGTTCAACAACGCAATGGGTCTATAATTCGCACAATGATGGGGTCCTTATCTGGCTTGGGGATTAAGGTAAGGAAGGAACGTTGCATATCTGAGGGGACGGGTGTTTTCTGTAGAAAAGCATTAAAGAGGCTGCTCATATGCGGAGTTAAGAGGGGGGAAAATGCTTTGTAATATTCGTAGGGCAGCCCGTCTGGGCCCGGGGACTTATGTGCGGGGAGGGATTTAATGGTCCGTTCCACTTCATCTTCCGTGACGGGCATGTTCAAAATGAGCAAGTCCGAATCTCTAATTTTGGGAATGGCGCTGTCGGACAAGTACTGCTGTATACGCTGTGAAACCTCCAGCGACACAGGGTTGCTAGGGATGTCAGGACTATTATAGAGCTCCGCATAAAAGCCAGCAAACGTATCAACTATGTCTTTGGGGTGGGAAACAACCGCATTAGATCTAGTTTTTATCTGGTGTGGAGCAGAGAGAAGGGTTTTGTCTTTGAGCTTCCGCGCTAGGAGGGAGTGTGCTTTATTGCCCCTATCAGTTAATCCCATTTTTAATGTATGCCAATATTCTGTTTGCTTTGTTAGCAGCAGCTGGGCATTGGATGCCATTGCTGAGCCTATCATCTACTAGGACCCCCAGGTCCTTTTCCATCCTTGATTCTCCCCCTAGAGTATAGATGGAATTCATATCTTTGCCACCCAAATGCATTATTTTACATTTTTCTACATTAAACTGCATTTGTTCCATGTAGTTCCCCACCCCATTCATGTGTTCAGATCTTCTTGTAAGGTTTCCACATCCTGTGGAGAAGTTATTGCCCTGCTTAGCTTAGTATCATTCGCAAATAGAGATTTAACTCCAGGTCATTTATGAACAAATTAAATAGAACTGGTCCCAGCACAGAACCCTGTGGGACCCCACTGCCCACCCCTGACCATTCTGTGTATTCCCCATTTATCACCACCCTCTGAACTCACCCTTGTAGCCAGTTTTTAATCCATCTACTCACCCTATGGTCCATGCCAACAGACCTTATTTTCTACAGTAAACGTTTATGGGGAACTGTGTCAAATGCTTTTGCAAAATCCAGATACACCACGTCTATGGGCCTTCCTTTATCTAGATGGTCACTCACTTCCTCATGGAAGGTTAATAGATTGGTTTGACTGGAACAATTCTTCACAAATCCATGCTGATTGCTGCTAATGATACCATTTTCATTACTAAAATCTTGTATATAGTCCCTTATCATCCCCTTCAAGAGCTTGCATACTATTGGTGATAGGTTAACTGGTCTGTAATTCCCAGGGATGCAGATGGATTTTGGGCACCTTTAAATATTGGTGCTACATTGGCTTTTCTCCAATCTGCTGGTACCATCCCAGTCAGTTGACTGTCAGTAAAAATTATGAACAATGGTCTGGCAATTACTTGACTGAGTTCCCTAAGTACCCTTGGGTGCAAGCCATCTGGTTCCGGTGATTTATTAATGTTAAGTTTCCCAAGTCTAATTCTAATTCTGTCTTCTGTGGGGGAGCTTCCTGTGATGTGTCATGGGGATAAACACTGCAGTTTTGGTTACTGAAGCCCCCCGATTCCCTTGTGAAGACTGTGGAAGAATAATAAATAATAAATAAATAATAAAGAAGAATGAATTCAATACCTTTGCCAGCTCCCCATCCTTTGTAGCCAGATGTTCTTCCTCTAATTCTTTATGCGGCCAATATTGGTCTATCCTCCCTTTTCTACTGTTTAGATACTTAAAGAATGTCTTGGGATTTATTTATTTTTTGCTCTCCTCCACTATGTGTCTTTTGTGTTCTATCTTAGCCGCTCTAATTGCACCCTTACATTTCTTGTTGCCTTCTTTATAAAGCCTGAATGCTGTTGATAATCCCTCAACCCTGTATTTTTTGCAGGCCTTTTTTTTGGCTTTTATATTTATTTTTACATTGGAATTAAGCCATCCAGGACTTTTGTTCAGTCTTTCAAATGTATTACCCAATGGGATGCACTGGCTAATGCCCTTATTTAATATGGTCTTAAAGCAAACCCATTTTCCTTCAAGTTCTTTGTTCCTAAAATGTTATCATAATTTATGCCTTCTAGCAAGGTTTGTAGTTTAGGGAAGTTGGTTCTTTTAAAATCCAGTGTATTTGTATTTCCCTTATGTTTCCTATTTGTGTGATTTATACTGAAGCCAACTGACCTGTGATCCCTGTTTCCTAAATTTAACTGCATTTCCATATCCATGATCAGGTCTGGATTGTTGGTAATCAGATCCAGTAACACTTTAATTCTATTTGGTGTGTCTACCATCTGACCAATGAAATTGTCCTTCAAGACATTTAGGAACTGGTGAGCCTTAGACAAATGTGTGGTTCCCTCCGCCCAGTCTATGTCTGGATAATTAAAATCCCCCATTATGATAACACTTCCCATCCTTGCTGCTAATTCAGATTGTGATAGAAGGTCGGTCTCCCCCTCATTCCTCTGTTCAGGTGGCCTATAGTATTATTTTCCCCTTAGCTTCATTCTTTTGAACCTCTACCCATAAGGATTCAACCTCCTCCCTAGCTTCCTTAGTGATGTCATCTCTCACATTCACTTGTACATTATTCTTGATATATATATATATATATATATATATATATATATTGTACCCTCTTAATTTAGGTGCAGTCTGTCCCTTCTATAGTACTGGTGACCAACTGAGAAGTCAGCCCAGTCCTCCAGGAACCTAAACCTCTCCTTACTACACCAGCTCCTCAGCCACTTGTTTAACTCCCTAATCTCCCTCTACGTTTCTGGTGTGGCTCAAGGTACTAGTAGTATTCCTGAGAATACTACCATGGAGGTCATTTTCCTCAATTTAGCTCCCAAGTCCCTAAAATCGTTCTTTAGGACATTCCATCTGCCTCTGACTCTGACATTGGTGCAAACATGCACCATGACAGCCGGGTCTTCCTCATCCCCTCCCAGTAATCTGTCCACCAGATCCATGATGTGTCTAACCCGAGCGCCTGGTAGACAGCATACAGTTTGGAGCTTCAGGTCTTTTATCACAGATTGCCCTCTCTGTCTTCCTAAGAATTGAGTTCCCTACCACCAGAATCCATCTATCTTTTCCCTTTGCTCCCCCCCCCCCTCTCACTTGAGGAGTTCTTCCTCTGGCAGCTAGGAGAGTCCCTCAGCTCCAGAAGTGCTGGTCCCTGACTGGTTTCACCAATGTCACTCAATGGAGAATTATTTTTGGGATGGTCCAGCCCTGGATCGCCCTCCCTGGCGCTTTCTCATCTACCCTTCCTGACTGTCACCCATCTACTCTTTTCTGGTGCCTGTACTTCATTGTCCCCACCCACTTCTGTGCTGGCCCCCGCCGGCACCTGCCGGGTACATTCCTGGCTCTCCTTTAGTATGGAGAGTCTTCTTGGTGTTGACAGTTGTTTCCCTAGATTCTGAGCCTGGGCTTCCAGGGAAACAATGTGCTTACAATTTGCACAGCATTATTCGCCCTCGATCAGATAATCAAGGAACGCATACATGCCGCAAGATGTACACCAAATTGCATCTCCACACTCACCAGGCATCGTGCCTACCAATTTAAATTGGTAGGCATCGTACCTACCAATTTAATGCTGCAATAAGAGGCAAGATCATTCAGTTGTCCTCCCGTCTAAAACGGGAGCATCGAGCCACGATAGATAGACTCGCTGAAAAGTGCCTCAGATGGTCTGGCACACGATTTTATTCCCAAAAGCATAAGATTGATTCTAAACTGGCAACCAAACTGTCCCTCAAACCGCACTCTTTGGATTTTCCCAAAATCTGCACACCCTCTGGCACTTTAACACAGAACCCCCAATGTATTATGGAATGCTTTCACAGATTCTATGCCAACCTCTACAAAGACAATAAATCATGTTCCCATGCCCAACTGGAAGAATTCCTTGATAAAATATCTCTTCCCAAACTCTCAGCTGATCATACAGCGCTCCTAGAAAAGTCTATTACCTTCTCTGAGGTCATCAAGGCCATCAAGTCCCTAAACAGGGATCCACCCCCGGCCCAGATGGGTTTTTAGTGGGCGATTGCAAGAAGTTTTCAAGTTCCCTTTCACCTTACCTGGTTCGGTTCTTCAATTTCCTCTATTTGGATTCACTGTTAGAAAAATCCTTGAATCTGTCATATATATCGGTCCTTCCTAAACCGGGCAACTATTGCCCAATTTCCTTCATCAATAATGATCTTAAGCATTTAATGAAAATACTAGCAAACAGACTTTCGTCCATCATAGTTTAGGATATTCATGAGGATCAATCAGGATTTATCTCAGGGAGGCAGGGTTCGGACCAGATATGAAGGACCATAGAAATTATCACCTTACTTAGATCACACTGGGATGGGAGGGCCCCTCGAGGGATTGCTTTCTATAGACCTCCAGAAATCCTTTGAAACAGTAACATGGCCTTATATTTTCAGGGTTCTGGATAGGTGGGGCCTGGGTCCCAACTTCTTAGGCATTCTGAACTCCCTTTATTCCAACCCAATTTCTCAAGTGAGAATGCAAGACAGATACTCAGCTACTTTTGTCATAGAGAAAGGCACCAGACAGGGCTGCCCACTTTCGCCCCTAATATTTGCCATCACCATAGAAACGTTGGCGGTTGCTATCCAAAACCATCCTGATATTAGGGGAGTTATGTGCGGTCCCCAAGAGCATACATGTGCCCTATTCTCAGATGATTTGCTTCTCCTTGTTACATCACCCCTTATCTCAACCCCCAATATCCTTAGCCTCCTCAGTTTGGTGTTGCCTTCGGTCTCCAGGTCAATGTTTCTAAATCCTTAGCTCTGAGCATCTCAGTCCCCTCTGACTTGTTGGAACATATGCAGGCACATTTTCCTTTTACCTGGAGCTCGACATCTATCCCATACTTGATGGATAACTTAGCTTCCAATTTTGACCTCTTGTACTCCTGTACACCACTGCTTCCACCATTCATTCAAGAGCATTCTGAACATTTCCTTTATGGAAATCAATGTTAACATTTTCACACGCTGGTACCGAGCCCTCTCTTTCCTCGCTAAAATATATCTGTGTGCTTCTGGGGCTGTGACCATTTGGGCTTATTTTTTCACATCTGGTGGTCTTGCCCACGAATACAGAACTTTTGGAACAGATTCTTCCGTATGTTATGAAGGGTCACAGAGGTCACGGTCCCACAGCTCTCTGAAATTGCACTCCTCAACCAAAAGGTGGAGAAAATACCCAAAAATACCCAAGCTCTGATCTACATGCTCCTAGGCGCCAAAATCACATAGTCATAATTTGGAAGAGGCCTTCAGTGCCACTTTCTGAAGTAAAATGTAAGGTTTCCTGGATCATGGCCCAGGAGAAGATATTTAGCATTCTCCAAGACAAAACCCATAAGTTTGATTTGATCTGGGAACCCTGGGCTGCATTCACTAATGCGCTGTTACACCCAGGCGGCAGTGCAGCCCATATGTCATAACTCTAGGTGTCCTTCCTCCCTCTTCTATTTCCTGTCTTCACTTATTCCTCTACTTTTCCTTTCCTCCCAGAGAAAAGCCGTCTTCTTCTGGCCCGTCTCCATCTTGTTTGACCCTCGCTGGTGATCTTCAAATTGCTCTTGTAGCTACAGTACTCCAAGTCGTGACGCAGGTCATTAAAATTTGGACCATAGATGTCTAGGTGACTAGGGCATTCTGTCACCCTGGTTACCTAGAAGGTCCACCCACCAGGGCTCCACCTGACTCATATCTGGAGAGGATGGGGGTATTGGGGAAACAACACCATTGTCCCAATATCTTCTCGCTTCTAATAGATTGTACGCTCAGAACTCAGGCTAGCAGGTGCATTTGCAGAGGACTCCAAGATGGCTGCTTAAGTCAGGAGCTTAATCTTACTTCACCCAGGCCAATCGGCGCACTGCATGACTGCCTGCAACTAGCAGGCCAGCAAATGACCACCCCGACACCTAGAGGACACCCTCTTGAGCCGATCATTGCACAAGGGGATGACCAGGAGAGACCTATGGCCGCAACTCAATTGGGAACCGCACTTGCTCAGATCCAAGATGGAGACCCCAACACAGGCAGGCTCAGTGATGAAGGAGGAGATGCCTGCGCTCACTGTTCTTCATCCCCCACTGGCAGAACCAGGCCACCCAGTGAGTACTGGCCTCAAAGAGGCACCCACCCCAGACTCCACGGAATCACTAATAAGTCACACAATGGAGGATTTACTATTCACCCCTATGGGGCAAAATGAGGCCTACCAAGCTTTTCCTCATTAGCCCGGGCTCCCTCACACAGACTCTCTCATCAACACAGTGGACCTCTTCAACAAGTTATCAGAGCTAGTGGACAGGGGCCTACTGTCACAGCAGCTAAAATCACAGGATAGATTAAGGCGGACTTTCAGAACCTGGGGGACAGAATGGAGGCTATGGAACACAAGCTGGATAATACAGTAGCTATGACCAACCAAAACTATGACCACATCCAGATCTTACAGGACCAACTGGACACAGTCCTCTCAAGGATCAGATCGCGGAGCTATAGCTTTAGAATGAGAGGTCTCCTGGAGACGATTACTGATGTCTCAACAGCAATTCAGGATTTTATTAAAGATCTCCTTCCTGACATCCCTCCACATAAACTAGAACTGGATCGTGCTGGAAAGGTGGAACCCCTAAGGACATAGTGATCAAACCACACTTCTTATCAGTGAAGGAAGATATCATGAAAAAATCTTGCAAGTAAACGTCTCTTCTTTGCCAAAACCATCCAGTGCAGATTTTTGCAGACATTTCCCCATTGACCATACAAAGAAGGCGACCTTGAAACCACTGCTAAATGTCGTCACACAGAAAGACATGAAATACTATACATGTGCATTAATTTTCGTCCGAATGCATTTTGTCCTAATTTCAGGTATTTTCGTTATCGATTTGACAAACGATAACGAAAGCACAGAGTCCGAAAAACGAAAGATCCCACATAAATAAATGCTTTATTTTCATTATCGTTTTGACACAGTTTGATACAAATAGGAGCTTCAACATGACTCTAACAATAACAATCTGTGTTTATTTAACTTGTATCATAACAGTCCATTCATTCACACAGAGGCAACATGACTTCCAGCATGACTTTGGGAGGCAAGGCAACTTGGACACGACTTGAGTGTGAATCACAGCTCGACTTACAACACGACTTTAATGTAAAAAAAAGGCATGGGTTCCCCTTCAAGAGCATACCAGACCCGAATGGATATTAAGGATAACCCTGCTCCAAAAAAAAAAGGGCATGGGGGTCCCCCTCAAAATCCGCACCAGACCCTTATCCGAGCACGCAACCTGGCAGGCCGCAGGAAAAGATGGGGGCGAGAGAGCGCCCCCCTCCTGAACCGTACCAGGTCACATGCTCTCAACATTGGGAGGGTGCTTTGAGGTAGCCCCTCAAAGCACCTTGTCCCCATGTTGATGAGGACAAGGGCCTCATCCCCACAACCCTGGCCGGTGGTTGTGGGGGTCTGCGGGAGGGGGGCTTATCAGAATCTGGAAGCCCTCTTTAACAAGGGGACCCCCAGATCCTGGCCTCCCCCCTGTGTGAAATGGTAAGGGGGTACAAATGTACCCCTACCATTTCACCAAAAAAGTGACAAAAAAGGTTAAAAATTACAGGAGACGGTCTTTGACAATTCCTTTATTAAAGTCTTCTTTCATCTTCTTTCTTCTGGTTTTCTTCCTTCTTCCTTTCTTCATCCTTTGGTTTCTTTCTCCATCTTCTTCTTCCTCCGATCCTCTTCTTCCTCCTATCCACTTCTTCTTGGTCCGGTGTTTTAGTCCGGCATCTTCCTCCACATCGTCTCTTCTTGGTTGTCGGGCCGCTCCACGCAATGGGAGGCTCCCGCTGTGTGACGCTTCTCTTCTTCTGACAGTTCTTTTATAACGGAGGGCGGGGCCACCCAGTGACTCCGCCCCCTCTGATGCATCACGCTTTTTTTTTTCTTAATGCTAATGCTAATGACCTGTGTGGAATGCAAATAGCCTTAAAAAACCCATAGAAGACGTACAACATTAGAATCCTACTACTTGTAGTCGAAATATTCGACCATGGAATGTATGATTGCAGCATCATAAGTGAGTTTGGCTGCTCCGTCAAATCTTCTTTAAACATTCTGACAGACACCATAAGCCTTCAATGACAGATTCGACCATAATTCACTTGGATTTTCAGATGAATGCAATTTTTTAAGGAAAAACAAAGTAAATAAAAATGAATTTCGGGAGTAACTAAATAAAAAGAAAATTCGGATGAAAACAAAATTCCGAAACTAAATATTTCAGTCTGCACATGTCTACAGGTGGGCCTTCCTGGTTCACGCTCAAATTCTCCTTCAAATGCAAACCATAATCCTTCTCCAGTCTACAAGAAGGGGAGAAGCTGCTCCTAATCCTGAGGCTTATCATGCTTGGCCCACCTCAGATCCCCCAACCTCCATACCAGGAGCCAACAAATGTCAGACTCCGTCCAATCCTATATCACCATTGTGGAACAAGAACACCTTCAAGTGTCCTAAGGAAGGCAGACCTCCCCGATTCAAGATGTATCGAAATTGCCTCACTTACCATACTGGATTTAACCAGTTTCCAAGAATTACACTATTTATATAATCCTTTTTCAAGACACTCTCGAGTTGTTTTACAATTGATGCTTTCCTTTTTTTCAAAATTCATAACTTTCCGGCCAGCTGACCACCAAGTTTTCTACACTTTCTATACCGGATCCCTAAGACCCAGGAATACATCCTTTACACTCCACTACCTGGAACCAAACTCTGATCCAGGAGATCAGGAAATGGAGTACCTTACCAGCATCCAGTACTTGAAAGAACCTCTTACACAATGCTACATGCGTTCATTTCATCATGTTGCCTTACCCACCTTACACCAGTCCCTCACCTTTTCCCTCCTCTCTGACCCATTAACAAAATTATTGACCTCCCACCCACCTTAACTACCCCTAGCAACACTTGACTCCTGGTGTCCCCTTCTAAACCCCTACCCAATATTGAATGAGTTGGATCTTTTTGTTTATATCTACATGCAAGTTGCATTCAGATGTTTATGTTATTATAAATTTACATACATTTTGGTGTGCCTTGGCCAGGGTGGCATGATTTTGCACATCTTCTACCTGATGGTTATGGATTTTCCATACCCACCTGGTGGGAACCTAACCTCAAGTGATGAGTTTGAGATGATAGATGGTACTAGGGGTGGAGAGAACACTTTTCTCTTCAGCCCATCTTGGCTTCGAGTGGGCTCCCCTCTACACTTTTTTCTTTTGTTTTTCCTTGTCTGTTCTCATCTATTTTCTTTTTCAGCCAGTCTCCATGAGCTCTCCATCTTTACAACATCAACCAAAATCCACAAATCACAAGGGTTGGGATCCCACGTGCAGTCTAGATGATCCTCTGAGGTGAGTGACAGAATATTAGGTGAGATTCCTCCCCCTCTGCTCGATGGCTAATGACTCTATTCCCTCTCCTCCACTGCATATTGTGTCACACAATGCAGAGGGGATGAATTCACTGATAAAACAACAGAAAATTTTACAGTCTATGCATTCCCAAAAAATGTAAGTCATCCTACTTCAGGAGACACATTTTCCAGGGCGATATAACCCCTCTTTTGAGCATGCAAAATATCCCACATTCTTTTTTTAAAATGCGGAAGGAAAATCTAAGGGAGTGGCAATCCTCATATCTACCAACTGAAAATTTACACTCCAACTAGAATGCAAAGACTCGGAGGAAAGATTTATTCTCATAAAAGGCACCATAGATGACCAATTTACTCCTTTATTTCATACTATACCCCCAATCAGGGACAGGTGGCTTTTTTCCAAGCAATGCTTAACATGCTAGACCCCATGGTGGTAGGGACCTTGATATATGGGGGAGACTCAAATACTGCCATGGACCAAGGTCTAGACAAATCCAGACCCCCTGGATCCCAACTTATCAGACCCCCCAAACAGAGCCTAAAAAGAGCTAACTGATTCACCTTCATGGTTTAGTCAATGCTTGGAGGGAGATGAATCCAACTAGGAGAGATAACACACACTTCTCGTGCCTGCACCAATCCTATGCTAGTATTGACCACATTTTCATTTCCACTGCCAACATCCCTGCTATAGTTAAATCAGCCATAAGGGACACATTGTGGTCAGACCACTCTATAGTCACTCATACCCCCAAAAAAGGCTACAATCTCCCCAATTTCCTTCAATGGAGACTTAATGAGTCTATCCTCCGTGACCTGATCAAAGTTATGGAAATAGAAAAAGCCATAAAAGAATATTTCCTTCTAAACAGGGGTGAGGGGTGTTGGCTAAAACTCTATGGGCAGCCCACAAGGCCACCATTTGGGGCAAAATAATCCAAATCTCCTTCTAAATTAAAAGAGAACAAATGGCAGACATTTAAAGACTAGAAAAAGAATAAAAAAACCTGAAAAGCCTCCATAAACAAAACCCCAAACAGGTGCCCACAGATAAACTGGATGCAGCCCGTCTATCCCTAAATCTGGCTCTCACGGCCAAGGCTGAAAAGAGCATCAGATGGAGCGGAGCACAATTTTATCACCACAGAGATAAAATAGGTTCCATTTTAGCAGCCAAACTTACCCCTCAGGGTAGACAATGCTCCCTACCTAAAATACGCATCTCTGATGGGACACACACTCTAAACCCGCAACACATCATGGAAACTTTCCATGAATACTACAAGAAATACAGATACAGAGGGGAAATTATACAGAGGGGGAACAAAGATAACAAGGCCCATCGAAACTCATTCCTGGATTTGCTCCCAATTCCAAAATTAGAATCCCGACACCAAGAAAAACTGTAGGCTCTGATATCAGCGGAAGGTTATTAAGAAACTCAAACAGCTGCTCCTGAACGGGACGGGTTTTCAATGCCCTATTATAAAATTGTATTATTATTATTATTATTATTATTATTATAAAATGTTTGCAGAGACCCAAGCTCCACACCTAGTGAACTTCTTCAATTCTAAACTTCAGGGGCCCCAGTAGAGAGACAGCTTAATGTGGCTTTTATCTCCGTTATCCCCAAACTAAAGACCCGTGGGAGGTGGGTAACTATAGGCCCATTTCTTTAATCAACAACTAAATGAAGATCTTGACCAAGATCCTAGTGGATTGCATGGCATCCTTCATTGTTCTGTATATTCATAAAGACCAGGTGGGATTCATCCCAGGTCGACAGGGTCCAGACCAAACTAGAAGGGAGCGATAGACATTATATCAATACTACAATCCAAATGAGCTGGGAAGGGCAGCTGAGAGGGCCTGCTACTTTTGCTTGAACTACAAAAAGCCATTGACTCAGTCTCTTGGCCCTACCTATTTACATTTTGCATTGCTGCGGTTTTGATCAGAAATTCATGGGTCTTATGAGGGCCCTCTACTCCCAACCAGAAGCATGAATCCGATGCTAGGGATATTACTCTGAACCTATTAAAATAGCTAAAGGGACGAGACAGAGATTTGCGCCCTGTTTGCAGATGACCTATTACTCTTTGTCACCTCACCAACAATCTCACTCCCAAACATCTGCAAATTACTGGGAAACTTTACTAAGTACTCAGGGTTACAGGTCAACTTCTCTAAGTCCCAAATCCTAAATATAACAATCCCACACCAACTTTATCAGGTTAACTCCCTCCTGCTGCATAATAAGCTCGAAGCAGAGCTCAAAGGTTGGGCCCTCCACGAATTGTGCTGACTAGGGAGGATAAACATGATCAAGATGACACTCCTTCCCAAACTACTATATCCCTCCCGATTCCCCTGAGGACAGATCACCTAAGAAAATTCCAAGGCAAACTCCTCAGATCACCATCTTGCGAACAGAACTATTTAAATCAAGAACACAGGAAGGATTGGGGGTCCCTAACTTATTGTGGTACTACCGAGAGGCACGCTTGGCACAACTATCAGTAATCAACACGGCATTGAAAAACCTGATTGGGTACACATAGAGCAACAAGCAGTCCCGACTCACACATTGGACTTTCTTTTATGGTGTCGTCCAAGAGACCGCCCACTGATTATGTCTCCAGTGACGTCTAACTTGATAGCCCTTTGGGATAGCCTGAAAAACCTCCTCTCACTAACTTCAAATATTCAACCGTTAGAACATATTTTTCATAACCCAAAATTTACTCCTGGTATGAACATACAGGCCTTCTGCTGGTAGTTGGATAAGGGGTTATACCGCATTGGCCACTTTCTAACTCCCAAGGGTCCGCTCTCACTTATTGACTGCAAAAAGAAACTGGAAATGCAAGAATTTCCCATTTCTTAAATTCCCTATGGAAGAACAAATCAGAACCTCCAAGTTTAACGATGTATGAACAATGCTGTGGCCAAGTCACAGAGCGGGGGGGGTATTTTGATGTATTTTGATGATTTTACCTGTCACTGGCCTCAGATAGCAGCAAGCTACCTTAAATGCACCCATGGGATAATGAAATCCAGGTCATCTGGAATACTGGAATAAAAACGTTTTCCGAGCCTGTAGAGACATACAAAACATCGCTCTTATAGAGGTGAACCTCAAAGTGATTACCAGATGGTACTTAGTTTCAACTAGATTAGCACAAATGTTTCCCTCCTCCTCACCTCTCTGCTTCAGAGATTGTGCATCATCAGGATCAATGATCCACATCTGGTGGGAATGCCTGAAACTGAGGGGATTTTGATTGGAACAGAATCTTCCATACGATCCACAAGGTAACAGGATACCAGATCCCCAAGAGCTACCAGGGACGTAATATTTTGGGGTGCTAAGTTGACCACAGCAAGAGCATGGAAACAGCCAAAGGTCCTCTTTTCGGCAGCCAAAAGGAAAATTTCCTGGATAATGGCCCAGGAGAAAATGGTGAGCTTCCTGATTGACATGGTAGCTAGGTTCAATTCCACATGGGACCCCTGAGCGACCTATATAGGTATTCCTGGATAAAAAGGTACGCTTCAGAAGATGTGGAGAGCTTGTGGAAGATTAGCTGAATTGATTCCTTTTTTCATTTTTCTTCTTCTCTTCTCTCTTTTTTCCCTTGTGAAAATCTCCTCTGTACTCTCTTGTACTACACTTCAGTAATTGATCTTACATGCAAGATCAGAGCTCAATCTTACAACAGCATTTCTAATGTAGCCCTATTACCATACAGGTTTTGTTCATTAATTTTCCCTTTCAGTTAGTATTCTTCTTTATTATCGAGCAAGGAGATACTGACAGCTTATTACAGCTAGTCTAGGTGGGTTGCCTAACATGCGAAAGTTAAGATGAAAAATATTGACTGAAATGATCTGTATGTCCTGATCCTCTTTATTGTCATAAGTGACATGCAGGTAACACCAATAGTTTAACCTTGTTAGACAGTATAACCTCTGTTGCAATTTCGTAAATTTCTATATTTGGGAAATTTTGCCTGCTCTGTTTGATATAATGCTCAATAAAAAGTACTTATTGAAAAAAAAAAAAAACAGAACAGAACAAGCTATGTCGGACTTTCCTCTAGCTGTTTGGTTAGCAAAAGACCTCATTGGCCTGCATTAGGAAGACGCGAGGAAGGCTAGCAGCCCACCTGGTTTGCATAACCCAGTCATCATGATAGCTGGGATTGGGCTCACCGGTCTGTTCAGCCTGCTCCCTATCTTAACTGCCGTGGACAAACGGAGCTGTTCTGTCCACAGTGAGTTCCGTTGGGGTGGCGGGATTGGCTCCCGATGCTTGTCCGCATCCAGGTGCATTTCTCTCTACCTATTCGGTCTGTAGATCGGTGTTTACTTCCCTCAGTTCTTGAATGGATAGTCTGAGAGCTCTAGGTTATTCTCTCTTCTGTTTGTTCAGACTGTATGATGCACACTAGATTAGGTGGATGTCTTTCTATGCTACCAGTCCTGATTAGGGATGAGCTTCGTGTTCGAGTCGAACATACATTCGACTCGAACATCGGCTGTTCGCCCGTTCGGCGAAGTCCGAACGTTTTGGTCCGTTCGCGGCAAATTCGTGTGGCGCTCACGGCCCACAATGCACTGCGATGGCGCAGTGCATTGCTGGCTCATGATTGGCCAAGCATGCACTGCGACCCCGCATGCTTGGCCAATCGCAGCGCCAGCAGCGAGGAGAGCCATGATTGGCCACAGGCAGGATGCATGTGGCCAATCATAGCTCAGGCTGTGTAGTGCACGCCCCACACTATATAAGGCCGCCAGCGCGGCAGCCTTGTGTAGTGTGTTGGCGTCTGAAGCAGTGGGTGTTCTGTGTACCTTCAAAACAGTACACACCGATCGTTTTCGGCCGATTTTTGATCTTGCTGTTGTGTAGTGGTTGTTGTGTGCGTGCCCTGACCGCAGTATACACCGCTATATTCACCTCACCTATATAGCTAGTGAGAGCCACCTATCAGTGCCACCTATCAGTGCCCAGCAGTCCCATCTATCAGTGGTACCTATCAGTGCCCCTTAGTGCCACCCATCTGTGCCACCCATCCGTGCCATCTTATCTGTGCCCGTCTTTGCCCATCAGTGCCGCCTTATCTGTGCCCATCAGTGCCTATCAGTGCCCACCAGTGCAGCCTATCAGTGCCCACCAATGCAGCCTATCAGTGCCCACCAGTGCAGCCTATCAGTGCCGCCTCATCAGCGCACTTCAATGAAGGAGAAAAATGACCTGTTTGCAAAATTTTATAACAAACTATTAAACGTGATTTCTTTTATTTTTTTTTGCATCTTTTTTTGTTTGTTTAGCAAAAAATAAAACTCCCAGCTATGATTAAATACCACCAAAAGAAAGCTCTATTTGTGGGGAAAAAATGATAAAAATTTCATTTGGGTACAGTGTTGTATGCCTGCGCAATTGTCATTCAAAGGGCATCAGCGCTGAAAGCTGAAAATTGGTCTGGGACTGAGGGGGGTTTAAGTGCCCAGTAAGCAAGTGGTTAAAAATGTACCAGTTGAAAATTACAAACAGATTCAACTTAACACAACAAACCTACACAGTCCCTGTCTTGTTTGCACCGCCTGTATACTGCTGTTCTGAGTATATAGGGCCTGGGGGCCACACGCATTTCCTTTTTTTAATATGGGCACGGGGTTCCCCTTAATATGCGTACAAGACACAAAGGGGCTGGTAATGGGCAGGGAGGGCTACCCATGCCATTTTTCTCAATGATTTTCAACCATATTGCAGGAACCAGATATAACATTAATACCGCAAGCAGCTTTAAATGACGTTATTTCCGTTAAATGTCATTTTGTGCAGGGACTGTTCTAAACACGGGAAACACGTGGCACTTCACAGGCATACTACAGGCACCCCCCAGGCACCATATTTAAAGGAATATTTCACTTTTTTTTCCACTTTAATCGTCATTAAAATCAGTGCTCCCGCCAAAACGGCCGTTTTTAAAACTTTTTTTTGCATTGAACCATGTCCCCTGGGGCAGGAGCCAGGTCCCCAAACCCTTTTTAGGACAGTATCTTGCATATTAGCCGTTAAAATTAGCACTTTTAATTTCGAAAGTTCGAGTCCCATAGACTTCAATGGGGTTCTAACGTTCGTACGAATTTGGGGTCCGTTCGAAAGTTCTGGTGCGAACCGAACCGGGGGGTGTTCGGCTCATCCCTAGTCCTGATAGGCAAGTTGTTTGTTGCATATACGTTAGTATCTTTTACTTATACCTGATTACCTCATTTGTTAATCTGCTTATCATGTAATCTTGTTTTCTGAAAATTCAATAAAAATATTGCAAAGAAAATACAATGCAGGGACACTAAAAATGTTGGACCTCTTTTATTAATAGTACAATATGAAACAGTGTATTTCACAATAGCAAGAAATCTGATTCAAGCACTCATGTTCCAACTGTTATACACTAGTACATTTTTCTACAAGAACAGAAAAAAACCTGTTCATCTTGCCAGATATGCGGGGTCCTTGTAACTTGATGTGTACAGAACTGAAAGGAGTTGTAAAGGCAGAAGGTTTTTTTTTTATCATGCATTAAGATAAAAAGCCTTCTGTGTGTAGCAGCCTCCCCAGCACCCCCTAGTACTTACCTGAGCCCCATCTCTGTCCAGTGATGTCCATGAGTCCCTCAGCTGACTCTCTCTCCTGATTGGCTGAGACATAGCAGCAGTGTCATTGGCTCCCACAGCTGTTGATCAAAGTTAGCCAATCAGGAGAGAGAGGATGGGGCCAAACTTCAGCTCCATGTCTGAAAGGACACATGAAGCTGCAGCTCAGCTCAGTTGCCCTTTACAGCAAGCTGTTTGCTATGGGAGCACTCGGCAGGGGGGAGGGGCCAGGAGCAGCAAAGAGGGACCCGAGAAGAGGAGGATCTGGTATAACGTGTGTTATTTATTTTTATTTTACTTTACAATCACTTAAAAAAAAAAAATCTATTCATTGTCCCAAACTATCTCTGTGATCTACAAAGCAATACACCTCTATTTAATGTATTTAAGGTAAGGGGGGGGGGGGTATTTGTAGTCTAGACAAGGAGGGTCTAGGGTAATAGTGCTGTTGCTTCATAGATACAGTATAACAAGTAAGCACTGCCATTTTAGGATAGATAATTTCTTGCAGGATCACCAGGGAAAAAAAAGGAAAAAAGCCTGAAAATAGAAAGAGAAATGCAGCCACCACATCTAAGGACTGATTTAATGTTGAGAAAAAATTTAAGCTTCTCCCTATAAGCATATCATTTCTTTGCACTTAAAAGAACAAAAATCTCTCTTATATAATGCCAGGAAAGCGCACCCTTCTTTCTCTCCAAGTAAAGCCACGTACACACGGGCGGACTGTATGGCCTACTTAGTCCGTCATACAATCCGACAGACAGTCCGTCCTACTTTCGAATGAACGGACTTGACCACACACGGATAGCCAAACAGTCCGTCGAAAGCTTGCGCGATGACGTGTACAGCACGTACGACGGGACTAGAAATAGGAAGTCAAATATACAGCAATGCAACCTTCCGCCGTGTAAATCCTTTCTGAGCATGCGCCATTCTTAGTCCGTCGAACTAGCCTACTGACGAGCGGATTGTCCGCTGAAACCAAAGTATGACGGACAGAATTTCGAAAAATCTGAAATACTTAGTACGCCAGACTGCACGCTGAAAAAGTCCGCTGAAGCCCACACACGAGCGGACTGTCCGCTGAAATGTGTTTCGACGGACTAAGTAGGCCATACAGTCCGCCCATGTGTGTACGCGGCTTAACACAAACAGTTGTTGGTATCACCTCAAGCTCAGTATCAAATCCTGAACCAGGTAGCCAAGTGGCTTTTATTTATACTAAACACATTGATAACAAAAGACGCTGCTGACTTCAGAATCAGCCAATCAGACACTTGTATTCATTCAAAAGAACCAATGATACATATGCATATATTCAAATAGAAATATAGTAGTGATGTGTGTAGACAGTGGTGTGCAAAACCATGTGGCAAGCACATGGTTTTGAACACAACCGTGTGCACATTCCCACTGCTACCAGTAATGCGAGCCATACTACATCATGGCCCAGTGGGCCATAATTTTGTATGGTTCCCAAATACACAGATCTGCTTACTTAGGAGTTTAAATGCGGTCGCCATGGAGTAGCCAGTTCCTTGGTGAGGCATAAACAAACAACCTTAAAAGAGCAAACAGATCCGCCGTGTCCAAGGGAAGGTTTCTACATCCAATGGTCTTCCACCAACGTCTGTATGTGCAAATACTCTCACATGAGCGTATTGCAGCAAAACTGACACTGGGGGGCATCTGACAACATACATTAATAACATTTTCCACAACAGCTCCTCCTCTTTGTCATATCCTCCCATGTGTCCCTTGATGAATCTTGATCTTCTTCTTACACCTGGAAATGTATCAGTCCTACAGTCCATATGAGTCCATAAAAAAAAGGAAAACACTGCTTGACATGTAGACTCTGTTCTTCAGGAGGAATGACTTATGGGGAGGACACGACATGGTGGGTTGTAGCAATAGCCAGTCAGTCTGGGATCCTCTGTGTCTTGTACGTGGGTTGGTCTCATCAAGGAAGATGTGGTTATCTGCTTGGGCTCTGTTCATTCGTCCAATCAGGCAATAGGAGCACCTCATCACGACATATAGAAGGAATAGAAATAAAAACAATGTGAGTATATATACCTCTATTTCCTTCAACCATGATCCGATGGAAAATAAGAAATCCCCCAAGTTTCCAAAGCCCTTAAAAGGATTCCAACCTTCACTAGCTATAGCTCTGGATTTACCTTGCAGGGATCTAACCTTATCTATATGGGCCTGAACTTTGTCACTGGTATCCTCAATCCAGGTATACCAATGTTTACTTATGAATTCCCAGAAACCCCCTTGGACTGTGGGAACTTCCTTGTAGCTTCAACAGTTACATGAAAACATACCATCCTCAATGGATCAGAAATTGTTCAATTGTTTTATAAGCTTAAGCCCCCACCGTGTACAAGCAATTCCCTTCTAGCTGTCCCTGCCATTCTTACCTTCTCTCACGCCATCAGTTCCTCATGATCGGCCATGACATAAGATGCTGGGATGGGTTTCACCAGCACACATGAACCTCTTGCCTTAGGGAAATTACCTTATAAGCTGTAAATCCGCATTAATACCAAACTAAAGTTGAAGCACACTTGTGGGCTGTCTAGTTGTCCTGATACCAAAGCTGGCGAGAACTAGAGCTATTGTTAAAATTATAATTAATTTCACCCTCTAGAAATGTATTGTTAAGTTCCATTGACAAGTATCTGTTTGGATTTTACTAGTCTGTCAAAACTCCTCACACCAATATGAACATCACATATAGAATGTACCACTGTCATTGCTAGGGCACTAGAGCTCAGTGGAGACTCAGAGTAGACCCAACCATGTGTCCTGTTCGCTTTCTTAGCTAGTTGGAAAATACACTTTAAAAATATAAATAAACAAAGATACTCATCAACCGAGCTTCTTTACAATGACCCAGTCACCTGGTTAGAAAGAAGGTAAACTGGTTATTGTGTCCATCAACTCACTCCTCATTACAGATTTCTGAAGCCACTGCTGAACTAGTTCCAAGGTATTTTTATTCTGGGGTCTTGTACCTCCAGACATCAAAAGTACCCTCCAAAGGTATACACCTTACTGTACCTGCTGACCATATATGTGGCAAACTTTAAAGGGGTCTAATGGCTTTAGCCCCATACCCAGATTTCATGTATTATACAGCTGTCTGACTGGGGTGCATGGACGACCCATTGCCCATGCCAGCAAGCACATGGTTTTGAACACAACCGTGTGCACATTCCCACTGCTACCAGTGATGCAAGCCATACTACACCATGACCCAGTGGGCCATAATTTTGCATGGTTATACTATGGTTCCCAAATACACAGATCTGCTTACTTAGGAGTTTAAATGCAGTTGCCATGGAGTGGCCAGTAGACATGTGCAGAGTAAAATATTTCGTTTCGGAATTTCGTTTTCGTCCGAAAGCTTAATTTATTTAGTTACTCCCGAAATTCGTTTTTATTTATTTCGTTTTTCGTTCAAAAATTGCATTCGTCCGAAAATCCACATGAATTACGGTCGAATCTGTCTTGGAAGGCTTATGGTGTCTGTCGAATGTATAAAGAAGATTCGACGGAGCTAACTATATAGCATACTTTAGAACCCTATTAAAGTCTATGGGACTCCAACGTTCAAAATCTAAAGTGCTAATTTTAAAGGCTAATTTGCAAGTTACTGTCCTAAAAAGTGTTTGGGGACCCGGGTCCTGCCCCAGGGGACATGGATCAATGCAAAAAAAAGTTTTAAAAACGGCCGTTTTTTCGGGAGCAGTGATTTTAATAATGATTAAAGTGAAACAATAAAAGTGTAATATTCCTTTAAATTTCGTAGGGGGGGGGGTGTCTATAGTATGCCTGTGAAGGGGCGCATGTTTCTGGGGCTTAGAACTGTCGCTGCACAAAGTGTCATTTATGCAGGAAAAAAAGTCCTTTAAAATCACTCGCAGCTATAATGAATTGTCGGCTCCCGTAATACAGAGAACACTCATTGAAAGTCATTGATAAAAAAATAAATAAATAAATAAAAAAAAAAGCGTGGGGGTCCCCCAAATTGAATTACCAGGCCCTTCAGGTCTGGTATGGATATTAAGGGGAACCCTGCCTCAAATTTAAGAAAAAATTTGACGTGGGGTTCCCCCTAAATATCCATAACCAGACCCTTCAGGTCTGGTATGGATATTAAGGGGAACCCCGCGTCAAATTTAAAAAAAAATTGACGTGGGGTTCCCCCTAAAAATCCATACCAGACCCTTTATCCGAGCACGCAACCTGGCAGGCCGCAGGAAAAGAGGGGGGGACGAGAGAGCGGCCCCCCCTCCCTCCTGAACCGTACCAGGCCACATGCCCTCAACATTGGGAGGATGCTTTGGGGGTCCGTGACCCCTCAAAGCACCTTGTCCCCATGTTGATGAGGAGAAGGGCCTCATCTCCACAACCCTGGCCGGTGGTTGTGGAGGTCTGCGGGCGGGGGGCTTATCAGAATCTGGAAGCCCCCTTTAACAAGGGGACCCCCAGATCCCGGCCCCCCCCCTGTTTGAAATGGTAAGGGGGTACAAAAGTACCCCTACCATTTCACAAAGAAAGTGTAAAAAAATGGTTAAATAAAACAAAGACACTTTTGAAAAATTCCTTTATTAAAAATAAAAAAATAAAAAAAAGATTCCAGCGGCGGTAATCCACTCTTGCTATCCAGCGACGGACGGTCATCTCTCCCGCGATGTCATGTCATCCAGCGCAGCGAATCCTTCGTTCTTCTGTCTCCGCAGAGGAGACAATGCAGGGATTCCGGCTGGCTGACGTTTCTTAAATAGGGAGGGCGGGGCCACCCGTCACCTGACCCCGCCCCCCTCTGACGCAAGGGGAAACCCGGGGTTCCCCGTGACGTATGGGTGACCCCGCCCCCCTCTGATGTAACGGAAACCTGCCTGTGTTACATCAGAGGGGTGCGGGTCACCTATACGTCACAGGGAACCCCGGGTTTCCCCTTGCGTCAGAGGGGGGCGGGGTCAGGTGACGGGTGGCCCCGCCCTCCGTATTTAAGAAACGTCAGCCAGCCGGAATCCCTGCATTGTCTCCTCTGCGGAGACAGAAGAACGAAGGATTCGCTGCGCTGGATGACATGACATCGCGGGAGAGATGACCGTCCGTCGCTGGATAGCAAGAGTGGATTACCGCCGCTGGAATCTTTTTTTTATTTTTTTATTTTTAATAAAGGAATTTTTCAAAAGTGTCTTTGTTTTATTTAACCATTTTTTTACACTTTCTTTGTGAAATGGTAGGGGTACTTTTGTACCCCCTTACCATTTCAAACAGGGGGGGGGGCCGGGATCTGGGGGTCCCCTTGTTAAAGGGGGCTTCCAGATTCTGATAAGCCCCCCGCCCGCAGACCTCCACAACCACCGGCCAGGGTTGTGGAGATGAGGCCCTTCTCCTCATCAACATGGGGACAAGGTGCTTTGAGGGGTCACGGACCCCCAAAGCATCCTCCCAATGTTGAGGGCATGTGGCCTGGTACGGTTCAGGAGGGAGGGGGGGCCGCTCTCTCGTCCCCCCCTCTTTTCCTGCGGCCTGCCAGGTTGCGTGCTCGGATAAAGGGTCTGGTATGGATTTTTAGGGGGAACCCCACGTCAATTTTTTTTTAAATTTGACGCGGGGTTCCCCTTAATATCCATACCAGACCTGAAGGGTCTGGTTATGGATATTTAGGGGGAACCCCACGTCAAATTTTTTCTTAAATTTGAGGCAGGGTTCCCCTTAATATCCATACCAGACCTGAAGGGCCTGGTAATTCAATTTGGGGGACCCCCACGCTTTTTTTTTTTATTTATTTATTTATTTTTTTATCAATGACTTTCAATGAGTGTTCTCTGTATTACGGGAGCCGACAATTCATAATAGCTGCGAGTGATTTTAAAGGACTTTTTTTCCTGCATAAATGACACTTTGTGCAGCGACAGTTCTAAGGCCCAGAAACATTTGCCCCTTCACAGGCATACTATAGACAACCCCCCCCTACGAAATTTAAAGGAATATTACACTTTTATTGTTTCACTTTAATCATTATTAAAATCACTGCTCCCGAAAAAACGGCCGTTTTTAAAACTTTTTTTTGCATTGATACATGTCCCCTGGGGCAGGACCCAGGTCCCCAAACACTTTTTAGGACAGTAACTTGCAGAATCTTTTCTCTCCGTCAAATCTTTTCTCTGTCGAATATTTTCTCTATATAATCTTGGACTAATAGAGGTAAGGTTAGGCACATTCGACCATAGGTTCTATAAACACGTTGTCAGAGTCATGTCGAATCTCCTATTCTATATCGAACTGTTGTAACAACGAAAACGAAAATAAAGCATTTATTTATGTCGGATCTTTCGTTTTTCGGATTTTGTGCTTTCGTTATCGTTTGTCAAAACGAAAACGAAAATAGCTGAAATTCGGACGAAAATGCATTCGGACGAAAACGAATGCACATGTCTAGTGGCCAGTTCCTTGGTGAGGCATAAACAAACAACCTTAAAAGAGCAAACAGATCCGCCATGTCCAAGGGAAGGATTCCACATCTAATGGTCTTCCATCAACGTCTGTATGTGCAAATACTCTCTCATGAGTAGGGATGAGCTTCGTGTTCGAGTCGAACGTACGTTCGACTCGAACATTGGCCGTTCGGCGAATTCCGAACGTTTTGGCCGTTCGCGTCAAAATTCGAGTGACGCGTGCGCGGACCACAATGCACTGCGTTGGCGCAGTGCATTGCTGCCCGATGATTGGCCAAGCATGCACTGTGACCCCGCATGCTTGGCCAATCGCAGCGCCGGCAGCGAGGAGAGCCATGATTGGCCACAGGCATCCTGCCTGTGGCCAATCATAGCTCAGGCTGTGTAGTGCACGCCCCACACTATATAAGGCCGCCTTTAAGGCGGCCTCCTGTAGTGTGTTACTTTGCATCTGAAGCAGTGGGTGTTCTGTGTACCTTCAACACAGTACACACCAATCGTTTTTGGCTGATTTCCTATCTTGCTGCTGTGTAGTGGTTGTTGTCTGTGCCCTGACTGCAGTATACACCACTATATTCACCTCACCTATATAGCTAGTGATCTAGCTTTAACCACTTAACAACTGCCCATTGCCGATTAACGGCTTCAGGGCGGTTGTTTAACTCAGAGAGGCTGTCAATTAACGGCCTCCCAGAATTCTGCTCTTGCGTGCCCCGAGGTGTGCGCACCCGTGACCGCCGGGTCCATAGGACCCGGCGCATCACGGTAAACGGAATGCGGCCGTTTACCACGTGATTGCTCCGTCAAATGACGGAGTGATCACTTGGAAACAAACCGGCGTCATGTTATGACGCCTGTTCCTACCTCCCCTTTCTGTACCGATCGGTACAGCGGAGGGGAAAGAGATCGGTGTCAGCATCTGCAGTGCCCACATCGCTGCTCCCCGAATTTAACCCCTCAATTCCCTGCCAATACTCTGCAATACCAGTGCATACTCTGCAGTACCCTGCCATTACTCTGCAGTACCCCGCCATTACTCTGCAGTACCCCGCCATTACTCTGCAGTGCAGTGCAGTACCCCGCCATTACTCTGCAGTGCAGTACCCTGCCATTACTCTGCAGTGCAGTACCCTGCCATTACTCTGTAGTACCCCGCCATTACTCTGCAGTGCAGTACCCCGCCATTACTCTGCAGTGCAGTACCCTGCCATTACTCTGCAGTGCAGTACCCTGCCATTACTCTGCAGTGCAGTACCCTGCTATTACTCTGTAGTACCCCGCCAATACCCCGCCAATACTCTGTAATACCCTGCCATAAATGGCCATACCCAGCCATACTCAGAGATACCCAGCCATACTCGGTGATACCCTGAAATACCCAGCCATAGACGCCCCCCACCCCTCACCGCCCTCCGGTGCTTCTACCAACTCGCCAGTACGATCAAAGCCAGAATCTTTTTTTTATTTTTTATTTCAGGCTTCCCAGCCTAGAGGTGAGATGTGGGGTCATATTGACCCCCCAGATTTCACTGTAAAGAGGACCTGTCACCCCATATTCCTATTACAAGGGATGTTTACATTTCTTGTAATAGGAATAAAAGTGATCAAAAATATATTTTTGGGAAAAAAAATGTCAAACTAAAATAAATAAAGTAAAATGAACAATAAAAAAATAAAATAAAAATTAAAGCGCCCATGTCCCCATGTGCTCGCATGTGCCACACATGTGAGGTATCGCCAAGAATGTTAGAGCGAGAGCAATAATTCTAGTCCTAGACCTCCTCTGCAACTCAAAACATGTAACCAGTAAAAAAATATTTAAAGCGTCGCCTATGGGGATTTTTTAAGTAGCGACGTTTGGCGCCATTCCACGGGCATGTGCAATTTTGAAGAGTGACATGTTTGATATCTATTTACTCAGCATAACTTCATCTTTCACTTTATGCAAACATTGGGCTAACAAGTGTTTAATAATAGAGCTTGCAGTCAGTAGTGTTAGGAGTGCGTGCTGTCTGCGTGCTCTGTACCCAGTACATACCGCTATAATATAGGGCAGGCCCCTACTTTCAAACATCCAACTTACAAACATCTCCTACTTGCAAACGCAAGGAGACAGCAGCAAGTGAGATGAAAAAAGATGGACGACAAAACAAATTATACAGGGGTGATAACCCTTCCCTATGTTTTCCAAAAAGCTTAAAGATAGTTTTTTTGACTGGAGCTACACTTTAAAAATGTACCAGTTGAAAATGACAAACAGATTCAACTTAACACAACAAACCTACACAGTCCCTGTCTTGTTTGCACCGCCTGTATACTGCTGTTCTGAGTATATAGGGCCTGGGGGCCACACGCATTTCCTTTTTTTAATATGGGTACGGGGTTCCCCTTAATATGCGTACAAGACCCAAATAGGCTGGTAATGGGCAGGGAGGGCTACCCATGCCATGTTTCTCAATGATTTTCAACCATATTGCAGGAACCAGATATAACATTAAAACCGCAAGCAGTTTTAAATGGTGTTATTTCCGTTTAATGTCATTTTGTGCAGGGACTGTTCTAAACACGGGAAACACGTGGCACTTCACAGGCATACTACAGACACCCCGCAGGCACCATATTTAAAGGAATATTTCACTTTTTTTTTTCACTTTAATCGTCATTAAAATCAGTGCTCCCGCCAAAACGGTAGTTTTTAAAACTTTTTTTTGCAGTGACCCATGTCCCCTGAGGCAGGAGGCAGGTCGCCAAACCCTTTTTAGGACACTATCTTGCATATTAGCCGTTAAAATGAGCACTTTCCAATTCGAACGTTCGAGTCCCATAGACTTCAATGGGGTTCTAACGTTCGTACCGAACGCGGGGGTCGTTCGCAAGTTCTGGTGCGAACCGAACCGGGGGGTGTTCGGCTCATCCCTACTCATGAGCGTATTGCAGCAAAACTGACACTGGGGGGCATCTGACAACATACCTTAATACCATTTTCCACAACAATTAGCTTAAATATATTAAATTTTTCTTTTTTGGTTTGGATAAAACCTTTAAAACTATGGCTTCTTATCTTTACTATGTCCCTAAATGTATTGTTTGCCTGTGGGATCCCTGATTCTGCTCCCTCTGCAATGTCCACTTTATTTGGTCAGTTAAAGAGAATTCCGACTGATTCTTTCAACTCTATCATCATTTTCTGATTCCCTCGACTATGCATGTATAGATTGTTTTATCCTTGGAGACACATTTAAGTAATAAAAAACAACTTATTGCTTAAAATCCTTGCAAGTCTGATATATCTGCACACACATATTTAAGTAAATGAAAAAAATAAAAAGATTATTGAAAAATACTTGATTTAGGGATGAGGTTTAGGTTCACTGTACATCCCAGGGATTCACAAAGTTTGTTTGTTGAATTGTGAACTTGTGGCCGAAAAAAAGATTGAAGGTTTGTCACCAGAAACAAGGAACAACCTATAATGCACAGAAAACAGGCTTTGTTCCAGGTAAGATATTTTACAAGATCCAATAATTTGAAGGAATGAATAACCCAGACCCCTATTTATAAAACAGTGTGCTCACAGAAGCTATATTGTCACAGTGAGTTGGAGATTTAGTGAGAAGTGACAATATTTGTAGGAAAATATACAGTTTTTCTTATTTTTATTTATTTAAGTGTTGACATTCATACATGTCCCCATGGCAGTTCTCAGCTCATATGCCTCTTGTTTGACAATAGCTTGATTATTAGCTCTACAAATATCCAGAACTGAATAACAAGATTTCTGCCCATAGACTTCAATGCAGCTCAATAGAAACTTTGCAAATTTTACATTTTGACAAAACTGCTTGTGAACTGAACTAATATAGGTATCAGTTTCTCAAAAATGGGGAACTGAATGGGACTTAAGTGGTACCAAATCGACTAATAAGGGTAATGCCATGTACACACGATCAGACTTTCCGGCAGATTGCAGGACAAGTGAGGGAGATGTTCGGCGGCATCGCTCTCCTAGCTCGTGGCAAGGCTTGGCTCAGCGTTTTCCTTGTGGTGATCATTCTGGGGATCTTGTGAACTGTGGGCACTGGTAAGGGGGATTTCATCTTCCCACCATTTTGATTATCCTCATGCTGGCTGGTCCTACTGCCCTGGTTGGTTTGGTCTGATGCTGGGTGGGCTGGTCAGGTTTGGCAGCAGGGTAGGCTCAGGGGTCAGGTGGCTGCATTCAAATGTGAACTATGTTTGATAAAAAAAAGGGGGTCTAAGTGCTATTTAAAGGAGAGTGTGATTGCAAAATATAGGTTACATTTTTTCCTCAGATTCAGAACATCCCTGCTGCTTTCACTTACAAATGCAAATCCAATACATTCCTCTTTATAACCCACAATAATCCTTACATATGCCATATTTATTTGGGGGTGGGGGTTTTTCCATGCAGACAGGGTCACGCACCATTCAACCTGGTATGTTGCATGGCATGTGTCTCCAAAAGCCGCCACCCGCAAACCTCCACAACCACCGGCCAGGATTGTGGGGATGAGGCCCTTTTCCCTATCAACATGGGGACATGGTGCTTTGAGGGGTCACAGACCCCCAAAGCATCCTCCCAATATTGAGGGCATGTGGCCTGGTACGGTTCAGGAGGGGGGACGCTCTCTTGCCCCCCTCTTTTCCTGTGGCCTGCCAGGCTGCGTGCTCGGATAAAGGGTCTGGTATGGATTTTTGGGGGGAACTCCACAGCATTTTCTTTTTAAATTTGGCGTGGAGTTCCCCTTAAACCCCTTCTTGCCGAGCGTACGCAGATGTGCGTACTCGGCTTCCGGGGGTAATACCGGGATGATGCCCACACCTGCAGGCATTATCCCGGTACCGTTTTTTACAGCGGACGATTAACTATCCAGTCATAAAAACTGAAGTGGCTAAAAGCCGCTCGGCTGTTATGCTGGAGAAGCGGGAGGGGACGTCCCCCCCTCCCGCCGCCTCCCGCCGCTGTTACCGGTGCTCCCGCTCAATCGGGAGCACCGATTCACGATCTGATGCCTCCGGCTGCTGGGGAGGAACTGGAGTGACGCCGTAATCTGTGTCATTCCAGTCTCCTAATAGTAAACATGGAAGCGACGTCATGACGTCACTTCCCGTTTACTCAGCTGCCAATGGCGCCAGTTTTAAAAAAATATACAGTATTCAGAATCGCCGTTTTTGGTGATCTGAATACATTGAAGTGTAAAGGAGGGATCGGGGGTCTTTTAGACCCCCGATCCCTCCATAAAGAGTACCTGTCACCACCTATTACTGTCACAAGGGATGTTTAAAAAAAAAATGTAAAGCGCCCGCCATCCCCTCGAGCTCGCGAAGCAAAGAAAACGCATACGGAAGTCGCAACCGCATATGTAAACAGTGTTCAAATCACACATGTGAGGTATTGCCGTGATCGTCAGAGCGAGAGCAATAATTCTAGCACTAGACCTTCTCTGTAACGCTAACCTGGTAACCGTAATAAAAATTTAAAGCGTCACCTATTGAGCTTTTTAGGTACCATACTTTGTCGTCATTCCACCAGTGCGTGCAATTATAAAGTGTGACATGTTTGGTATCTATTTACTCGGCGTAACATTATCTTTCACATTATGCAAAAAAATTGGGCTAATTTTACTGTTTAGTCTTTTTATTTAATTCATGAAAGTGTCTCTTTTCCCAAAAAGTTGCGTTTAAAACACCGCTGCGCAAATACTGTGTGACATAAAATATTGCAACAATCGCCGTTTTCTTCTCTAGAGTCTCTGCTAAAAAAATATATATAATTTTTGGGGGTTCAAAGTAATTTTCTAGCAAAAAAGGGTCTGGTATGGATATTTGGGGGGATCCCACATCATTTTTTTTTAAATTGACGCGGGGTTCCCCTTAATATCCATACCAGACCTCAAGGGCCTGGTAATTGAATTTGGGGGAACCCCACGCTTTTTTTTATCAATGACTTTCAATGACTGTTGTCTGTATTACGGGGAGCCGACAATTCATTATAGCCACGAGTGCTTTTAAATGACTTTTTTTCCTGCAGAAATGACACTTTATGCAGGGAGTTTTCTAAGCACGGGAAACATGCGCCCCTTTACAGGCATACTATAGACTCCAACCCCAGGTACGAAATTTAAAGGAATATTACACTTTTATTGTTTCACTTTAAGCATTATTAAAATCACTACTCCCGAAAAAACGTCAGTTTTTAAAACTTTTTTTTGCATTGATACATGTCCCCTGGGGAAGGACCCAGGTCCCCAAACACTTTTTAGGACAATAACTTGCATATTAGCTTTTAAAATTAGCACTTTTGATTTTGAAAATTCGAGTCCCATAGACTTTAATAGGGTTCTAAAGATTACACGAAGTTTAGGTCTGTTCGCAGGTTCTGGTTCGCAGGGGTGTTCGGCTCATCTTTACCTGGCACATTTTATCCCTGGGAACATCAAAAAAAGCATCTTGGAGGGCAAGGATTTTAACCTCGCATCCCTGTTAATTGCTGCTCATGATGTAGCGAATAACAGGTCTTATGCTTGCGGGAATGTTTCGGTGGAGGTAAAGACCAGGGATCACAAGCTTAATCGTAAGTTGTCCATTCCTGAGTTTGTCCTGGCCTTTATTTTCTGCAGAGACATAATTTGTTCTGTAAGTAAGCTTAGAAGGAAAGAGTTGGACCTTTACCTGTATACAGTGGTTGAGTTAGGCCACAAGTATGGGGGGTCCAATTTTTATGATTACCATCAGTCTTTTTCCACCAAGGCCGCAGCCTGTTTTGCTCAATTTCAGGTGGTGATGGTTTGGAGCAACATAGATACTGAGTTGTTTTGCTGGCATTTCACTGGGCTCAGATCTCCGGCGTGTGTGACTTTCCAGTCGTCCACGCACACACCATACTGGTGCCCCAATTTAGAGGTTCCTGCACTGCCTAGCAAGTCCAGGGGGTCAGGTGCCTCTCTCCCTTCCTCAGGCCGTCCGGAACCTTTGGATAAGTTAGGCTGTCCCATTCATTTTCTGGGGAAATTCTAGATTTATAATAATTACAACCTTGGCACATGCAATTACAGTCAATGCCATCTGTTACACATTTGTACCGGGTTTCATACGGGGTTTGTCTCTTTGCCGTCTGATAGTTTTGAATGCCAGAATCTCAGGTCTTCTTCCAAAGACACGGAAGCTGTAGATCTGTTTCTACAGTCAGAACATGAGAAGGGCTTTATCATCGGGCCATTTACCACTCAACCGTTCCCGGTTTGAAGGGTCAACCCCCTGGGGCTTGTTAGAGGGAAGTTTTTGCAATAAACTACATTTGATCTAGCCTCAACTCTTTGATTCCTTTGTAAGAATTTTCTCTCAAATATGCTTCGGTAGATCAGGCAATTCAGTCTATCATCAGGATGGGCATAGGCGCCTGGTTGTCCAAAGCAGATATTGCAGACGTTTTTAAGCTTCTGCCAATTCTGCCATCACTCTGGCAGTGGCATGGTATTAGGTGGAAGGGAGGTTATTATTTTGCGACCAAGCTTACTTTTGGGTCCAAAAGTAGCCCTTGATTGTTTGACACATTTGCCCAGGCCCTTAGCTGGATCCTCACTCACAGGGAAACTTGTCATAAGGCAATTCATTATTTAGATGATTTTCTCCTCATTGAAGATCAATTGTAATCAGATTCCCACCGACCTTCTGAAGAGCACTTCAGTTTTCTCTTACATTCACAAACTGACACAGCTCCTCTCTTAGACCATTGGGTTGTTACGCCACCTTCAGGAGAGGACTAGACATGACATGTTAACATGTAATATAAAAACTAGAACTTTCTAGTTCTGCCCAAGGGGAGGGTCCCTTAGGTAACAACCCCACAGCCTGCCTTGCAGCTTCAGTTTTTTTCTGCCTAGTCAAGGAGAAGGACCTAGGAACCCTACAGGCCCATGGGTCCATGGATTTTTTTGTGGATTTCTGTGCTTTTTGTGCAAGATTAAAGATCTTGTGATCTGCTATCAACAGCCGGCTGGGTGACAGGCTGGATACTCTTATCCTTGTAGTCTCCCCAGCCTGTCCAGCGAGCGTGTGCAGACCAGTGCTCCGTGCTAGGTCGGCCACTACATGCCTCAGCTCCAGAGGCGGTCGTCGAGAGTAAATGCTCCGGGGCACACATATGACCAGGCTACTGATGTCTGCGTCACAGTGTGCCGGGCCAGCAGCCACCCCATACTGATTGGCGAGTGGGTCTGTGTTGGAATGTCTCCCAGCTCTTCAGGACTGGTAAGTACAGTTCTCTCTGCCTCAGTGGGGCTGAGCAGATGGGAGGTTGATTTGGAGGTCCCTCACCTCCCTCTCTTCTCTCCCTGTCCCTTTCTTCCCTCCCCCTTCCCTGTGGGGGTTGCTGCATGGGCTGCTGAGCGGTGTGTGTGCCATATACAGGGGCTCTTCGGGGGGCTCTCACCTGGGGTGGGACTGTGCTGGGTGGCTGTGCCCTGGATGTGTGTAGGTCTCTCCCTGGAGGTGTCTGGAGGCTGTGTCTGTTGATCGCTGTAGCACTGTTTCACCGCCATTTATCTGCCTGTTTTGTTCACTGTCCCTCATGGTATACAGTGTTCGGCGGCCATCTTTGGTGGGGCAAGGAGCCTCATGCTCTCTGACCATTTCCCTGTAGTATGGCGGCCATTTTCCTTGTGATTATGTCCTTTATACTGGATGCTCAGCGGCTATTTTCTTGAAGCCTGAACATGTTTTTGGTCAGTTTCAGCATGATTTAGAGCAGCTCTGCACAGCGCAGTGTGGTCTCCTATGCATCTGGGAGCTGACACAGGACACAGGCACTACTAGCTGGACAGTGCAGAACCAGTCAGGGTGGTGAGTCCTGTGGGAAAGAGCCCCTCAGCCAGCAGCAGTTAGGAGGTGGGACCATCACTGTCCTAAGTCCCCATCAGGTGGCAGACAGGATAGGGTCAGCATGGCTTCAGAAACTGGTGTTTCTTCCCCCGAAATCCAGGCAATTGCAACCGGTTCACCTGCAGACAGTGCAGTGCCTCTGGGCGCTTGGTCGGCAGTCCTTAATTCATTCGTTGCCAAGATGGAGGCGGTGCGTGGGCGCAAAGGTGGTAAAAAATGGCACCTGCCCCCATCCTCGGGGGGGGGGGGAGGGCTCTGATGCAGACTCGGGCCCTGCTGAGGTTGGTGACCCCTGCTCTGTCGTTTCAGATGATGCTGACCAGGACCGATAGGACAGTGAGGATGAGTCCCTGTCCGGGTCCGTGTGTGACAAAGCGCTTGTTGGAGCACTTATCACAGCTGTGCATGATATCCTGAAGATTCAGGAGCCAGCAGATCTCTCTGCTGATGTAGCGGTCCCTTTTGGGTCCCGTAAGCCGTTCACCTAAGGTGTTCCCGTATCTGACTTATTTTGATAAGTTAATTTACAAGGAATTGGGTTGACCACAACGGACCTTTTCGGTCCCCAAATACATGGCGGTGCATTACCCCTTTGAGGAGAGCCTTCTCAAAAAGTGGTCGGCTCCTCCGGTCATGGACCCCCCAGTATCCAGGTTAAACAAAGTAACCACGATCCCGGTAGAGGGGACTCCTGCCTTCAAGGACCCCATGAACAGGAAGGCCGAGGCAGTGGCTCGTTCCTTCTTTACGGTTGAGGGGTTAACTATGCGACCAGTACTGGCATCCGCACTTGTGTGCCTGACACTAACGGAGTGGGCAAAACTTTTGCAAATTGGGAGAGCAACAGGCTTCTCCTGTCTGCGTAGAACTAGCAGACCAACTAGTGCAAGGCCTGAAGTACATTTGTGACGCAGCCCTGGATACCCTTCCTCTGTTATCCAGGGCTTCAGAATCAGCAGTGGTGCTGAGGCGCCTGATTTGGCTAAAATGCTGGTCTGTTGACCAGGCATCTAAGAAAGCCCTGCCGGATCTTCCCTTCCTTGGCGACCGGCTCTTTGGAGCCTCATTGGATGACATTATTAAAAATGCCACAGGTGGTAAGAGTACACTACTCCCACAGGCCAGGAAGGCTAAGGAACCACGCTGTAGGCAAGGGCCCTCATTCTCCGCTCACAAACAGCTTTTTCTTCCACCCAGGGCTCCGACCCCAGCCCGACAGGATGACCTCTGAAGGACCAAAGCGTCCCTGGAAACGTAAGCCTAACAAGCCTGCGAGCAAAAGTGCTACCGCACGAAGGTTTGCCCCCGCCCGCAACATGGGTGGGGGGTCACCTTCGGGAGTTTGCAGCCCGGTGGGCCTATCGGCTGTCCAACCAATGGGTCTGCGATCTGATTTCCTCAGGCTACAAGATAGAGTTCCTCTCTTGGCCGCAAAACAGATTCTTCCCCTCCAGCATACCCATACTCCCGGCTCACCGGGAGGCCCTATTGGGGACGGTAAGGGACCTGCTGAGTCACGATAGTACCTGTTCTGGAATCGGAACGTTTCTAGGGGTACATCCAATCTTGGACCTGAAAGCCCTCAATTAATTTGTAAAACTACAGAGGTTCAGAATGGAATCAGTTCGCTCAGTAGTCGCTGCACTCCATCAAGGGGACTCCTTGGCGGCCTTGGACATCCAGGATGCGTACCTGCACATACCCATATGCCTTCGGCATCAGAGGTTTCTGCGATTTGCAGTCGGGGAAGCCCACTACCAGTTTGTGGCTCTCCCTTTTGGTTTGACATCTGCCCCCCGAGTCTTTACCAAGGTATTGGCTCCTGTTTTGGCATTGCTGCGGCAACACAGGATTGCGATCGTGGGATACCTAGATGATCTCCTCCTGAGAACAGCTTCCGCCTCAGAGTTAGAGAAGGATGTGGTGATCACCATGCAGACCCTGCAGGAATTTGGGTGGCTGTTGAACCTAAAAAAGTCAGTGATCGTACCGACTCAGCATTTGGAGTATCTAGGCTTACTGCTGGACTCCATGGAAGCGAGAGTGTTTCTCCCTTCAGACAAGCTGCAGACTCTCAAAGCTACGGCAAAACTGTTGATGGACCGCAGGTGGTCGTAGCTACGCTTCTGCATGCGAGTTCTGGGACTCATGGCGACCTCCTTCAAGGTAGTACCGTATGCCCAGTTTCACACCAGAGTCCTGCAGAAGGAGATTTTGACAAAATGGGACAAATCTCAATTGTTCCTGGATCGGCAGATTCAGGTGAGCCAGTCAGTCAGGAATTCCCTGCTCTGGTGGCTGAGGTCCCCGGCACTTCGGTCTGGGAAGTCGTTCCTACCTCTGAAATGGACATCTGTGGAGTAATACAAGTTGCCAATCAATCTGCTTGAGATGAGAGCGATCAGGCTATGCCTCTCCACATGGTCGATAAGGCCATCCGATCAGGATCCAGTCAGACAACATCACGGCAGTGGCATACGTCAATCACCAAGGAGGAACAAGAAGCTCGGCCATCGCACGGGAGGTTGCTCACATCCTTCAGTGGGCAGAGCGACATGCACCGGCCCTGTTGGCCATTTGCATCCCGGGAGTGGAGAACTGGCAGGCGGACTACCTAAGTCGCCAGATGCTGGACCCAGGAGAATGGGCGTTGCATCCGAAGGTGTTCAGCCTACTGTGCCTGCGATGGGGCACACCAGACGTGGATCTTCTGGCTTGCCGTCTAAATCGGAAGGTGCCAAGATTCGTGTCCAGGACAACAGATCCTTGAGCAGACGTGTCAGACATGCTGGTGGCTCCTTGGGATCAGTACCAGCTTATCTATGCCTTTCCTCTGATGAAACTGTTGCCATGTCTGGTCCGCAGAGTGGAGGCCGCGGGAATCCCAGTAATACTGATTGCCCCAAATTGGCCTCAGCATCCTTGGTATGCAGACCTAGTGCGCCTGGTGGCGGACGCCCCTTGGCGACTGCCGTTATGAGAGGACCTTCTGTCTCAAGGTCTGATTCTCCATCCTGCTTTACCATCGCTGGTTTTAACGGCATGGCTATTGAGAGCCAGGTGTTGAGGAACCGGGGTCTTTCAGACTCAGTGATTCCAACTATGCTGAGAGCACGGAAATATTCTTCTCGGAAGATATATCATCGTACCTGGAAGGCCTACATCTCCATGTGTGAGGAGAAAGGAAGGCATCCGCGCTCCTTTTCTATATCCAAGATCCTGCTGTTTTTACAGCAAGGAGTAGACCAGAAATTGGCTTTAAGCACCATATCAGCTTTGGCTGTCTTTTTTCAGCGACCCCTGGCATTTCACTTTCTAGTGAGCACTTTTGTTCAAAGGATCTGACATGTACTTCCTCTGGTGCGTCCACCATTACCCCCGTGGGATTGGAACCTGGTGTTATCGGCATTCAAAATTTGAAAATATCAGAGAGATCCCTCTATTGACTCTTTCCCAGAAAGTGGTCTTTCTAGTGGCTATTACTTCGGCCAGGAGGGTTTCGGATCTGGCGGCCTTGTCTTGCAAGTCACCCTATCTGGTTATCCACAAGGATAAGGTGGTGTTGCATCCGCAACCTTCTTTTCTGCCGAAGGTGGTTTCGGTGTTCCACATCAATGAAGACATTGTGGTACCATCTCTGTGTCCTAAGCCGAAACATCCTAAGGAGGTGGCCCTTTATGCCCTGGACTTGGTTCGGGCTCTGAGGGTGTAATTTGTTAGCAACGGCTTCCTTTTGAAAGTCAGACTCCTTGTTTGTTTCGGTGGATGGTCCGAAAAAAGGCACGACGGTCTCGTCGGCCATTTCCAGGTGGATCAGACAGATTGTAGTACAGGCCTACGCCTTGAAGGGGCAGTTGCCCCCCTTTCCGGTCATGGCCCACTCCAGAAGGGCAATCAGAATGTCTTGGGCCTTCCAACATCAAGCTTCTGTCGCTAAAGTGTGTAAAGTGGAGACTAAAGCCCCGTACACACGAGAGAACTTATGCCCGACAGACTTCCGAAAGAGTTCCATCGGAGTTCTGCCGGAGTTCCGACAGAGTTCTGACGGACTTTTCGGCTGAGCGGACTTGGCCACACACAATCACACTAAACTCCAACGGATTCGAACGTGATGACGTACGACTGGATTCGAATAAGGAAGTTCATAGCCAGTAGCCAATAGTTGCCCTAGCGTCGGTTTTAGTCCGTCGGAATAGCATACACACGAGCGAATTTTTCGAAGGGACCGGGTCCGGCGGAGTTCCTTCGGAAAAAATTTGAAGCATGTTCCATATTCTAAAGTCCTTCGGACTTTGGCGAGTCAAAAGTCTGTTGCAGCCCACACACGATCGCATAGTCTGACGGAATCAGTCCGTCGGACTTTGGATGTTGAAAAGTCCGCTCGTGTGTACGGGGCTTTAGTCGTCTGTTCACACTTTTACAAAATTCTACAAGGTAGATGTCAGTGCATCGGCTGATGCCTATTTTGGCCGCAGAGTTTTGCAGATGGCTATATAATTGCAATTGCACTTACATTTTTTCCTGTTTTCTGGTAAAAACACAGTACTTTTATGTAAATGCACTGTTACATTTGTTACCACAGTTCTGGTGCGGTTTTGAAGGTAGTGCCTCTCAGTCGAGGAGCACCCTGTTTTGTTTGGGGTAAAAAAGTTTTCGTTACTCCCACACATTGTCGTTTTTGTGGGTAAAGTTTATATTATGGGTGAAGTTTTATGCTGTTTTGCCACCCCTCGTTTTGCCACTGCTTAGGGACATCCCAATGATCTAAGAGAGGAGCTGCATCAGTCGGTGAATTTAAGAGAAAATAGGATTTTTTGTACTCACCGTAAAATCCTTTTCTCTGTAATTCACCGACTGACACAGCACCCGCCCCTCCTATTTTTCTCTACGTTATACTGCTTGTTGACGTACTGAAGATGAAAGGCAGGCTGTGGGGTTGTTACCTAAGGGACCACCCCTTGGGCGGAAATAGAAAGTTCTAGTTTTTATATTAATGTTAACATGCCATGCCTAGTCCTCTCCTGAAGGTGGCATAACAACCCAATAGTCTAAGAGAGGAGCTGTGTCAGTCGGTGAATTACAGAGAAAAGGATTTTACGGTGAGTACAAAAAATCCTATTTTTTCAGCTCTCAACGTCCCGCTAGCAGTCAAGAAAATGGAAGGTCCTGTTACTAGCCTCACATTCCTGGGTATCACGCTTGATACGCAGGGCATGCAGACAAGCTGGTTAGAATCAGAGATCACATTCATGCCTTTACGATTTCCAGAGTTTGTACCAGGGTTGCGTTACAGTCACTGCTGGGATTGTTGAATTTTTCAATGAAAATCATTCCCCATCCTATACCATCCACAGATTGACTCAGAGTGCAAAGGAAAATGTTGTAAAATATATGCTTTACTGACAAATATTAAAAATGACCAAACATGAAGAGTATATAACAAGCAATGCATCAGTAAAGCTCTGCATCATGTGAAATTCCATCCATTTAGGTATCATTTAGATGGCAACAAGAGAACCTCAATGCATTTTAACTAATAAAGAGTTTTCAACTGGAGGAAAAATATACTGTATATTTTACATTATATATATTAGAAGATTATTTTAGAATGTAAATATACAGCATGTAAGTAGCCATTCTACACCAAGTTAATAGTTATATAAAAAAGGAAAAAACACATATTCATATATAAAGAAATTGCTTACCCATATGATGATGGTAAGGAAACATGTCCTATCAGAAATTAAATCAAATAGCAAAAAAAAAAAAAAGCAATCAATGAGCCAGGAAAACAAAGTTAATTGGTAATTATTCTTACTGGCCAGGTTAGATCAGCTAACTCTGGGGATTACCCCTTATTAGGCTGTCTGACTCATACACATCCAGTGCTGTCCCTGTGTTGCATCTTTTGCTACCATCAAGGCGATCCTTGGAGCACTGGAATCTATCACTGGTTTGTATAAGGTCGATGTTTGTTTGTTTTTCTCATGGTCCAGAGTGCCTCATTGATTTATATAAGAGGGGGGGGTAGGTTGCGCTATGGAACTTAGAATGTAAAACAAGTATATGTAGAAAAGTATTATTATTGGAAAAGTATTATTATTGGATTGGTAAGAGCAGCCTCTATTTATTTCCATCCTAGTGGGCGGAACAATGAGATGAGATGAAAGAGGAGAATAGATTTGGCGCTATACCAAAGATCAAAATACAAAATACAAGAATAAAGAAAAATGCATACATTTACCAGCGTGCTGGCAATTGATTTTAGACTAGTAAATAAACAATACAAATCTAAATTAAAAGGAAAAAAAGAAAAGAGGAGGAGCTGTGCTCCAAAAAGATGATCAATCAATATTAATAGTGAATACAAAACATATTGCACAACATCCTATATAAGCCAGTATATTATTCCATTTGCATGCAGATACCAACGTGCTGGTGACTGTGGCAACAATAAGTGTTTATGTTTAAAACTGAAATAAATATCCTTGTTGAACCATAAAAGAATAAATGAATCAATAAAGATAATAAAAAATAAAAAAATATATGTAAATGAATACGTGAATAACTAGTGAAGAATTAATTGGTAAAAGCGTTAAGAATTGTGAGGATAAACGGTGATAAAAGTGTGTAAAATTATTAATATACTAGTAAAAAATAGTAAACATTAAATATAAATAAAGTCCAGTAATGAAAAAAGTGATGAAAAAAAAAAAAGCGATAAAAAATGGGGAAAAAATATTAAAAATGAAAAAATGGCAAAGGAAACGATTAGAAAATCTTCTATGAAAAAAGGTGGAAGAAGTGACTTCAATTCCTGTTCCCAGTGCCCGGTGCCCTGTGACCACTTATGAATTTCGCTCTCACCAGAGGTATGACCCCATCCGGGGTGGATCAGCCCTCACAGTATTAGCCACTGTGTTGCTTCTTTGATCTGCCTCTGCTGTGGTGCTGGGGGGGAGGGGGGGGGTCCTTCGTTCCTCCTTGAGTACTTTGTTCCTCGTGTTACATGTGACAGGAAAGAGGACTTGCCATGGTGTAGTACGTTTTAAAAGTAACTTTATTACAATCAGTAAAAAACTACTCACATTTGACAAGGTTAAAACAAGCCTTTCATTGCTCTGTGTGTTCAAAAAATTCCGCTCGGCTTCCCCGCCGTGTCCGCTGAAGGTGTACGTCGTCTGGCCACGCCTTACGCGTTTCGTCATACAGACGCATCGGATGACGTCTGTATGACGAAATGCGTAGGGCGTGGCCAGACGACGTACACCTTCAGCGGACACGGCGGGGAAGCCGAGCGGGATTTTTTGAACACACAGAGCAATGAAAGGCTTGTATTAACCTTGTCAAATGTGAGTAGTTTTTTACTGATTGTAATAAAGTTACTTTTAAAACGTACTACACCATGGCAAGTCCTCTTTCCTGTCACATGTAACACGAGGAACAAAGTACTCAAGGAGGAACGAAGGACCCCCCCCTCCCCCCCAGCACCACAGCAGAGGCAGATCAAAGAAGCAACACAGTGGCTAATACTGTGAGGGCTGATCCACCCCGGATGGGGTCATACCTCTGGTGAGAGCGAAATTCATAAGTGGTCACAGGGCACCGGGTACTGGGAACAGGAATTGAAGTCACTTCTTCCACCTTTTTTCATAGAAGATTTTCTTATCGTTTCCTTTGTCATTTTTTCATTTTTAATATTTTTTCCCCATTTTTTATCGCTTTTTTTTTTTTTTCATCACTTTTTTCATTACTGGACTTTATTTATATTTAATGTTTACTATTTTTTACTAGTATATTAATAATTTTACACACTTTTATCACCGTTTATCCTCACAATTCTTAACGCTTTTACCAATTAATTCTTCACTAGTTATTCACGTATTCATTTACATATATGTTTTTATTTTTTATTATCTTTATTGATTCATTTATTCTTTTATGGTTCAACACGGATATTTATTTCAGTTTTAAACATAGACACTTATTGTTGCCACAGTCACCAGCACGTTGGTATCTGCATGCAAATGGAATAATATACTGGCTTATATAGGATGTTGTGCAATTATCTCCTCCTGCCTCCTCCGTTTGTTTTGCTGTCCTCGTTGGCAATAAGCGTGTAAGAAATGCAAGGGGTCCAATATCGTGTTATACCCTTTATTGTAAATGACCCTCTCCCCCCTTACAAAATGCGCTTACTTAAAATCAATGTGTTAAAAAGCATATAGATAGGTTGCCAGTATTTCAGATCGAACGTCTCACCGTCAGGCTGATATTCTTTCATGTCACTGCCTGTCAGTAGAGTCCCGGGTGTTCGTCTGCTCCTGTTCAACCTCACTACTCGTGTGGCCCTCGGGGGTCCATACTGCGGTGCAAATGGTGAAGGTGTAGGACAAACTCTGTCAAATACTCACAACATGGGAAGATTCCTTCTACCCTGCATGTACCCTTTATATAGATCGATTGGAAACTTTTTGAGCTGTTTTCTGTTGGACTTGTTTATACTCATTTTCCACTATCTTGGACTCTGGGTGTTGGCAATCACTGAGATTAAGACTGGTGCAACAAACAGACTTGGACTGCATTTTTGAGAACAATGGGGAAGTAGTAGTACTTCCGAATATGCAGTAAAGCGCTGTTAGTGCTTGTTCTGTTAAATCAATCACATTTTGTTACATTGTTACTTTGATATATAACAGCTGCTGTAAGATAAGAAGTGAGTGATTTTTTTCTAAAAAATTCAGTCACAATAGTGTACTGCTTCACATGAGCGCTGAGGTCAGCTGTATATGCATAGAGTATATATTTCTGATTTTTATCGAAACATTTATTAATATATTAATATATTTTTTTGTTTTTTTGTAAAACTATTAACTTGGTGTAGAATGGATACTTACATATATTTGAATTCTAGAATATATCATTTTCTCCTGATGAAGACTCTTTATTAGTTGAGGTTCTCTTGTCATCTGAATGAAATCTCAATGGATGGAACTTCTTATGATGCAGAGATTTACTGATGCATCGGTTGTCAATTACTCTTGATGTATGGACATTTTTAAGTCCAATAAATTTTTATTAGGATAATCGGTATACATACAATATCGGAGAAATTGTACATGTGATAAAGAGCAAGAACATGTGCAAATCACAGTTCTGTGTGTTAAACAACATTTGTAACGAAGTATAGCAAGAAGGAGAGGGTTGGAAACTTAAAAGACTTCTATAAGTATTGATACATTAAACCATGCAACCAAAATCAATGAGAAGTTGTGTTCACTAACAAACTTTGAGACGCGTACCATACAGTCCAATTTGACCATTTAATGCTCATCTGCAGAAAGTTACCCTGGGAGGCTGCAAAAAGAGTTTCATATGTGGCATGTGTATTCGTTGTCTCAATGACTTCTCAGAGGAAAGGAGAGTTATTCTCCTTCCAATGATGCAGTATTACTAATCTAGTGCTAAGAAGAATATGTGTGGCTATAGTTCTGGTTTGTGGTGGTAATTGTTCTATACCCAAGGATAAGACCGCTACAGCTGCATTAGGTAACACTAATTTTCCTGTGAGATCAGATTAAATGTACTAGACCATAATTGCCGCAACTTTGGACAACCCCACATGACATGATAAAGAGTTCCAGGTTCTCCACAGTTTCTCCAGCAAAGGGGGGAAATCTGAGGAGAGAATCTGGAAATCCTGTAGGGTGTCAGGTACCATCTTAGTAGTAATTTATGGGTCATTTCCCAAAGGTTAGCACTTTTAGTCGCCTTAAAGGTGGTTTGTAGAGCTTTAATCCATTGGTCTGAAGGAAATTCTGCACCCAATTCACGTTCCCACGCCTTAATGTTAGTGGATTTTTCAAAGTTTGTCTTAGAATGTAGAAGACAATAAAACATGGATATGCCCTTAATAGCGGTGTGTTGGTTAGTAAGATAAAGAACTGCGCGCCACGGTAATTGGACATGGAGGGTGGGGTTTCTCGTATGAAAGTGAACTATCTGTAGGTATCTATAGCGGTCATTATCCTCTAGGTCATATTCTACTTGTAGTGCATCGAATGCTTTGGGAAGAGACCCTGTCATCAAGTCTGTCATATTACTGATGCCCCTGGCCACCCACCTGCTCACATTCAGGTCTGGTACTAGCCATGAAATACAGGAGAGTGGGAGTGGTATCGCTTTTAAGACCTGTTCCGAAAAATCTAAAGATGCAAACTGTTTCCAGACGGTTAAGGTGGCCTCTATGGTAATCAATAAATGCGCGCGAATCTGAGAGGGAAAGGTGGAAGACAGAAGCAGGTCTACCAGTCCCCTCTCATTGATCTGTGCTTTTTCCAATTCCACCCATCTAGGACTTTGCGAGTGGGGGAACCAGGCCCTAGCTTGTGCAAGGACAGCCGCAGAGTAATAGTCTTTTAGTATAACGTGACCTATACCCCCCACATTTTTAGTCTTGACCAGTTTTTTAAAGGCACATCGAGCTTTCCTACCTTGCCACAGATATTTGTTTAACAAAGATTGTGCTTTGGTAAAAAAGGAGTTGGGAATTACGATAGGTAACGCTCAGTACAGGTACAACAGCTGTGGAAGCACCAGCATCTTAAAGGCTGCTAAGCGTCCTGTCCAGGACATTTCTACTTTTGAGACATCCTGTAATTTTGCACTAAGGGCATCTAAAAAAGGAGAATAGTTGACTGTATATAACTATGCTGTGGATTCCGTAAGGGTTATACTTAAATATTTGATCCCATCCTGTTTCCATACGTAGGGGAATTCTGACATAACCCCTAGATCCATTATGTATGACTTAGTATCATTGACTTTGTAATAGGATATCTCGTTAAACATAATGAGCGATGAGTGTACCGAAGCCAGGGAAGTTTCCACATCTGTCAAAATCATTATGATGTCATCTGCAAATAGACTGAGTGTGTGGGTTGAATTCATTGTGCAAAAGCCTGAGATATGCGGGTGAGATCGGATATGAATCGCTAGGGGTTCCATTAATAGGTTAAAGATTATAGGGGATAGGGGGCAGCCGTGCCTAGTGCCGTTAATAATGTCAAACGGCCTAGACAGGACTCCAGATGTATAAATTCGAGCTGAGGGCTTAGAATAAAGGGCCAAAATGGCATTTAGGATACTACCAGTAAAGCCAAATGAATGCGATCGAAGGCCTTCTCTGCGCCCAAGGCCAACAGCAGAGAAGGCCTCCTATGCAACCTGGCCAAATGAATAATGTTTATCAATCTATGCGTGGAATCAGACGTCTGACGTCCCTTAGTAAAGCCTGTCTGATCAGGATGTATAAGTGAGGGCAGGAGGTCTAATAATCGGAAGGAAATCATTTTAGCGTAAATTTTCAGGTCGATGTTGAGGAGTGAAATGGGTCTGAAATTTTGAGGGGTATTGGGATCCTTACCTGGCTTCGGCAATGTCACAATAACAGCAGTTAACATCTCAGGGGGAAAGGAGGCAGAAGCAGCAGCAGCGTTAAAGATCTGTTCCAAATATGGGGTCAATAAGGGTTTAAAGGTTTTATAATAATCCCCTGAGAACCCATCCGGACCTGGTGATTTATTACATGGGAGGGAGTTGATAGCTCTATGTACCTCCTCTGTGCTGAATGGGCGATTTAGAGTTGTTAGATGTTCCTGTGAGATAGTAGGAATATTTAGTTTGTCCAAAAACGACTGAATTGCTTCAGAGGTGGGTTGGGCGGTATTTAGGTCCTTTTTCAAATTATATAGGGAGCTGTAATATTGGCTGAAAGCGTCCGCTATCTCCTGGGGATGGTAAAGCTTGCTACGGGTGACAGGGTGTAGTATATATGGAATCTTAGTCTTATGTCTCAACCCCTTTATTCTATTTGCTAAGTTTTTACCTGCCCTGTTCCCCGTAGCGTAATAAGTCATTTTGAGCCTCCGGGAAGATTTCTCAAAATCTCCCAAGAGAAGCATTCTCAGCTCATGCCTTAGCTTACTAAGTTGGTTGGAGATCATACAAGATGGGTTATGTTTGTTATGAGTTTCTAACTTCGAGATCTGCTCAGTTAGGTCTGTAATCTGTTTGCGCTGCCACCTCTTAATCCTCTCCCCCATTTGCATGAATATACCTCGAATGAATGCTTTATGCGCATACAGATAAAGCATTAAGTTCAAAAAATTCTTTCAACTGCGATTCAATTCTGTCCCTATAGTCCTTCTTTTGCAAAAGAAATGAGTTAAGCCTCCATAAAGGGGGTGAACCCCCTGTCAATGTCCCGGACAATGTTAATGTGATAGATGCGTGGTCAGACCACGTAATGGTGTTAATGGTGGGGGGGATTTCAATAAGTGGAAGCACTTTTGACTCTGCATTTATTATCTGATTATCTGACTGTCTCATCTGAGAATCTCTTCTCTCACCCTACAGGTATGTGCTAACTGAACCATCTCCACCCAAAAACATGAAAAGCAGATAGCAGTGTTTCAGTTTTTGGGTGGAGATGGTTCAGTTAGCACATACCAGCATTTTTAAAGACAAACATGAAAAGCAGATAGCAGTGTTTCAGTTTGTCTTTAAAAATGCTGGTATGTGCTAACTGAACCATCTCCACCCAAAAACTGAAACACTGCTATCTGCTTTTCATGTTTGTCTTTAAAAATGCTGGTATGTGCTAACTGAACCATCTCCACCCAAAAACTGAAACACTGCTATCTGCTTTTCATGTTTGTCTTTAAAAATACTGGTATGTGCTAACTGAACCATCTCCACCCAAAAACTGAAACACTGCTATCTGCTTTTCATGTTTGTCTTTAAAAATGCTGGTATGTTGTTTTTGCTCAACAGTCTGTAGCCCTGTCCACATCACAATGCTTTATTATCTGCCTTGTCTTACCCAAAATTATGGCCCCTCTAACTTTAGTGCCCTCTTGCTAGCCTGTTTCTGAAGTTAGAATTTAGCCCTGTTAACCATCCAAGCTTTATTACCTCCTGATTGATAATTGAAATCCACCCACACCCCACCCCTATCAGTATAAAGCTAAGCTTCACTTTGGGGGAAGCTATTGCTGGGGGCACACTTGCAACTGGGGGTCTTTCTCCAAGTGGGGGGGATTTTAATAAGTGGAAGCACTTCTGACTCTGCACTTCAGCGAATGCACAAAGCGAAGGTACACAAGCAAATACTTTGAAAAACACCGCTAAGATAGCAGGTGGCCTCGTTTAACCCTTTAGCACTTTCTCCTTATAACATGCATTCTCTACCACTCCTTCTGACAGCTCTGTCCTCTATACTAAAATTATCTCAACTCCGCCCCACTTCTCCCCCCCACAGCATATATATATATCACCCTCACTTCTGTCCTCTCCTTATTACAGCACCCACCAACTCCTGCTAATTCTAAATCCACACACACTAAAAATCTCCAAGACCCTGGGACATGTCCCTTCATATAAATCTCACTCCCATGTTACCTCCCTCACCCTCCTGCTTCTCCTAACCTCTGGAGATATATCCCCAAACCCTGGACCTCCATCATTAAACTGTACCCATCACCCTGCACCCTCTGGCAGCAGCCGCAATCAACACAATCTAGTTCCCATTTCTATTCTTCCCAAGACCAGACTCCCTTTCTCTTGTGCCCTTTGGAACTCCCGCTCTGTCTGCAACAAACTCACCTCTCTACATGACATCTTTATCACCAACTCATTTAACCTACTCGCCATCACCGAAACCTGGCTCCACGAATCAGACACTGCATCTTCTGCAGCCCTATCCCATGGTGGTCTTCTTTGGACTCACTCCCCTAGATCCAATGGACATAAGGGAGGAGGTGTTGGAATCCTTCTAGCCCCACATAGCACCTTCCAGGTACTTCAGCCACCTCCCTCTCTGTCACTCTCCTCTTTCGAAGCACACTGCATTCGTCTCTTCACCCCAATTTCTTTAAGAATAGCCGTGATCTACAGGCCCCCTGGACCAGTATCAACATTTCTTGATGACTTCTCTGCCTGGCTACCCTACTTTCTTTCTTCTGAAATCCCCACAATCATTCTCGGGGACTTCAACATCCCTATTAATACTAACACCTCTGCTCCTTCCAAACTTCCCAGCCTAACCTCCTCCTTTGACCTGAAACAGTGGATACATGATCCTACTCACTCCGAAGGCAATATCCTTGACCTCGTTTTCTCTCACCTTTGCACTCCATGCAACCTCTCTAACTATCCATTCCCTCTCTCTGATCACCACCTTATTAGTTTCACTCTCTCCCTCTCCTTCACCTCCTCTCCCTCCAACCACATTAAAGTTACCCACAGAAACCTACGTCATCTCAAGCCTTCTCTTCTCTACTCTGCTATTGACAACCTCTACGACAAAATCTCACCCCTATCCTGCACCAACCTAGCCACTTCTGTCTACAACACTTCACTTCTGGCCTCTCTGGACTCACTGCCCCCCCTCACTACACACAGAATCAAGCCCCAACCCCTTCAACCTTGGCAAACAGATGTCACTAGAAGTCTGAAAAAACGTAGTCGTGCTCATGAGCGCCTGTGGCGCAAGACCAAGTCTCAGAGAGATTTCAACCAATACAAATCTGCCCTCCAAAATTACAATTCTAGCCTTCTCTCTGCCAAGCAGAACTATTTTATCACTCTCATCAGCAACCTATCATCCCGTCCCCATCAACTCTTCTCTACTTTCAACTCTCTACTTCGTCCTCCACCGCCTCCACCCGCCAACTCACTCACTGCCCAGGAGATTGCTAATCACTTCAAACAGAAGATTGATACAATTCGCGTGGAGATTTCTACTGTTCTGATACCCTCCAAGCTTTACACATCATGCCACAGGCACAATCATTACTTCCCTCTTTCAACCCCACCACTATAGACGAAGTTGCTAAACTACTTGGTAATGTCCACCTTACCACCTGCCCTCTGGATCCTGTTCCCTCACAAATGCTGTGTTCACCCTCTGACTCTATGCTACACTCTCTAACTCACATCTTCAATCTCTCCCTCTCTTCTGGCATCTTCCCCAACTCTCTAAAACATGCACTTGTCAAACCCATACTTAAAAAACCCTCACTGGACCCATCCGATCCAAACAACCTACGCCCCATCTCCTTGCTCCCCTTTTTATCCAAACTACTCGAACGTCTGGTCTACAACCGACTGAGCGTCCACCTCGCTGATAATAGCCTTCTTGATCCCCTTCAGTCTGGATTTCGTCCTCAACACTCCACAGAAACTGCTCTCCTAAAACTAACAAACGATCTACTAACGGCCAAAACCAATCGACATTATTCTGTACTCCTCCTCCTAGACCTCTCTGCTGCCTTTGATACGGTTGACCACCCCCTCCTTCTCAAAAAACTCCACACCTTTGGTCTCCGTGACTGTACTCTACGATGGTTTTCTTCCTACTTATCCAACCGCACCTTTAGCGCACCTTTAGCGTTTCTTACAACTCTACTTCCTCCTCTCCTCTTCCTTTCTCTGTTGGGGTCCCCCAAGGTTCTGTTCTTGGACCACTCCTATTTTCAATCTATACCTCCACCCTGGGTCAACCTCCCACGGCTTCCAATACCACCTCTATGCTGACGACACCCAAATCTATTTCTCTACCCCTCAGCTCACTCCCTCTGTCTCCTCACGTATCACTAATTTACTATCAGATATATCAGTCTGGATGTCACACCACTTCCTCAAAATCAATCTACCCAAAACCGAACTTATAATTTTTCCTCCCCCATATGCCCCTTCCCCTGATCTCACTGTCAAAATTGATGGCACAACCATAAGCCCATCCCCTCATGCCAAGGTTCTAGGTGTAGTCCTGGACTCTGAACTCTCCTTCAAGCAACACATCCAATCACTGTCCAAATCCTGCCGCCTCAACCTCCGCAACATCTCCAAAATACGCCCCTTTCTAACCAATGAGACAACAAAGCTCTTAACTCACTCGCTGGTCATCTCTCGCCTCGACTACTGCAACTCCCTTCTCATTGGCTTACCTCTACATAGTCTATCACCTCTTCAATCCATTATGAATGCCGCTGCCAGACTCATCCACCTTACCAATCGCTCGGTGTCTGCTACTCCTCTCTGTCAATCCCTCCACTGGCTTCCACTCAGCCAAAGAATTAAATTCAAAATACTAACAATTACATACAAAGCCATCCACAACTCTGCCCCCAGCTACATCACTAGCTTAGTCTCTAAATACCAACCTACTCGTCCTCTTCGTTCCTTTCAAGACCTCCTGCTCTCTAGCTCCCTCATCACCTCCTCCCATACTCGCCTCCAGGACTTTTCCAAAGCCTCCCCAATCCTATGGAATGCCCTACCCCAATCTGTCCGCTTATCTCCTACTTTATTAGCTTTTAGACAATCCCTGAAAACACTTCTCTTCAGAGAAGCCTACCCCACCCACACCTAACTGTATTTTCATTTTCTCCATCAGCTCATCCTCCCCACAGTTAATACCTTTTGTTTCAACTTGACCCTCCTTTCTAGATTGTAAGCTCTAATGAGCAGGGCCCTCTGATCCCTCCTGTATTGATTAGTATTGTAAGTGTACTGTCTGCCCTCATATTGTAAAGCGCTGCGCAAACTGTTGGCGCTATATAAATCCTGAATAATAATAATAATAATAATAATGGTCATGGAGGCCACATCTGCCAGAGTATCTTGGTCCACTAAAAATAGATCAATGCAAGAATACGATCTGTGCGGAGACGAAAAAAATGTGAAGTCTCTTTCGTCAGCGTGAAAGCACCTCCAAGCATCAAACAACTCAAGCCTGTGAATTGAGGGTAGTAAGGATGGGCCTGTGCGCCTGGAACCTGAGGAGGAGTCCGTAGTCGGATCGGGAGTAGCATTAAAGTCACCACAGATGATATAGAGTAAAGCAGTATCCCTGCGCTATCACCGGGAACCTAGGTTAACCCTAACTTGAGGTTGCAGCAGGCCACCTGTAGGGGTATAACCCTACCCCCTAAATAGCTACAAAAAAATCAAATAAATGGTGTTGCGCTACCTTATAAAATTCAATTATACTACAGTCGTTTTAAAATAAGACAGGAAAAGAAAATAATATTTACCAAAATTAAAACCTCTACCTATTGCGTGAGTAAACTATACCTTGATTTTAAGATTATATAATATATAAAGATATTTCCAAATATATGTAGTGCTTTCAACAATTCCACTCGTGAATAAATAAATATAAAGTGTCCAGTGCTAAAATCAAAATAGCAGCAAAAAATATCAAAGTGTCTTGTGCATCCAAAACATCTATACAAATAATTCAATCAGCGAACAGTGTACATTCCAAACGTGGCACACACCGTGCAAAGAAAACAGAAAAGAACAAATAGATGAATAAAAATATATAACTCAAAAGTCTATATTGTGAGTTTCCAGTGAATAAAGTGACCAGTGATTGATTCAGTGCTTCTTCCAAAAGGGTTGCCAAAAAACCGTGTCTAATCCTTATTTTAAGTGTTTCCACAGCACATCAGGTGAAATGGCCCCTTACCTTACTGCTGTAAGGTAAACAGCAGAATAACCCAGTAAGGTAAATTTCAGGGATTCTATCCCCCCTTCCTAGCGGACAAACGCTGGCCCCCACGGTAGGTACCCTCCACACAGGTCTTATTGCTCAGTATTACTCCATAGTAGTTCCATAGGGAAGAGAGAAGTATGCTCCAAATGGTGAAGTATGTAATAGATTTTATTCATAAGATACATAAAACAGGTACTCACACAGTGGAAGAAAGATATCAGCTTTTAAAAACCAAAACGAGCGCCTCACTCGCAATCCGAACGTCACTTCCGGTATCTAGATTCCGACGCGTATCGTCACCGATCACGTGACTTCCTCAGGAAGTCCTGAGGAAGTCACGTGATCGGTGACGATACGCGTCGGAATCTAGATACCGGAAGTGACGTTCGGATTGCGAGTGAGGCGCTCGTTTTGGTTTTTAAAAGCTGATATCTTTCTTCCACTGTGTGAGTACCTGTTTTATGTATCTTATGAATAAAATCTATTACATACTTCACCATTTGGAGCATACTTCTCTCTTCCCTATGGAACTACTATGGAGTAATACTGAGCAATAAGACCTGTGTGGAGGGTACCTACCGTGGGGGCCAACGTTTGTCCGCTAGGAAGGGGGGATAGAATCCCTGAAATTTACCTTACTGGGTTATTCTGCTGTTTACCTTACAGCAGTAAGGTAAGGGGCCATTTCACCTGATGTGCTGTGGAAACACTTAAAATAAGGACTAGACACAGTTTTTTGGCAACCCTTTTGGAAGAAGCACTGAATCAATCACTGGTCACTTTATTCACTGGAAACTCACAATATAGACTTTTGAGTTATATATTTTTATTCATCTATTTGTTCTTTTCTGTTTTCTTTGCACGGTGTGTGCCACGTTTGGAATGTACACTGTTCGCTGATTGAATTATTTGTATAGATGTTTTGGATGCACAAGACACTTTGATATTTTTTGCTGCTATTTTGATTTTAGCACTGGACACTTTATATTTATTTATTCACGAGTGGAATTGTTGAAAGCACTACATATATTTGGAAATATCTTTATATATTATATAATCTTAAAATCAAGGTATAGTTTACTCACGTAATAGGTAGAGGTTTTAATTTTGGTAAATATTATTTTCTTTTCCTGTCTTATTTTAAAACGACTGTAGTATTAATTGAATTTTATAAGGTAGCGCAACACCATTTATTTGATTTTTTTGCACCACAGATGATAAGTTTTCCCTTTTGATGTGCTCTCACCTTTTTCATCAAGCTATGGAAGAAGCTAACCTGGCGTCTATTAGGGGAGTAAGCATTCACTATGGTGAAAGTGGCTGAATTAAGTTCACAGATTAGTATGAGGAATCGGCCCTTAACGTCTTTAATGACCTCGAGTGGAGTGAAAGCAATTGAGTCTTTGATCGCTGTTAGAACTCCTTTATTTTTCATGGGAGCATTAGCAGTAAACACATGGGGGAAGCTTTTGTGTAAACAATGTGGTGGGGCTGACGAGATAAAATGTGTCTCCTGGGCGCACAAGATATCAGCCTTGTTGGAGATTGCTTTGTTCCACATGGATCTCCTCTTAACTGGGTGATTGAGACCCTTCGTATTGATTGAGATAATTTTAATGCCCATGGGTAGTGTCTGAGGGAAGCTGTAGTGTAGCAGTGAACCTTAAGTTCAGAAGACGGTGAGTTCCCATCCCATAGCCTAGCGTGGGAGAATACGGAAGGGCACCTGATATCTGTGTAGTGGATAGGCAGTACTCACTGTGCCGAATGACGTGGAACTGTATTCTGTATCTTTCAGCCATTTGCGCCAGGAGATGCGCTTGAGTAGCGGATTCATCTTGGAGTCTCCGAATTCCGATTAGTGTAACTTTAAACAAAAAAAAGTGAGAAAAAACATAAGAAAGTAAAACAAACAAGCAAACCATAGAACCAGGTGACTTATCGTGAAGCCACATAACTTAACCGCCCCTAACGGGAGCAAAAAAACTTATAGCACCGGTATGCAATGACACACTGCTCAGAATCAAAAGGGGGAAAGTTATTTAGCCTAAAGGCAGTCCTGAGAAGACCTTCGGGGATGATGTAGTAATCATAGTACCCAACCGGGTTATGCGTGGGAATGTGCATTCTTATGCGTGACGGTTTTCCACGTGGGGCTTGGTGTGCGTCTTGGGTTGCTCGCGGCTTCATCCGCTGTTCGCTCAGGGAGTATCTTCCATTGCTCCAGAAGGGACAGCCCTTTTTCCAAAGAGTCAATGATGTGCGTGCGGCCATCTTTCAGGATTGAAAGCTTAGTGGGGTAGCCCCAACGGTAAATGATTTTGTGGTTCCTGAGCACCTTGGTAATGGTGTTCAGATTTTTCCGTTTTTGTAATGTATATTGCGACAAGTCCGCAAAAAACTGCAAGTTATTTTTTTTTTTTATTTAAATACTCTTTATTGAAAAAAGATTTTCCTTTTACATACAGCATGATTATGAAGAAGAATTACCATATAAAACAACGATAAATACAAATTCTTACGTCATATAATTTATCAACAAACACAGGCGTAGTCATATAGCCCATACTAATTCCCCTAACCTGTCTACCAGGCTTCCCTCCCCCCTAAACCCCTCTTCTTCGAACACATGCTACTGGCTCCGGCCAGACCAGTTCAGGCTGGCTAGGAAAGTGGCAAGTCCCTGCAGGGACCAAGACGGGGAGCAGCAACGGATTACCAACCACACCAGGCCCAGCCGAATAGGTACTTGCTAGGTCCTATCGTCCACTACCACGTCCAGGGGGTAACCCATGTCGCTCAGCCACGGATTCCATAGCGCCCCAAACTTTTTAAAATTATTTTGTCTAATAAACATTGCACGTTCACACCAAATTGTAGAGTTTATGACGTTTACCCAAGCTTGTAATACTGGGGGACTCGCTGCCTGCCAGTTCAACGCAATTAGACGTCTGGCCTGATATAGGCACCTCAGTATAGCTGTCTCTGTTGCAGCGGGTATTTTACCCCCTTCCATAATACCCAATAGGCAAGTCCTAGCTTCCGGTTTCAAGGTGGTGTTGAAGATCCTGTTGATGCTGTGTACAATTTCTAGCCAATACTGATACAGTTTTGGGCACTTCCATACCATATGGAGAAGATCCCCTAATGCCCCACATCTCGGGCAGTTACCATTAGAGTTACTACTTATTTTCCACATTCTTCTAGGGGTATAGTATGCCCTATATAGGAAGAGCTTATGGGACATGCGCTGTGATGGGGAAATAGATACCAAATTCCCCTGTGCTAGGATCCCATCCCATTGGTCACCCTTGAGTGGTCCCAAATCAGCCTCCCATCCCCTTCTACTCTTATCTGGGCCCTCTCCTTTCAGCACTTTATCCTTAAGTTTTGCATATAGCCTAGAGATCTGTCCCTTTGTTTGCCTTCGATCAAGAAGTTCTTGAAGTAGGGGGGTCTTTGTCCTTTCAATGGTAAGTGTGCGATACTGTGCTTGTATCCCATGTCTCACTTGTAGGTATGTATAGAACGTTCTATTGGAGATACCAAATTCCCGACGAAGATCTTGAAAAGGTTTCATAAGGCTTCCCTGGTATAGGTGCACTAATCTAGTGATCCCCCTTCTCTCCCACTCCAGGGGCCTACCTATACTTTTTAATTCGGCCAGGTCTCCGTTATCCCATAAGGGTGTATACTCAGTCACTCCTTCATAGTCCAAAAGTTGCTTAGTTGTCTGCCATACTTTCCTCGCCAATACATTGGTGGGACACCTACAAGCAAATGAGTTAGCCTCCAAAACTTCAGCTAGTGTTTTGTGACGTGCTTTGATGATCATCAATTTATGATTTGGACAGCCGCCTCCTTCAAGCCCAGCCCCAGTAAAATGCTGGAGCTGGGCTGCCAAAAAGTATGTCCTTAAGTGCGGTATCGCTACTCCTCCCTTTTCTGCAGAAAGCTGCAACGTCTGTAGTCTAATACGAGGCTGTCTCTTCCTCCATATTAGCTCGCGGATCAGCGCCTCCAGTCTAGTAAACCACTTCTGGTTAATCCAGATTGGGGAATTGTGAAGAATATATAAAATCTGGGGCTGCCAAATCATTTTTACCAGATTACAGCGGCCAGCTACAGACAGGGGGAGGCGACACCAATTATCTATCTTTTGCTTCAACTTAGCCAGTAGTGGTACTAGATTCTCCTCAACATACTGATTAATGTCTCTAGGGATCCAGCTACCCAGATATTTTAACTTAGGCACCACTTCCAATCCCGGGACCGTGGATTGTGTTGGACCTTCAGACCCCGACAGTGGCATCAGGGCTGATTTGCTCCAGTTAATAACCAGGCCTGATTGCTGTCCAAATTCCTCCATCAGCTGCACCACATTATTCAGGGTGGAGCCCGTGTCCCCAATAAAAAACAAAACATCATCTGCAAATAGAGCCATCTTTTCTTCCTCCGGTCCGCGCCGGAATCCCTGGATGTCCGGGCGTAATCTCGCCCGCACAGCCAGGGGCTCCATAGCCAATACGAACAGGAGGGGGGACAGCGGGCACCCCTGCCTCGTTCCTCTTTCTAAATAAAATGTGTCGGAGAATAAGGTCCCCATTTTGATCTTTGCCTTTGGTCCCCCATATAGTAACTTTACCCATTGGATAAATACGGGGCCGAAGCCAAAACGTTCCAAAACCCCCCAGAGGTAACCCCACTCCAGGCTATCAAAGGCCTTAGTAGCATCCAAGGCCAGTATAGCCCCCGAGCCTTCATTATCTCTAGGTATTTGTAGGTTTAAGAAGACCCTCCTAATATTGGTGCTGATTGTTCTGGCCGGGATAAACCCGGATTGGTCTGGATGTATTAATTTATGGATGTAGTTGTTTAAGCGAGTTGCTAAGGCCTTAGCCAAGATTTTTACGTCTGAGCATAACAGGGATATCGGTCGATACGATGAGATCTCCTGTTGGTCCTTCCCCTCCTTTAGGATTAAGGTGATATTAGCCTCTAACATTGAGGGAGGGAGTTCTCCCCTTTCTAATGCATGGTTTAACGTTTCCAGTAGTGCCGGCAGCAACTGTTCACTATATCGCTTGTAGACTTCCACTGGAAGCCCATCAGGGCCAGGGGATTTATAGTTGGGCATACTAGACATTGCGCTTTTTAGTTCTTCCATCGTTAATGGCAGATCCAAATTCAGTCTATCCTGGTTTGAGAGCATAGGGATATCTGTCTGATGTAAAAAGTTGGTGGCTAAGCGTCTATGATCCTGTATAGTCGATTTATATAATTTGCTATAATAATCCCTAAGTACCTTCATGATCTCAGAGGGTCTGGAGACAAGGTCTCCATTTTGTGCTTTAATTACTTGTATTGCAGTAGAAGGGCCGTTCGATTGGACCAACAGAGAAAGGACTCGACCCACCCTTTCTCCTTCACCAAAATAATATTGGCGTTGAAAAATACGCTGATTTTCTGCTTTCTTTAAGAGGGCCATTTTATATATCTGTTGGCAGTTCACCAAAGCCTGTTGTTTAACTGGCGATGGGTCCTCCACGAACGCTCTCTCAGCTTGAATAACATCATTTCTAATTTCTTTCTCTTGCTCTCGAGTATTTTTTTTAGTTATTGCGATTTTCTGTATTAGTAAACCTCTAACAAAGGCTTTTAAGGAGTCCCAAACAATTCCGGGTGGTGCTGTCCCTCTGTTAATTTGAAGAAATTCCCCTATCTGTGCTCCTAGAAGATTAGAGTTGTCAACTAGTTCTAGCCAAGCGGGGTTTATTCTCCACTCTCCCCGTGGGGGGCTCTCTCCCGTACTCAAAGTTATCACTAAGGGGGAATGATCTGAAATCCCACGTGCCTCGTATACCATGTCTACCACCAGCTCTGATGCCTCTTTATTCCCCAGGCCCATATCTATTCTCGATAGTGACTGATGGGTACTAGAGAAACAAGAGTACTGCCTATCCTGAGGGTGCCGCATACGCCAAATGTCCTTTAATCCCACCTCCAGCGAGAATTCATATAGTCGGCCGGTTCTACTCCCCGCTGAGCAGGGAAATCTATCCAGGCTCTTGTCCATAGTTTCATTGAAATCTCCAGCTATCAGCCATGGAACCCCTGGTTTACCCAGGCTAAACATTAAAAATTTATGTATAACCTCCAGTTTAAAGGGGGGGGGTATATAGATGTTGGCCAAGACATATTCCTGCCCACCAATCAAACAATGTAAAAAAATAAATCTCCCCTCCCCATCAATCTGAGACTCTTTACAAAGAAAATCTGTACCCCTCCAGACTAGTACACTCACACCACGGGAGTACGATGAGTAGAAGGAATGATAGTGTGCCTGGAAGCTCCGACTATGAAGGTGGGGGGCCGCGGCCGGAGTTAAATGGGTCTCTTGTAGGAAAAGGAGGCCAGGCCCCCTCTTCTCCATCTCCAACATCACGGACCCCCTCTTCCTAGGGTCTCCCAGGCCCCTCACATTCCATGAAATTATGTTCCACCTACCCATCAGCTCCGGCGGCTAATATACTCTGGGATGGGGGGGGGGAAGCAACGGGGGAGGGAGCCGCTTCCTCCCCCGAGCACCCCCCCATCCCAGCCTGCTCCCCGCCACGATCCCGGTACCAACAGCATGTGTTCGAAGACTCACCCCCCTCCCTCCTCCCCCCCAACCCTGCCCATTAGAGCAACCCCTAGGGGTCTCAATTGCAGCCGGTATAACCATACCTCATTCAAAACATGCCCTTGCTCCCCGCCCCCCCCCAATAATCCTACCATACTTGTTTAACACAAGTTTCAGGTGGGGACATGGTCCCTCCATAGCGCCACTTGTATCCAACAAAAACAAAACAAAAAAAAAAAAAAAAAGAAAAGGGGAAAAAAGTGGCATTATAACTTCAAAAACTCAATAATTCTAGTGCTAGGTTCTAGATATCCCCCCACTACCCCCCCCCCCACCCCCCAAGAACTACCCTTCCCAACTCGACCACAAAACCTCTCCACGTCGGCCGAAGTTAGCTAATATGTTATTTAATTTATTATTTAATTTACCTTACATTATTATAATAAACATTAACCCATAGTGTTTACCCATTCCTTCCTCCATTGTTATCCCTCTCACAAGTGGCAATCAGTGACATTCTACCTTCCCGTTCATTCATTAACAATTATATAAGCAAGGTATTCCTAGTAATATTTATACACAAAGTTTGTCCTCATCACCCCCACCCCCCCCCCCCCCTCACAGTACCACTATATCTATGCCCCACCCCTTACAAAGGCTTCATACACAGGGCACCAAATAAACATTGACATAAATTCATAAGTGAGATAATTCTAGTAATATTTATACAAATTTTCCTGTCTTCCTTTCCCCCAGCTTTCTCTTTAACCCTTACCCCATACCTTTTCCCTCCCTTGGTACTTCTCCCTCACTCCCCCCCCCCCCCATATCTGTGATAATACCTTACGTAAACTTTGTACAAAGCGTAATTCACCGTGTAGTACACAATAATCCGTAATACCTTATCCCCCCTCCCTAAGTGGTTAATATGTTATCTCCACTTACTCAACCCCCTCCCTACCCCCCCCCCCCCCAAAAAAAAAAAAAAAAAGGGGAGGGACACCCCCACCCCCATCCCCTTCCCAAAGATTAGTGCTGAAAAAAATACCCTGCAACACTAGCAGCCACTAAAGAGATTCCCTATGCTCCTCGAGCCAGGTTGTGGCCTCCAAAGGGGAGCTGAAAAAGAAAGTTGAGCCCAGAGCAGTTACGCGGAGTCGGGCCGGGTACAATAGAGCGTAGGCTATCTTATGCTTTTGCAGATTACGTTTAACAGGTAAAAACTCCGCTCTCCGTTTCTGTAAATCTGCCGAGAAATCTGGATAGAATGACACTCTAATCCCTCTGTGGAGGATGTCTCCCAATCCCCTAACTCTCCGCATCAAAGTTATACGATCATTATAGTTGATAAATTTCAATATCATAGGCCTACAGCGTCCTTCTGCTAGGTGTGACCGAGCAGGGACTCTGTAGGCTTTTTCAATGCAGGACAGTGAGGAGAAGGAGACATCCCCCAGTAATTCCCTGAACCAGGTCTCCAAAAAGGCTACAGGGTTAGAACCCTCACTTCCCTCAGGAAGGCCAATTAATCGCACGTTGTTCATGCGGCTCTTATTGTCCATATCGTCAATTTTAGAAGCTTGTGCGGCAATTTGTTTCTGAAGCATAGCAATTTCTCCCTGTAGGGGGGATAGGTCATCCTCCACCGTACTTAGTCTTTCTTCTAGTGCCTTTGTTCTGTCAATGGTATTACTTAGTAATTGGCTCATGGCATGCAATTCGTTTTGAATATTTCTTAGTTGGCTATCAAAACCAGAGATAGAAGTTTTACACTCGTTAATCGCCAGCAGAATCTCTCGTAGGGTAGGCTCACCACCCCCTGCAGATTTTTGAGACATCTTATTTTCATCTTGGGATGGCTCGCTCACCCTCCCCCCAGGGGGTATAGTACCGGAATCGGCTGCCAGGCAACCCACACTTCTCCTGTCTCCCAGCGTCCCCTGGGTTTTTAACTGGCCAGATGAGTGGTGCTGTGTCTTCCTGCCTGGAGAAGTCGCATGTGCAAAGCGCTCAAGTTTTGAAGCCGCTGAAGCTTGGCTTAATTTTTCCTTGGCTGCACGTGTTTTTTGGTTCCCCTCCCCCTGTGGCATGTCCTCCGCGGCTCTTTTACTAAGCATAATAATATTCAAAAAAAGAAAAAAAAGGAGAGGAGGGGAAGGGCAGTAGACCAATGAAGACCAGTATTATTATAACATAGATAAAAGCTAATTTTCAACGGGGGGGAACCGCTTTCAGCTAGTAGGTGCCTGGGCAAGAGGGAACCTGTATCAAAGTCTCACATCACCAAGAGCCTGCATCAGTTATCTTATAAGGCTAAGCACTTGCCAGCTAGCAGCTCAAAAAAAAAAAGCAAAAAGCAGAAAACAAAAGGCAGAAAGTGAGTGCAGGCCATCCATCAATGCGGGGGTCGCCCATGTACAGCTATGCTAGCAGATATTAACAAGCTTGCATGTCCCATCCAGTTCACTTGCTGGCCGACTGCCAGCCATACTAAGCTATTTACCAAAGCCAATATACCTTGGTGTACCTTGTAGTACCTCAAGCCTCTGGAGGAAAGGTTACTGCTGGACGAGCCCTGATGGTCCACTCAGCCGGGTCTCGTCGGCGAAGCTGTCTCAGTACGGGCTGGTCTCGGAGCCTCTTCCATACGATCCCCCGCAGCGCTGAGAAGGAGATGCATGGCTCTCGGAACCACCTGAGAAGGAGACGCTCGGCTCTCGGAGTCACGTGGGAGCACGAACCTCCACGAGATCTCTGTGCGGAATGTCTCGGCGGCTCTCGGCACTCTCCGATGGTCTCCAGCGAGCGAGGGGTAGGCGGAGATGTTTAAGGAAACTCCGATCTCAGAGCGCAGTCTTGTCGGGGAACGGAGGCGCACATTCTTCGGGACTCGAGGTGTAGGCAGGGAGCCCGGGCATCACTCAAGCTCACTCACTCGCTCACTCCCACCTCCATCCGGCCACACCCCTTCAGTCTTCTGAGTGAAAACTGCAAGTTATTATATTGTGCAGGAATGTGCTCACCTTTGCGCATCAACATTGATAACTGTTCTTTCACATGATAAAAGTGAAGGCGCAGGATCACATCTCTCGGGACCTGATCCAACAAGAAAGATGGTTTAGGTAAACGGTGGATCCTATCAACAGTTAGATCAAGATCAGAGAGATTAGGGTCCAGGGCTTTGAATAATGAGGAAACATAGGTGCACAACGCATTCTGTTTATTCCGATTCCGGGTATTCCTCTGATTTTCAAATTATTCCTCCTGTTCCTGTCCTCAATGTCAGGATGCCTGTGGCCAATCATAGCTCAGGCTATGTAGTACACGCTCCACACTATATAAGGCCTCCAGCGCGGCGGCCTAGTGTAGTATGTTGGCGTCTGAAGCAGTTAGTGGGTGTTCTGTGTACCTTCAACACAGTACACACCGATCGTTATCGGCCGATTTTCGATCTTGCTCTTCTGTAGTGGTTGTTGTCTGCTTGCCCTGACCGCAGTATACACCGCTATATTCACCTCACCTATATAGCTAGTGATCTATCTTTTATAATAGAGCTTGCAGTCAGTAGTGTTAGGAGCTTGTGCGTGCTGTCTGCGTGCTCTGTCCCCAGTACACACCGCTATATCCACCTACATAGCTCTTCTCTATTTGAGCCCACTTGCCATCTGCAGGAGTTATTGGAAGTTGTGTGTGCCTCCACCACAGCACAGTATACATCTGTATATACCCCTTTATCTCTGGTGTTCTATAAAAAAGGCATCTGCAGGAGTTAGTGGGTTTTTTGTGCCTCCAGCACAATATACACCTGTATCTACCCTTTTTTGCTGTTCTCTAATAGAGGCATCTGCAGGGCTTAGTGGGTGTTGTGTGACTCAATTACAGTATACCCCTTTATCTCTGGTGTTCTATAATAAAGGCATCTGCAGGAATTAGTGGGTGTTGTGTGACTCCAGCACAATATACACCTGTATCTACCGTTTATTGCTGTTCTTTAATAGAGCCATCTGCAGGGCTTAGTGGGTGTTGTGTGACTCCATTACACTGCTGTTTTACCCAACTCCCTTCAGGCCATTACCATGTCTGGAAGGCCAGCAAGGAGAGGCAGACAGGGGCGAGCCGATAAAAGAGGGCAAGCAGGCTCTGTGTCTAGAGACAACAGTGCTGGTCGTGGACGCGGTGCATTGTCATTAGCACGTGGCCATGGGACACGCTTGTCCTTCTTTTCGGCAACTGGACATGTTGAACCGCAACATGCCAACGACTTGGTAGAGTGGATGACCAAGCCCTCTTCATCCTCCTCATCCTCTCTCACCCAGTCTCAGGGTACTAGCAAAGCAGCTGCCAACGCATCGTCTTCCCTCTTCTCAATGGCATCATCAGTGACTCCTTCCCTAGACCCACCACGTCCTCCTGAGGAGTCTCCTAAACTCTTTGAGCACAGTGTTCGGTACATGCTCCAGGAGGATGCCCAGTGTTTTGTAGGCTCTGATGATGACACTCAGCTAGAAGAAGGCAGTAGCGTGAGCGCAGAGAGAGGGAATGCTTAAGAAGGACAGCAATCTGGCAGTCATGTTCCACAAGCTGCAGCATACTGCCAGGTTTGCTACAGCGATGAAGAGGGAGGGGATGATGAGGGCACTGACTCCACGTGGGTGCCTGGTAGGAGAGAGGAGGAGGAGGAGGCACATGTCCAACGAGGCAGGATGCCCTCCGGGGGCCAGCTTAGGGGCAGCACACCGACTGAATCACACCGCAGAGCTCCGCCTGTGCAGGGCGCTGCCTCTGCGCGTTATTCTAAAAGTTCTTTGGTGTGGGCCTTTTTTGAGACGAGTGCATCAGATCGCACCGCTGCTATTTGCAACATATGTCTCAAGCGTATCTCGCGTGGCCAAAACATCAGCTGCTTGGGCACCACATGCTTGACCAGACATATGTTGACCTGCCATGCAGCTCGTTGGCAAGCGTACCTCAAAGACCCACACCAAAGAACAAAGCAGACCTCTCCTTGCTCCTCATCAGCTGGCATCTCCAACCCCACTAGACCTTCAGTCCTCTCTGAAACCTGCTCTGAGAGGAATGAAGGTGTAGAATTAGGTGTGTCACAGCCAAGTGCTTCCGGGCACTCTGCTAGCAGTACACCCACGTCCGATTATAGCAGGCAAATGTCCCTGCCCCAGCTGCTGGACCGGCAAAAGAAGTTCACTCCCAGCCATCCACATGCCCAGCGGTTGAATGCTAGCTTGGCTAAATTGCTAGCACTTCAACTGCTGCCTTTTCAGTTGGTAGACTTGGCCCCCTTCCGTGAGTTTGTACAATGTGCGGTTCCTCAGTGGCAGGTCCCCAAACGCCACTTTTTCTCATGGAAGGCGATTCCGGCTCTCTACCGGCATGTGGAAGGCAATGTCCTTGCCTCGCTGGACAGGGCGGTCAGCGGTAAGGTGCATATTACCGCTGACTCATGGTCCAGCAGGCATGGACAGGGATGTTACCTGTTTTTCACGGCCCATTGGGTCACTCTTCTGGCAGCTGGGAAGGATGCAGGACAAGGTGCAGTAGTGTTGGAGGTTGTTCCGCCACCACGCCTCCAAAATGCTACTATTGGTTGTGACACCCCTCTCTCCTCCACCCCCTCCTCTTCTTCTTCCTCCATGGCCTCTTCCAGTGCTCTGTCCTCAGAACCAGCGGTGCTCCGTAGGCGTTCCAGGGGCTACGCAAGTACGCAGGCAAAACGATGCCATGCCGTGCTTGCCCTGGTTTGTTTGGGGGACAGGAGCCACACTGGGGCGGATGTTTTGTCAGCTCTGCAGGGGCAGGCCGAGAGGTGGTTGACGCCACGCCAGCTTAAGCCAGGAATGGTGGTTTGTGACAATGGCACCAACCTCCTCTCCGCCCTCCGACAGGGACAACTCACCCATGTGCCCTGTGTAGCTCACGTCCTTAACCTGGTGGTGCAGCGGTTCTTGGGCAGGTACCCTGGCTTACAGGATGTCTTGAAGCAGGCCAGGAAAGTCTGTGTGCATTTCCGCCGATCATTTAATGCCTGTGCTCGGCTGGCTGAGCTCCAAAAGGAGTTGAACCTGCCCAAGAACCGCCTTATATGTGGCATGCCCACCAGGTGGAACTCAACTTTGGCCATGCTGCAGCGGCTGCACACGCAGCAGAGGGCCATCTATGAGTACCTGTGCGACTACGGCACCAGGACAGGGTCAGGGGAGCTCGGTTTTTTCTCACTACGCCAGTGGGGCATGATCAGGGATGCATGCACTGTCCTGTCACCGTTTGAGGAGGCCACAAGGATGGTGAGCAGTGACAGTGCGTGCATCAGTGACACTGTACCTCTTGTCCACCTCTTGGAGCATACGCTGCGTGGAATAATGGACAGGGCACTTGAGGCAGAACAGAGGCAGGAAGAGGAGGACTTCCTTGCCTCTCAAGGCCCCCTTTATCCAGACAGTGTTCCTGCTGTGCCACCCATCACACAGGAAGAGGATGAGGAGGAGGAGGATGATTGTGTTAGCATGGGGGTGGAGGTTGGCACTCAGCATCAGATGCAGCAGTCTTGTAGGGATGATTTACAGTCCCAAGAAACACGTGGACTTGTACGTGGCTGGGAGGAGGTAGCTGCGGATCATGTTGCCCTTAGTGACCCAGAGGACTCCGGACCGAATGCCTCAGCTAACCTACGCTGCATGGCCTCCCTGATCCTGCAAAGCCTGCGGAAGGATCCTCATATTCTTCAGATCAAGGAGAGGGACCATTACTGGCTGGCCTCTCTCCTTGATCCACGGTACAAGGGTAAGGTTGCCGACCTTATCTTGCCATCGCAGAGGGAGCAGAGGATGAGACATCTCCGGGAGGCCTTGCAGAAAGGTCTGTGCAACGCGTTCCCAGAGACTGGGAGGTTACAAACTCCTGGTCCTGGACAACGTGTTGCTGAGGCATCGGTCAGAAGGAGCGGTGGAGAAGGTGGCCATCTGACTGATGCTTTCAGACAATTTTTTAGTCCGCAGCCCCAAGGTATGATCGGTTCCAGCAACTATCGCCAGCGTCTGATTTACATGGTGCAGGAATACCTAGGGGCAAGGTCAGACTTTCACACCTTTCCCACCGAAAATCCTCTGGCTTACTGGGTCTTGAAGATGGATCACTGGCCAGAGCTTGCACAGTATGCAATTGAGCTACTGGCCTGTCCTGCATCCAGCGTTCTTTCGGAACGCACCTTCAGTGCTGCTGGTGGCCTTGTTACCGATCACAGGGTGCGCCTGTCCACCGAATCAGTTGATCGACTGACCTTCATCAAGATGAATCAGTCTTGGATCACCCACAGCTACCAAGCACCTGAAGCTGATGTAACCGAATAATTTTTTTTTAAATATCACATCCCTTCAAGACTGCCTATGCTGATGCTGAGTGACTGTCCTGTTATGTTGATTGTCTATCCTCTTCCTCCTCCGCTGATATGTTGGAAGAACATTTCTGGTTCTGGGTGATGCCTAAGGCCCAATTTTTCAGCCCCTGTTTAACAGGGGCGTTTAAGTACAATTTTTGATGCAATGCTTTGCAGCAGGGCTAATTCCTGCAATAAAACTAGAGTATATGGGAGAGGTTGCAGTGTGGTGACACCAGCACCAGTGCCTAAGGCCCAATTTTTCTGCCCCTGTTTAACAGGGGCGTTTTAATTACAATTTTTGATGCAATGCTTTGCAGCAGGGCTAATTCCTGCAATAAAACTAGAGTATATTGGAGAGGTTGCAGTGTGGTGGCACCAGCACCAGTGCCTAAGGCCCAATTTTTCTGCCCCTGTTTAACAGGGGCGTTTAATAAAAATTTTTGATGCAATGCTTTGCAGCAGGGCTAATTCCTGCAATAAAACAAGAGTATATGGGAGAGGTTGCAGTGTGGTGGCACCAGCACCAGTGCCTAAGGCCCAATTTTTCTGCCCCTGTTTAACAGGGACTAGTAATTACAATTCTTGATATAATATTTCACAGGAGGGCCCGTTCCTGTGCCCACCCAGAGTAACTGTGAGGACTTATAGTGTTGTGGCACCAGCACCACAACCACCAAAGGTCAATTTTTCTACCACTGTTCAACAATGGCATGTAATTACAATTCTTGATATAATTGTTCAAAGCAGGGCGCTCCAACGCCCACCAAGAGTCACTTTGAGGGCTTACAATGTTGTGGCAAAACCAACACCTTGTTCCGCCATTTCTGCAGAGCATATAGGGCAGGCCCCTACTTTCAAACATCCAACGTACAAACATCTCCTACTTGCAAACGGAAGGAGACAACAGCAAGTGAGATGAAAAAAGATGGACGACAAAACAAATTATACAGGGGTGATAACCCTTCCCTATGTTTTCCAAAAAGCTTAAAAATCGTTTTTTTGACTGGAGCTACACTTTAAAAATGTACCAGTTGAAAATTACAAACAGATTCAACTTAACACAACAAACCTACACAGTCCCTGTCTTGTTTGCACCGCCTGTATACTGCTGTTCTGAGTATATAGGGCCTGGGGGCCACACGCATTTCCTTTTTTTAATATGGGTACAGGGTTCCCCTTAATATGCGTACAAGACCCAAATAGGCTGGTAATGGGCAGGGAGGGCTACCCATGCCATTTTTCTCAATGATTTTCAACCATATTGCAGGAACCAGATATAACATTAAAACCGCAAGCAGTTTTAAATGGTGTTATTTCCGTTTAATGTCATTTTGTGCAGGGACTGTTCTAAACACGGGAAACACGTGGCACTTCACAGGCATACTACAGACACCCCCCCAAGCACCATATTTAAAGGAATATTTCACTTTTTTTTCACTTTAATCGTCATTAAAATCAGTGCTCCCGCCAAAATGGCCATTTTTAAAAACATTTTAGGCATTGACCCATGTCCCCTGGGGCAGGAGCCAGGTCCCCAAACCCTTTTTAGGACAGTATCTTGCATATTAGCCGTTAAAATTAGCACTTTTAATTTCGAACGTTCGAGTCCCATAGACTTCAATGGGGTTCTAAAGTTCGTTCGAATTTGGGGTCCGTTCGAAAGTTCTGGTGCGAACTGGGGGTGTTCGGCTCATCCCTAGTAGGGAAAGATTCAATGGAGTCTGGGAGTTCATGTGTCTCATCTCCTGAGTCTGAGGCACGGCCGGCCTGCTGATTGCATCCATCGCCATCCAGTTTAAATTTAGCCTTAGCTGGGCTGCCTGATATGGGAGAGGGAGAGCTAAGCTGGGAGCTCGTCGAGGAGCTAACATTGTGATGACCATTTCTAGATGAGGGGAGCGAGGAGGCCACATTGTTCAGTGGCGTGGAAGATGGCCGGTGGCCATTTTGCTTACCCTCCTGTAGCTTGTGCGGGTAAAAGTCCGTCAGGCGCTGAGGCTTGCGCAATTCCTTGCGCTTCCGAGACATGCTGCGAAGGTAGATGCGGGTGTCTGGCTGATTGTACGGGGTGAGAGAGTCCCGGTGAGTCAGTTTGTGCCGCTATATCCCCGATGTGTTCCGGAGCTCCGGACTCAAGCTGCCATCCGCTACGCGCGCAGGCCACGCCCCCGATGTATGGACATTTTTAATCTCCATATTTTTTACAACATTATCTTTTATTAGTCAATTTGGTACTGCTAAAGTCCCACCCGGTCCCCCTTTCTTGAATAATTACAGTCTGATAGGGATGAGATATTATTTATGACACAGATTGGAAGAGACAAGAATAGTATAGGTAGCAACTTTGACTGTATATATATATATATATATATATATATATATATATATATATATATATATATATATATATATAGATATATATACACATAATCACACATTTTATGTGTGTATCCCCATATGTGTTTATGTTGGTCTTCTTTAACAATAACCATATCTGGCCACTATATTATTTTATGTTTATTTATTTATGTATTTATTACCCACTAATTTATTACTTCCAAAAATCCACAGAACACATTTTAAAGTAAGTTCACAGTAAGTAATACAAATAATGTGAACATCATATATCATACATTAGCATATATTATATTTGAAGAATTGCATTACCACAGCTTTGACCAATATTTGTTTCTATGGATATTTCATAAAACATATATTCTCTAAAGACATGAGACACTATTGGGATGTGTAATTAGTAATCTTGGATGAGTCTGTAACATATGTTTGTTTTTTGCAATCATTCTCTGTCACATATGCTAAATGTGCTTACAGCACACACAAGGTACAATGGAGACTGAACACATGGGAAACATGTGGAATGAACCATGAAGAATTTGCAGCCACAGTACATGAACATCTGCTCAGTAGTTATGAAAATATAGATGCTGAAATGTACCCCTGTCTGTGTGTTACAGAATGATAGACACATTCTCTTATTAACAGCATTAGACGATAGCTGAAGCCATACATTAGCATTTTTTTCCCTAACTGTATTAAAGGTACACCTCAGTCAAAATGAAAAATAAACCTGAAGATGCATGCAGGAGACACGCCCTACCTACTGATCAGATTGACTGAACGTTTCTTTAATATTGCAAGGTAAATTGTGAGATTTTTGAAAACTCTTGCTATTTTAGGCAAGAAAAAATGGGGGCGGGGGGGGGCGTGGTCTGGACCCGGTGGAAGATGGCTGCTTAAGCTCTCTCCTCCGCTACCCTGAGGTCACTTCACTGCATCAGCGGGAAAACCACGACTAGCCATCACGGGGAAAACTGACAAGGAACACTCTGCAACCCATTCCCAATTACAGCGGAGCCACAACGTGCAGCTGACCAGCAGTATACTGGAGATATTCAGGTCCCGAACGCGGGAGCTGCAACAGCGCCTCAGGCCTCCGGTGAGGTAAGCTGCAGCCCCACGAGGCTGACAGGCACTCAGACGAGTGACACACTACCCTCACCTAGAAGCAGCCTGAGCCTAGAAGACCTCTGGGCAGTAGCTGCAGATATTAAAAACACTTTATCTGCAGCCATATCTGAGTTAAGATTAGTTCTACATGCTGTGGCTGGTCGCCTTGAGGAAGTGGAGGACATTACTGACCGCCATGAAACCACCATTAATATAGCACAGAGCTCCTTACACGCTCACACTGTCCAAATTCAAAACGTGCAATAACACATCGAAGATTTGGACAACAGGGGCCGCCGCCATAACATTAGAATCAGAGGTCTCCCTGAATCAGTCGATTCTGAGCACCTTCCCCAAGCCGTGACAAGCATTTTTAACGACCTCCTGGGCACCCCCCTGTTATACCTATAGACATGGAACGTATTCATAGGGCTCTGTGCCTCAGGGTAGAGACACAGACCCTCCGAGAGATGTCATTGGCTGTCTTATCAATTTTAGGCTAAAGGAAGACATCATGTGCCAAGCCAGGCTCAGAAGACACATTCTATTTCAAGGTGCAAAAATCAAACTATATCAAGACTTGTCCCAAATTACTCTACAAAAAAGAAGAACCCTACGCCCGATCCTAGACGCCCTAAGAGGGGGAAATGTCCCGTACAGGTGGAAGTTCCCCTTCTGCCTACAAGCAGGCTCTGGCGGAAGAACGGCATTCGTGGAAAACCCCGGAGACGCAACCGCATTTTGAGAAAGTCTGGGTATTCCTCCAATCGTCATCCCAGATTGGCATCACGAAGCTCGCTTCGACACCCCGCAACACGAGGAACTGATGGAAATCCAGCAACGTGACAACCCATCATCAACCAGACGACGACGACTCTCCAACCGCGTCTCGCCCACACCAGCTAACCAGCGCTCCCCAAGAGAAGGCAGTGTCCCAGCTTCACCGGTGCATAGAAAGGCAAGAAAGACTGACCCAAATTAACCGTACCCACAGGCTTAGGATTGGACATGCAGATCCTTCCGTTCAACCACATTACTTGGAATAACCACTACACAGAATGACCATAATAGACGGTCCTGTCAGCGTGGAAAGCTCAACAACAAATGTTCAGCTACGTGCTACCCATGACACATCTTATAACCAACTTTTTACCCCCTGAACTCAAGGTATGTCTCACTTTCTTTATACACACATGATAAGATAGCGCTTTATTAAACTCCTGCAAACTTGGCGCCCACACGCTCAGAGACGGTATCCACATTCCTGTTTACAGGATATGTTACATCAAAAATTCTTACTGCTCCGCAAGCTCAAGAATCACCAAATCATTCCTTAATTCATCTAACCTACTAAGTTCAACTAAAAGAGACACAGACCCTGTTGACATTGGTCAGACGGTCTCAGTTAAAAATTCCTTGGGTTTGTTCTCCAAGGCAGCAGAATTTATATATATTCTATATTACAGGTTTAGATAATATGACCTATCGATGGTTTGTAAAGACTATATGTTTTGGTTAAGGAACCAAACCAATGCATCGCCTTCATCACCCCTACCGCATACGGAACCAGATTAACATAACATAGCGGAACATAAGAGTCCCGTGTCACTGAGTATAGTCATTGCATTTAGACAGCTGGTTTAAAGCGCTCTGATCACATTAACAAATGCTTTTCTCATACATGAGGTTCCCTAGTGGACATGCCTTTCTGGAGGTGCATCCTGTCACCCAAGCACCCAGCACGATAAAATATTCGCCTCTCAACATACCCATACCCAGGGTAGTCACACACACAAGCATCCTTGTGCCTGAGAGGACACAACACATAGCTGGGTGCTGGGGGTACAGAATGTTCCAGTACATATCCCATCTTAAAATAAACTTCACAAAATCGCATGCCCTCAATATAACTCTATCAGATCAGCAAGTAGCCCTCAGCAAGCAAAATTTCCCATTCATCTGGAAATCAGACGCTCTGACTTACCTGGGAATCCAATTACCCACAAACCTATCAGATATCTACCATAAAAATTATCACCCACTGCTCAAAACCATTACAGAAGATCTTAAAAAATGGAACAAAGCCCACTTTTCATGGTTTGGGAGAATGGCAATAGTTAAAATGAACATCCTGCCACGTATTCTTTACCTCTTACAAACGATCCCCATTCAACTCCTTAATTATTTCCTAAATAACATCTCCAATAGTGATGGACGAACGTTTCGCCCGGCGGTCGTTTCGCGGCGAATTTCCGACTTTCGCCGTCCGCGGGTTCGAACGCCTTTTTCCGTCGTTCGCCCCGGCGGACTTACGTGTTTAATGTATACAAGAACTTTAACCTTTCGTGACACGTTTATCATGTGTTACAGGACAACCAATTGAGACATGACAGCTCATGGACACTTGGACATTCCCCCTAACCTATAAATACACCCGATCCGGTGGCCATTTTACATTCTTTCTTCTGTCACTGTAGGGAAAGGATCCTGTGTGGAGTAGGGACAGAGAAAACGCTAGCTATTTGGTACACAAAAGTTCTTTTCAGGACTGGTATAGGTGTTAGGTCAGCAGCCTGAGTTTCTTTTGTCAGTTTAGATAAAGGGACAGAGCGCTGTATGCTGCTATTTTAGGGACAGCTCAGCCAGATTAGTCTTTCTTCATCATCATCATCATCATCATCATTAGCTGTTACTATCAGGTCCACAAAAGAGCTGTTCCAGCTAATCGTTCCAGCCTACTCTTTTTTGCCAATTTGTATAGGGACAGGCAGGAAGCAGTGTGTCAGGCAGTGAGGATAATTTTAAAGACTTGCTGTTACTATTAGTTCCACAAAGGTTCTTTTCAGGACTGGTATCAGTGGTACGGTAATAGGCTTGTACACGTATAATATTCTTTCTTCCAAATATAGAAAGAATATTATACTTGACTGCTGCCCTTCTGCTGCAGTCTGCTAATCATTCACAACTCACTTGTTCCACAAAGCTCTTTATCAGGACTGGTAACTTGGTCTGTCTAGGGTGCTACGGTACATAGGCTTGGGTGCGGTACAGTCTGCTGTTCTGTAAGGACCGCTATCGGTCCACAATACATAGGGTTGCCGTGCACTACTGCTGACCGCTGCCCTATACTGCAGCAGTCCTTCAGCGGTATAGGGACTGACGCACAGTCTGCTAAACACTAATACACAACCTGCTTGGTCCACAAAAGTTCTTATAAGGACTGGTAACTTGGTATAGGGTGCTACGGTACATAGGCCTGAGTGCGTTACAGTCTGCTGTTCTGTAAGGACCGCTATCGGTCCACAATACATAGGGTTGACGTGCACTACTGCTGACCGCTGCCCTATACTGCAGCAGTCCTTCAGCGGTATAGGGACTGACGCACAGTCTGCTAAACACTAACACACAACCTGCTTGGTCCACAAAAGTTCTTATAAGGACTGGTAACTTGGTATAGGGTGCTACGGTACATAGGCCTGAGTGCAGTACAGTCTGCTGTTCTGTAAGGACTGCTATCGGTCCACAATACATAGGGTTGCCGTGCACTACTGCTGACCGCTGCCCTATACTGCAGCAGTCCTTCAGCGGTATAGGGACTGACGCACAGTCTGCTAAACACTAATACACAACCTGCTTGGTCCACAAAAGTTCTTATAAGGACTGGTAACTTGGTATAGGGTGCTACGGTACATAGGCCTGAGTGCAGTACAGTCTGCTGTTCTGTAAGGACCGCTATCGGTCCACAATACATAGGGTTGCCGTGCACTACTGCTGACCGCTGCCCTATACTGCAGCAGTCCTTCATTGGTATAGGGACTGACGTACAGTCTGCTAATCACTAACACACAACCTGCTTGGTCCACAAAAGTTCTTATAAGGACTGGTAACTTGGTATAGGGTGCTACGGTACATAGGCCTGAGTGCGTTACAGTCTGCTGTTCTGTAAGGACCGCTATCGGTCCACAATACATAGGGTTGCCGTGCACTACTGCTGACCGCTGCCCTATACTGCAGCAGTCCTTCAGCGGTATAGGGACTGACGCACAGTCTGCTAAACACTAACACACAACCTGCTTGGTCCACAAAAGTTTTTATAAGGACTGGTAACTTGGTATAGGGTGCTACGGTACATAGGCCTGAGTGCAGTACAGTCTGCTGTTCTGTAAGGACCGCTATCGGTCCACAATACATAGGGTTGCCGTGCACTACTGCTGACCGCTGCCCTATACTGCAGCAGTCCTTCATTGGTATAGGGACTGACGTACAGTCTGCTAATCACTAATACACAACCTGCTTGGTCCACAAAAGTTCTTATAAGGACTGGTAACTTGGTATAGGGTGCTACGGTACATAGGCCTGAGTGCGTTACAGTCTGCTGTTCTGTAAGGACCGCTATCGGTCCACAATACATAGGGTTGCCGTGCACTACTGCTGACCGCTGCCCTATACTGCAGCAGTCCTTCATTGGTATAGGGACTGACGTACAGTCTGCTAATCACTAACACACAACCTGCTTGGTCCACAAAAGTTCTTATAAGGACTGGTAACTTGGTATAGGGTGCTACGGTACATAGGCCTGAGTGCGTTACAGTCTGCTGTTCTGTAAGGACCGCTATCGGTCCACAATACATAGGGTTGCCGTGCACTACTGCTGACCGCTGCCCTATACTGCAGCAGTCCTTCAGCGGTATAGGGACTGACGCACAGTCTGCTAAACACTAACACACAACCTGCTTGGTCCACAAAAGTTTTTATAAGGACTGGTAACTTGGTATAGGGTGCTACGGTACATAGGCCTGAGTGCAGTACAGTCTGCTGTTCTGTAAGGACCGCTATCGGTCCACAATACATAGGGTTGCCGTGCACTACTGCTGACCGCTGCCCTATACTGCAGCAGTCCTTCATTGGTATAGGGACTGACGTACAGTCTGCTAATCACTAACACACAACCTGCTTGGTCCACAAAAGTTCTTATAAGGACTGGTAACTTGGTATAGGGTGCTACGGTACATAGGCCTGAGTGCGTTACAGTCTGCTGTTCTGTAAGGACCGCTATCGGTCCACAATACATAGGGTTGCCGTGCACTACTGCTGACCGCTGCCCTATACTGCAGCAGTCCTTCAGCGGTATAGGGACTGACGCACAGTCTGCTAAACACTAACACACAACCTGCTTGGTCCACAAAAGTTTTTATAAGGACTGGTAACTTGGTATAGGGTGCTACGGTACATAGGCCTGAGTGCAGTACAGTCTGCTGTTCTGTAAGGACCGCTATCGGTCCACAATACATAGGGTTGACGTGCACTACTGCTGACCGCTGCCCTATACTGCAGCAGTCCTTCAGCGGTATAGGGACTAAGAGTTTTGTCACAGGGTGATTTAAAAAATGACAGGCAGAGGAAGAGGCAGGCCCTTCCGCAGGGGTGGTAGGGGTAGGGCAGGAGCAACAGCCTTGAGCCAAAGTGGGAAGTTGCAGAAGGTGCGTTCAATTACTTTAAAGGACGCACCAGACTTGGTTGAGTGGCTCACTCAGCCTTATTCTTCTGCACCCTCCTCATCCTCTCGATCTGCACCCTCTTCTTCACTCTCTGCTATGTGCACCCCCAAAGACACTACCACCAACAACACCACCACCACCACATACCTTCCGCTTGAGTGCAAATGGGGGCCTTCATGCTCCAGTGTTTTAATAGGGACCCCCGTATAAAAAGCATGAGGGTCAAGGACCAGTACTGGGTGGCAACGTACTTAGATCCCCGGTACAAACACAAAATGGCGGAAATGTTACCGCCGTCGCAGAGGGCTGTCAGAATGCAGCACTTCCAGGCCTTGCTTCGAGAAATGCTGCATTCTGCTTTTGCGTGCGCTGGCAGAGGAGCAATTCCCACTCCCAGAGAAGGATTTGCGGGTACCAATCCAACAGCGCCTGCAAGAAGAGGCCGGTTTGAAGATGTGTTGGTGACTTCGGATATGAGGTCATTCTTTCAGCCGACCCATCGACAGGTGTCATCCGGATCCAGCATCAGGGAACGCCTAGACCGTCAGGTGTCCGACTACATTGGGTTAACGGCCGATGTGGACGCTCTGAGGAGTGATGAACCCCTAGACTACTGGGTGGGCAGGCTTGACCTCTGGCCAGAGCTTGCCCAATTTGCAATCGAACTGTTGGCTTGCCCCTCATCCAGTGTCCTGTCCGAAAGGACGTTCAGCGCAGCAGGGGGGATTGTGACTGATAAGCGTACTCGCCTAGCTCACGACAGTGTTAACTACCTCACATTTCTAAAAATGAATGAGGCATGGATCTCGGAGGAATTCAACACATGTGATCAGTAGACCATGTATATGTCTATAAACAATTTTTGGAATCAAGCACACAGACCTTCTTAATTCATTTGGCTCACTTCCCTGACCCAAAAAAGCACACCGTACTATATGCCCCTACCCTCCTCTTTGAAGAGGTTGAGCGGTGTCATATTTCTACTGGGGCTGCTTATTATGAGGGGTTCCCACCATCCCTGTGCTGTGCTGACTTCCTCCTGGGTGTTCTTATTATGAGGGGCTCCCACCATCCCTGTGCTGTGCTGACTTCCTCCTGGGGGTTCTTATTATGAGGGGATCACACCATCCCTGTGCTGTGCTGACTTCCTCCTGGGGCTGCTTACGGTGCTGCTGTCAGCGCTGTATGTCACGGAGCTGCTGTCAGCGCTGTATGTCACGGAGCTGCTGTCAGCGCTGTATGTCACGGAGCTGCTGTCAGCGCTGTATGTCACGGAGCTGCTGTCAGCGCTGTATGTCACAGAGCTGCTGTCAGCGCTGTATGTCACGGAGCTGCTGTCAGCGCTGTATGTCACGGAGCTGCTGTCAGCGCTGTATGTCACGGAGCTGCTGTCAGCGCTGTATGTCACGGTGCTGCTGTCAGCGCTGTATGTCACGGAGCTGCTGTCAGCGCTGTATGTCACGGAGCTGCTGTCAGTGCTGTATGTCACGGAGCTGCTGTCAGCGCTGTATGTCACGGAGCTGCTGTCAGCGCTGTATGTCACGGAGCTGCTGTCAGCGCTGTATGTCACGGTGCTGCTGTCAGCGCTGTATGTCACGGAGCTGCTGTCAGCGCTGTATGTCACGGAGCTGCTGTCAGCGCTGTATGTCACGGAGCTGCTGTCAGCGCTGTATGTCACGGAGCTGCTGTCAGCGCTGTATGTCACGGAGCTGCTGTCAGCGCTGTATGTCACGGAGCTGCTGTCAGCGCTGTATGTCACGGTGCTGATGTCAGTGCTCTGTATTACGGTGCTGCTGTCAGTGCTCTGTATCTCCTGCACCCTCTTGTTTGCCTACCCTGGTCCCTGACCTTCCCTCTCCTCCATTGCCTTCATTAGCTCCATAGTCCTGAATTGTCAGAACAATTTCCCAAATAAAAAAAAAATGCTTGTAGTTATCGATCCCAAATTCACCTCATACATGTATTATGCTATTGTCCAGGTGGTGGGACTACGTGCTACCCCCTAATAATTACCCCGTGGCCGCAAATTCGACCTAAAGGTTTGCGAAATTCGCCTCCCATTGAAGTCAATGGAGCCCGCGGCGAACGGTCGTTTTCGCGAACGTTTGTGTCCGTTCGCGTTTCGCGTTCGCGAAACGTCCCGTCGGAAGTTCGTCCATCACTAATCTCCAAAATATGCAGGGAATTCATTTGGAATCGAAAACGGCCCAGAATCAGATACGCACAGCCAATTAAACCCAAAACCAAAGGAGGAATTAAATTACCAGACATGCAACACTATTATTGGGCGTGTCAGTTACAACGAATTATAGATTGGCACACGAATCAACAATCAAAAGACTGGATAGCTTTAGAAAACGCGTTCTCCAACCACCTCATCGCCGGGTTCCCCTGGATCAATTACGAACTCCTACCAGAGAATATTAAGAACCACCCAACAATAAGCACCACATTGGTCTGTCTGAAGCATTTCAATCGCATATTTCAACTCTCAAAAAACCCAGGACCCCTCTCGCCATTTCTCTCTTATTCGCAGTTCCCACCAGGTATGGATCGCCACCCGTTAACCCGCACGCAACCAACCATAGGCCTAAGAATACATCACATAGTCAGGCAAGGCAGGTTACTACCCTGAGAACAGATAGCAGAGACATGGCAAATACACAAGCTCAATCCTCTATCCTATTGGCAACTCAAGCATTTTATTGATAGTATAAAAACAAAATCAAATCTCTCTGAAGAACTGACTGATTTTGAAAACATGTGCTTAAGTGGTAGACCAAAAGTCATATCATATCCAAAATGCAGAACATGTTCTGGTTGAACGTCCAATCTGATGAGGGCAGAGCCTGCAAAACTTGGGCAAGGGACCTAAAATTAGACTTCACAAAAGACTCCTGGGACATAATATACCGGAACACTCACAGAGGCTCTATAAACGTCTCCACTCAAGAGGCAAACGATAAAATAATTTCACGATGGTATCGCACTCCACACATTTTACATAGATATAACACATTTCAATCGGAGAAATGCTGGAGATGCCAAAAAGGAACTGGGTACACTCCTCCATATCTGGTGGACCTGCCCCTGCATCCAGACATTCTGGCTGCAGGTTCACAAATTGATCACAAAAATCACTACATATGAACTCGAATTCTCACCTGCCCAACTCATACTCCACCACCACAAATTAAGAGACATACCTTACTTTATAACATTAGCCATGATGCTTGTTAATGCTGCAAAATTATGTATACCCCCTCTTTGGGGTACCCCGAGAGTGCCTTCCATAAGGGATTGGTTCATAAAGGTAAATAAGATTGCAGAAATGGAAGAACTCATAGCAATCTCCCGCAACTCACCTCGAAAATTCACTACACTATGGGCTTGTTGGATTCACTTTAAATCAACTGATGAATACACACAAGGGTTACACACTTGAATTTAAGAATCGGACATTTATTTTGTCACCCAAGATATAAACTCGTACTTGGAATACGTGTACACCCAAATAAGACAAGCAATTAATAAGCATAACCCCTTAGATTTTTGTATTTCCTATGGTAAGCAATATAGAGGTTACTCCTTCTATATACTTGAAAACATACAGAGTAGCTCTGTCTGCTCAATTCTTCTTATAATACACATCTACCAAGGCTTCTGGAATTAACCCACCCCCACACCATTCTAACCCCCTCCCTTACACCCCCCCCCCCCCCCCCCCCTCTAAAACACTGGTGGTGTGCTGGACACACGCATCAGTTTAAGGCTTAAGAAAACAACCTGTGTAAAGAAAATATACCACAGTATCCTAAGACCCAACTGACAAACCACTATATTAAACTAGCCACCTTAGGTAACAGCCTCAACAACGGTAACGACTCATGTTTTTACATCATACTCTCTTGGGCTGTTAAGCGGTCCCTCTTCCCCTCTCCGGTAATTGTTCACTATACAAGGAGACCCACACATAGCCCACTAGCTCTCTTTACCGTCATCAAGGCAACAAGCGACAAGGGTTTGATTGTTACCCTGCACCTGGGTTGTACAAATTGTTGTATTTTTTGTTATCAATAATCATATGTACAGTCCAATATGCAATTTGTTTCATGGTATCTGTAATGCCTTGTTATGCTTTATTATTTATTCAATAAAAATATTTGGAAAAAAGAAAAAGAAAAAAAATGAAAAAATGGACACATGGGGAAGAAAAATAACAGATAGCAAAAAAGTAATACAGCACAGCAGTAATAAAATAAAATAAAATAAAATAAAATAAAAAACGAAATGCTAAAAGAATATGATTAGAAAAAAAACACCAAATTAAATAAAAGTCCTTAACTGCATTTCCCCATATACACTCTCTAAATAAAGAAACAAATTTGTTAAAAAAGAGTAAAATTGAGAGTTTCCACTTTAGTGAAATTTCAAAGCGAAAAAACAGTTTGCAGCAAGGTAAATTTTGCTGAAATTATTCAACTCATCCCTATCCACAGAGTTCAGTTTTGCATCCTGGTATCGTTGTAGTGGCACAGTTTATTGCCTCCCACTTACAGAAAGGTTGCAAAAGCTTATTTTATGGAATTACACAAAACTCAGATTGAGTTAAATTGCATGAACTCACTGGGGGAGATTTTACCACTAGGGGGCAGTGTAGGTGTTATGTATGACGTTATGTGTTTTTTTTATTGTAAGGGGGCGTAGCCTGGCATGTGATGTCGCTGATCATCCTTCCCTATAAAAGGGAAGAGACGATTGGCGAACGGGTCCACTAGTCCCGCGGCCACGGTCACGGAGCACAGGACCGGGTCAGGAGCGCGCCACCGGCAGCGTGCTCCCGACCCATGGCTGGGCACCTAAAAAGCAACGTACAGGTACATGCTTGTGCCCAGCCGTGCCATTTTGCCGACGTACATTGGCGTGAGGTGGCCTTAAGTGGTTAAAGAGGACATATCACAAAGGGTTTGTTCACACTAATAGTATTTAAGTAAAAAAAAAAGTGTTTCAAAAAGGTTAAAAAATAAAAAGTACACAAAAATAAACACCCCTCACCCCCAGCCGTACACACACAAACCATTTTTTACTGTTGTGTAGTGCTTTCCTCCACACATACTAAGGCATCTAGCATTGCGTAATTCCATTCATTTTGAATGCTATGATAAAACACCCCAAAGCAGGCAAAAACTTACAGAGCCTATATACGTGTGCAGTGTATTAACACACTGTGGGGTTGAGTTACTAAAACTGGAGAGTGAAAAATCTGGTGTAGCTCTGTATAGAAACCAATTAGCTTCCATTTTTTTTCTCTCAAAGCTTAATTGAATAAGCTAAATTTAGAAGCTGATTGGCTACCATGCCCAGCTGCACCTTATTTTGCACTCTTCAGGTTTAGTAAATCAACCCCGCTATATCTCATGTTAACATGCATTGTGTTAAGGCAGTCCAATCAAAATGTATGGGCTTCCAATGACAATGTGACATAACATTCTTACAAATACACATTACCCCTTTATTAACACAACAAACTACTGTGTATTATGTTGTGATACAGAACAGGTACTGCAGGCTTTCAAAATAAACAATTAGCTGTTGGTGACAGTTTGGTCACAGTGGGTTTGTGTACTAAAACTGAAGAGGCACATTCTGGTAGAAACCAATCAGCTTCCGGGTTTTAGGCTGGGTTCACGCTGGTATGACATGACAGTCGTACGACTGTGGATCCGACTTTGACCTGCGACTTGAAGTCCAACATCCGTCCGACTTCAATGAATGGTGATCCGACTGTGATCCCGATAATGCCAGGCCATGCCACCTTATGGTGTCTTCCCACTAGGGGCATGATGGCGTGGTGATGTCATAAGGGTGTGTGGCCTCTATATGACATCACTGGATGGCCCGCCCCATACCTTTATAACTCATAGCACACGGCGGATCTGGCATTACATCGGGAGAGCGCATCAAGGCAAAATCAGAAGAAGAACAGAGGGAGGAGGCAGTGCAGAGAGGAGACCCAGCAAATGCAGAAGACACTAGACAGAGTGAGAAGAACTGGATGGAGAGGTCTAGAACAGTGTTTCTCAACTCCAGTCCTCAAGGCGCCCCAACAGGTCATGTCTTCAGGATTTCCCTCAGATGAAACAGCTTTGGTAATTACTAAGGCAGTGAAACTGATGATCAAATCCCCTGTGCAAAATAATAGAGACCCTGAAAACATGACCTGTTGGTGTGCCTTGAGGGCTGGAGTTGAGAAACACTGGTCTAGAAGACATAAGCGGAGAGCAGAGGAGAACCAGGGAGGGGAGAAGAACCGGCAGAGGTAGAAGACATCAGCAGAGGAGGGAGAAGTGCCGGAGAGAGGAGAAGAAATCTGAAAGCGATGCCGGAGCTGCCTTAATAAATTACTTTAACCACTCTATAACTTAATCATTTGGACCAAAGTAGTGCAGGGAGCATTTTTAAAGTTGAACCGACTTGTGTCAGATGAGTTAGGACGGCTCTCATAGGAAAACATTGATTTTCACATATCATGCGTCATGAGCTCCCAATGTTGGAGTGTTTGTTGTACAAGTGTGAAGCCAGCCTTATTGTCAAAGCTTAATTGAACAAACTGGTTAGAAGCTGATTGACTACCATTCACAGCTGCACCAGATTTAGCAATCTCTAGTTTTAGTAAATCAACCCCTATGCTAAGGTGCATTTCAAGCACAAAACAGTACCAGCCATATGCATATATGAAGTAGACATGTGCGCCGTCAATAAATTTGTTTTGTTTCGTTCCATTTCATAATTCGTGTTGAAAATTCAATTTGGATTCATACGAAATACGAATTTTCGTTAGGTTTGTTAACTTTTCGTAACAATTACGAACGTTCGCTATGATGAATTTATCATTGAGGGGCTCCCACCATCCCTGTGCTGTGCTCATTATGAGGGGCTCCCACCATCCCTGTGCTATACTGACTTCCTGGGTTTTTAACTTCATCATAACGTATAATCATAATTAACCACTTGCTTACTGGGCACTTAAACCCCCCTCAGTCCCAGACCAATTTTCAGCTTTCAGCGCTGATGCACTTTGAATGACAATTGTGCGGTCATACAACACTGTACCCAAATGAAATTTTTATCATTTTTTTCCCACAAATAGAGCTTTCTTTTGGTGGTATTTAGTTACAGCTCGGAGTTTTATTTTTTGCTAAACAAACAAAAAAAGATGCAAAAAATAAATAAATCATGTTTTAATAGTTTGTTATAAAATTTTGCAAACGGGTCATTTTTCTCCTTCATTGAAGTGCGCTGATTAGGCGGCACTGATAGGCTGCATTGGTGGGCACTGATGGGCTGCATTGGTGGGCACTGATAGGCTGCATTGGTGGGCACTGATAGGCTGCACTGGTGGGCACTGATAGGCATAGTTAAGGCGGCACTAATAGGCACAGATAAGGCGGCACCGATGGGCACAGATAAGGCGGCACTGATAGGCAAAGATGGGCACAGATAAGATGGCACGGATGGGTGGCACGGATAAGTGGCACGGATGGGTGGCACGGGTGGGCACTGATAGGTACGACTGATAGATGGGACTGATGGGCACTGATAGGTGGCACTGATAGGTGGCTCTGATAGGTGGCACTGCTGGGCACTGATGGGCGGCACTGCTGGGCACTGATGGGCGGCACTGCTGGGCACTGATGGGCGGCACTGGGGTGCAGCACCTTTGAGGCAGATTGTGGGCACTGTGGGTGGCACTGTTGGTGGCACTGCTGGATGGCACTGTGGGTGGCACTGTGGGCACTATGGGCACTGATGGGGGGCACTGATGGGGGGCACTTACTTTTATTCAGGATGGCACTGCGGTGGGCAGGTGGGCACTGGCAGGGGGCAGGTGGTCGTCTGTACTGCTGGCCGTGATCGGGACTGATGTCCCGATCACGGCCGCCGGTGATCGGCTTTTTTTTTTCTCCTCGCGCTGACAGCGCGAGGAGAAAAAAAAAAGCCGAATAATAGCCGAATAATAGCCGATTACCGGCTCCGTTCTATCACATGATCAGCTGTCATTGGCTGACAGCTGATCACGTGATAAGGGGTCGGGATCGACCCCTTGCACGGATCGGTGATCAGGCGAGTCTCATGGACTCGCCGATCACAGAGCGCGCCGCGCGTGCCCCTCAGGGGGCGCGCAGGCCGCTCGTACACGGGACGACGTCAATAGACGTAGTCCCGGAAAAGTAGATCCGCGCTAATGCCGTCATTTGGCAATAGCGCGGATCTCAAGTGGTTAATGAAAATTCTTATTTTGTCCGATTCTGAATCTCCCACCAACTACCAGTACCAGTCTCGCACTCCTATATTAAAAAAGGTATTTTTCCCAACCCTCACTCATCAGCAGAATAAAACCTCTGATTGGTCAATAAAACACCAGTCACGTTTCCGTTGTAATGGAATTTGGATCCTAAATTCGTAAACAAAATTTTGTATTTCATACAAAATACGGAAGCATAGCAATTCATATTTTGGATCCTCCCGAATGTACAAATTTACGGAAATTCATACAAATTTTCGATTCGTACAAAACTAAGCGCACATGTCTAATATGAAGTGGCATGGCATAAAGCCTGGGGTGTTATATTTATGTATACATGTTATATGTATGTATGTATATATTATGGCTGGTGGCCACATAATGTATGGCTGGTGGCAACCTGCTAACATTTACGGAAAGGAAAAACATTTTTTTTTTATTATACAAAGTCACTTATTCACAGTATTGCTTTCCTTCAATCTTACATTTTCACAAAAAGGCACTTTTTTAAAGTTTACACATATTTCTTGTTTATTAACATTATTACAGTTTATATTTAGTAAGAAATTTCAAAGTTATATAATTGTATGCAATAATAATGAGCTTAGTGTTTATTATTTTATTGAAAATATTGTTTGATTAGCATTTGTATAACTTTCATAAAACATAAAAATTCACCAGGCTATCATGAAACCTAAAAAATTCACCAGCACCATGTTTTACTCATTTTCAAAGTTGTAAGTGAAAAATTGTGAAAAATAGCATGCTGTTCTTCGCAGTGAAATGTCTGTTTTCCGGTGTGGGGATGAGTTAAAAAGCCTGTCAGGTTGTTAGCTCAGCATTCACTTTTCTACGTGATTTCACTTATATACAACTAATAAATATAAAAATTTAAACAGTATTGGTTTATTGATTTGCAATCTTGAAAAAAGGAAAAAAATAAATAAATAAAAACACATTGATCAATGCCATTATAGATTTCCACTAACAATTTTCTATTAAAACACTTCTTTTCAGCTTTTGTGGTTTCTTAGGCTGATTATATATTGCAGGCAGGTATATACAGGATATAATAATGGCCTTTTGGTTTTACTTTCATAAATGTTAGCCTTTTATTTAGGTGGCAAGCTAATGAATATATCATCATACATACTGTACATACTGTACTGTACATGATAACACGATCTTGGTTTAAGCTTTAAAAGACTTATTTTTCTATAGAAGAAAGCAGAAACAAAATCAGTGTCACATTTCATTTGTTAAGCAAAAAAAAAGCATTTCATGCACCTTGATGTCCTTGTTATTCCAAGTGATTTTAGACTTTTTGCCACTCTATGTGTTATTTTCTATGAGCATATTATTACAAGTTATTGCTTTTTTGGGGTGACAACGATTATTATTATTATTATTATTATTATTATTATTATTATTATTATTATTATTAATAATAATAATAATAATAATAATAATAATAATCACTTAAGGATTATTGACTATTAGGTATTGATAGTGTTTAGTACAATTGTTGATGAAGTTCATTCCTTTAGGAGAAAGCCTCTTTGTTGCTCTTGCTTGTAGGAGAACATTTTTCGACTAATTTACCCCCTTTCATGATGGAGGGTAAAACAAATCTGAACTCCTGAACATAGCTTTGCAAATTTGACATGTACAGTACATATCATTGCAACTACTTAGTGTATCCAGATGAATTATACTTTTTTTTCACAATCAAACGCTGATCTATCTATTTTGTATTTTTTTGGTGTACGCTTAATTGAAAGAGGTTACCATCATAAGGCCCAAAAATCATATTGCTTTACATGTAAAGAAAGAGCTTGCAGCATCAAATCTGCTATTTTTACACTTTTCTATTACAGAGGAGTTTTACTATGTAGGGAATTGGCTGCAGCATAATAAAGGGAAAATGTTCATTAAATTACCCAAGACTACGATGAACTAAGGTGATTTTGAGATGCTTTAGTTTGTCCAAATTTAATAAACCCACCCCTAAATCTCCTGAGCTATAAACATTGGCGAAGGAATACATTGTTTCCCATAGTTATCCCTATTTTCATTTTCTCACTACTCACTGTTGGCACTCACATCACGTTGAATTTCTTTTTCCTTTTCAGCAGTTTTAATAAATAGACCTCAAATGCTCCAAAAAATAAAATACCACTAAAAGAAAGCTCTATTTGTGGGGAGAAAAAGGACATAACTTTTATTACAGTGTTGTATGACTGTGCAATTGTCAGTTAGTAATTCAGTGCTGTATCGCAAAAAATGGCCTGGCCATGAAGTGGGGGGGGGGGGGGCTAACTCTTCCAGAGCTGAGGTGGTTAACATGAATTGTGTTATGGCAGTCCATTAATTTGAATGAAATGCACCACAATTTACTGTAGTGCATTACAATGCTTTATGGTATGCTGCAACACACATATGACAAGGTGTGTCGGAATGCCATTATGAGTGAATGGAATTGTGGTTCCCTAACACAAAACACATGTGTGTTCCCACAGTACAAAAGTGTGAACCCAGCCAAAAGTTTATGGGAAGATACTAGGGTTTTATTTTGTATGGGGATACATAAGGGAGGGAAGTGTGAGGTAGGCTGTACAGGGCCCCATGGTTTCTAATGGTGGTCCTACTTGTGGACATGTGTGACTGTCCAGAGCAACCTGTTGTACTATTCAAGAAAGCCATAATACAATACAGGTTTACAACACAACACATTTGTTTAGGAAGTGTTGCTGAGAACTGGCTTCCTATCCACCTGTACACTATGCTAGAATATATTGTACATTAAACCTAAACCAGACTAATTCTCCTACAGTTTCTATGATATATATATATCCTGGCATATGCAATATAACTGTACACATTTATTAGCTTTTTATTCTCTGCTATGGTTGGAAATGTTCGTGCTCTATAATCTGTAACAGTGTGTGTTGACAATTGTAATAATACATTTTTAAATACTCAACCTACTGTATATATCAATATCACCAAAAAATGATACTTAGTACCTTATTCTTAAAATGTTGTTTGCTGGGAGGTGTGGAAAAGGGTGGCACCGTGGTGAGATGGGGACAGTAACTGCATCTTTTCTCTGACAAAAAACCTTGACCATAACTAGGGATGGCCGAACGGTTCGCCGTTCGCCCGGCAGACTTCCGTGTTTACTGTGTAAAAGAACTTTGACCTATGATGACACATCCATCATGGGGTACAGGACAGCCAATTGAGACATTACAGCACATGGACACTTGGACATTCCCCCTAACTTATAAATAGACCCGATCCGGCGGCCATTTTACATTCCTTCTTCTGTCACTATAGGGAGAGGTTGCTGTGTGGAGCAGGGAGAGACTTCTGTGACCCAGGGAGAGACTTCTGTGACCCAAATTGTTATTTATTAGGTCCACAAAAGTTCTTTTAAGAACTGGTGTCATGGTATAGGCGTTAGGTGTAGTTCAGGATATAGGTTTGAGGCAGTGCTGTGCTAGTGATTGTTGCAGCAGCCTGAGTGTCTTTTGTCAGTGTAGAGAAAGGGACAGGATGCTGTGTGCTGCAGGGACAGTCAGTGTAATCATTAGCTGTTACTATTAGGTCCACAAAAGTGCAATTCAAGTTATTGTTCCAGCAGCCTCTGTTTTGTCAGTTTATATAGTGACAGGCAGGAAGCTGTGTGTGAGGCAGTGAGGGACAGTCGGTTTAATCAGTAGCTGTTACTATTAGGTCCACAAAGGTTCTTTTCAGGACTGGTATGGTAATAGGCTTGTACACGTATAATATTCTTTCTTCCAAATATAGAAAGAATATTATACTTGACTGCTGCCCTTCTGCTGCAGTCTGCTAATCATTCACAATCTACTTGTTCCACAAAGGTCCTTATAAGGACTGGTAAGGTCTAGGGTGCTACAGTACATAGGGTTGAGTGAGGTACAGTCTGCTATTCCTTAAGGACTTGTATAGGTCCACAATACATAGGGTTGAGGTGCACTACTGCTGACCGCTGCCCTATACTGCAGCAGTCCTTCATCAGTATAGGGACTGATGTACAGTCTGCTAATCATTCACAACCTACTTGTTCCACAAAGGTCCTTATAAGGACTGGTAAGGTCTAGGGTGCTACAGTACATAGGGTTGAGTGAGGTACAGTCTGCTATTCCTTAAGGACTGGTATAGGTCCACAATACATAGGGTTGAGGTGCACTACTGCTGACCGCTGCCCTATACTGCAGCAGTCCTTCATCAGTATAGGGACTGATGTACAGTCTGCTAATCATTCACAACCTACTTGTTCCACAAAGGTCCTTATAAGGACTGGTAAGGTCTAGGGTGCTACAGTACATAGGGTTGAGTGAGGTACAGTCTGCTATTCCTTAAGGACTGGTATAGGTCCACAATACATAGAGTTGAGGTGCACTACTGCTGACCACTGCCCTATACTGCAGCAGTCCTTCATCAGTATAGGGACTGACTTACAGTCTGCTAATCATTCACAACCTACCTGTTCCACAAAGGTCCTTATAAGGACTGGTAAGGTCTAGGGTGCTACAGTACATAGGGTTGAGTGAGGTACAGTCTGCTATTCCTTAAGGACTGGTATATGTCCACAATACATAGGGTTGAGGTGCACTGCTGCTGACCACTGCCCTATACTGCAGCAGTCCTTCATCAGTATAGGGATTGATGTACAGTCTGCTAATTATTCACAAGCTACTTGTTCCACAAAGGTCCTTATAAGGACTGGTAAGGTCTAGGGTGCTACAGTACATAGGGTTGAGTGAGGTACAGTCTTCTATTCCATAAGGACTGGTATAGGTCCACAATACATAGGGTTGAGGTGCACTACTGCTGACCGCTGCCCTATACTGCAGCAGTCCTTTATCAGTATAGGGACTGAGAGTTTTGTCACAGGGTCATTTAAAAAAATGACAGGCAGAGGAAGAGGCAGGCCCTTCCGCAGGGGTGGTAGGGGTAGGGCAGGAGCAACAGGCTTGAGCCAAAGTGGGAAGTTGCAGAAGGTGCGTTCAATTACTTTAAAGGACGCACCAGACTTGGTTGAGTGGCTCACTCAGCCTTACTCTTCTGCACCCTCCTCATCCTCTCGATCTGCACCCTCTTCTTCACTCTCTGCTATGTGCACCCCCAAAGACACTACCACCAACAACACCACCACCACCACATACCTTCCGCTTGAGTCACAGGAATTATTTTCCGATCCATATCAAGACATTTCTGATGCGCAGCCACTCTTGGCATTGGATCAGGAAGAGGAGGTAGCAACAACCGCCACTCAGAAGTCTGGCGACAGTACCCAGATCAGCCCAAGGAGGAGGTTGGTCCCCGGTGTTGCTGCCTACTCCGAGATCTCTACTTATAGCGGTGGGGAAGGTGACGTCGATGATGACGTGTCTAGTGATGTCACGTGGGTGCCCACAAGAGAGGAAGAGGAGGGGAGTTCAGAGGGAGATATGGACTAGCAGATAGGGAGGAGAAGCAGGAATAACTTACATTGCACAGGAGGGACAAAGCAGACTACAAATGTATCAGGAGCGAGTCATCGACCATGTACGGTCACATCTGGCGCTCCCAGAACACCGACACATGGCTCCGCAGTGTGGGTTTTTTTAACGTGTCCGCTGCTGACAATAGCGTTGCCATCTGCAATCTTTGCAGTCAATGCATTAGTCGCGGTAAACCCAACACTCACCTAGGGACGACCGCCTTAAGAAGGCACATGAGCAGCCATCACCGAGCCCAGTGGGAGCAACGGAACACACAAAGCCACACTCCAGGCTCTCACCATCCAGCCTCGTCTTCTACTTCTCCTTCTCCTCTCTCCTCACAATTGTCCTCCACTCCACCTTCCATCACGCCAAGCTCACATTTTTCTGCAAAAAGGCAGGCTTCTGTGGGCCTAATGTTCGAGCGTAAAAAAATGATGACGTCGGATAACCCTCTTGCCCAACGGTTGACGGCTGGCTTGTCAGAACTGATAGCCCGCCAACTACTGCCATATAAACTGGTGGACTCGGAGGCCTTTCGCAAATTTGTGGCCATTGGAACACCACAATGGAAGGTCCCAGGAAGGAAGTATTTCTCAGAGAAGGGAATCCCAGAGCTATATGGCCATGTTCAGCGGCAAGTGAATGTATCTCTGGCACACAGTGTCGATGCCAAGATACATCTGACCACAGACACGTGGTCTAGCAAACACGGGCAGGGAAGGTATATCACTTTTACTGCCCACTGGTTGAACCTTCTGATGGCCGTCAAGCATGTAACCCATGGAACATCCATCATGGGGTACAGGACAGCCAATTGAGACATTACAGCACATGGAAACTTGGACATTCCCCCTAACTTATAAATAGACCCGATCCGGTGGCCATTTTACATTCCTTCTTCTGTCACTATAGGGAGAGGTTGCTGTGTGGAGCAGGGAGAGACTTCTGTGACCCAAATTGCTATTTATTAGGTCCACAAAAGTTCTTTTAAGAACTGGTATCATGGTATAGGTGTTAGGTGTAGTTCAGGATATAGGTTTGAGGCAGTGCTGTGCTAGTGATTGTTGCAGCAGCCTGAGTGTCTTTTGTCAGTGTAGAGAAAGGGACAGGATGCTGTGTGCTGCAGGGACAGTCAGTGTAATCATTAGCTGTTACTATTAGGTCCACAAAAGTGCAATTCAAGTTATTGTTCCAGCAGCCTCTGTTTTGTCAGTTTATATAGTGACAGGCAGGAAGCTGTGCGTGAGGCAGTGAGGGACAGTCAGTTTAATCAGTAGCTGTTACTATTAGGTCCACAAAGGTTCTTTTCAGGACTGGTATGGTAATAGGCTTGTACACATATAATATTCTTTCTTCCAAATATAGAAAGAATATTATACTTGACTGCTGCCCTTCTGCTGCAGTCTGCTAATCATTCACAATCTACTTGTTCCACAAAGGTCCTTATAAGGACTGGTAAGGTCTAGGGTGCTACAGTACATAGGGTTGAGTGAGGTACAGTCTGCTATTCCTTAAGGACTGGTATAGGTCCACAATACATAGGGTTGAGGTGCACTACTGCTGACCGCTGCCCTATACTGCAGCAGTCCTTCATCAGTATAGGGACTGACTTACAGTCTGCTAATCATTCACAACCTACTTGTTCCACAAAGGTCCTTATAAGGACTGGTAAGGTCTAGGGTGCTACAGTACATAGGGTTGAGTGAGGTACAGTCTGCTATTCCATAAGGACTGGTATAGGTCCACAATACATAGGGTTGAGGTGCACTACTGCTGACCGCTGCCCTATACTGCAGCAGTCCTTCATCAGTATAGGGACTGACGTACAGTCTGCTAATCATTCACAACCTACTTGTTCCACAAAGGTCCTTATAAGGTCTGGTAAGGTCTAGGGTGCTACAGTACATAGGGTTGAGTGAGGTACAGTCTGCTATTCCTTAAGGACTGGTATAGGTCCACAATACATAGGGTTGAGGTGCACTACTGCTGACCGTTGCCCTATACTGCAGCAGTCCTTCATCAGTATAGGGACTGACGTACAGTCTGCTAATTATTCACAACCTACTTGTTCCACAAAGGTCATTATAAGGACTGGTAAGTTCTAGGGTGCTACAGTACATAGGGTTGAGTGAGGTACAGTCTTCTATTCCTTAAGGACTGGTATAGGTCCACAATACATAGGGTTGAGGTGCACTACTGCTGACCGTTGCCCTATACTGCAGCAGTCCTTCATCAGTATAGGGACTGACGTACAGTCTGCTAATTATTCACAACCTACTTGTTCCACAAAGGTCATTATAAGGACTGGTAAAAAATGACAGGCAGAGGAAGAGGCAGGCCCTTCCGCAGGGGTGGTAGGGGTAGGGCAGGAGCAACAGGCTTGAGCCAAAGTGGGAAGTTGCAGAAGGTGCGTTCAATTACTTTAAAGGACGCACCAGACTTGGTTGAGTGGCTCACTCAGCCTTACTCTTCTGCACCCTCCTCATCCTCTCGATCTGCACCCTCTTCTTCACTCTCTGCTATGTGCACCCCCAAAGACACTACCACCAACAACACCACCACCACCACATACCTTCCGCTTGAGTCACAGGAATTATTTTCCGATCCATATCAAGACATTTCTGATGCGCAGCCACTCTTGGTATTGGATCAGGAAGAGGAGGTAGCAACAACCGCTACTCAGCAGTCTGACGACAGTACCCAGATCAGCCCAAGGAGGAGGTTGGTCCCCGGTGTTGCTGCCTACTCCGAGATCTCTACTTATAGCGGTGGGGAAGGTGACGTCGATGATGACGTGTCTAGTGATGTCACATGGGTGCCCACAAGAGAGGAAGAGGAGGGGAGTTCAGAGGGAGATATGGACCAGCAGATAGGGAGGAGAAGCAGGAATAACTTACATTGCACAGGAGGGACAAAGCAGACTACAAATGTATCAGGAGCGAGTCATCGACCATGTATGGTCACATCTGGCGCTCCCAGAACACTGACACATGGCTCCGCAGTGTGGGTTTTTTTAATGTGTCCGCTGCTGACAATAGCGTTGCCATCTGCAATCTTTGATTGACACCTCACTAGCCCTGTCACCTGGTATGGATTTAAAGGGGAAGCCCTACGCCGAAAAAACGGTGTGAAAAAACGGTGCGTGTCCCCCAAAGTCCATAGCAGACCCTTATCCAAGCACGCAGCCCGGCCGGTCAGGAAAGGGAGTGGGGATGAGTGAGCACCCTCCTGAGCTGTACTAGGCTGCGTGCCCTCAACACGCACCGGGGTGCTTTGCAGGCACTATTTTTAGAGCTGTAGTGCCTGCAAAGCACCCCGGTGTGAAAGGGGTCATAGCTGGAGAATGGTTTGTGAACGGCACAAGGAATATATTTGCCAACACACCTTGGATCTTCAGTCCAAACAGTTTTTAATTTAGCATGATCACATCAAAAGCAAGAAGGTGTAACATTTAATTTCTGAGTCACACTGGGCCCCTTCATCAGGCAAAACATGACTCCGAAATGTTGCACCTTCTTGCTTTTAACGTGATCATGCTAAAATAAAAACAGTTTGAACTGAAAATTCGAAGTGTGCTGGCAAATATATCCCTTACAACTTGATTGTTCGAGTTGGTTTACAGGACTATCAGTATCACAACAAATTCCCATATCCTTGGTAAATCAGGCCATTTAACTTGTTGGGTTCAGCAGAGGTGAGCTATTTGTGTCCACATATCACATAAAAAGAAAAAATGAAAAGTGATCAGTAATCATTTTTACAGCAGTTCTAATGTGAATTTTGATATGACAGAGTGTCTGAAGTAAATAAAAAAGCTAAAATACTGACTTCAGCAAAATATTTCCATCTTATACATTTTCACACAGATCTCTGTGGCGTAGTTGCCTGGAGTCAGGTGAAAACAATAGGAAAATTGTTAGTAAAGAGATGCTGAGATGCTAAAACAGTTCAGTAACAACTCACTTGTGTATGATGGCAAAAAAGGCTTGGAACATGTTCTGTTCAGAAACCGCTGAGTTTCACTAATTAGCTTTTGTACTCTTCTGACATGAAATATCTGCTGCAGAAACTGATTAATAGCAAACCTAAGGAAAAGTTTTTAAAATGACTGTTCAAAGCAAAAACTTTCTAACATGCAGTAACTGCCAGTATTCCCTTAATGAAATAATGTTATACTTTCAATGAACATTTTAACAGGCTTAAAGAGGAAGTAAATCCTGATGAGTTTACTTCCTCTTTCATTCCCTGCAAAGGCAAAGCATAATGGACTACTATGCATCCCATAGTAGCCCATTATGTGTCACTTACCTGACACAGGAGCCAGCGAAGTCGCCGTTGTCCCCTGTAGTCAGCCGCATCCATCTTGTTGGTGGGGTCTCGCAGCTCCGCCGCTGTCATTCGGCGAAGCCACGATGATGTCACTCCGGCGCATGCGCACGGGAGCCGACACGCGCGGCAGCTCCGTCGCTGAGAATGCGCCGTAGACAGCGTGCCCGTTTTCTAGGAAATATCTCCTAAACCATATAGGTTTAGGAGATATTGCTTGGACCTACAGGTAAGCCTTAATCTAGGCTTACCTGTAGGTCAAAGTGGTTTGTAAGGGTTTACAACCACTTTAATAGATATACGAGTGATAGATGGAAATATTTACTGTCATTTATTTTAAATCTAGATTTTTATTAGATTTTAACAGGTAGTACAAATGATAATGCGTTACAGTAGTATCAAAATACATACATTCGTTGACCAATCAATTATGGAATCAACCTAGAGTGAGTCAGTAATAAGAGAAAATGTGAATGATGTAGAATACAGGTACTTACAAGTAATAGAGATGTTGCCTTGTTGCTAAGTAGTCTGAGGGGGCCTTGGAGCCTCCTCCCGGGCACCCCTTACGGGAGCACTGCTGTGACCAGGAGGAGAGTCCAGCCCCCCTATGGTAAGTAAAATATTAGTTGTCTAGAACAGAAGGCGCAACTACAAGTATACTATCATAATACGTATGATTGACAACATAACCATGGTGTATATGGTAACAATATTAACATTCCTGTATTTAAAAATCTGCGGGCGGATTTACGATAGTGCTCTCATACGACAATGGAAGGACAGTTTGGTGTTTGATCCATGTTGCCCATGGTTGCCATGCCTGGGAGTTACGTGATAGGGTACCTTGGCAGCGAGCTATCGTTTGTTCGTAGGTAAAATGCAAGTGGGTCATTCTCACCACTTCTCCCACCGTGGGCGGTGAAGGATTTTTCCATAGTCTAGTGATACATAGTCTGGCTGAGAGTAATACATGTAGAATCGTATGTCTGAGATGTTTGGGGTATGTATCTAGGTTCAGGGAAAGAAGTGCTAGGCTGGGTTGAGAGATAACAGGCACATGAGCTATTTCAGAGAGCAGTTGGAAAGTTGATTCCCAGAAGGAAGTCAGTTTGGGACAGCTCCAAAGAGTGTGGAGCATGTCACCTTTGTCGCCACATTGCCGCCAACATCGGTTATCATGGGGTGTGCCGAATTTCGACAATCTCGTGGGAGTCAAATACCAATGCTGTACAATTTTGATAGTTAGTTCCCAAAGATTAGAGCATTTGGTGACCTTAAATGTGGAGTTATAAGCAGTAGCCCATTGTTCCGAGGTGTAAGTATGGCCTAAATCTGATTCCCATGCAAGCAGTGAGTTGTACTTGATGAAAATACTTTTTTGTCTCAGTAAATTGTAAAAGAGGGAAATGCCTTTACTGATAGTAGGTTGGGTCATAAAGAATTTCCATGCGGGATGAGGGAGTGTGCAGGCCCACTCTGGGGTTGCAAGTAGGTAATGTCTCGTCCGGAGATAGAGGTAGAGGTCAGTGTTAGGGATATGAAATTCTGCTTGTAGGGCGGGGAAGGTTTTAAGTTTGTGGTTGGAGAAGAGATCATTGATATAAAGGATGCCTCTGTGCTGCCATTGGTTAAAGGAAATTAGGTCAATTTTGTAGTGGAGAACTTGTAAGGGGATTCGTATAGCGGTTTTAGTAGGGTAGGATTGGCCGAGGTGAACACATTTTTTCCAAACTTGGGCCGTAGCTATCATTGTAGGGGGAATATGTGAGTGTGGCGGTGGAGATCTAGGGTTAGATAGAAGCCATGCGGAGAGATTTTTCCCATGGACATGAGAAGCTTCGATTTGTCCCCATGCTGTGGATGGAGAAGGTGAGAACCAGTCTTTAGTTTGGGTCAGGATTGATGCCATGTAATAGTCGTGAAAATCAACATAACCAGCGCCCCCAGCCCTTCGATGCTTGATTAATTTTGTGTGTGCGCTTCTACTTTTTTTACCTTGCCACATGAAGGAGGAAAGGAGGGACTGCAGGGACCTGAAATATTTGGCGGGAATGGTTATAGGTAATGTTCAGAACAGGTATAGGATTTGGGGGAGATGCATCATTTTAAAGGCCGCTAGGCGCCCCATCCAGGACATTTCGAGAGACGCTAGTCTGCGCAGATCCTCTTGCAATTTGGCTCTAAAGGGAATGAAGTTATGTAAAAAGAGTTCTGCAGTTGTTTTGGTCAGTTGGACACCAAGATAAGATATACTTTTATCTGCCCAAGTGAATGGCGTTTGTTGCTGTAGGATCATGCTAGTCGTGGAGTCCACTCCTAGATTCAAAATGCAGGATTTAGTGTCGTTGACTTTGTAGTAGGAAACTTTGCTGAAGGAGGCTAGCGTCTCTCGGACCGCCGGGAGGGAGGTGATGGGATCAGACAGCATGAGGATTACATCGTCCGCAAATAAGCAAATTTTATGTGACCTGTCGCCTATAGTGATGCCTTTGATTAAAGGATTTGCGCGAATCGATTGTGCCAGTGGTTCCATTATTAAATTGAATATTAGGGGGGATAGAGGGCACCCTTGCCTAGTGCCATTGGATATGGCGAATGGGGAGGATAGTGCTGCAGAAGAGTATACTTGGGCTGAGGGGGAAGAATAAAGCGCCATAATAGCGTTGTAAATTGGACCATTAAACCCAAATTTGTGTAGAGTGGAGGACAGGTACCCCCAGTGCACTCTGTCGAACGCTTTTTCAGCGTCTAGGGACAAGAGTACAGAGGGGGTACCTGAGCTCCCTGTGTAATGGATGATATCAATCATCCTTCTAGTGGCATCGGAGGATTGGCGGCCCGTTGTGAAACCGGATTGGTCTTTGTGTATAAGATTGGGGATGATATCTATCAATCGGTTGGCCAATAATTTGGCATAAATCTTGACATCTACGTTTAATAAGGATATAGGGCGAATGTTCTGGGGGACATTTGGTTCTTTACCAGGTTTTGGGAGTGTAACTACTATTGCGTTTAGCATCTCTGATGGGAAGGAGGAGGAAGAGACAGCGGAGTTATAGACTTCACAGAGTGTGGGAGTCAATATGCGTTGAAAAGATTTGTAGTATTCTCCATTGAGTCCATCTGGTCCCGGGGATTTATGGTTTGGCAGCCTATTTATAGTCTTTAGTATTTCAGGGACTGTGAAAGGGGCATTAAGAGTGTCTAATTGTTCCTGGGAGACGGAAGGCAGTTTAATTTGCTCTAGAAATGCGTTAATTACTTCCTGCGATGGTTGTACTGTTTGTTTATCGTCTCTCAGATTGTATAAATCTGTATAGTAGGTTCCGAACGCGTTAGCTATCTCTTGGGGTTTCAGGAGTTTTTGTTTGGAGTGAGGGTGAATCAAGAACGGAATTTTGGATTTGGTTTTGTACCCTTTGATTCGCAAGGCCATTAGTTTCCCCGCTTTATTGCCCGTGGAGTATGTAGTCGCTTTGAGTTTGGTAAGTGTTTTCCCATATGATTCTAGGAGAAGTGAGCGTAGCTCGTGACGTAGTTTAAAGATTTGTGTTTGAAGTGCAGGAGAGGGGTTCTGTTTATTCTGGGATTCAGTGGACTCAATGGCGGCTGTGATTTGGTCAAATTTCAATGATCTCCGCTTTTTTTCCCTAGCTGCTAGTTGGAGAAAGGTCCCCCTAATAACAGCTTTGTGGGTTCTCCACACCAGCACCGGGTCAGACACCGACTGGGAATTAATAGAGAAGAATTCCTCTAAGTGTTGTTTGAGAGAATTTGCAGTGTGTGGGTTATGAAGAAGGTAGTTGTTTGTTCTCCAAAGATAGGAGTTAGGTACATGCAAATTAGCATTGATAGTGATACTGATAGGGGCGTGGTCTGACCAGGTGGTAGCGTGAATCTCCGAAGCCGACACTTGTTGTAATAGACATTTATCAGTAATAAACAGATCTATGCGTGAGTAGGTGTTGTGACGCGGTGACAGGTACGTATAGTCGCGTTCATTCGCGTGACAACACCTCCACACGTCAAACATGTCATTGAAATAAAGAAAATTACTCAATGGTGAAGCATGTCTCTTAATCCCAGCGGTAGAGTCGATGCCATAATCTGGCACGATGTTAAAGTCTCCACACCATAGTAGATTACCCTGCTTGTGAGAATTAACTTTCTCCAATAAGTCTTTTAGAAAGGACACCTGGCGATGGTTCGGTGCATACAATGAGACTAACGTGTATTGGACGTTGTTTATTTTGCAAACTAGGATGATGTAGCGTCCTTCTGTGTCGGTAACGCAGTTCTGTAGCTGGAAGAGGACAGTGTCCCGGACAGCGATCATTACACCTCGTTGTTTTTTGGAATAGGAGGATTGAAAGATATGAGGAAATGCTTTGTGCTGGCAGCGGGGTGGGGATTCTCGCATTAAAATGCGTTTCCTGGACGCATAGCAGACCGCTTTTGAGCGATAAGGCCGTTTTCCATAGTGATACGCGCTTGGCCGGATGGTTTAGGCCTTTTGCATTGAGAGAGACTACAGTAATTGACATTGCTGTACTAGTGGATGGAGTAGATCAGTAGATAGACTTACAGTTGGGAGAAGTAGGGCGTCTGTCGGCAAGGAAATCTCTTCTTCACAGGTGGAGAGCAGATTCCAGGTAGGCTGATGGATGTAGATTCCGCGGCGATGATCAGAAGTTTAAAATATGAGGCGAGGTTGATAATGTTACTCTAAGTAATATTCTGCGGATACAAGTCAAAGTTAGAAGACAAGGCAACGGTATATCTCGGTGCGAGGTAGTAAAAACAACAAAGAGAGAACAGAACAAAAGAAAAAGAAAAACAGATTAACTTGAGACACTGGAGCTAGTGTTGTGAAGAACAGGTCAGCGATGTACATCCCTAATGGGCGCTGACGCAACCAGGGGGAAAGTTCGGGCTCTAGGGTCAGTGGAGGAGACGGTCAGCCGGACCGGATTCTATAGGTAGCTCCATGTGAGACACGGAGAAGGATATGTATCAGAGTATCAGATCAGCTGTGAGTGGTAGTTCCTGCGGAGAGGTCCCTGTGGTGGGGAATTACGTCTCCTGGGAGGTGTAGGATTTCCATTCGGTGCCTCCGGGCCAATGCCCCATGACTGTAAGAGCTTCATGCCACCTTCCACCGTAGAGATGGTATGAGGAATGCCGTTGTGCAGGACCAAGACAGTGGCAGGGTGGCGCCATTTGTAGGCAATTTTATGGTTGGAAAGAGCTTTAGTGATGGATTTCAACTGTCTGCGTAGTTGAAGAGTGTGCTGGGAGAGGTCAGCGAAAAGTTGAATGTCTGAGTAAGGGGCAGGCAGGGTGTTGAGGGTTCTAGCTTTAAAGAGGATTTGTTCTTTCGCTTGGTAAAAGTGGATCCTTAATAGTACATCTCTGGGAACCGTGTCTGCCAGGTGGCCTGGTTTAGGGATCCGGTGTATGCGGTCTATAGTGAGTTCAATGGGCGTCAGCTCAGGTAGCATGGTAGAAAACATGGTGGTCGCGAATTTATGCAGGTCTGTGGGAGGGACCGTTTCCGGTATACCACGTATCTTGATGTTATTGCGGCGGGAACGGTCTTCGAGGTCTATGATTTTGGATTTGATCCAGTCAGTATCATCCTTCTGGGCCATACACGAATCAACCAAGTCATTAACAGTAATTGCACACTCCTCCATTTTATCTTCCATATACTGTACCCTGTCCCCCATCTGTCACATATCAGTGGTGAATTTGTGGATCAGTGAGGACAGATTAGTCATAAGGGATGATTGTAAGGAAAGGAGCATGTCCTTCATGGTGGTGTCAAGGACTGGCTGGCCTGAGGTGGGGAAGGCCGCAATGGAGGATTGCAGGGAAGATATGGCGTGTGAGTTGTGCAGCTCAGTACTCACTGTGGCCTGGGCCTTGTCCGCTGTATCCAAGCGCATCCAAACTTTTACTGGGCTCCTGGAGGACGGAGATGCTGGCGGTGAGTTGGCGAAGGGGGATGGCGATGTTTCCCCGTCTGGATCCCCAGGATCACTGCTAGGCAGGTCTGTGTATGCTGGGATGGACGCGCGGCAGTCCCGCCGGCGCCATCTTAGCTGTGCCTCTCGCGCTGGAAGGAGAGTGCTGTGAGCTTTTGGAGGTTTTTCTCCTCCTTTCGTTTGCGGGACATCACGGCGGGTCGGTCCGGGATCTCTCCGGGAGGGAATGCCGGTTCGCTGGGTGTCGCTGGGGTCCGTGTCGCTCTGGATGTCCGGCCGGCTGACAAGAGCTCCAGGCTTAGGCTGCCATCTCGCTCGCGCGCAAGCCACGCCCCCTACTGTCATTTATTTGTTATTTCATTTTATGTTTATGTTTGTCTGATAGCTTTCTATTATGTCTTAATTTTTAGGCTAATTAACCCCATTGCGCCAGCAACTCACAGGCCCTTTACTGGGCTTTTGCTGAGGTTTATGTTCATGTAACCACCATGATTGACTGTTACGGCAATCATATGATTGGAAAGCTCTCAATCACAAGAAGAGATCAAGAGCTTTCTGTTAGCCGCGGGTAACTGTGCCAGGAGTGCGCACGGTGTGCACTCTCGGCACAACTGTATCTTCTAATTGGCACGCAAATATGCGGCTGCTCGATGTCAAGGCCCACCCACCGAAAGGTCTCATATTTGCATACTGTTGGGACCTTGGAGCAAAAAAGAATTCTAGGTTCTATCAAAAAGTACAATAAATACATCACCATGCTCTAAATATGGGCATAAAGATTGTACTGCACATCTTTTATAGAAAAAAAAAATACCTACTAAAGTGACATAGGGGTCATCAGTCTGCATAAAATGTCACACAATTTGAAAAGGTGAACTAACACACTACACACTACACCCCCCAGCACACACTTACCTCTGGGAATTATTAGCTTTCACTGCCCATGCAGTTGATGCAGTGGGAAGTCTACTATCCCTTCTTTCCTTAGGGATCCGGGGAAGGTTCGTCACTTCTGCCCATAGTTCTTAAAGGGACATTTTTATTTTTTTATTGCATTTTAGAGTAAATATGAGATCTGGGGTCTTTTTGACCCCAGATCTCATATTTAATAGGTCCTGTCATGCTTTTTTTTCTATTACAAGGGATGTTTACATTCCTTGTAATAGGAATAAAAGTGACACTTTAAAAAAAAAAAAAAGAACAATGTAAACATGAAAAATAAATAAGAAAATAAATAAGAAAGAAACAAAACATTTGTAATGCACCCCTTCCCGACAAGCTTGCGTGCAGAAACAAATGCATACTTGAGTAGCGTCTGCATATGAAAACGGTGTTTAAACCACACATGTGAGGTATCACCACGATCATTTGAGCGAGGGCAATAATTCTAGTCCTAGACCTCCTCTGTAACTCAGAATATGCAGCCCGTAGAAGTTTTTAAATGTTTTAAGGGTAAAAGTTTGTCACCATTCCACGAGCGGGCGCAATTTTGAAGCATGACATGTTGGTTATCAATTTACTCGACGTAACATTATTTTTCGCAATATAAAAAAATTGGGCTAACTTTACTGTTGTCTTATTTTTTTAATCAAAAAAGTGTATTTTTTACAAAAATGTGCGCTTGTAAGACCGTTGCGCAAATACAGTGTGACAGAAAGTATTGCAATGATCGTTATTTTATTCTCTAGGGTGTTAGAAAAAATATATATAATGTTTGAGGGTTAAGAGGCTAAGTAATTTTATAGCAAAAAAAATGATTTTAACTTGTAAACATCAAATCTGAATAATAGTCCCTGTCTTTAAGTGGTTAAAATTGCACACACTTGTGGAATGGTGCCAAACTTCAGTACTTTTAAATCTCCATAGGAGACGCTTTAAAATGTTTTACAGGTTACATGTTTAGAGTTACAGAGGAGGTCTAGTGCTAGAATTATTGCTCTCACTCTAACGATCGTGGCATATGTAACCTGTGTGTATCTGGCTCTGATACTACCCAGTGCCTCACCACCCATTGACCTCGCCGCACGTCCCTGATATATACTGTATATATATATATATATATATATATATATATATATATAGTACATGTTCAGTGAGACACATCTCAAAAAAACTTTTGAAAATTAATACCCACTGTACTTACATCCTTAAGTGGATCTACACAAAATTCTACTCTAGGTGGGTACACATTTAATTAAATAAATAGCTGGTCAGTTAACCATTGATTAACCACTTGCTTACTGGGCACTTAAACCCCCCTCAGTCCCAGACCAATTTTCAGCTTTCAGCGCTGATGCACTTTGAATGACAATTGCGCGGGCATACAACACTGTACCCAAATGAAATTTTTATCATTTTTTTCCCACAAATAGAGCTTTCTTTTGGTGGTATTTAGTTACAGCTCGGAGTTTTATTTTTTGCTAAACAAACAAAAAAAGATGCAAAAAAATAAAAAAATAAAAATCATGTTTTAATAGTTTGTTATAAAATTTTGCAAACGGGTCATTTTTCTCCTTCATTGAAGTGCGCTGATTAGGCGGCACTGATGGCTGCATTGGTGGGCACTGATGGGCTGCATTGGTGGGCACTGATGGGCTGCACTGGTGGGCACTGATAGGCATAGTTAAGGCGGCATTAATAGGCACAGATAAGGTGGCACAGATGGGCACAGATAAGGCGGCACTGATGGGCAAAGATGGGCACAGATAAGATGGCATGGATGGGTGGCACGGATAAGTGGCACGGATGGGTGGCACGGATGGGCACTGATAGGTACCACTGATAGATGGGACTGATGGGCACTGATAGGTGGCACTGATAGGTGGCTCTGATAGGTGGCACTGCTGGGCACTGATGGGCGGCACTGCTGGGCACTGATGGGCGGCACTGCTGGGCACTGATGGGCGGCACTGGGTCGCAGCACCTTTGAGGCAGATTGTGGGCACTGTGGGTGGCACTGTTGGTGGCACTGCTGGATGGCACTGTGGGTGGCATTGTGGGTGGCACTGTAGGTGGCACTGTGGGCACTATGGGCACTGATGGGGGCACTGATGGGGGCACTTACTTTTATTCAGGATGGCACGGCGGTGGGCAGGTGGGCACTGGCAGGGGGCAGGTGGTCAGCTGTATTGCTGGCCGTGATTGGGACTGATGTCCCGATCACGGCCGCCGGTGATCGGCTTTTTTTTTCTCTCCTCGCGCTGTCAGCGCGAGGAGGAATAATAGCCGATTACCGGCTCCGTTCTATCACATGATCAGCTGTCATTGGCTGACAGCTGATCACGTGATAAGGGGTCGGGATCGACCCCTTGCACGGATCGGTGATCAGGCGAGTCTCACGGACTCGCCGATCACAGAGCGCGCCGCGCGCGCCCCTCAGGGGGCGCGCAGGCCGCTCGTATCCGGGACGACGTCAATAGACGTAGTCCCGGAAATGTAGGTCCGCGCTGATGCCGTCATTTGGCAATAGCGCGGATCTGTAGTGGTTAAAGTACATTATATCTACTTCTCTTACTTATTACACATCTGAGTCTGATGATTGCTCTCTCATATACATAGTTGCCTTATATGACCTGGTGTCCCCCTTGGAGTTCCTCCTTACCTGTTTGCCCTACCTCAGTGAGAAACACATTTTGCATTTTATATATGTAAGTAGATTCATTGTATGGGTCATTGGTCTTAAGTTATGTTGTGTTATGCCTATGTTATCTCTTATGTGCAGTATATGCCTCTATTCTCTTTGCAAAAATTTGAAATATGCTTAATTACAGTTTATATACTTTATAGAAATTCTGCTTTTCTTGTATCTTATCAGATTTATATAGCTCCAGAAGAAGCACGTCCAGAGCTCAAAACTAGTCGACCATATCTAAATATCTTGAACATTAAGCAGAATTGATTTACTCTGGTTTGGCTTTGTTAACCCCTTATATATTATTATAGCATGACAAGTGTTTAGGTCATCTCATATATACATATATTACAATACTAGGGTCATTGTCAAGCCTAGGAATCTTCTTTAGCCTACGAGCCCAGTCCATTGAGGTTTGATTGAACGCTGGACTGTGCATGGGGTTTGCTAACTGGAAGTTTTAAAGCCAGACTTCTGAGAGGGCCACATAGCCTACAGGTATGACAATAATATTATTGAACATTTTACAAAGGTGCACATTTTTTAATGCCTACATGGGCCCTTGACTTCACGTTAGCTTGGGAACCATGGGAAGCAGCAGGAGGTGGGCAACTCTCCCGCCGCGTCCCAGGGGTTTCCAGGCTAATGTTACTAATCACTGAGCCGGGAAACCATCCAGCTTCGGCTGGATTTTCCCACAGAGATAAGTAATGGCAAGATGGCCACTGCTCATCTCTATGCCCTTGGAGGACCTGAGCAACGTCAACGTTATGTGGAAAGGTTGCAGCACCTATACACTTGTTTTCCTTCAACGTCAATGTCATTTACAGTTCTCGAGCCATGTAAATCTGATTTTTTTTTTCTTAAAGCAAAAGATAAAAAACATTTTTTCTGATCTTTAGCTTTTATGGGTAGAGGAGAGATTTGGGGTCTCTTAGGCTGCATTCACACCTGAGCTTAGCGCTTTCATGCGTTTTTTTACCGCGATTTGCCACGATTTTGTGCAGGGCAAAAGGTCACCAATGTTAAAAGAAGAAAAACGCCCAAATCTGCTCAATTCTAGCGACAAAAAAGGGTCCGGAACTTGTTTGAGCTTCAGGCATTCGGCTTCAGGCGACATGTAGTGGAGATGTGAACCATCTCCATTGAGAATAATATAATTGTTCCCCTCTAGCGTTTTGTAGCTTCAGGCTTCAAGCTACAAAACGCTCAGGTGTGAAGGGGGTCTTAGGCCACGTACACACGGGCGGACTGTCTGACGGACTTGGTCCGCTGAAACGTGTTTCAGCGGACAGTCCGCTCGTGTGTGGGGTTCAGCGGACTTTTTCAGCGGAGAGTCTGGCGGACTAAGTCTTTCAGAATTTCCGTAATATTGTCCGTCCAACTTTGGTTTCAGCGGACAGTCCGCTCGTGAGTAGGCAAGTTGGACGGACTAAGTATGGCGCATGCTCAGAAAGGATTTACACGGCCGAAGGTTGCATTGCAGTGTATTGGACGTCGTATTTCTAGTCCCGTCGTACGTGCTGTACACGTCATCGCGCAAGCTTTCAGCGGACTGTCTGTTCATCGTGTGTGGTCAAGTCCGTTCATTCAAAAGTAGGACGGACTGTCTGTCCGATTGTCTGACGGACTTAGTTGGCCAGACAGTCCGCCCGTGTGTACGCGGCCTTAGACTCTCCATAAAGAGTATCTGTCATGCTGTATTGTATTGTTATCGCCAAGGGATGTTTACATTCCTTAAAATAACAATAAAAGTGAACGAAAAAGTTCAAAAATAGCAGCAGATTCCCTCCCAGGGGTATTCAGCATTACAGTCCTGCTTCAGAAACAGCATTCAGCCTTCCTGGCTAAAAACGCAGCATTCCTGCTCAGGCCTTTCGCCTTAAAGCCTTGGTCTGTCTTCCCCATACATGACACTCAGCACCTCTGTGCTTGCAGCTTCATGCTGCACTGGCTCCCTCCTGTCTGCTGGGTGGAGCTGTCTCCAAGGATGGTGTTGCACTCCTAACAAAGTGTAAATTATTGATCAATTATTGATCAAGTGACAGCAGTTCTCAAATGTGAGAAATAAAACTGTGTATGATACGTGGCAAAATATATCAATAAATAAATATATATATATATATATATATATATATATATATATATATATATATATATATATATATATATATATATATATAAACATACACTGTGTAATAAATAAAAAATTCATAAACAGTATAAAGTGCTGACGTGCTGGTGGATAATCACATGCAAGTGTGAATACAAACAAGGAAATACAAATAATGTTGTGATTGTGATTTTACATAAATAATAGACAGCTTAATGCATATAAAAGTGGAGATAAAAATAAATAAATAAATGATGCCACAAATAAAAAGTATTCACGCTTGCATGTGATTATCCGCCAGCACGTCAGCACTTTATACTGTTTATTAATTTTTAATTTATTACACAGTGTACGTTTTTTTTTTATATCTATATGTATTGATATATTTTGCCACGTATTAGACAGTTTTATTTCTTACATTTGAGAACTGCTGTCACTTGATCAATAATTTACACTTTGTTAGGAGTGCAACACCATCACTTTACTATTGGTTTAACATTGAGGAGTGTTTGACTCATACGGTGTCTGCAGCACCCTACACCTATACCCTATCAGTCCATAGTAGTGTGGTAGTACCCACTATACACATGTCTCCAAGGGTGAGCCCTGACCTTTATTCCTGGGATGATTATGAAGCCAGCACACAGATGTTCAATTACCAAGCCTACCAAAATCAGGCATATATATATATATATATATATATATATATATATATATATATATATATATATATATAACTATTGATCATTGACTTATTGCTGCTATTTTTTTAACAATATCCCATCTGTGGACATTCTTTTAACCCCCTCCCTCCCATTTTTTAAAAACAGATCTATGCATTAAGTGGCTGTCTTTAGCACCAAATTTGTTGTCATCTGTCTTCTTCCTCACTGCCAGTTACCCGCTAAAAAAAAGGAAAAGCCGCTGTTCTTATGTTGCCTTCTTCCTCTGTTGTGTTGTCATCCACTGTCTGGCATCTGTTATATAGCCACGGGCTGTGGCTATCTGATGATGTCACCAAGCAGGAGAGAAGGCACCAGGAGAGATGGCAGGAAAAGACAGCAGCAGGAAGAGATGGCAGCAGAGAGGACGGCTTTGGGAGAAAACAGAGCTGTTAATAAAGGAATTGTCAGAACCCAGCTCTTGATTTTTTTTTACATTTCACTGCATTTTTGGTGAATGGGTAGGGGTAGTATGTCCCCAATACCCATTCACATGGGGGGCCGGGTTAACAAAGGGGCCCCCAGATTCTGATAAGACCCCACCAGCAGACCCAACAACCACCAGCCAGGGTTGTCTGGAAGAGGTCCTTGTCCCCATCAACATGGGGGCAAGGTGCTTTGGGGTTGGGGGCACAGAGGGGGAGTTCGCTTGTTCCCTTCATTTCCTGACCTTCCTGGCTGCAAGCTCAGATAAGGGCCTGGTATGAACCTGGGGAGGGACCCCACAACTTTTTTGGGGGGATTTTTTTTTTGCTGGCAATTTTTTACTTTTTACATTCAGCTGTCAGTGGGGAAACCCCGCTGACAGCTGATGACTCATTGGTTGTTAAGGACGGGGTGGCCGGCTTCCTGGCCCCCTCCTTAGCAACAAGCTATATACAGTGTATTTAATGAGGGGAAAAAAGGGTTTGAAAACGGATGTCAGCAGATCGGGTGTAAGCGGATTCAAAAAATAGGGTATTCTTCCATCAAAAAAAATGGAGCTTATCTTCCGCTAACGTCCGCTAATGTCCGCTATCCCATAGAGATACTTGTATGTCCGTTTTTCCATGGATGGATGAAAAACTAAAATACAGAACGCCCATGTGAAAGGGGCCTAACAGATAATAAACTGATGGTCATGTTGTTGCAAGACTCAACTGGAAAGCATCTAAACCAAAATTTCCTTCTTACAAACAAACTTTGCAAAGTTGTTGGTACAGTGTTAGTTTAGCTGATTTAGTTTGACTATCTCGTCACTTTTATTTAACCCCGTCATAATTATAAACCTGATCTGCAGCTTTTAGTGAAGATTAAAACCTTTTTTTTTCCCGACTTTACTTATCTAGGTGGATGCAGCGTCTGTCCAATGCTGTATTTGTCCCCTGCTGACTCTAACACTGAGAACCAAATGATAAAACACCGCCAATCACTTGGTTCTCAGAGCTCCCTGAGCAGAGAGCTGGTGACTGTCAATCACCACTCTCTGCTCTGCCCCCCTTGCTCACTGGATTGCTGAGCTGTGGAGAGGGGAGGGAGTGCATGGCTCAGAGGCTCACTAAGGGGTTGAGCTGGGTACCAGTCCAGGCATGTGTATTATTTTTAGACTCTGCCATTAAAAGCCCCCCAGTTGTATATGAAATCCTTACAACAAGGCCCTGTATGCTTTATCTGGGATGGCAGGCACCACAAAGTAGCTAGTCGCCTCTAAACAAAGAGGCGGTTTTGCTTTCCCAGACATAATCACATAATTTATTGCACGGCAGATGAGATGTGCTGTGTACTGTTTGGTTCTCTCTCTCTCTACTGTAAAAATAAATGGTCTGAGATAAAATGCCTATGGTTGGCCCCAATGTATTATTTAATCTTGATGCTACACACTAAGAAACTCTGGAAAGCCAAAGAAATGCTCCTCTCACACTTTGTGAACTGCAATCCAGGGTGCTGCACATCCAGAGGTGTACCTAGGGTCTCCAGAGCCCTTGGCGAGAATCTGTATCAGCGCCCCCCCCCCCCCCTTCATTAAAGAGTTAGAATTTCAGTTGTTTGTTTTGTTTTTTACATCAATTTCCTTTAATTTAGACTGAGCAGCCAATTTTCCATGGACCAGGGAGGTTTGTGATGTTGGTCCACCACGCTGTAATGTGCAGGAGCGCTGATATAAGTATAAAGGGGACTGCACTGTAATGATTACAGTGCCCCTTTACAGTGCAGTCCCCTTTATATTAGTATCCCTGCAATCATGCCCCCCCCCCACTTTTACTCTATACTCACTGTGCAGATCTCCAGCTCCTCCCACACCCTGCTTCCTTACATCAGTCCGCACAGAGCCCCCTTACATCAGAGTCCACACTGAGCCCCCTTACGTCAGAGTCCGCACTGAGCCCCCTTACATCAGAGTCCGCACAGAGCCCCCTTACATCAGAGTCCGCACAGAGCCCCCTTACATCAGGGTCTGCACAGAGGTCCCTTACATTAGAGTCCGCACTGAGCCCCCTTACATCAGAGTCCGCACTGAGCCCCCTTACATCAGAGTCCGCACTGAGCCCCCTTACATCAGAGTCCGCACAGAGGTCCCTTACATCAGAGTCCGCACTGAGCCCCCTTACATCAGAGTCCGCACAGAGCCCCCTTACATCAGAGTCTGCACAGAGCCCCCTTACATCAGAGTCTGCACAGAGGTCCCTTACATCAGAGTCCGCACAGAGGTCCCTTACATCAGAGTCCACACAGAGGTCCCTTACATCAGATTCCGCACAGAGCCCCCACTTACTGTAAGGGGGAGCTCTGTGGACTCTAACGTAAAGGAGAACGCTGATTTAAGGGGGTTTCTGCTCACCAAAGCCCCCTTCTTGCATGCAGAACACCCCTTAAATTTGTTTCTATACACACTAGAAGGCAGGATGAGGCTCAGGAGCAGCCAGGCTGCCTGCAGCTCTTAAATCTTCCTTCCTTCACATCTCCCTGGGGATGTGTGGGCGGGGCAGATGCAGGGGGTGTGGGCGGGACAGACGCATGGGGTGTGGGCGGGGCAGACAGAGTAGAGGGGAGGGAAGAAGAGGAGCAGTGGAACTGTCAGCGTTGGCTGAGCTGTGTGTGAGAGAGACACACAGCTCAGCCTATTGTAGTTGCGCCAGAGCGCTCCCTCTCCCTCCAGCATCTGAAGCGGACACAGGAGGGAGAGGGCGATGAGACACCCCCCGCCCCCTATCAGCGGCTCTGCAGTGCCAGCAGCAAGCAGCAGTGCTCGGCGTCGCCGCTGCCAGTCCACAGCTGCTGTACAGTGTACAGTCTGTCCTGCTGAAGTGATTGAGACAGCGTCCCCCCTCAGCACGCGCCCCTGACGGGTGCCGGTCTCGCCACCAGCACGGTACAGCCCTGTGCATATCTCGAAGAATCTGACTTTTGATGCATATATAACCTTCAAGAATATCTGCTGAAGTGGCTCCATGACTAAAGGCCCAAGATCAACAACATACCAAATCCTCAACTCACCCCAAAAAGAGATATAATAAAAAAACAATCATACAGGCCTATATGAGAGCTAACCCCTATTTTTTTTTTTTTTACACTCTATTAATCCTGCACGATGGTGATGCAGTTCAGAAGCTAGCTCTTTATTCCACATATCCTGTCCTGTCCGATACTACAGCCCTTTTGAAAAATGGTCCATCTCGGGCAATTAACATAACTCTACTCTACTTCTTCCCTTTCCACGACAACCCAAACAACCCAAACAGTAAAACTAAAATGAAAGATTTGCTCTGAAAGTGATTGAAATGATACTCCCCATGATTTGACAGGCAGCAGCAGAGGATAGACATTATTCCTGCCTCTCTCTTCTTATTTGTTCTCCTCCTCCCTACCTTAATTCTGTCCCCCCCCCCCCCCCTATACAGTTTATATAGTCAGATGAAATGCTTTTTTTTTTTTACAGAGCATAAAACATAGAACATTTGCTTATACAATGGTCGCGTACAGTCTTATGCCTTCCCAAATATTCAACTGTGAAAAATTGGCCTAACATTGACTTCTTTTTAGAATGTACTCCTGTATAAGTTAGTAGGAAGAATATGGATACAGTCACGTTCTAAATTTAGTTTCTTTGTAACTGGTCTTAGTGATGTACTGTATGTCTTGCATTGTCACCTAAAATAAAAATAGAGCAGTTTATTTTTTTATTTTTTTTAATTAGTTAGACTTATTTCACTTTAAAAGCCTGCCATGCATTGGCATTTTCCAGCTGTCCTTTCTTCTTATGAAGAGGGTCACTTGCCTTGACGTTTGGAAACAATCCTTACAATCATGGCTGCTAATGGCAGCAGCTGCTTTCCAGCACTTTATATTTGACATTGGTGAGCAATTTCTATTACACATATATTTTAAAACTTGGCACCATATAAGCGGGATGTTATCCAAGAAAGAGAAAACATGGTGAAAGAAACAAATAGATACACACGATCATGAAACATAGAATAAAAAACAGCAGTGTAGAAATTACATAATTAACAAGATCCTCCTTTCATTGATTAAAAAAAAAAGATATACCTTCTGTTGTTTATGATGTTTAATTAAGTTTTTTTTTTTTGTCTTACGTCTCATATGTCTTATTTGTCTTATCACCATTATCCTACAATGACTTGGTAGGAATCTAACAGATGTTTTACTCTATTACAACAATACTGAATTGTTTTGTAATTCTGCCTCAACACAACTTCTGATGAAAACAAGTATAGCGTGTGAATTTTTTAATTAATGCATTATTTTTAACATTAAGTTGTTTAAATGAGAAAAATAGCATCTGCTACATCTGTAAACCATACATAATGTAAATACAACATCATATCCCAGCAAATGTATCTTTGGTTATGCTTATTGCTTGTAAGACATGCTTAGATAGTTAATCCCTTATTAGTTTAAAGCGGCAGGCAGATATAAAATACACAAATTATTGCAGCTCTGGAATTTATTAACACACCATTAAATGCATTTTATAATGTAAACTGTGTAAGTAAGGAGATTTTACTTGGTATCAGTATTTTATTGCACACTGTGAGGTAGAGCTGCATGATTAATCATTAAAAGATTGTGATCTCGTTTCAATCCACCCCCCACCTGATTTTAATCCAGCATTTCCACGATTCATATAACAAGTGCAGAGCAGTCCCTGGCTCACAGCTATCAAAAAAAAAAAAAAAAAAAAAGCAGCCGGTTATGTTTATCATCAACAGTGCTCAGCACTGAAAGAGAGATAAAAAGAAACATTGGGGGTTATTCACTAAAGAAAAATCCCCTTTGCACTGAAAGTGCACTTGGAAGTAAAGTCGCTGTAGATCCTAGGGGGTCATGCAAGGAAAATAAAAAACAGCATTTTAGCTTGCACATGTTTGGATGATAAAATTAGCAGCGCTTCCACTCATTTCAGATCTACCCCTTATATTTAGAGAGACTGCACTTCCAAGTGCACTTGCAATGCAAAGTGGATTTGCCTTTCATATTTTTTATTAAATTGTTCCTCTGTTTAACCCCTTATTAACCCCTAATTTACTCTATCAGCCTTATTAACGCCCTTTTCTCCTTCTCCATTTAATTATTATTATTTCCCTGCTGATTTTTTTTGTTTTTGTTTGTTAACTTCTATTTTATAAACTATTAATAATTAAATCTTTTTATTTGTTTGCTTTGTTCATTAATATTTTTACACCTTTAACATATATTTACATGTTTCACATTGAAAAAAGCGCAAAATTAAAAAAAAAAATTAATTTGTAAAATAACTTTTCAATGCTTTGCACCATTGCAGACAGCTGAAGTGTAAACAAAAAATTTGCAGTAGGCATCGGTAAATGGTATCAGCGAGCATTAAAAAAAGACCCTAATATAACTTAATGGTAGTTTTTTATTTCTTTACACATTACGTTTTTCATTACCTTTCTTTAACCACTTTCAGACCGGATCATTTTGCTGGCTTAAGACCAGACCACTTTTTGCGATTCGGCACTGCGTCGCTTTAACTGCCAATTGCGCGGTCGTGCGACGTGGCTCCCAAACAAAATTGACGTCCTTTTTTCCCCACAAATAGAGCTTTCTTTTGGTGGTATTTGATCACCTCTGCATTTTTTATTTTTTGCGCTATAAACAAAAATAGAGCGACAATTTTGAAAAAAACACATTATTTTTTTATTTTTGTTATAATAAATATCCCCCAAAAATATACAAAAAAAATTTCCCTCAGTTTAGGCCGATACGTATTCTTCTACATATTTTGGTAAAAAAAAATCACAATAAGCGAATGATTGGTTTGCGCAAAAGTTATAGCGTTTACAAAATAGGGGATAGTTTTATGGCATTTTTATAAAAAAAAATGTTTTTTACTAGTAATGGCGGCATTCAGCGATTTTTATTGTGACTGCGACATTATGGCGGACACATCGGACATTTTTGACACATTTTTGGGACCATTGACCATTGACCATTGTCATTTACACAGCAATCACTGCTATACAAATGCAGTGATTCCTGTGTAAATGACACTGGTGGTCTTCCACAGTAGACATAGCTTGGAACATGCAATTATTTTAGTAAGCATAAACTGCTAAATACATATATATATATATATATATATATATATATATATATATATATATATATATGTGTGTGTATTTTTTATCAGCAATATATAGTAATCCTGTGACCTGTATCAGTGTCTGCTAGACATGGGCGCTGTCAATAAATTAGTTTAGTTCCGTTACGGCTCGTATTAGGATTAATTCGTACTTCGTATTTCGTGTCCAAAATTAATTTTCAATTCGTACGAAATACGAATTGTCGTTAGGTTCATTAACTTGTGCGAACGTTCTTTACGGTGAATTTAAAGGAAGAATTTGCTATCCGAAATATACATTTTCGTTAGATGCGTTCACTTTTTGGTCCAAATTTCATTACTACGGAAACAACATGTGACTGTTGGTAGACCAATCAGAGGTTTTCTTCTGCTGCTGAGGCCTACAGGGCAGGCCCGATCATGTGACTTCCCTTTGTGGGTTAGTTAGTGTAGTGGAGCAGATCACTCAATTATTTGTCTGTGCATCTGAGCGAATATCTTTGCAATCCTTCATTTTTCATTGTTCATTTTAGTTTATATCTGTTGTAGTTTGTGAGTGTATCATCTGTTAGTGTTTAGTTTCTGGTTTTATTAATTTTTGGGTTGGTTTTGAGAGATCTTTTTTTTTCATTTCTTGTTTCATTTAGTTCATATTTTGTTCTTTTCTGTTGGTATAATTTTTTTTGTACAATTGGTGATTTTGGTGTTAGTTTGCTGCAATCAAAATCATATTTTTTTTTGTCTACATTTTTCTAACTTTTAAAGGAAAAATGAGCAGCAAACAAGGCCAAAAAAGCAGTAAGAATGCTGCTGGGAGAGGGAGAGCTATGAGCTGTGTACATGAGCAGCAGGTGGGATGTTCTGTCTCTGTGCCCTCTGAGCTCAGCTCACCTCCCATAAAGCTGAGGCGAATGGGAGTGAAGACTGCTGGTGGTAAAGAGCCTGGCAAACAGCAGACATTTGCACGTCACCAGCTGTTCCAGGATTTACCTCCTAGAACCAGCAGCACAATTCATAGCAAAAGTGGCGCTACCACCTCTGCCACTGCTGCTGGTAGCATGCTGCCCATTGGTACCTTTTATGGAAGAGGGCAGGCCAAAGGGATTCCCAGTGCACATACATTTGTGCAGCCAAAGCTGGAGATCCTGGCCATACAGCAGGAAACATGTCAGGAGGCCGAGGCTCATGATGATGTCACCACCACCATTGCTGCCAGTGCCATCACCATCAGCACTACAGGGAGCTTGGCAGTGGTCAGCAAGGAGACAGAGTTTACTGCTTCTAATGATCACTGTTCCCTTGGCAACGTGAAAGAGGTGGAAGCAGGCTTTCCTGACGTTGTTGTAGACAAATTTAATTTCCAGCCCTCTACCCATGTTGGCACCATCGACAGCCCAGAAAGTATCTCCCCTCAGTCCCCACTACTTTTTTCTCCTGAAAAGACTTCTGCCCAAGTGCTTTCTAAGCCTCCAGCATCAGAATGGGCCAATGCAACCAGTAGGCCTCAATCCATCACAGAACCCAAAATACCTGGGATGTTCAGTTCTCTTCCTCCTGCTCCCGCCGAACCTCAGAAAGAGAATGTGATCACTGCAGTGGAAGGGATTCCATCAGGCAGTGTCCAAGGTGGTGGCTGCCGTTCCAGCATTTGGCAGCATTTTAAAAGAATTGGTGTCAGTCAGAAGGCCAAATGCAATCACTGTGGCAGGGAGGTCAGCTGGGGCCGAGTCATAGGGCATCTCAGTAATAGTGGCATGAACCAGCACATGCGTGTGCACCACCATGCAGTGCTGTTAGGGGAGAAAAGTATTATGGCCACTCCTCCAAACACCAACAGGGGAACCAATAGTTGCACTGCCACAGCCACCATGAGTGCCAGCACCACCAGCCAGTATAAGGCAGAAAAGAATGCTGTTACCATCCCGCATCCAATCCGTACCAGCCAGGCCACCCTGGAAGATTTTGGTGGCTTTCAGAGTAAAGGTATGTCTCAGGCACAGGTGAGTAAAATAACACACCTGATTGGCCAGCTCATTGCAGTTGGAGGAGCACCTTTCAACATGGTGGACAGGGAGCCCTTCAAGCAATTGATGCAGGCTGTTGCACCACAGTACCGTGTGCCAAGACCTTCAGCCAAACTGTGGTGCCAGCCTTATACAGGTCTTGTGTCGAGGTGCTCAAGGAGGAGATTGGAAGGGCAGGTGGACAGGCAGTGCACCTGACCACTGACCTGTGGAGTGTGTGTAGTGCCCAGCATGCCTTTCTGTCCCTGACGGCACATTAGTGGCAGGCCAAGGTGTCCCATGATGTAGTTCAAACAGGAACCGGCGTCATAACATAATGCCGGTTTGTTTACAAGTGATCGCTCCTCCATTTGACGCAGCGATCACGTGGTAAACTGCCGCGATGAGCAGCCGTTTACCGTGATCTGTGGACCTGGCGGTCACGGATGCTCTCAAATGCGTGCCCCAGGGGGGCGCGCGAGAGCGGAATTCTGGGAGGCCGTTAATTAATGGCCTCTCAGAGTTAAACAACCGCCCTGTAGCCGTTAATCGGCTATGGGTCAGTTGTTAAGTGGTTAATGATTCCTTGATTATCATTTTTTTGCTTTTGCTTTTTTTTAATAGGAGCTAGAACTCTGAAATGCCTGCGAAATGACTAATAAATCAGGTGAAGGTGGGTAAAATTTTGTAGGCTGTGTCCCTTTTAAAAATGTGTTAATGGAGAGGAGAAAAATACTCTGGCAGCTTTCTCTAGATGTTGCTGTTTCTAGATGGGGCTCCATAGTTTTGGCGATTCCAAATAGACTTGGGCGGAACATCCAACCCTGTGTCTGGATGTTGCGGCTAACCAGCAGGTTGTGTGCCCAGGTGCACACAGCCTTTATAACTAGGGATGATGTATTATATGGATCTCACGCTATGGAGTGGGTGAATTAGTGATATTCAAAATAATTGAGTGAAAAAATATATATAAGCTGCTCCCCTCAAAGTGCTAACTTCTGTGATCATTGACAGTGGTAAGGGGCGCTAGTGAGTTAATTAACCAACTAACAATAAGAAAACATATGATTATATCATAATCAACCTGATGTATATAATAAAGAGAAATTTGTGTAGAGTAACAAACATCCTAAGGGGTATGTGCTGTGCTTTATGCACTAGGCCTTTTTTAGATGTACATAATAAAGTGTTCTGTGCAAAAGAATTTCATATACAGCAATATACAAATCATGAATAAATTATTAGATTTTTAACACCATCATCATTTGCAGATACTTTGCAGTTGCACCTGATGTGTGTGGTTAAATTTCCTACTCACTGGAAGACATGACCTCTTTAACTAAAAAGTAGGTCGGAATGGGCTTTTGTGCTTGAGTCTTTAAACTTGCTTCCGTGGTAGCTGGAGATGAACCAGGGTATCTTTCAAAGAACAACTTCCTCTTCACTGAGGTGTTTCATTAGAAATACGATGGTGATTGCCATAGCATGAAACCATTTATTTAAAATAACATGCAAAACGGGGCGCATGCGCGGAGCTCAGCATGGCGGACGCAAGTCACTAGAGCTCCGCACTCACCGCTGCTGAACCGGGATATATAACGCCGTATTTCACTGCTAACGATTCCCGAATCTGCTCCGATCCTCGGGTATCCTACTGCCCCTCACCCGGGATGGTTCTTACGGGCCAGCGAGGGAAGCAAAAGCAGAAACCTATTAAAGAGGCCTTGGCGCGCGCCTCCTCTAAAATGGCGGCGAAGGCCCTTGCTGCCACACAACTACAAGGCCTACCTCGAGACCACGGTAGCAGTAGCGAGGAAGAAGGTGAGCGGCCTGAATCTCCGGCCTCCCCAACGCCTCCGGTTTCTGGCATGTCTCAGGCCGATTTCCTGGCACATATGGATCTAATGCTTAAGAAAGCTCTGAAAACAACTTCGGATCAGATAACCGATAGACTTTCCCGAGAAATTCGTGAGCTGGGTCAACGCACGGCGGACTTGGAAACCAGGGCCGATGACACCGAGCTCAATTTGCGTGAATTGGCACAAGAACAGGAGGCTCTCCGGGAGGAAAATGCTGCTCTGCTGTCCCGACTGGAAGATATCGAGAACCGTTCGCGTCGGTCGAACCTTCGCTTGAGAGGTATTCCTGAATCAGTCGATGATCTCCAGTCATTTACGACGGCTTTGTTTCAAGAGTTATCCCCCTCTATTCCGATCGAACGGTTAGAGTTCGATCGTATCCACAGAGCACTCACCAGACGCCAAGCGGACGGACCTCCCCGCGACATTATTGTTAAGCTACATTACTTCCGAACGAAGGAGCAACTCATGTCTATAGCCCGCGAAAAGAACAACCTTCAGTTCCAGGGCCATTCCTACCAGCTATTCACGGATTTAGCCCCACTAACAATTGCAAAGAGACGCACAATGAAGCCACAGTTGCTAATCCTTCAACAACATCAAATTAAGTATGCATGGCGGTTCCCATTTGCTCTTTACTTCGCATACCAGGGGCAGCAACACACCTGCTCTACGCCAGCGATTCTTCAAGCCCTCTTAGAGAACCTCCAACTGGCTCCGTCAGCCCCACCCCCTCCAGTGGGAGATGTGGTGCCTCGAACCCCGGCACGAGCTACACCCTATCCTAATATGGCTACCCCGAGGAGGAATCGGCAGGATCTCCCTGGCGTATCTGTGCCTCGGCGAGGCACCCCCAAGTCCTCTTCTAGACTGAGCTATCCTAGCCCAAAGGTATTCATACCTCGCTGATCCCCTCCTGTTCAGTTACTTCTTTTTGTTTTTTGTCTCCCCAATTTTTACTACCGTAACCTGAACTTACCACGAGACTCACGTTATTTGAGCACAGGCCTGCAAGCCTATACTGATCCCGGCAGGTAGCCGAGACTGAGACACTGCCACTTTCTCCAAAGTACTTTATCCACATCTTTACCCCACCTACCATTTGCCCCCCCTCCCCCCCCCCTTTTTTTTTTTTTAACTTAGACACACTATACCGGGCTCTTCTGCTTTGATGCCCACATTGTTTCCTTTTAGTCTGTGCCGCCACAGTAGTTGCTAAACCAGTACAGCTTTATATTTGTTCTATGTGACAGTTGGCGACTAAATTAGACCGGTAGTGGATATACCTTCTGACCATCCTAGTTATTTTCTCGCGGGCCGATGATCTGGCCAAGATTGACGAGTCACTGACTCGTAGGCCTGTTCATCTCCTCGCGAGATATTTATTTATTCATGTATTTTTAGCTACTTTCAGAATGGAAATGTCACACGATGCTCCTATTGTCTTTGCTTACTCTTACCCTCCTGGATCCCCCTCCCTACCTTTCCTTGTTCCCCCCCTCCCCCTGTTCCCCCCCCCATCACTTTTTCCCTGTTCCCCGTCCCCTCCTTACCTCCCTATTATTTGAGCTGCCCTGAATTCTCAAATCCCGGCAGAACTAAAATAAGGTTTAAAATATATAATATTACTAATATTACTTGATAATCTCTAAGTTTCCCAGTCCATACCCCTGGGCTTTTCAGCTTACTTTATGTTTGAATCGTATTCTGTCATTAACAATGTTTTCTATTTGCAAATGTATGCCTTTTCATTACCGTTTCGCAGTGGTGAATTGTCACTGCTCCCCCTTCTGGTGGTGCGACCCCCTGTTGACTGGCGAGTCGGCGGGTTGATTGTCGTTCCCCCTAGTTGCTGGGTTCGGTCCACACCGCCCCATGCAACGCTCTTTTTCTCCTCTCACCTTTTCTACTCTCTGCTCTCTACTCTATCCTTTGTTCTGTCATGTCTTTCTCTATTGTCTCCTCCTCACATCTATGGTCGATCGGTCTGTGCAGCCCTGGGTAGGCTAATGTCCGCTTTTTTCTACCAAATCTCATGGCCCCCCTGAGTATCTTATCACTCAATGTGAAGGGACTCAATTCCCCCAACAAACGAGTTAAGGCCTTTAGAACCTTTATCTCCTTGAAAGCCCAAGTAGTCGCACTACAAGAAACACACTTTGCAGCCCATACCACACCCACATTTTTCAATGCCAAATTTCCCCAAGTTTACACAGCCTCCTCTTCCACGAAGCACAGAGGAGTCCTCTTAGCATTCCACCATTCTCTTCTATTCTCTATCTCGTCGGAAGTAAGAGATCCAGAAGGTCGCTACCTATTAGTTTCAGGACACATACAGGACACGGAAGTTACCTTTGTGTCATACTACGCCCCCAATACTAACCCTAACCCTTTTTTCTCACATTTACTACAGATAATTCAGACACATGCTAGAGGAGCGCTTTACGTATGCGGCGACTCTAACTTAGTCCTGCATCCACACCTGGATAAGTCCCCATACTCGTCAGAAAATTTTTCTCTCTCTAAAAGACTAAGCAAGCAGCTTGCTCACGCGACGCTCCTCGATACATGGCGTGAATGCAACCCCCTTAAGAAGAACTATACTTTTTATTCAAACCCACATAAATCCTTCTTGAGGATTGACCACATCTTCATCCCGCTAGCTGCTGCGCCCACTCTGTTGCATTCCCGCATACACCCGATATCCTGGTCTGACCATAGCGCGGTGATCACTACAGTTTCGTCAATAATCCCGCAGAACACAGATAGAACATGGTCTTTGAACGAAATTCAGCTTTCTAATCCGTCTTATTGTCTAGATATTCAGACGGCCTTAAACGACTATGTTTCTTTTAACAACACCCCGGGAATATCTCCTACCCTCCTCTGGGAAGCCCATAAACCAGTTATCCGAGGTACATGCATTTCGGTATCCTCTCACCTTAAGAAATTCAGACAGGCCCAGTTACAACAGCTAGAGGAGGACCACCAGCGTTCCTTTCTTCTCTTTCAGTCTGACCCCACTGAGACTAATAGACTTGCTCTAGATAAAGCCAAGTTGGCCCTGGATCTTGTGCTTGCTGAAGAGGCAGATAAGTCTATCCACAAATCGGCGCATACACTTTATACAAAGGCGAACAAGCCTAGCACCTTCTTAGCACTGCGCCTACGGCAACCTGATAGGTCCTTTAAACCTATTAAGCTTCGGCTGGCACAGGGTGGCATGACCAATAACCCAGTGAAAATTTTAACAGAATTTAGTACTCGATTGTCTAAACTATATGAACCCGGTGCACCCTTCTCTAGCGCCCAGGCGAATTCCCTCCTCCACCCGCTATCTCTCCCTAACCTTTCAAATACTGACCGTTCAACAATAGAAGCACCTATATCCAATGTAGAAATTCGTGCAGCTATCAAGTCCCTTAAACCTAACAAAAGGCCCGGCCCAGACGGTTTACCGGCATCATATTACAAAAAATTTGCCCACACCCTCTCCCCCCTTTTAACTAAATCTTTTAATTCTCTCCTCCAGCAACATTCCTTCGGCAGAGATGCGCTAACAGCTATTATTTCAATGATTCCTAAACCGAACACTGATTCTACTTTATGGTCCAACTTTAGGCCGATATCATTACTTAATGTTGACGTCAAAATTCTGGCCAAGGTCCTAGCGCTACGACTCAATCCAGTAATAGGGAAACTGATACATAAGGACCAGGTTGGGTTCATCCCCAAGAGACAAGCCAGTGATAATGTCCGGAGGGTCGTCTTGCTACAGCATATTGCTAAAGCTCGTAAGATTCCCATGCATTTGCTCTCACTGGATATACGCAAGGCATTTGATACGGTCTCTTGGCCATACCTGCAATATATACTACAATATTGGGGATTTGGTCCTCACTTTCTCAAATGGATAGGAGCCCTATACACCCAACCTTGTGCTTATGTACGCTATGCCGGCTTTAAGTCAGAACGCTTTCCTATACAGCGAGGAACGAGACAAGGCTGTCCCCTCTCCCCCTTGTTGTTCGCCTTAGCTATCGAACCCTTGGCTGTTTTAATAAGGGCAGACCCGAACATCCGGGGATTGGAGATAGCAAACACGACACATAAATTGTGTCTGTTTGCAGATGATGCTTTGCTGTTCGTTACAACTCCTCATACGACCTTGCCTAATTTATGCAAATAACTGGAGAAGTTCGCTGTTATTTCTGGCCTAGAGGTCAATCAGGCTAAATCTAGAGCTCTAGACGTATCTCTGCCGAGTGATGAGCTTAATCTTCTTCACAGCAATTTCCCTTTTCAATGGTCCTCATCCTCTATCCCATATCTTGGTGTCCATATCACGAAAGATCCGCTGCATTTGTTCCAATATAACTATCTTCCGCTATTTAGGAAGCTGACTAGTCTTCTATCTTCCTGGCAGCCATTGTGTGTATCGTGGTTGGGTCGCATAGTGGCAGTCAAAATGACACTGTTACCTAAATTATTATATCTATACCGAGTCCTCCCGATTCGTGTCCCATTATATTTTCATCGCCTGGTTCAAGGTAAAGTATTCAAATACATCTGGGGAACAATTAGGCCGAGAGTCACCAAAGCTACTATGTACCGCCACAAGTCCACAGTTAGGTGGATTGGGAGTACCAAATTTTAGATACTATTACTGTGCAGCTCAAATTGCACAACTCACCCTATACCATGCTAAAACGGAGATACCGATATGGGTCAGCCTCAAAGCTATAGACACCTCCCCGATAAGTATATCTAATCTCTTGTGGCTCCCCCCTACACAGAGAAGCAGACTCAGCAATCCAATTACAGCCCATTCCCTTAGAATCTGGGACGAGACCCACAAATCTTTCCGACTTAAATCTCGTCATCTACCATTACTCTCTATTATCGGCCACCCCTCATTTATCCCTGCCTTTTCTGAACCTGGATTATTTACGGCTTGGTCTGGAGCAGGGCTCGACCGAGTTGGTACCCTTATGCACACGGGCAAAATCAGGTCCTTCCCTACACTCCAGGCCCAATCGCACATACCCAATAGCGAATGTTTTCGTTATCTACAGATCGCCCATTTCCTCAACTCAATCCCTAAACCTACTAGTCCCCATGATAGTAACTCTTTTTACGAGCAAATATGCAAAACAGACCCACATGCACCAGGCATTATCTCCCAACTGTACACTCATTTCTCCTCCTCCCCTACATCACTCCCATCCTATACTAGGGGCTGGTCCACAGACCTCGAACTGGACCTCGAAGTAGACACATGGAACACAATCTGGACTAACACAAATAAAGCAACGCAGAATGTTATAGCCTCTGAAGCTAATTATAAAGTCCTTATGCGCTGGTACTTGGTCCCAGCCAGGATAGCCAAATTTGTTCCGGGATATCCCGCTACATGCTTCAGGGGTTGTAACACAGTGGGCACACACTTCCACATATGGTGGTCTTGCTCAGTAGCACAGAGTTTTTGGATAACTTCCTTCCAGATTGCATCGACCCTTGCGGGGCACACTATTTTACCTGACCCCTCGTTGGCCCTTCTCAACTCTACTCCCCATAACTACACTCGTAGTCAATTGGCCTTATTTTTGCAACTCACCACAGCTGCTAAACAAACTATTGCCAAGGCGTGGAAAACCCCTATGCTCTCGGTGGCGGAAATGAAGAATAGGGTAACAAGGGCCATGATTCACTCCAAATCAGAGGCGAAACTCCTCGATCGTATGCCCCAATTCTACAAAATATGGCAACCTTGGATACAACACTTTCTACCCCCGGATTTCGACCCCTATCTATTTGAGCCCTAAGCTATTTGCAGAATTGGGATGGTCTCAAGCGTATGAAGGCCTGGGTCTGTACGGACCGGTTGACCGACTTTCCTTCTTTTCTTCTCTCCTACTCTTTCTCCCCTTTCCCGTCATTCTATTTTCCGACCTTTATTTCTGTCTTCTTCTAGCTGTTCTCTCCTTCTCCTCCCCTCTCTTTATATGGAAATCTTTTGTACATGCAGTACCATTTCTCCTATATTTACAACTAACTTAGAGGAAGAGTGTATCTAAACTAACTGACTCCGATACAATCGGAATGTTTCAATTCTGTTCGCTATATATGTTCCAGTAAATACTCTTCGTACAGCTCTACGCGGCATACGCATTTGCTTGTCTGTACCGTGTTATCGAGTATGATGTCGCAAGTTGTTTGTTTCATTGTTTTACATATTTTGTTATACCGAAACTATTTTAACAATGTACTGTATATTCTGTATGTGAATTGAGAATAAAAATTTTTGAAAGAGAAAATAACATGCAAAACAAGTGCCAATTGGCTGCTTACATTTAAAAGTGCCTTCTCCTGGCACTGAAGACACCTGCATATAATACTGTGGCAGGGATTTTAGGCCACCTTGGACTCATGGGCCGGCGTGCATTCCACCGCTGTAGTACAATAATTATTGCTGAGAAGGTAGTAAGATAAATGTCTCTAGGAACTCCAACTGTGCTTAAGCAATCCTTGCACTCAGGATACAGTAGTAAAAGCCATGTCGAGGGTCATACATAGGTGATCAAACAGTAAGCAGGGCATAGCCCTTGAAGCAAGCCGGGATCATGCACAAGTGATCAGGCAGTAAGCAGTAGCAAAGTCTGTGAAGCAAGCCAGGGTCATGCACAGGTGATCAAGTGGGCAGAAGGTCAGTAGAACAAGCCCAGGGATATGCCAGGAGAGGTCAAGCAGATCTGGAACAAGCCGGGTCACAATGGGTAATCCAAGAAACAGACACAGAGGTTCAGTACTACAGGGAAGCTGGCAGCAATTCAGCAATTTGTGATAGACAGTAGCAGTCTTGTATAGGCCAGCAAGAGATCCCATCTGTCACGTTATGAATGCGCCATTCCGTATGTGTGCATATGCGTGCATCGATTCTCCAAGCCAGTGCACATGCGCACAGGAATGCGCCTGTGGCATCAATCTCTGTTACTGGCAAGATTGCCAGTTCTTCCATGGCGATTTCCCTGACAGTGATGCAGAGTGAAATAATTAGCTAATGCATTTCTTTATTGGGGCTTAAGAATACCTTAGATGTATTTTTGTTTTAATCCATGACTGGCTTATGCCTAATTAAATGACTAAGTATTTTTTACCATCTTGCTTTTTACAAAGCTACATCAAAAAATGCATCAATTTACAGAATGAAGAATCAACTTACTACTACAAGAGGGCATTTCAGTCCTTTACAGAAGTTCATTAGTTGCGCAAAAAACATTTTACTGTTTCTTCACATGATATTATTTTAGCTTTTTAATGTATATGCGACATTTAATTCATTGCACAAATGTAAACTCCATTCACACACAGCCACTTTAGCACAGCAGTGCACCACATAAATATGCAGAACTGTACAATTGTATTATACAATAGCTTTTATGTTAAAATATATGTGGTATACTTTAAAAAGATCATGTATTGGAGTACATTTGCCTGGTTTACTGAATCCTAGAGCACTACATGTCCAAAAGCCATGTAAACAAGCTTTGACAATTTTTAAACACAAATACATAAATGAGGCATACCAGAAGAAATTTCATATTTCACAAGGCTATCTGTGTTGGACTGTTTCCTTCCTGAAAGACTTTATCCACCATTTTCATCAATTTCTTTATTTCATTTTTATCTAGATTAAATATATTTTATTGCATGGAGGTTTAAGTTGAGCTGTTACTCATACTATTTAAATTCCTTTCTAAAGTCATGCAAAATGTTTTTATAGGGTAACGTCAGCCAAATATTATGTTTAGAGCACTAAAAGACCAATTATACACCTTCACATTCATGGAAGTTGCATTGCGTACCTCTCCTTGTTTTCTTTTATTCATCGATAAAATTATTCTGTTGGCTTGTAATTTTAACATAACATTTTTATAATTTTCAACAAAAAAATAAATGTTAATTCATTTACTTTGATGTTAGTACATTACTTAATTTTCCTTAGTGCTTAAAACACATCTTTTACATTTTACAAAAAAAAGTATAACATTGAGTAATCTAGACAAAACGTTTAGGGTATGTGCATTTCATATTCAAATTTTTACAAAAAGTTACATTTACCTAAAAAAAATGATCTTTTCATTTTGACTGAAATTGTGAAATTGTGGGACGTATATTCTTGCCAAATGTGCAACCACATGAGATTTGATGCTGTGTATTTTAAAGAGCTTGACTTCCTTTGAAACTTTGACAGCCTGCAGAAGGCAGTTCCCATACATTTGAGGCCCATCAGGACAAAAGAGCACCACCAGTGACAAGAATTTTTCCAAGTCACTACAAAGCCATACAATGCCATTGAAAGATAAGAGTCAACATTGAACAAATTATCGTTCACATGCTTTAAATGTTGCTTAACATACCATCCAAAAAGTTTATTTTATTTTCAGATTAATATACGGTATTTATAATAAATGGACATATGTCCGTTGTATACACCTATTGAGACAATTCACTTGTGCGCACGCAAAGTATGCTGCATGCAGCAGAATGCAACCAAGATGCAGGGTGAGGGACCACCAGCTGTTAAACTTAAAAATTATTTTGTGCCACAAAAATGAATGTTTCAGCCAGTTTGGTTTTTGAGATATTGGAATTCAAATTCAGATTATGTAACATCAAGCCCCACCCACTTTGCACCCAATGTTATTAAAATTAAAAAAACAAATATTGCATTCCTTTGCACTGCATCTGTGCTGTTTTGTGCTGCAAAAATTAACGCATGTGCTGGTTTGGTTTCAGAGATATTGCACATTATAGCTGATGAAACCTCTTCTACTTTGTACCATATGTTATTACATTTTAAAAACAATTTGTTGTGCTGCGCCTGATTTGTACCGCGAAAATAACATTTCTGTTTGTTTGGTTTTTGAGATATTGGACATTCAATGTTAGAGTATGTAACCTAAAGTCCCGCCCACTTTTCACTATGTTATTAGATTTCAAAAACAAATATACCATATTTATGCTGCATTGGCAGGAAAAACAAGCATATTGGTATATATTTTTTTCATGTAACTCTCATTTTGTATAAGAAAGAATGATTATGGGACTCTTTTTAGAGCTAGATTTGGGGAATCTATCTTCTAAAGTTCACACTTTAACTGCTTGCTGACCAGCCATTGTCATTATACTGTGGCAGGTTGGCTCTCCTGCACAAATAGCCATATCATGGCCATAGATCCGGCGGACTCGATGTCTATCGGCAACCCATGATCACGCTATACAGAGGCAAGATGGGGAACTGCCTATGTGAACAAGGCGATTCCCTATTCTGTCAGATAATATGTCAGATCTTCTGTTCCCTGTGATCAGGAACAGCTATCTCTATCATGTTCCTGGTAGCCAATCCCCCACACAGTTAGAACACACCCAGGAAAAACGGTTGACACCTTGATTTCCCACTAGTGTTAAACCCTTCCCTGCCAGTGTCATTTATACATTGATTAGTGCATTTCTATAGCACTGATCAATGTAATAATGTCACTGATCCCCAAAAAATGTGGTTCGGGGTCAGACTTATCCGCCACCGCAAAAATCACAGATCGCCGCCAGTACCAGTAAAAACAATGAAAAAAATAAAAGTTCCTAAATCTAACCCATAATTTGTAGACCCAATAACCTTTGCAAACCAGTCAATTTATGCAATTGTTTTACCAAAAATATGTAGAAGAATATATATCGGCCTAAACTGATGAATAGTTTTGTTTTTTTATACATTTTTTTGGATATGTATTATAGCAGAAAGTAAAAAATTTTAGTCTTTTTTGTTTACAGTGCAAAAAATAAAAACCGCAGAGGTGGCAAATACCACCAAAAGAAAGCTCTATTTGTGGGAAAAGGGGACTTCAGTTTTGTTTGGGTATGACATTGCACGACCACACAAAAAATAGCCTGGTCATTAAAGGGGGCAAATCCTTCCAGGTCTGAAGTGGTTAAAGTGCAAATTACTTTCTTAAAAGGCTTCCAAAAAATGAATACATTCTGTGTTCTATGTTCATTACAGATATAGGGTATATACATGTGTGTTTTTCAGTTTTATTTTTTGAGCTGAGAAAGAGGCTTTTTTTTTCTTTTTTTTCCTTTTTTTTAATGTTTACATTTAGATTTTAATGCTGCTTTAATAATATTACATTTGTAACACTTTATAAATAATAAATGTACATTTTTTTGCAAGCCTGTTTCATGAGAATATTCCTTTTTTTTAAACGTATTATTGTATTGTTTTTATATAAAAACCTTCAAACATATATCAAATATTTGGAAATAAGTTTTACCAACTTAAAACATATAGTAAGTTGCAAGTTAATATCACCTAAAACTAAATAACTAAGTAATAGGGCAGCACAGTGGTGTAGTGGTTAGCACTTTCACCTAGCAGCAAAAGGGTCACTGGTTTTGAATCCTGACCATGATACCACCTGTACCTGCATAGGTTTATGTATGAATGTGAGTTAGGGTTCTTAGATGGAAAGCTTATTGAGGGCAGGGACTGATGTGAATGTACAATGCATACTGTATATATACACACACACACACACACACACAGATATACGCTAGATTGCCTGCACTGTATATATAGTCTACACTGAATGAATGAATGAATGAATGAAATACTTGTATAGCGCACAATGCGAACTGAATCGCCTCTAGGCATTGTGAATAAATATATATATATACACACACACACACTACATGGTATATTTATATATATATTAATATGCTGCCTGCACTGTATACATAGTCTAATATATATATATATATATATATATATATATATATATATATATATATATATATATACTGTATGTAAAACACTCCGTAAATTGACAGTGCTATATAAGTACTTGAAATAAATAAATTAATGTATGTGTAACACTATGGTCTATAAACTGAAAAAAATTGAGTTGGCTTTACTTAAAACATGAAAAGTCTAATGAGTCAGACAAAAATAAGTTTAGTTGACAGTATTTAAAAAGCTGATGCAAATACTGTAGTTGCCTCAATTTTTTTGAGTAGACCCAGCATAATATTTTTTCCAGTGTTTGTATGTGCTGATCCTGTTTGTCAGTGATTATCTCCTTTTTTGTGGATAGCAGGCACTGCTGTCAGACCACAGGTAAATATGGAGCATCATTGCCAGCTTTTCTGCTCTGAATATCTTTGTAGAACTTCAAAGTGACTAAAGCACATCAGCGCTTCCACTCAATTAAAATCATTGTAAGTATAAAGCATGTGCAATAATGTAATAGTAAACAAGCAGTGTCCAGTCTAAAAAGTCCATGATACTGTATATGCAACAATATATACATACTGGTGCTTAAACAATGAAGCTTCATTATTTAAGCACTATTATGTATATATTGTTGTATATATCATGGATTTTTTAGACTGAGCGCTGCTTTTATACTATTATATACATTTTTAATTATTTTTTTGTTGGCTGCTGGTCATCAATAGTTTAAAAAAAAAGTTTTTAAATATTTTTATCAGCTTCACATTTTGATCCAAGCACGTTTGTTATTTATTTATTTATATTTTAACATGTGTAATAATTCCTTTTGTGTTCCAACACGTAGCACAGCTCTTTGCCTCTGCCAGCAGCAGCCTTGTGTAATACAGCAAGAAATGTTCTAAAATGTAGCCCTGCAGCAAAGGTGAGCTAGTACTGCCTACCCTTCAGACAGAAAGAATTGATAGAGGTCTCATAACACAAAAATAAAAACTAGGCTATTTAAAAACAGGATTCAGAAATGTTTGGAATACATAAGACTGAAGAATTGACATCTACTTTACCTCCGGAAGATTTTAGCCCCTTAAAATGTAAAAAAAATTGTATCCTTTTTTCACACAAATAGATACCGTATTTTCCGGCGTATAAGACGACCTTTTACATGTAAAAAAATTGGCCAAAAAGCAGGGGTCGTCTTATACGCCGGGTCAGCCCTTTGGATGGCTGCTTGGTGTTCGGTAATACTGTATGTAGCTTCGGCTACATACAGTATATACCGCTGAGCCAATCCTGGTGAGCGATGTATTCAAATGAATACAAAGCCTGCTCGGATTGGAGTAACGACCTCTGCCAATCCGAGCAGGCTACTCTGTAGCCTGCTCGGATTGGCTTGGAGAGTCAGAGAGGCGCGGGCTGATGATGTTACAGCCTCTGCCAATCCAAGCAGGCTTTGTATTCATTAATATAATACATTGCTCGCCGTGATTGGCTCCAGCAAATGCAGGAAGAAGGAAGAAATATGAAGCATCGGAAGCCTCGGAAGCCTCGAAAGCCGGGTCGTCTTATACGGTAAGTACAGTTTTAAAAGCATTTTTGTCCTGTAAGATTAGGGGGTCGTCTTGTATGCCGGGTCGCCTTATACACCGGCAAATACGGTATTTCTTTTGGTGGTGTTTTTATTTTTTTGCAAAATAAATGGAAAAAGACAGAAAGTAAAAAATATCATTTTTTTCATAATTTTCAATTATAAACAATATCCAATAAACTCAAATTTCATCATAAATTTAGGCCAAAATGTATTCTGATACATGTCTTTGGTAAAAAAAAAAAAAACAGTAAGTATATTGATGTGTGGTTTGTGTGAAAGTTACAAACTATGGTATATGTATATACTGGAATTTACACAGCTTTTACTTTTCATTCTTTCACATTTCTTGAGTTGCTAACATTCCAGGGCAGTACAAACCTCTCAAATGACCCCTTTTTGGAAAATAGACACCCCAAGCAATTTGTTGAGAGGCATTTGAGTCCATGAAAGATTTTATTTTTTGCCACAAGTTTCTTTTTCTTTTTTTTCCCACAAAGTTGTCATTTATTGGTATATTGCTCCCACATCCCATGGGTATATGTGGAATTACATCCCAAAATACATTCTGCTGCTTCTCCTGAGTATGGAGATACCACATGTGTGGGACTTTTGGGGAGCCTAGCCGCATACAGGTGCCAAAAACGAATGACCGCAGTCAGGATTTCAAAGGGAGTGTAAGGAAAGTCCTAGGGTGAACAGGCTAAAACATGTTCCTTTTCATCCGTGCAAGAATTGGGCACTAGCTATACACCATTGCAGATTGTCATGTGTAATGGCACACATGTGCACCTGTGGCAGATGTTGGCACCAATCAGACTTTTTAAACTCAGCCAGTGCTCAGGATCAGTGCTGCTTTGTCTTTCAGCCTCCCTGCATCTGGGGTTCCTGTTATCTTGTGTCCTGATTCCAGTTGCTGGCCCAGCTTGTCTGACCACTCTCTGAACTCCATCTGCTCCGACCCTGGCTGGTCCTTGGCCTCTGCTTCTGTATGCTATATTGGATTTTATTGCACTGATTGGCTCCTGGCTCGGCATGTACCCAGACCTGGCATGGGCCTGCACCTCTGTACCTGATCTGTCCTGCCAGTATATGACCTGGCTTGCCTGACCCTAATTCCTGACACATCCTGCTGTACCTTCTGTTCTACTGTATACTACCAGCCAATGCCCCACCTGCCCACTGTCGGCAGTACCAGCCGACTTCAGTCTTCCATCCTCCAGCTGTTCACTAGCCCGTCAGCTCCAGTGAAGATTACTGATGACCTCTCCTGCCTGGCATGGATAAACACTCTGCTCCCCAAGTCAGAGGTGTAAGAGAGGCCTTCCTCATCATTTCAGGCTCTGCTACCAGGTATGTGATAGGGCATAGGGCATTGATTTCACTTCCTCACTACTTCCATCACAGTTTCAGAGGGCCCTGAAATGCCAAGACAGCACAAAACAGGATAGTACAAACCCTCTCTGGCCCTCCCCAAATGAACCCTTTTTGGAAAGTATACTCTCCAAGGAATTTGATAAGAGGCAATGTGAATATTTTGCAGATCTCATTTTTTTGTCACTAGGTTTTGAAAAAAAAAAGAAAAAATACATCTTCATTTTCTTTCTTCATGTTCCAAAAACTTGTGGCAACAAATTAAATCTGCAAAATTCTAACCATGCCTCTTAGCACATACCTTGTAGTGTCTTTCCAAAAAGTGGTCATTGGGGGGTGTTTTGTACTATCCTGGCATTTCAGGGCTTTCAAAACTGTGATAGGTAGTCAGGAAGTGTAATGAGGAAATAATACCCATTAAAAACCTGAAGGTACTTATTGGATTTTGGGGTCCTGTATTTACTTCCAAAAAGTCTCTCACGTGTGGTATCTCTATACTCAGGAGAATGTATTTTGGGGTGTAATTACACATATTCCCATGGCATGTGTGAGCAATATATCACTTAAGTGACAACTTTGTTTAAAAAATGTTTTTGTCAGGGAAGTTCTATTGCAGGGATAGAGAGGGTAAAAAAGGGGAAAGGGTATGCCTGTATATCAAGAATGATGTACAAGTGAATGTGAGAGATGACTTGACTAAGGGAGCTAGGGAGGGGGTGGAATCCTTATGGGTAGAGCTCCAAAGGGATGAAACTAAGGGGAAGTAATACTGGGAGTATGCTGTAGGCCCCCTAACCTGAGACATGAGGGGGAGACGGACATCTAATCACAATTTGGATTAGCGGAAAGGATGGAAGGTGTCTTCATAATGGGGAATTTTAATTATCCAGACATAGACTGGGCAAAAGGAACCATGCATTCTTCTAAGACTCGCCAGTTCCTAAATGTCTTGCAGGACAATTTCATGGGTCAGATGGTAGACGCACCAACTAGAAACTATAGCCCCATACACACGGTCGGACTTGTACAAACTTTTCCGTGGACTTTTGTACAAAGTGTGTTGTCCACAAGTTTGTATTGCATACACACGGTCGGACTTTTTGACAACAAACATGAACGTAATGACGTCACAACGTACTGACGCCGCTTCAAAAGAGGACGTTCAATGACTCCTGCGCCACCTTTGGTCAACTTCTGTATTGTAGTCTGATCGTTTGCATAGGCTCTGAGCATGCGTGTTTGTACCTTGTACAAAAGTCCGATGCCTTTGCATACACACGGTCGGACTTTGCTCCTTCGGACTTCTGTTGTCAAAAAGTTTGTCCGTTCGCAGAGCCAACAAAAGTCCGATGAAAACAGAAAAAGTTTGTCCGATGGAGCGTACACACAGTCGGATGTTGCTCCAAAACAGCTAATTTGCATGTTTGTTGTCAAAAAGTCCGACCGTGTGTACGGGCCTAAAGAGTTACTAGACCAACTGATTACCAACAATACAGACCTGATCACAGATGTGGAAATAAGTGTCAATTTAGGAAACAGTGATCACAGGTCAATTAGCTTCAGTATAAATAACACAAATAGGAAGTGGAATATAAAGACACTGAATTTCAAAAGAGCCAACTTCCCTAAATGATGAACCCTGCTAGAAGATAAAAATTGGGATAAAATCTTAGGAGCAAAGAACACGGAAGAGAGATGGGTTTGCTTTAAGAGCATATTAAATAAGGGCATTAGCCAGTGCATCCCATTGGGAAATACATGTAAAAGAGCAAGCAAAGGTCCTAGATGACTTAACTCCAATGTAAAAAATGCATATAAAAGCAATGGGGAAAGCCTTTGAAAAATACAAGGCTGAGGGATCATCATCAGCATTCAGACTTTACAAAGAATGCAACAAGAAATATAAGGGTGAAAATAGGGCGGCTAAAATAGAACACAAGCGGAGGAGAGCAAAAAAAATCCCACAAAATTATTTAAATATATAAACATATTGGCCTCATAAAGATGAGGGAAGGAATCTGGTTACAAAGGGTGCTGAGATGGAGAAGGTATTGAAGTTATTCTTTTCCTCAGCCTTCACGAGGGAATTGGGGGGCTTCAGTAACCAAAACTGCAGTGTTTTTCCTCATGACACATCACAGGAAGCACCCTCATGGCTAACAGAGGATTTTAGTAATATAAACGGTATCATTAGCAATAATCAGCATGGATTCACGAAGAATCGTTCTTGCCAAACCAATATATTAACCTTCTATGAGGAGTTGAGCTGCCATCTAGATAAAGGAAGGCCTGTAGACGTGGTGTATCTGGATTTTGCAAAAGCATTTGACACAGTTCCCTATAAACGTTTACTGTTGAGGTATGGTCTGTTGGCATGGACCATAGGGCGAATTCATTGATTGGAAACTGGCTACAAGGGCGAGTTCAGAGGGTAGTGATAAATGAGGAGTACTCAGAATGGTCAGGGGTGAAAAGTGGGGTCCTCCAGGGTTCTGTGCTGGGACCAATCCTATTTAATTTGTTCATATAATGACCCGGAGGATGAGGTAAACAGATCAATCTCTGTATTTGCAGATGATACTAAGCTAGGCAGGGCAATAACTTCTCCACAGGATGTGGAAACCTTGCAAGCAGATCTGAACAAATTAATGGTAACTACATGGCAAATGAAGTTTAATGTGGAAACATTTAAAATGATGCATTTGGATGGCAAAAATATGAAAAATATGAATGCAATCTACTCACTGGGGGGAGAACCTCTGAGGGAATCAAGGATGGAAAAGAACCTGGGAGTCCTAGTACATGATAGGCTCAGCAATTGTATGCAATGCCAAGCTGCTACTAACAAAGCAAACAGAATATTTGCATGCATTAAAAAGGGAATTAACTCACTAGATAAAGCGATAATTCTCCCACTCTACAACACTCTGGTCTGGTCTCATCTGGAGTATGCTGTCCAGTTCTGGGCACCAGTCCTCAGGAAGGATGTGCTGGAAAAGAAGCAAGTACAGAGAAGGGCGACAAAACTAATATAGGGACTGGAGGATATTAATTATGAAGAACGTTTACAGGCACTGTACCTATTCTCTCTGGAGAAGAGACGCTTGAAAGGGAATATGATTTCAATTTACAAATACCATACCGGTGACCCCACAATAGGGTAAAAACTTTTCTGTGGAAGGAAGTTTAATAAGACACATGATCACCATTAAAATTTGAAAAAAAGAGGTTTAACCTTAAACTGCGCAGAGGGTTCTTTACTGTAAGACTGGCAAGGATGTGAAATTCCCTTCCACAGGTGGTTGTTTCAGCGGGGAGCCTCGATAATTTAAAAAAACTATTAGATAAGCACCTGACATATAATCAAACATATAGGTTGGACTTGATGGACTGGTGTCCTTTTTCAACCTCATCTACTATGTAACTATATGTCATTTTCCAGAAACGTGTAGCAAAAAATAAAATCTTCCATTTTGGGGGGGGGGGGGGGGGGGGTTGAACTGTCCTGGCATTTGATGCCCAAAATTTGAAGCTTTGAACTGTCCTGGCATTTGATGCTCAACATTTGAAGCTTATGCCACACATCACCCACTCTTCTAAACAATTGAAGACCAAGCCTTTTCTGACACTTTTTGTTTACATTAAAACATTCTTTGTTTTTTGCTAGAAAATTACTTTGAATCCCCGAACATTAAATAAATAAATAAATATATATATATATATATATATATATATATATATATCTTTTTAAATGGAGGCCCTGGAGAATAATATGGTGGGTATTGCAGTTTATTCTGTTACACATTATTTGCACAGAGGTTTTTCAAACGCAAATATTTTGGAAAACATACACTTTTTTCAATTTTAATGCACAAGGATAAAAGATGATCTTACGCTGAGTAAATAGATACCAAACATGACATTCTGTAAAACTGCGCACTTCTGTGCACCGGCGACAAACTACATACATTTTTATAATCCATAGGTGGTGCTTTCAAAGCCTTTACAGGTTACCACTTTAAAATTACTCTGGCGGTTTAGTTTTAGAAATTACTGCCCTCAATCTGACGTTCGCAATGATACCTCACATGCATGGTAAAATTGCTGTTTACATACTGACACAAGACGCTTATGTCTGTCCTTGCAAGAACAGGGCGACAGGAGTGCTTTAATTTTTTTTTTTATTATTATTATTATTTATTTTTCTTTTAATTTTATTTTTACACTGTCCCTTTCATTTTTTTCATTCAGCCTAGATTCCTACATTCATATTGATTGAAACAGAAAAAGTGTGTGTTATGCCCACCATTAGAATATACCACCCTGCATCCACCCACTTCTAATGATGGGCATATATGCAATTTTCAAAGAAAAATGTCTTGGTTCAACCCCTGAGAAATTGGAATTTGTAATGCCAACAATGAAATTCAAGGTAGTTTTACTCAAGGGTGGGGAACATTATTATTAACTTTTTGATATAGCTTTGAATAATAGTGTCTTTTACACCCTATACATCTGTGCTTTTAAGAAATGTCCAGAGATGACAGTAGTCTCCTATGTGGTTATATGCATTTTGCATGAGTATTTTTTGTGATCCAAGATACTTGTTAATTGTGTATTGTCTGCTCACAAATGTATATGAAGGGGTTGTATTATATGAAATTCAGACTTACATTGTGACTGCTATCAAAACACTTGCCTCTTTGTACTGCCAGTTATCTAAAAATAAGACCATTATCTTCTCTCTCAATTAACAATCTTCAGCAATTACATTCTATAGTTATGAAAATAAAACATGTATTAGTGTGAAAACTAAATATATTAACAGTGTTTTATGTGTGTGCCAAATAATTAACTGTTGTTTGTATGAAAGGGGCTTTGGAATTTCTTGAAAATGTCTAATATTGCTGTACTGCACATAAAAGGGTCAGTCCATCCAAAGCTGACATTTCATTTTTTTTTTTGTAGATGTTGGAGAGTTAAAGCTGAATCCTGTTGAGATTTCTGTGCTTGAACCCGAGACCATTACTAAAGGATTTTACTATCCCTAATATAATTTCTTTTTTTTTTTTTTTTTTTTTTATATCATGTAGACAGGAGAAATAGGAGTACTCAGAACAAAAGAAACTGAGATTGGATCTATGATAAGGGATCTCACATGTGGAGTCCCCCACGGGAATGCAAAAAGGCAACAGATAACTTGGCCCACCAAACTATACCTGCTGTATAATTAAAGTGTTACTGTTAGGTAGACTTAACCTTCAAGATCCCAAACTTACTTTTGTTTTTAAAAAAAAATCTGTTATAAAAAAAAAGCAAACACTTGGAAGTAAAGCAATTCTTTAATTATATTAAATTATTTTATTTTTTTTTGCGAAGTTCACTGATGTTATCCTTGCAAATCTGCAGCTGAGTTGTAAATATCTTAGCACCATTTGCTTACTTATTCATACAGTTTAATACAAAATTACTTTGCTGTTTTTAAAATGAATTATATTAAACAATTTTAATGTTCGTTTTATTGTCAAACTATTTTTGCCTTTAAAAAATGAACTTAGTTAGCTGGATTTCACCTGAAGCTCTTAGTTATCTTCTTCAGTCACCTCCTCTATCTTGAGGGACTATGTTTTACACATGGTCAGATTTGTCTCATCATTGCTAGGTGGTGCCGCATCCCCCCAGGACACAGCCCATAGGGGTGTTTGGGGGGGATGGGTCACTTCTGGATTTACCGGACCAGATCGCGGAACGTTGCTGCAGGACTCCAAGCCTGTGCTCTCAGGTACTAGCAGCGTACGTTCCCTACTGAATACTTATTGTGTAAATGTACACCCGGTCCTAAAATTCCATGCCTTTTAACATGTAGTGTACACTATGTTATTATCGTATACTTGTTATTGTGATATATCTCAATAAATTCTTTTTGAAAGTAAAAAAAAAAAAATGAACTTAGTGATTATCTAAATATGTACAATTTTATTAATATAATTTCATTAGAGATGTTGAATATTATAAGAATAATAATGATATCAGAAAAGCTTCACAATAGAACATTTCATAAGGACTTTTTTATTTCAATCTGAACACTTCTATAATAATTAAGAGGCCATTTAAGGCACTGCAGTGTGAGTTAGACTGTTCAATGTCCTCTCTTCATAATTATATGGTACATGTTTTCATAATGTTACTTTAACATATAAAAACAAAACAAAAAATGTAAATCATTTTTGTATTAATATTTCTTTGGATATTCACCCTGTTAAATCATTTATTATAATGTTCATTTCAAAGCCACCACTTCACCGGGGATTCAGTTGCTACTATAAAAAAACATAATATACCTCTATTTAAAAGAAAAAAAAAATGTCTTTGCAATCTCTGGATACATTGTTCAATTTGTTTAGATGTTCTTTTCTGAATAAGATGGTGTCAGACACATTTTTAATTTCCAACCATAATGTCCCATGTGTGATCACCAACACCACAAAAACATCATGTGGCATTTATGTAGTCATTTAATCAGCAGTAAAAACTGAAGATTTGATCAGCAGTAAAAACTTACCTCTTCTTAACTTCCACACTATAGTCAGTAATAACTAGCTCTGTTAGCTCAAACTTGAACCTTTGGGTCTACACAATGCTATAAACTCTCTCCTTGCCCCATGAAATTCAAATTTCTCAGTGAACCTGTGTTCATTTCATTAACCTCATCATATGCAGGAAGGATGGAACAGGAAGTGAAGAGAAAACTTCATGGAGTTCTAACCTTTCAACTGCCAAACACACATCCATTTTGCTGTTGTTTCTCTGATAGAGAGATGTTTACTTGCTTCCTGTCACAGTAATAAAGTTGTCAATAAGGAGAAAATGTGTCTTGGAAATCTCCCTAATGATGCTACAGACAGCAATAAAAACTTGACAAATGTTTAATGAGATTGTGGGGGTTGGATTAATAAAGGAATAAAGGATGATCATCTAGTAAAGTGAATGTTAGTGAATAGAGTGAAGCAGTGTTTAACCACTTGCCCTCTGGAAGATTTACCCCCTTCATGGCCAGGCGATACGGCACTGCATTACTTTAACTGACAATTGCACAGTCGTGCAACGCTGTACCCAAATACAATTTAGGTTCTCTCTTTCCCCACAAATATAGCTTTTTTTTGGTGTTATTTGATCACCTCTGCAGTTTTTATTTTTTGTGCTATAAACAAAAAAGTCTGACAATTTTGAAAAAAAACTTTCTGCTATAAAAAAAAAATTCAATAAAAAATTGAAAACCTCAAATGTCGTCATGAATTTAGGCCAATATTGTATTCTGCTATATTTTTTGTGTTAAAAAATCCCATCCCAATAAGCGTATATTGATTGGTTTGCGCAAAAGTTATAGCATCCACAACTATGGGATATTTTTATTAATTTATTTATTTTTTACTAGTAATCAATTTGCGGACACTAACTGACACTTTTGACACTTTTTTGGGACCAGTGATGCTAATACAGTGATTAGTGCTAAAAAAAATGCATTGCCACTATACCAATGACACTGGCTGGGAAGGGGTTAACATCAGGGGCAATCACAGGGTTAAATGTGTTCCTAGCCAGTGCTTGTGTACTCTGGGGGAGGTGCTTTTACCAAGGGAAGGCAAAGATCCACGTCACTGCTTTGCAGGAACACAGGATCAATGCCTTCCCTCCTCACAGAACAGCAATCTACCTTGTTTACATTCTGCCTGTGTACCAATCAGCGGGTGCCAGCAGGAGTGGGTCACTGGTGATGTGCGTACGAATCCCAGGCCCGGAAGTGTCACATCATGTACTAGGTACATTATCTGGCACAGAGCGGTCGCCCTGCTGCAGTATATGAACGGTGGGCAGTCCGCAAGTAACCTAATGAAATTACACTTCCAATCTTTATAAATGTTGAGAAATATTTTTATTACTCACTAAAACCATCGCCATTTTAAATAGTAGTGTGATACTCTTAGAATTGCAATACAGCTACAAATTTAGGATCATTACTTTTTTGTGGAAAGCAATTAAAATCAAAAAGCAAAAAGATGCAACACTTCAATTTCACATTTAGAAAAAGGTCCCTTGGTTGTCAGCTGAAATGAGCAAAATGCCAAATACTTTTTGTTTGTGCCCCCTAACTTTTTTTCAGAAATAAAAAGCACTTTGTAAGTATGAAGCTTTATAAACCTTTGGTATTAAAAGTTAAATAGTTTTCCATAATATAATCATTGAATAATATATTCTATCTGTATACATTATAGCAATCCCTTTAAGCATAAATCATATTCTATATTACACAGCAATAAAAAATGCATGCATTTTATGTAAATGCAAACCTATTGGCTCTGTGCTGAAAGTCTTTTTTTTAACCAAAGAGAGAGTATCTCACTATTTTTAAAGTCTGCTTTTAAAGGTTAGGCGTCATTATTGTTTCTTTAACTATGTTTAATAAAATGAGAAGCAGTTGGTGTGAGTCCCCTCTCAGTGGCTAACGAAGGTGAGTGAAATTTTGATCTTTGGTAATAGGATTTTACCATTAAAGAGAATAACCTCGGTATCAGCCAAAAAAATGTTGTTTCAATTAATGGTGGCCTGAACCTTTAATAAATAAGGTTGAACAATATTTTTTGTAGAGGACTCATTATCCCCATGTAATCCCTTATTTAAAAAATGTAACCTATTTATGAGCTCATTCCTGATCAAATTCCAAGCATTGATTAGAATCCAGTGCACTTGATTCCAAGGAGCTTAGTGATCCTGCTGTTGAACCTGTGCCTTCGTAAGCATAGGTATGAAGGGAGTCAGGTGGGAAACTATATGGGTCTGTATCAGCTTCTTCCAACTTCTCTGAAAGGTATTCCCTAAAAATAGTGACATCAGGCCCAAGTCCCAAGGACAACCTATACATACTTTGAATGTCAGTTCTTATAGTTCTTTTGCTTTTATGTTCTCTCATCACTGTTTGATGTCTGAGTCCTGTGATATCAAATGCTTCCGTATCTTCTTCTCCCCCACCTTCATCATCATACTTAACAATATTTTCCTTTAAGTCTTCTCCTTTCTCATGGAAATGTGTAGGACTTTTCTTGCACTTTACGTGAACAATTACAGCCAATCCTATTGAAATACACAAGAAGATAAAGATCAAGTTTGTATCTTGTAAACAAATAACATATCCTTATTGGTTCTGTCTTTCTTATAGTATATGGTAAATTGTTTGTATTTTTTTATTGTAATTAAAAAAAATATCTATCTTTAGTACTTGGTCATCAAACAAATAGTAAATTACTGCATATACTGTATATTTATTTGTACTGTTTGTGTTTTAAAAAAAACAAACATTTGTTTTGAAAAACATTTTTCAAAAAACATACATCTTTACCTTTACCTACATGTTTTTTATGTGTATTAAATGTGTAATGAGTGAAGACTCTATGCTCAGGAGTGGCTATGTTAGGAGTAGCTGCCAGCACATAAAGGTCTTCATACAGTACCAAAACCAAATGTTCATAAAAAAGTGCAGCGCTTAAAAAGCAAATTATAAATAAATTCATAAATTCATATAATCACATAGGTTATTTTTGTGATTATATGAAATTATATATAATATGCTTTTTAAGTGCTGCACTTTTTTATAAACGTGTACTAAATGTGTGCAACATACTATTATATTACCTGGGACAAAAATTGCCAGTTTTGATTCTAGGGGAAGTTTCCCAGTTCTTTGAGCCCCTGCAACAATATGACCAGGACTGGCAATGCACTTCAAGTATGACACCCCCTTTATAACTGAAGAAGGGGAAAGCATTCCCTGCCCCAACCATTGTTACCCCCCCCCCCCCAAAAAACAAACAAACACTGATTTAGTTAAAGCCTAACTGAACTTTTTGTTTAAAAAGCTAAGTACATTCAGACTGCATTAAAACGCAATAGGCAGTCTGCATTCATTAAAAGCAAGTAAGAGAGAGCTTTAGTGACTACAGAGGTAAAGGTCTGACTTATTTGGGGTGTGTTTGACCTCTGCAAAGAGCTCATTGCTTCCCCATAGAGATCTAAGGTACAACTATGCAGCATGCTTGTAAGACAAAAGGCTGTGGCTAATTTTCAAAGAACACAAACTGAAGGACTTTGCATACTTTGTTTTGTTGTACCTGGAATATATTTAGCCTATTTAAACTGATGGTTTGGTTGAGCTTTAATGTTTTTAAAAGCTGCTAACGGGAAAAGTGTTGGCTCTCCTATAGTCAACCAGTCTGTTTTCTCTTAAATGTCACTGCCCAATGCTGGCTTATGAGAGATGCAGCTGCATCTAGAGTGGAAAAGAGGATAAAAAGAGTAACACAGTTTCTGCCACAATATTTGGCAGTGGTGGGTAGCTTTAAAAAAATTGGCAATTAGGTGCAACAAAAATGCAGAGGCAGGGTAATGTTGTTAACTGCTTGCCGACCAGTGCGTGACGATATACGTTGGCACAATGGCATGACTGCGCAAATGGGTGTACAGGTACATTCCCTTTAGGACATGGCATTGTGGGTGTACGGCCGCTGCGTAGTCTGTGACCGTGCCCACTGGTCCCATGGACTCGATGTACGCCGGGACATGTCACAGAGCAGCAGAATGGGGAGATGCTTATGTAAACAAGGCATTTCCCCATTCTGCCTTGTGACATGACAGAGATCTACTGCTCCCCGTCATTGGGAGCGGTGATCACTGTCATGTCAGTGTTAGCACATCCACCACAGTTAGGATCACTCCCTAGGACACACTTAACCGCTTGATTGCCCCATAGTGTTTGACCCCTTCCATGCCAGTGTCATTTATACCGTAATCAGTGCATTTTTATAGCACTGATCGCTGTATAAATGACATTGGTCCCAAAATAGTGTCAAAAGTGTCTGATGTGTGTGCCATAACGTCGCAGCCATGATAAAAATGGTAGATCGCCTCCATTACTAATAATAAAAAAAAATTATAAAAATGCCATAACTCTATCCCCTATAACTTTTGCGCAAACCAATCAATATACACAAATTGCAATTTTTTTAACCAAAATTTATGTAGCAGAATACATGTCAGCCTAAACTGAGAAAGAAATTCGTTTTTTATATATTTTTGGGGATATTTATTATAGCAAAAAGTAAAAAAAAAATGCATTTTTTTCAAAATTGTCTCTCTTTTTTTGTTCATAGCGCAAAAAAATAAAAACCTCAGAGGTAATCAAATACCACCAAAAGAAATCTCTATTTATGGGGAAAATCTGAGAATTTTGTTTGGGTGCAACATCGCACAACCGCACAATTTTCAGTTAAAGTGACGCAGTGCCATATTGCAAAAAAATTCTCTGGTCAGGAAGGGGGTAAATTCTTTCGGGGCTAAAGCGGTTAAACATGCTACTTTTTAAAATGACTTTAATAAATAATAGTAACCTTGCATTATAAAAATGATTGCTGTCTTTTTAGGTCCTATGTTTTATCCTATAAATATTGACTTTCCTTGGCGTTATTGTTCCACAATGCTATAGCAAACATACACCTAGAACTATTCTATCTGTATCCACAAGCTATGCATAAGCCATGGAATAAACAAAAATTATGAGGTTGGTTTACTAAAGGAGTAAACACATAAATTCAAACGTCACGTAAGTGAGCAAGCCTAACTGTTCAATGTTTTCTCTGATCATTCTTCCTAGTCATAGATAATATATTATAAAATTATATATATATATATATATATATATATATATATATATATATATATCTCACAAAACACAAAAGTGAGTACACCCCTCACATTTTTGTGAATATTTTATTATATATATATATATCGTGTGACAACACTGAAGAAATGACACTTTGCTAGTGAGTGTAAAGCTTGTATAACAGTGTAAATTTGCTCCCCCTCAAAATAACTCAACACACAGCCATTCAGGTTTAAACCGCTGGAAACAACAGTAAGTACACCCCTAAGTGAAAATGTCCAAATTAGTCCCATTGATTCATTAGTGTTACAAGGTCTCAGGTGTGCATGGGGAGATCTATAATATATAGTCAAAATGATTGGGGCACCTGCCTTTACACGCACATGAACTTTAATGGAATCCCAGGTTTAGTTCGTAGGGTTCAATATTGAGTTGGTTCACTCTTTGCAGCTATAACAGCTTCAACTTTTCTGGGAAGGCTGTCCACAAGGTTTAGGCATGTTTCTATGGGAATGTTTGACCATTCTTCCAGAAATGCATTTGTGAGGTCAGGCACTGATGTTGGACAAGAAGACCTGGCTTGCAGTCTCCACTCTAATTAATCCCAAAGGTGTTCTATCAGGTTGAGGTCAGGATTCTGTGCAGGCCAATCAAGTTCCTCCACCCTAAACTCGCTCATCAATGTCTTCATGGACATTGCATTATGCACTGGCCCAAACCATTAGGTGGAGGGGGCAAAATGGTGTGGGGTTGTTTTTCAAGCTTGGCACCTTAGTTCCAGTGAAGGGAACTCTTAACCGCTTCCCGACCATCTCACGCAGATATACTGCAGCAGAAGGGTACGTACAGGCAGATTAACGTACCTGTACATGGCCCTCTAAGAGGCGGCTTGCGGGCACACACGTGCCTGCTGGAAGCTCCATGACCATGATCGCGAGTCCCGCAGACTCGATGTCTGCAGAGATACACGTGATCGTCTCATGGTGAGGAAGAATGGGGAGATGCTAATGTAAACAAGCATCTCCCCATTCTGCCTAATGACACTGTCACTGATCACCACTCCCTGTGATCAGGAGCGGTGATCAGTGAAGTGTCACACCCAGCCCCTCCCCCCACAGTTATAATCACTCCCTAGGACACACTTAACCCTTACAGCGCTACCTAGGGGTTAACCCATTCACTGCAAGTGACATTTTTACAGTAATCAATGCAGATTTTTTAGCATTGATCGCTGTATTAATGGTCCCAAAAATCTGTCAAAATTGTCCGATGTGTCCGCCAGAATGTCACCATCATGATAAAAAAAAGCTGATCGTCGTCATTACTAGTAAAAAAAAAATCAATAAAAATTCCATAAAACGATCCCCTATTTTGTAGACACTATAACGTTTGCGCAAACCAATCAATAAACGCTTATCTGCGTTTTTTTCAAAATTGACGCTATTTTTTTGTTTATAGAGCAGTGATTTCTAATAATACTTAAAGTGAAACAATAAAAATGAAATATTCCTTTAAATATTATGCCTGGGGGGTGTCCTTAGTATACCTGTAAAGTAGCGCATTGTTCCTATGTTTATAACAGTAACACAGCAAAATTACATTTCTAATAGGAAAAAAAAGTAATTTAAAACTACTAGCTCTAATGTATTGTCGGGACCCGGCAATATAGATGAAAATCATTGAAAAAAACAGCATGGGTCCCCCGTCCATTACCAGGCCCTTATGGATTTTAAGGGGAACCCAGAGTCAAAATAAAAAAAATGGCATAGGGGTTCCCCCAAAATCCACACCAGACCCTTATCTGAGCACACAACCTGGCAGGTCGCAGGAAAAGGGGGCTGAGAAATTGCCTCCTGAACTGTACCATGCCACATGCCCTCAACATGGGAAGGATGCTTTGGGGTCTCCTCTAAAATTCCTTGTCCCCATGTTGATGCTTTGCTCAGTGCCTATTATCTTTCCTATATAGCAACAAAATTATTATGTTGCTGTTATTATTACATTTATTAAATTAGCATGCATTTTTTAGCAGGACAAGTAGCATCTACATTTTAATAGGAAATTGTGTAAAATATATTTATTTATTTAATTTTTTCTGCTCATGCTCCAAGTGTTCAGTTACAACATCTACTTTGTTGATACATCAGCATGGAGTATTAAGTATGAATCATTGCATTTTATAGCTGTTATTCCAATATGAGGGGACAGCGAGTGTGTGTAATTCTTTGCATCGTTGATGATAGCTTGTCTGCACTTCAACGGAGAGAATCCCCCAAAAACGGTTGTATCTGACAAAGTAGCTGCCTGACACTCATGATTTTGCATCATAGGTGTCCAAGAGTGGAACTGAGTGGACAAGAAGGTTCATGGAGCTAAATATGTAAAGAGTTGGAAAAAAAATCATTAATAAACAGTCTAGCATACCTCACAAAATATGCACCAACATTCTAACTGCAACCCTTATGTTTGAATAAAGCCCACCTTCCCCTTCCATACTTCTGCCTTGTGCACAAGATACTCTAAGCTGTGAAATTTTTTGGGTACATTTTCATGTCAAGAGTAACATGTTTGCTGCCTCATTGGGGATAACAACCAACATTCTTGGGTTGCTAAACTACTCAGGTCTCCCCCATATTCCACAATTACTAATGATTTTGTAGCCCCAAGGCAACTACTATAAGGGCCAATTAGCCATTATTTTTATGTATGTATTTTGATGCATCAATGCACACTTTATTGTGTTTCGCTTTAAAGCGTGACACGAATGGGTTGCATGCATTTGCAAATGCGTGCAGACTAAACCCCTGCTTTTAACGCATACTGTTAGACAGGTTGATTTGGTTGTCTGTGAGCTGGTTGTGAGTAAGCTTGGTTCTTTTCCCTTGGATTAATTCTTGGGCCTGTTTATAAGAATTAGATATGCATTATATTATTTCAACACAACGTGCCATAACACCTTACCGTGTGTTTTGGCATGCTGCCATGTAGCTGGGCTACTTTAGTGTGTTGGGGTTCCATTAAAAACAATTGGTACAGCAACACATGCAATGTGTGCTTACCACAAAACAGAAAAGTGTAAAGAAGCCCTTTTTTCTTGACATTTGTTGGGTACAACATTCACAGTTTATTCTACTAATTTTAGTATGCACTAAATGCAAACAAAGCTAGACAAGTGAATGTGTTTATACTCACACACCTTTTGCATACCTGCCCCACAATTTTTCAGAAAAAAATAAATAAAAATTGATATCAGATGGTGTCAGGGGAAAACATACAAGGTATAACATTTACATCTAAGAGTGTTTCTGCTTACCTAGGAGTACAATTGATAAGACAGAAATTGCAATAAAGGCCCCGGAATTGAAAAAAATCCAAAAAAAGCCTTTTTTTCTGCAAGACTCTTTATCATTATTAGTGCTACAATCACAAACTTGAATTGTTAGCGTGGTGGTACTGCTGAGTGAGGGAATCCCATTATCACTTATTATAACCGTTAAGTAATATATTGGATTGTCTTGTAAACTATATCCATCCCGCAATGCCAGAATTGTAGCTGTGTTATCTGTAAAAGAAAAAATAAACTATTAGAATCAATATTTATTTTTTAAGTGAACAATCAAGTCACACATTTCATTTTCATTAACTACTTGTTGTTACACACTTCATGGCAAAGATTATATCTGAGTCGGAAGTAAAGTTAAAGCACAAACTTGTGTATTAGTGATGTAGACACAGTGGGAGGGAGAGCTCTCAAGAGTTCAAAGCAATATACAGTACTGAAATAACCGTGTGAGAAGAATACCAAAATCTCTTTATCTATTGGACACAAAAACATTTTTTTAATAGGGAAAATTGTAATTTACATTACAATGGAAATTCCCCTGATATGGCATTGTAGTAAATTTCTAAATGTTTATTAAGAAAAATTATTGTTTTGCATAATCACAAGAATATCCATTCCTAAAACATGTCAAAATTATGGTATCCAATGTATGTAGAACTTATTTAATACTACCTCTAAGCAACCACACTCTGAATGTTGATCAGGAAAAAGTTCCAATCCTAACCAATGCCCCCTTTGTTTTTATAAAGTGATATCCCATATCACTTCGACAGTAGAAACATTTTATCAAAAGGATAGGTCAGATCAGTTAGACATAGAGTTGCCATCCCCAATGACTTTTTTTATTGACAAAATATAGAAAAATTACTGACAGAGCACATTTATACTGACACCATGTGCGTCCACATAATGAGGCAAGAGGGGCAAATGCCCCCCTTGGAATTGACAAGGTGTGTGGTCTCAGGGGAAGCTGCATCACTATGGGGGGCTGTCAGGATGTTTCCCCCACTCCCCCCTCTCATGTCGACAGCATGGGAGAAGAGAAAGCGTTCTGCCTGTTCTTGTTCCCTCTCCATTGGCAACAATGGAGGGCCAATCAGAAGAAACTAGAGGGGCATCATGGGAAATGTGCAGCTACAGGAGACATGGGAAAATAAAAAGGACTGTGCGGGGGGAAGTAATAGCCCCAGCACCACCAGAGAGAGCCACACTATACTCGCACCACCAGAGAGAGCCACACTGTACCATCACCACAAGAGAGAGAGCCACGCTGTACCCACACCACCAGAGAGAGCAACTCTATACCTACACCACCAGAGAGAGCCACTCTGTACTGCGCCACCAGAGAGAGCCATGAAAGCCTTGCTGTACCCACACCACCAGAGAGAGAGAGAGAGCCACGCTGTACCGGCACCACCAGAGAGAGCCACGCTGTACCCACACCACCAGAGAGAGCAATCCTCTACCACACCCCCAGAAAGAGAGCGCATTGCTGTCCAGCACCACCAGAGAGAGCATGTCAGTTTCACTGGGCAGTGTCGGCACAATAGGAGACAGACAGTTTTAGCATTGTATGGCCACAATAGAACTGAATTTACAGTATATGGACACAATAACGCCTTTATGCTAGTGTGCCCATATAGCTGCAGTTGTGCCCATATAGATCCTGTTGCACCCATATAGATGCACAACAGCAGCTATATGAGCACAATAGCATAAAACTGTTATTGTGCCCATATAGCTGCTGTTGTGCCCATATAGCTCGCTCTCCCCTTTATGACATTGTTGAAAAGGGGCAGAGCATAGGTGACCTTAAAATGATGCTCGCCCCCTAAAAAAAGTTCTGCAGACACCTTGAACTATGTAAGAAAATCCTAATATAAAGGAAGACAATCTATATTTAAAGGCTAAATTCACCGTTAAGGAAAAAATAATAAATGCACATATTTTTTGCTGGAAAAAAATATACACTTGTATTGTTTACACAGGAGCCTGCAAATCTGTGGATTGTGGGTGCAGTGTCAGGCTCTAGCAGACATTTAATCCATCTTTCTGCCCATACCTCCATACTGGCTTTCAGGTAGAAAGCTGGAGGATGTGTTGATGGACTAGAATTGCGCTAATTAGCACACTCTTAATTCATTGAGCGCTACAAGTCATCTGTCATGATGGAAGATGGGACCTGTAATGTATTCATTCACAGATCCCTGTGAATAAATGATGTGGTTATGTGGACAGAGCCCAACACAGTCGCACCAATTCTAAATGTGACAGCCATTGCAAGGCAAAGGAACCCCCACCAGCTGTCATGGGGGCTCAAGGGTGGTATTTGTGGAGCTTTAGCAACATGTTATACCCTAAATAAGTGTGTACCTTGTAACATATTCCTAAAGATTAACTTAGCATTTAAAAAGAGTACAGACAAACATATAAACATTAACAATAATAGTAAGTAGTAGTTTGTCTGGCTTTACAATTAAAAAGTGAAAACTGTGCCAAAATTTGACCAAGACTAGGACTTTAAAATATATGGAAAAGAATAGAAAATTAGGTTCTGTGTCATTGTGTGCCATGGTGAAAAATGTGCATGACCAATGGGAGAGTCTTGAAGGGGTATTGAACATGTCCGTGCTATATACAATGCACATATATACCACAGTCCTTATACCCACAAAATACTAATTACATTTTGTGCCAAAACTGACAATCTCAAGGACACAAATAAGTCTCAGGACAAAGTTTTTTTTTTTCAATTAAATGTTTTAATCACATATGTTTTTATGCACACAAAATGGATATTTTTGTCTTTCTGGGCCTACCTTAACCACTTCCCGCTTGCTGTATAATAAATAGACGGCAGGTGGGATGCACTCTTGTTCTGGGACAAGGTCACATGATGACGCCCCAGAACCGCCTCTCTTGCGAGCCTGAGGGTACGCGCAGCTTTGCGATCACAGACGCACCGTGTTCCTAGGACATGGCTTGACCCTGATGACATGGCTCTTTACCAATGTGATTGGCTGTGTCAAATCACAGCCGGTCACAAGTAAACAAGAAAGTGCCATTTATCGTCTCACACTGACAGAGTGTATGGCGAGGAGAGCTGATCAGTGACATCTCCTTGTAGGGGATACTGTACAGGTAATCAGGGCACTGATTATCAGTTCCCTGATTATCAGTGCCGCTTCAGCAGTGCCCATCAGTGACACCAATTAGTGCCCATTAGTGATGCCAGTCAGTGCTGCCTTTCAGTGCCCATCAGTGCCACCCATCATTGCCCATCATTGCTGTCCATGAGTGCCACCCACCAGTGTCACCTATCTGTGCCACCTGTCATTGCGCACCAGTGCTGCCTATCAGTGCCCAGTGCCACCTATCAATGCCCATCAGTGCCACATATCAATGCCCATCAGTGCCAAATATCAGTGCCACATATCAGTGCCCATCAGTGTGGCATATTAGTGCCTCCTCATCAGTGACACCTAATCATTCCCCTTCAGTGCTACCTCATCAGTGCCCATATGTGCTCATCAGTGCTGCCTCATCAGTGCACATCAGTGAAGGAGAAAAATTACTAATTTACAAAATGTACTGACAGAAACTAAGAAAAATGATTTTTTTTCCCACAATGTTGTACTTTTTTCATTTTTATAAAAAAATACGGAAGTGATTAAATACCACCAAAACAGGGCTATTTGTGTTAAAAAAATGATACAAAATGTTTTGCCACATTCACATCAGAATCCTCCCTTAGTTCAGCATCCTAGAGTGCTACCACCTTACATCAGTGTCCCCATAGAGCCATCACTTTACATCAGTGCCCCAGACTCCATCTTACAGCAGTACCATTAGAGTTTTACCATCTTATCTCAATGCCCCTCATACTTCAGTACCCTCAGAGAGCCATCACCTTACACCAGTTTGCCTGGAGTGCCATCACCTTCCATACGTGTTCCCAGAGCTCTAGCATCTTATATCAGTGCCCCCAGAGGGCAACAAACTTATATTAGTGCCCACCCTGAATGCCACTACCTTATATTTGTGTCCATAGAGTGCCACCACCTTATAGCAAGATTACCAAAGTCATCCCCTTACACTAGGTTCCCAAATGTGTCACCCCCTTGCATCAGTGTCCCCAGAGCCCCCCTCCTTACATCAGGGTCCCTAGAGTCATTCCTCTTCTCATATCAGGGTCCCCAGAGCTGCCCCTCCTCCAACATTGGATCAGGGTCTCCACTCTCCAGAGGTTGCCTACCTCCTTGCATGTTGCATCAGAGACCACTCTGCTCTATTAGTGCACTGCAGCCTAGCGTGAAAAACCTGGAAGGTAGGGCTCTGCCTGGAAGTTGGTCCAGACTCTGGAGGAGGAAGTTTCATTCCTTTGCCCTGAATGTTGGGGATGGAGCAAGCACTAGAGTGGGCAGCAGCAGGCGTGAGGTGGCACTGCAGATGAGGCAAGAAAAAAATGAATCATCTGGTGTTATAAGATGTAGTTGACTCATGTATCTCCTGGTGCCATCCCTAGATACAGTGCAGTGTTGTTATGGACATCATATGACCATAAAAAACATTCACGAAGAGCTATAAAAATCACAGTGATTACGGATGGTTGGCATCCCTGGTTAGACATGCTCTTGAATTACCCTAATCCCTAATCCTAAATGGTGAGGATTTTCCAGTCTTTATGCTTTTTATGGAATGCCTTTGCAGTAGCAGGGATTGTCCTCAAAAAATTGACCCATGTCTTTCCTACCCATACACCAATGCACCTCTAAATTTACTGCAGTAATCCTGGAAAACAATCAAAGCTATTATGTATCAATTAATTATGGTTAAATTCTTTCATCATGTTTATACAATATATGCACTAGACATGTGTGGTTCGTTTCATACAAATCGAAAATTTGTACGAATTTCCATAAATTTGTACACTCAGAAGCATCCAAAATACGAATTTCTATGCTTCCTTAATTGTATATGAAATACAAAATTTCATTGATGAATTTCGGATCCAAATTCTCTTACAACAGAAATGTGACTGGTCTTTTGTTGACCAATGAGAGGTTTTTCTTCTGCTGCTGATTGAGGGTTGGGAAAATTACCTTTTTTAATATGGGAGTGGGAATCTGATACTGGTAGTCGTTGGGAGTTTCAGAGTGGGGCAAAATAAGAAAGTTTGTTAATATCGTTTTATTATTGTCATAATAATTATTCGTTATGATGAAGTTAAAACCCCAGGAAGTCAGCACACCACAGGGATGGTGGGAGCCCCTTATAATGAGCACAGCAGGGATACAGTCCCAGGAGGAAGTCAGCACAGCACAGGGATGGCGGGAGCCCCTCATAATGAGCACAGCACAGGGATGGTTGGAGCCTTTCATAATGAGCACAGCAGGGGTACAAACCCAGGAAGTCAGCACAGGGATGGTGAGAGACCCTCATAATGAGCACAGCAGGGGTACAGCCCCAGGAGGAAGTCAGCACAGGGATGGTGGGAGCCCCTCATAATGAGCATAATGAGTCGGCAACTGCCATATTGAGAAAGGTATTTTTTCTTTTTAAATTCATCATAACAAAAGTTCGTAATTTTAACGAAAAGTTAACAAAAATACAAATTATTGGCTAATACAAAATGGAACGGAACGAAATGAAACAAATTTATTGACGGCGCACATGTCTAATATCCACATGCCACTATAACCTTATAGGTCTAAGCTTCTTGTTGTTTAAAATATGGACTTCAGGATGCATATTTGTACCATGAATTTTGGGCCCATCTCAAAATCATATAATTTTGAACTGTTGTGGCATGGTATGCTACTGCTCATCTAGTTAATTACATACCTTTAACTTTGGAGTGGGCATTTTTGGCATAGTAGATGTTCCTGGAACTCAAATTTCCAGACGATATAAACAACTTGTTACCATTGTTTTCTTACTAGCCAAAATAGTATTTTGCATAAGTAGATCTACCCTGACCAACCTTCAGTTTCTTTATTTACAGAAAAATTGCTATATGAATTCCCTATGGAGTGGGTGAAGGCCTCTTCACAAGGATATTCAGTTCCAAAAGTTCTTTGACATATAGGAATCCTTTATACGAACATTAACTGCTGATATACAACAGGTAATAGCCTAATGTTTTTACCATACTCATAGCTACTTAATCCTAAGTGCAGCCAAAATAATGAAACAAAAACACAAAAATCAAGGAGATAACTTACAGTCAGCAAGATGTGTCCCTTGTGCTGATGTCTCTACTGTTAGCTGAAATCCTCTTCCACCCATCCCCCCACTACCGTAATCTTCTGGTGTAAATGGGGTTAATACAGTTAATAGCGTTAAGGGGCTGTCACAGGCTCACATCAAGAGTGCCCAACTATGTTCATCCTTTCCACCAAATTATTCCATTCATAAAAGCTGTTACTACAGCTTCTATGAGAGAAACAGGATCTATAAATGTAGGATGAATGGATGAAAGGTCTGCCCCCTCCATTCATAGATCGTGTTTCATTCATAGAAGCTGTAGTAAGGCTTCTATGAATGGAGCATCGTGGGGTAAAGTTAGGTCATATTAGGCACTCTTAATGAAAGCCTGTGACAGCCCCTTAATTATTTAAACCCCCTACTGGGGAATATTACAGTGGCAAGTGTGTGTGTGTGCGTGTGTGTGTGTGTGTGCGGGGGGGGGGGGCATGGATGGAAGAGTAGTACATCAACACAAGGATCAACACAAGGGAAACATCCTACTGACTGATTTTTATTTTTTATTCTGTGTTTTTTTTTATATTAGTTTTAACTAGATTACTTGCCAGTGATCCCTCAGTGGATGTTCTATTTTATGTGCTGACAAAGCATGCTAATTTTCCTGCGCCTTGGAAATGGGGTGCACAGCTGACCACTACTGCTGTATTTGATGGTATATCTTTTCTGATAACTATTTAAAAGACTGTCTACCTACTTGATTATATAGAGGAGCACATTTTTTCATATGACCTTTTTTTATGCAGCAATGTAACTGTAACCTTAAATCTCTCATTGGCTAAATGTTGTGGTCTTTTCACAGTCATTTGATCTAAGAATGTAAATCTGAGATTTTTAAATTGGACAAATGTTGTGGCCTAATTTTTGCTACTTGCATTCTTGCTTATTACATTAAAAAAATTAAAAAAATGAGTGTGATTGGATGAATGAAGTGAAAACAACTTATTTTTTTCACTATATTAATTGAACCCCTTTAGTAAACCAACCTCCATATATTTTGATAAGCAAGAATAATTTTGCATATTTTCATAATATAAATAGAAAAAGAGAGAGATGCTACTAAAACAATTTATAGAAGACAATGCACAGGTGGAAAATTCACTATAAATTCAAAACCCCCCATCACTCTGCCCTGCATGTTGTCTATAGAAACTTAATCTAAAACTGACTTCTGAAAAAATAACAAAAGTTAGAGTCTTAGTTGTACACATAGAGGAATGTCTGTAAAATCTGTATGACTTTCAAGGTGCATCTGTAAGTGTGGTTCTTACTTTAATCACTCTACACATGTCCTTGAAAAGTTATTACTACTATTTGCAACTTATACAAGCATTACTTTAGTTAAAAATATAAATGACATAAGTGCAATAGTTGAAAATATTATTAAAGCAAAAAGGTAAAACAGTTAAAGTAAATCTGTCATCATTGAAATATTGGGGCTATAACTGCTGACAGTTATTACAGAAAATACTAGTTGACTAATGTTATTGTAATCCTCTAATCCTCTATCTGTTCACTTGTTCCAGTTTGCTGTTTTTCATTTCCTATTTTCATGTTCAGATGCATGCTGCATTTACATCTTCTGTTATACAGGGCTGTAAGTATCCTAACGTACATGTGGCTGGATTGCATTGTGTTCTGCTTGTCCATGGGTGGGGCTGTCATCTATGGCAAGTGCCAGAATGCAGTCCAGTTAGGTGCATTGAGTGCCAGTTCTCTCTCGGAACCAGCCCAGTGGGAGTGTCACTCTTGCTGGGCATTCTGGGGGGGTACTTAAGGTGCTGTCATCACGTGCTTCGGGGTTCCGGGCCAGAAGTGCTTTCTATCTGTTGGGTCCTGGTTCTTCTGACCAGCCCCAGGGCTCTCATGGCCTGGGGTGTGGATCCACCCAATTTCAAGTCTCGGGGCTGGCTGGCCTGAAACAAAGTAACTGAAGGAAGGATTCAGAGGTGGTCCGGTGCCGTCTCGGTTTGTGGAGAGGCCCAGCAACTGTAGAAGCATCCAGGGGAGGACTCTTTGGGGGAAGGACACGCAAAGGTTGGCTTCTCAGAAGAAGCCTGGAGGCGAGGTTGAAAGACTCCAAGCGAATATGATCTCGTATGGTATCACCGGACTGGCTGCAAGATATTTGTACCGTACAAGGGTTCTCTAAGTTTTCTACATCTTTCAGTCATTCAAGTGTTCTACAACAAGTCTGTGGCAGAGACTTTATTCAAGTGTTCTACAAGACGTCTGTAGCAGAGACATTATTCAAGTGTGCTATAGCAAGTCTGTGGCAGAGGCTTCACTTTATTTGAGCACTCTATCGGCTGCTAGGCCTAGTGAGAGAAGGACTATCCGATAAGGGTGAGCATCCAGCTGCAAATGGCTATTCTCTGGATTTCCTAATGTGAGAGACTTTTTTCTACTTGGCTTAGTTCCAAGAGTACCTAGACTTTTCTACCTAAACCCTCTAACCCTGCTTTGAGAGACTGTGCTTCAGTTATTCTTATTGCAAATAAAAATCCCTTATTGGATCTGGTGTCAGTCTCTACAGTTCTTGGGCCATCTACCTCTGGAAACCCCTAGACATACACAAGGTCAAGAAGGTAACAGTAAGCCCATTTAAATCAGCTGCTCCTTCGGGGGTCAGTGCTACACAAGCATGAGAACTGGGAAGGAACTCACATGCAGGGGACACCATAGAGGGTCAGCTTCCATACCAACTCATCAGTCAATAGGACTTTGAATCCAGCCATTCATAAAAGAAAAAGGCTGCCACATAGTATAAAACCATGGACTTTTTTTTTTTAAACTTACATCAATGATAATAATTCAGGCACAGAAAAAATGTGATCACAATCAAATCCAGGGCTTGCAATAACATGGAGCTAGCTCAATACGACCCAATGCGTATTGTCTATTAGGACATCATGTGGGGTATGATGATGTCCTAGTGACCAATACACATTGGGTAGTACAGTAATTCTTTGTAATTTTCACTTTTAAAATCAAATAAAATTACACATTTTCACTGTTCATATCCTTCATGCCATTTCAGTTTTGTTTATTTCTTGCAGCTTCTCTGAGTGAACATCATATCTACATGCATGCTACATTGACTTCTCAGCAAGGGATGCCTGATGTTTACAGCAGTGGACCAAGTCTGCATAATATATGTTGGAATGGCCACATGCACAACCGGGAGACAAGATAGATCAGTGTGCTGTCAGCCAAAACAGGAAATGCCTGAAGAAGAATCTTAAATGTTGACTTATAAGGTATGATTTTAATAAAGTCTGAAGGTTTAAAAATATTAAAAAAGACATTCATAATTACATTAATATGTTAAAGCTTATACAAGATCTTTGTGACTGGGTTAACTCGCACTTTGATGTACTAATGGATAGGGTAGCAAAATTGACAAGTCTCAAAAATGTAGAAATTGTGAAAATGTGTTTTTTGTTTTGTTCTTGATCATTTCTGTCAACCCCTGGACATTTGTGGTTGAATGTACCAAGAAAATGTTCAGGGGATAGATGTGCAGGATGGTAAAGGAGTCAGAAGGCTGTATTGTTTAGAAAAAATATTAGACATATTTTCTTTAAAATACAATCCTATATACACAATCCTATTACCCACTGTTAATCCAGAGGAAGGCGAAAAACCCTGGCAAAGAATGATCCAATTTTCTATAGCAGAGGACAAAAATTCCTTCCTGATCCCCCAAGAGGCAATCCAATTTTCCCTGTATCAACTTTACCTATAAATGTCAGTACCCAGTGCAATATTTCTCAACTTCAGTCCTCAAGTACCCCCAACAGGTCATGTTTACAGGCTTTCCATTATTTTGCACAGGTGATTTGATTAGTTTTACTGCCTTAGTAATTACCACAGCTGTTTCATCCGAGGGAAATTCTGATAACATGACCTACTTAAGGACTGGAGTTGAGAAACATTGCTTTAGTGCACCAAAATTCTTTACACTTGTTTGAAGTCAGCAGTGTATTACAGGTATGGTTTACTGTTTACTATAATGTAACTATAAAATAAACAGTACATAATACACTAAGCACCATAAAACAAATAGAAAGGATACAAGTACATGGTTCCACCATAGAGGAGGCATTGGGTATAATGTACCTGAAAGTGGAAAGCACAATGAGCTGCCTCGAAGCGTCCTTCGAAGGAGGTCCAGGCATGAAGATTGTAATTGGTAAGCACTTACCCATATAAAAAAGGGTGTAGTATGGTGTACCACCGGCCAGCTTAAAGTTTGTTGGAATGGAACGTTTGAGATCTGGGTACTCATTACACACTACAGAGTCAATTGAAAACCTCCACAGAAACACAACTGCTTCAATTGAGTGCAAAGCCAAAAAACAGTGAATTGATGATAAAGTGCCAAGTGCGTCTTATAAATGTGCAAATAAGTAAACACTCTCCAGAGGTGATATAAGTGAACCACCCTAATAATAAACAAATGATATACAAGAAAATAAGAGAGTATACCTAGACCAAAAAGAGGGTACCCTCTCCTGATCACATAGGAATAAACTTTAGAATAAACAAAAAAAAAAAAAAATATATATATATATATACTTTTTTTTTTGCTTTTTTTCTGCACTTTATCAAAATAGTAATTTTCTAAGAGACTGTTTTTAGTTACTTACCTTTGTTCACTTGATTTTCATTTATTTGGATTCTATCACCTTTGTGGTGTGTTTCTTTTATTTTATTTAATGTAGCACTTTGCACTTTTTGATACTATTCAGTAGACATTTATAGATATACATTTTTATATTACACTATTGATTTATGTAATTAGGCATTATACTTATCACCCTCGGAGGGTTATTTAATATAGGGACAGCACAATACCAACATATCTTTAGTTTCATATTAAGTGGATACGGTGTGATCCATTACGGTAGTAGCAGCAGCCCCTGACATTTGATAGATCACCAGTGATAGCGCAGGAATAAAACACTATCATGGGTACTCATTACAGCCTCTATCGATGCTGGAGGGCATACATGGATTGGGAGTGGCATTCTGCTGCTATGCCGACTTACCACTCCTCTCCCTGTTTTGAGAGCTAAGAAAAGGAACCAAAATAAAGCAAGAAGGAAGGACAAGGAGAAGGAATAAGGACCAGAAGGAAGTCAGATTAGGGTAGCGGGGGGGGGGTGAGGGTGACACTGTAGGGGGAGTATATGAGGAGGGGTGGGGTCACCACCAACTGCCCTCCCCACAGAACCCCAATGTCCTGAGATGTGTATCGCTCTTGGTTTGAACAGGTGATTTATTCCAAAATAACAGTGTCCCAACAGTTTATGCAAACCTTGCACTGCACTGCAAGCTCCACTTTAATCATAATGATTAAGGAAAAAAAGTGATTGCCTTTTCTTCATTATCCACTTTAGCTCCAGATGATTTACCCACCTTCCTGACCAGGTCATTTTAGTTAGTTGTGGCCTTGCTGCACATTTGTATATTATTTTATATTTTAAAACATTTAAATCCATCTTAAGTTATGTTAAGACATTAGCAAGGGTATTATTGTAATAGCAAATAATCAGGTCAGAATTGTAATATGAAACTATTTTCTTCCTGGTTTACATTTACACATTTACATGTATTCAGCAGCCAAAAATCTGGAAGATTGTATTTGATCTCATCGTTATTTTAATCTAAACTATTCTACTTCCCCTGAAATGCTGTCCATCATACATTGTGAACATATTTATTTTCCCAGGAAGCTATAATTGTCTCCTTAAATTAAAAGTAGATATGTCAATGGGTTCACGGGGGACATATCAAACAGAATTAGCAGAACTTAGATGTATGATTGCATCCATGTTAACATGCAAGACTTTTAGCTTTGATTGCTACTGACAGGAAAACTAGAAAGAGTGAGACCATTCTCAATGCTTTATATTTATATTTATATTTAATAAAATTAATAGTGCTTAGATTATATTTTCATGAGCCTTCAAAGAACATCATCAAATTTGGTACATAGCTGACTAAATATCAGAAAGACAGACAGATAGACAGATGTAAGATGCACATTATCTTTTTGTTTTGATCATTGTGCTGACTTACTTAAAGTGGAATCATTTTATTTTTTGGATTACTTGATGTTTAAAAATAAGGTTACTACAAGGTTCTTCAATAAGACAGTCCAGCAGTAGATGTCACTTTTGGACTGTCTCTTTCATGGATACTTCATACTGAACATGGATAGTGAAGAGTTACAAATGCCTTCTATGATTCAAAAAGCAGTTAGCTTTCTCAACAGAGCTGAACCTATGGGGGTTTGTTTCTTTAAAGTATCGAAGCAAAGAACTGCAGACAACCTGATAAAATTATAATGACTGGTTTGACTGCAGTGCATGTTTGATATATGTCTTATTGACTGTTTTATAAATATGCCCTTTAGAGTTTGTTGCTCATAGTGTATAAGAAGATCATAAAGTAGTTTTCATGTAAAAGTAACTATAACTGTTTCTCCCATTTCTATAAATAAAATACTTTATATGCCCATTCAGTATCTCAATTTGTTGTTCCTTTAAATATTAACAATTAATTGGCTTGCTAGTGATTCAACTCCACACACCAATCAGCTCCAAGGTATAGAATGTGAAGAGCGGCCCCAGCTCCTCCTGATATGCCCCCTGAGAAGCTGGGGCTGAGGCCTCTCTTCACTTCCTGTATCTTGGAGCTGCGGCTTTGAACCACTATAGATTCATAGAGCTTTCTGGTTGAACATACTCATGCCAGCACCCTTTCTTACAGTGGAATATTTTAGCAACGGCATCTGGTGCCTGGAATGGCTCTCTACCATGTCTATGTGAGGTCACAATGAATTGGTTGTCAAAAATAAACTTTGGTGTTTGAGTGGAAATACATCTAGACATCCACCAATGTTAGTGTGGTAGTAAACCTGGTAAATTAGGCAACAGATGGTAGAGGCTTCCTGATGTGTCTGAAAAAATATATCTAAGTATTGGCCTAAGATTGTATTATTGGGTTTATGCTAGATTGATGTAATACTGAACATTTACATTTGAAAAATGGATCGACTCTATAGATGAGGGGGGGATACAAACATTGGGACATTGATTACTAGACATGTGCAGAGTAAAATATTTTGTTTCGGAATTTCGTTTTCGTCCGAAAACTTAATTTATTTAGTTACTCCCGAAATTCGTTTTTATTTATTTCGTTTTTCGTTCAAAAATTGCATTCGTCCGAAAATCCACATGAATTACGGTCGAATCTGTCTTGGAAGGCTTATGGTGTCTGTCGAATGTATAAAGAAGATTCGACAGGGCTAACTATATAGCATACTTTAGAACCCTATTAAAGTCTATGGGACTCCAACGTTCAAAATCTAAAGTGCTAATTTTAAAGGCTAATTTGCAAGTTACTGTCCTAAAAAGTGTTTGAGGACCCGGGTCCTGCCCCAGGGGACATGTATCAATGCAAAAAAAAGTTTTAAAAATGGCCGTTTTTTCGGGAGCAGTTATTTTAATAATGATTAAAGTGAAACAATAAAAGTGTAATATTCCTTTAAATTTCGTAGGGGGGGGTTGTCTATAGCATGCCTGTGAAGGGGTGCATGTTTCCCGTGCTTAGAACTGTCCCAGCACAAATTGTCATTTATGCAGGAAAAAAAGTCCTTTAAAATCACTCGCAGCTATTATGAATTGTCGGCTCCGTAATACAGAGAACACTCATTGAAAGTCATTGATAAAAAAATAAATAAATAAATAAATAAAAAAGCGTGGGGGTCCCCCAAATTCAATTACCAGGCCCTTCAGGTCTGGTATGGATATTAAGGGGAACCCTGCCTCAAATTTAAGAAAAAATTTGACGTGGCGTTCCCCCTAAATATCCATAACCAGACCCTTCAGGTCTGGTATGGATATTAAGGGGAACCCCGCGTCAAATAAAAAAAAAAATTGACGTGGGGTTCCCCCTAAAAATCCATACCAGACCCTTTATCCGAGCACGCAAACTGGCAGGCCGCAGGAAAAGAGGGAGGGATGAGAGAGCGGCCCCCCTCCCTCCTGAACCGTACCAGGCCACATGCCCTCAACATTGGGAGGATGCTTTGGGGGTCCGTGACCCCTCAAAGCACCTTGTCCCCATGTTGATGAGGACAAGGGCCTCATCCCCACAACCCTGGCCGGTGGTTGTGGAGGTCTGCGGGCGGGGGGCTTATCAGAATCTGCAAGCCCCCTTTAACAAGGGGACCCCCAGATCCCGCCCCCCCCTGTTTGAAATGGTAAGGGGGTACAAAAGTACCCCTACCATTTCACAAAGAAAGTGTAAAAAATGCTTAAATAAAACAAACACACTTTTGAAAAATTCCTTTATTAAAAATAAAAAAATAAAAAAAAGATTCCAGCGGCGGTAATCCACTCTTGCTATCCAGCGACGGACGGTCATCTCTCCAGCGATGTCTCATCTCATCCAGCGCAGCGAATACATCCTTCTTCTGTCTCCTCCACGGAGACACTGCAGGCATTCCGGCGGCTGACGTTTCTTATATACGGAGGGCGGGGCCACCCGTCACCTGGCCCCGCCCCCCTCTGACGCAAGGGGAAACCCGGGGTTCCCCGTGACGTATGGGTGACCCCGCCCCCCTCTGATGTAACGGAAACCTGCCTGTGTTACATCAGAGGGGTGCGGGTCACCCCTACGTCACAGGGAACCCCGGGTTTCCCCTTGCGTCAGAGGGGGCGGGGTCAGGTGACGGGTGGCCCCGCCCTCCGTATATAAGAAACGTCAGCCGCCGGAATGCCTGCAGTGTCTCCGTGGAGGAGACAGAAGAAGGATGTATTCGCTGCGCTGGATGAGATGAGACATCGCTGGAGAGATGACCGTCCGTCGCTGTATAGCAAGAGTGGATTACCACCGCTGGAATCTTTTTTTTATTTTTTTATTTTTAATAAAGGAATTTTTCAAAAGTGTGTTTGTTTTATTTAACCATTTTTTACACTTTCTTTGTGAAATGGTAGGGGTACTTTTGTACCCCCTTACCATTTCAAACAGGGGGGGGGGGCGGGATCTGGGGGTCCCCTTGTTAAAGGGGCTTCCAGATTCTGATAAGCCCCCCGCCCGCAGACCTCCACAACCACCGGCCAGGGTTGTGGGGATGAGGCCCTTGTCCTCATCAACATGGGGACAAGGTGCTTTGAGGGGTCACGGACCCCCAAAGCATCCTCCCAATGTTGAGGGCATGTGGCCTGGTACGGTTCAGGAGGGAGGGGGGCCGCTCTCTCGTCCCCCCCTCTTTTCCTGACGCCTGCCAGGTTGCGTGCTCGGATAAAGGGTCTGGTATGGATTTTTAGGGGGAACCCCACGTCATTTTTTTTTTAAATTTGATGCGGGGTTCCCCTTAATATCCATACCAGACCTGAAGGGTCTGGTTATGGATATTTAGGGGGAACCCCACGTCAATTTTTTTCTTAAATTTGAGGCAGGGTTCCCCTTAATATCCATACCAGACCTGAAGGGCCTGGTAATTGAATTTGGGGGACCCCCACGCTTTTTTATTTATTTATTTATTTATTTTTTTATCAATGACTTTCAATGAGTGTTCTCTGTATTACGGAGCCGACAATTCATAATAGCTGCGAGTGATTTTAAAGGACTTTTTTTCCTGCATAAATGACACTTTGTGCAGGGACAATTCTAAGCACGGGAAACATGCGCCCCTTCACAGGCATACTATAGACAACCCCCCCCCCCCCCCTACCAAATTTAAAGGAATATTACACTTTTATTGTTTCACTTTAATCATTATTAAAATCACTGCTCCCGAAAAAACGGCCGTTTTTAAAACTTTATTTGCATTGATACATGTCCCCTGGGGCAGGACCCGGGTCCCCAAACACTTTTTAGGACAGTAACTTGCAGAATCTTTTCTCTCTGTCAAATCTTTTTTCTCTGTCGAATATTTTCTCTATATAATCTTGGACTAATAGAGGTAAGGTTAGGCACATTCGACCACAGGTTCTATAGACACAGATTGTTGTCAGAGTCATGTCGAATCTCCTATTCTATATCGAACTGTTGTAACAATGAAAACGAAAATAAAGCATTTATTTATGTCGGATCTTTCGTTTTTCGGATTTTGTGCTTTCGTTATCGTTTGTCAAAACGAAAACGAAAATACCGTATATACTCGAGTATAAGCCGAGATTTTCAGCCTCTTTTTTGAGGCTGAAAGTGCCCCCCTCGGCTTATACTCGAGTCATCGCTGTCTGCCCGCTCGATCAGCGTGTCGAGCAGACAGACAGCGGCCATTCTATCATTCAAAAGCCGCGCCTCCGGCTCCGCCTTCGCCTGTGATAGGCGGAACACTGAATTTCCCAGCAGCCTGTGTTCCGCCTATCACGGACATCGTATCATCCTCGTACTACGGACGAGGATGATACGATGTCCGTGATAGGCGGAACACAGGCTGCTGGGAAATTCAGTGTTCCGCCTACCACAGGCGAAGGCGGAGGCTTTTGAATTTTACAATGGCCGCCGAGGCGCCGACGAAGAGGGCACGGGACGGAGGCAAGGCAAGGCACGGCACGGGACGGGACGGAGGCAAGGCAAGGCACGACACGGGACGGAGGCAAGGCACGGCGGCAAGGCACGGCACGGGACGGAGGCAAGGAGGGAAGGCACGGGACGGAGGCTCGGGACAAAGGCTCGGGACACAGGTAGGCTGGACACACACACACACACACACACACACACACACACACACACACATACACACACACACACACACACACACACACACACACACACACACAGGGATGGATGGATGGATGGATGGAGACACACACACACAGGGATGGATGGATGGATGGAGACACACACACACAGGGATGGATGGATGGATGGAGACACACACACACAGGGATGGATGGATGGATGGATGGAGACACACACACACAGGGATGGATGGATGGATGGACACACACACACACAGGGATGGATGGACGGACACACAGGGATGGACGGACACACAGGGATGGACGGACACACAGGGATGGACGGACACACACACAGGGATGGACAGGCATGTCTCACCCTCGGCTTATACACGAGTCAATAAGTTTGCCAGTTTTTTTGGGGGTAAATTGGGGGCCTCGGCTTATATTCGGGTCGGCCTATACTCGAGTATATACGGTAGCTAAAATTCGGACGAAAATGCAGTCGGACGAAAACGAATGCACATGTCTATTGATTACCATAATGCAGGGAATGCATTAAGGTAAAAATGTCATAGTTTTAGAAAAAAAAATGTAATCTAAGATATAAATATGAGCATTGGAAAACTCACTACAATTGACCCAAACAATACTGTTTTCTTAGACATCTGCAACCTGCATTTTATCAAACTAAAGGAAGAAATTGCATATGTACAGATAAAAAATACATTGTAGAAGTGAAAGGATATTTGGGATGCTGGAGTAATGACACTGAGAGTCACATACACAGTAAAACAGATGACCTCTTGAGCAATCACTTATGAATATATTATTAGGCATCTTGATGAGTATTATTATTTCAGGTACTTGTATAGCTCTGTCAATTTACACAGCACTTTACATATACATTGTACATTCATATATGTCCCTGTCCTCACAGAGCTTACAATCTAAGGTCCCTAATTCACATTCATACATGCATATACTAGGGCCAATTGTACACAGGATCCAATTAATCTACCAGCATGTCTTTGAAGTGTGGGAGGAAACTGGAATACCTGGACGAAACCCACACAGGCACATGGAGAACATGCAAACTCCAGGCAGATTGTGTCATGGTTGGGATTTGAACCAGCGACCCTTTAGCTGCCACACATGCATTGAAGTATGTCGGTAAGCCTTAAAATGAAAATAATCATTCATATTCTCTACGAATAGAATAGTGCTGCGCTATACTGGGAAATAGGGTGTGGGAGTGGGTAAGGGAGGTATTTAGCAAGAGGCAATAGTGCGCATAAATTACATAAATAGAATTGACTGCAATATTTCGTGAAATAAAAATGAATATAAATAAAAGAGGTCACAGTCTATCTATGAAAAAAAACTCTTCTAGTAATGTGCTAAAAAAAGAATCAAGTATTGCTCCAAAATATATAAAGTGCTAATAAGTGTTATAAAAAAAGTTTGATCAATATATAATAAATCATGAAAGAAAAGTCCATAGGATAATCAACATAAATGTCCGTGCAAATGTTGCAAAAAATGATAAATAAAGTGCAGACTTATAGTGACCCAATATAAAGCATATAAAGTTCTGGTGCAAATGGTTACTATAATAATAATGTCCGTGCAAACTTAAGGTGGCTAAGGATATCACAAATAAAGTGCTGGTGCTGGTAAGTATTTCTGCAATGCAGTGCTGGTGATGAATGTTTTTTTTCCCCTTCTCTGTGATTAAGTGGATAGGTGTCCCCTTGCCTTACTGCTGTAAGGTTACAGCATAAAAAGAGGCTTTGCAATGGGACCCTTGTGTATCCCCAGGATAGGCGTCCCCAATGTGGTCTCACAGGTATCTGGTCATATGGAATCCCTTTAAGGTCACTTGGAGCAAGTATGTGGCGTCCCCTTTTACAATGGCTGGAGTAGGTGAACCTCATAGACAGGGCAAGAGGGATGCTCGATAGTGTAGTCGTTTTTAAAAAGTTTATTGGTAACAATGAAGTAAAAAGTAGGTACTCACATTAATCAATAGTTAACAGGCAAAACAGAAATGAGCAGCGAGCTCATGCACATCACTTCTGGTATCTCATTTCCCGACGCGTGTTCGCCACAGTCACGTGACTTCATCAGGGTATCCTGATGATCCAGGGGATTTGTTGTATTTGGGTCTGGATACCCCTTTCAGTGTATGCAGCAATACCCATTCTCTCTTATCTAATTGGTTGGCGCAGGGATATTTAACTTTATGATAATCATTCATATTCTGCTATGCAATTGGATACAATTGTCTGAAAATTCTAAGATGTATGAATTGGTGTAACCTGAAAGATAAAAGCCGACTGGTTTCTCCAGCTTTGTTCCAGTTTTTTTCTCTTCAGTTTTGCCTATATCCCCCAGTATACTGTATTGCAATACATTCATATGGAAATAGGTACACACATAATTGAGTAGATGGCAGTCATTACCTGTGTTATCCATGAGAGTAAAGTTTGCATCACTATTTTCTTCAGGAGGTATCATATAATAGAACTGGTGGTCAATTACAGGATCTTTATCAAATGCACTTATGGTATGCACATGCTAGAAAAAGAAAGCAGTTGGTTAATACTGTTTATGCAGAAATATGATGAAATTAACACAATACAGGCAGTTTGGATACTCTCAAAACCCTAATGTACCCTGGGAGGCAATTAAAATAAGCAGAATGAAAAGATGGATTTACCAGGTAAAATAACATCAATGTAGCCATTATATATCGTTTTCAACAATAAGCAAAGTACAAAAATTATTTTGATTTACTGAAAAGAAGATGTGTATTAAAATCCATAAATTGACAGTTAAAGCCACATGTTTTTAATCTAATGCCTTAAAATCATTTGAGTGCTTTGGCAAATTGATCATAAAATGTGCAATTTACATTTCAGTTAAAATATATGCATAATGGAAAATCAAATGGGCATGACATGCTGCATCCACAACAAGAAACATACACTTTAGTTTGGTTAGTTCATTTAATTTTGCACTGTGTAAGATTTTATTGATAGTACAGTTTTGAAGAAAAAAAAAATGGTCGCCTTTTTACCTTTAGCTATTCAGAGAAGTGAATTTACAAAATATACAATGTTATACATAAATCAAGGTCTGCAGTCAAATGTGAAGAGAATTATAAAACATGAGACAATTTTTTTGAAATCAGCATTTTTTGGGTTTTTTACTGGAAATTCACTTATTCTGTAAGTTTTGTAAGGTTTTCCTGTTGTCTTAAAGAGACACTGCCATGAAGGGAGTAGGGGGAATATTGCATCAGGTATAAACACAGACACCCGGATGCGCCTGAACATGCCAAAAAGCAATCTTTGAAAACTTCCAGTTATGTGTGAATGCTTAACGATTTTTATAATCAAAGCTTTGACACTTATTGATTATTGCTTGTTGTTACTTAGTGTTTATCCCTGCCCCTACATATTCCTGTACAGGAGGTAGGACTCCTGTTACATAACTTCAGGGATGGAATGGCAGGAAGGGCTAAGAAGCAGATGCTCAGCACATCAACATAACATCTAGATGGTAGAGTAGACAATAATAATAGTCCTACCATATGGAAAATCATATGTCATCATGACACTCCTTGTGATGAAATTTATCAGATGAGTAATCTGCATCCAGAATTGCATACGTGAAAGGGGTCTGAATTTCTTGCAAAAAGAAATTACATTATCTGCAACACTTACAAGCTATTCTCATTTTAAGAATCTACATATCGTGTCAATTCATAGGACCTTACTATACATTGGAATACTGCAGGCCTGAACTGGTAGTGGAAATGGTAGCTGAGTGGCAACTGAACTGGTAGCGGAGTGGTTCCCACTCTTCTCAAGATAAATCCACTAGTGTTTGCTCCTCATGTAGGCAAGATTTTCTTCAGATTAGGACACGTGTCAGTTTGCACAATCAATTAAATAATTAAATATCAGGCTGTAAGGCTATGTATTTGTACCCCAAACCAAAGAATATACCAAGGTATCTAGCCATAGATGGAAAGACAGGTAGAAAGCTGTAAAGTAAAGATATAATATGATCAAAATGTTTGAAGATGCATTCCCTATACCTCTAAAGCCATAAAAGCTACTTATTTTGTACACGACATCTTCACTTACAAGTTGATTGCAGTTTTAATGCTTGTGACAATCAAAGTCAGCTTGACAGACATAATCCCGTGTCTTACTAAATTCACCTTTAGAAACAGAATAATCATGCAGCCGCCAGCAAAATTAACTAATTTTAATCATGTATAAAAACACAACCAATTTTATAAAATATTAGCATTTTATTATACCAATTATTGTGTCTTTAAAGTTGATATATTGTCAGAAACCTGTATTTTTTTTTTTTATTAAAGCTAAAGAACTATATAGGCAAAATTAATAATAAAAGAAATACAATTTAAAATGTTATTTATGGAATTTCTGAATCAGAAGTCCTATTGAAGGGAATTGAAGTCCAAATCAGGCTCCAAAACAGTGTACCTTACAAAGCATAAAATTATGCAACATCACACAGAATGCTTTAGGAAGCTCTTGCTATCCCCGATTTCGTAAATCTGAGCCACCAAAAAGAAAGTGAAATATGTATTTAAACGAATATAGGCAACGTGGTTCAAAATGTAACATCATCCGTAATTCAGGATGAGCATAGGAGACCAGACATACATTTTTTAAAGGAAATTAGCAGTTTGCTTTACAATGGAATTTTCACTTTGCAGAGGAATTTTCCCTTAGCATAGTGAATGAGGTAAAGCTTTGCTGGCTTCCATCATCCAATCACATGCAAAAATTTTATTTTTGAGATTTTTATTTTTTGGTGGACTTTCAGCACATCCACTAAGTTAAACACATTTCCCTTGCAGAATGAAAATTCCCTTTCAAAGTGAACAGATGATTTGCCTTTAGTAAACCACCCCCTACCATTCTAGTAACAGGTATGATAAGGATACCTTTGTAACAGGCATCACATGAACCTCCAGTATGCAGTTTAACTATGGTCTATACAGTAGTTACATCTTTATGCCAAACATGATGTGACCGTTGGCTCTCCAAGTGAATAAACAGAGGGTGTATTTTGCCTTTCTTTGTTAATTTTCACTTGATATGGTAAATGTACATGTCATTTGACAGTTTAATCTTTTGTGTTGCTTCCTATTTTTGTGTATTGTTTGCAGATTTTTGCTTGCAGGGTTAATTCCCCTTCTTTCTTCATGTTCTGTTATGTTGCCCTTGTTGTGTGTATCTCTAAAGAATGTGTATGGTATCTCCATGAAGGCTTTGCAGGATCTCTTAAGTATATGGGTTCTGGTTGTTCAGTCAAGAGGAAAGACTTAAATTGTGGTTTGAAAATAGCTTTCTTTTATTGAAGGATTTATGAAAAAAAAACAGACTGACAGCACAACAAAATGGAGTTTTAACATCCAGGTGAATTCAACAGAATTACACACATTGTTGCAACTATAGGAAACATGACCTGCACACATTATAATGCAGTATAAACCAATAGGCACCCTGCACTCTACTCAAAATGTAAATGTAAATGTAATGTAAATGAGCCTAAAACATGTAAGAAATTATGTATTTATTTCTTTATACTATTTAATAGAAGTGAACATGTACCTACACACGGGCAGACTGTCTGTCCAACTTAGTCCGCCGAAACACATTTCAGCGGACAGTCCGCTCGTGTGTGGGCTTCAGCGGACTTTTTCAGCGTGCAGTCTGGCGGACTAAGTATTTCGGAATTTCCGTAATATTGTCCGTCCAACTTTGGTTTCAGCGGACAGTCCGCTTGTGAGTAGGCTAGTTGGACGGACTAAGTATGGAGCATGCTCAGAAAGGATTTACACGGCGGAAGGTTGCATTGCTGTGTATTGGACGTCCTATTTCTAGTCCCGTCGTACGTGCTGTACACGTCATCGCGCAAGCTTTCAACAGACTGTTCATCGCATGTGGTCAAGTCCGTTCATTCGAAAGTAGGACGGACTGTCCGTCGGATTGTCTGACGGACTTAGTTGGCCAGACAGTCCGCCCGTGTGTACTCGGCTTACGATTTTCAATGAATGTACCAAAATTGTTCTTTTTACACTTTATCCCACTATCTAGATGGGAACAACCAAGGTTAAAATGTGTTATAAAGCATTTTATTTGTACTGTATCAGGACACTCATAATCAATTTACCTAATTTTTCTGACAATAGACCATCAATTACTATCTGACAATATAATAAACATAATCTATGGATTTCTATACTAATCTTATTAGCGAATTGCATTTTTTTTTTACAAACAACAAAATCAGCAATCATATGCTAGCAAACACATAAAACCGAAAACAATGAAGAATGTCCTTCAATAAATGTCTTGATGAACTGCAACCTTTTCTCATGTTAAAGGGCCATTGATTTTACAAGTATTTACCCTGTTTTCATGTGTACATATGCTTAATTCATTTTGGAATTGCTGTGCTCCAGTTCTCTGTTCTTCAAATAGTATTACTTTTGATTTAAACTACAATAAAGGTAGACACACAGATGAAAAGCTTCTAAATTTTGTGTTACTTTAATAAAAAGTTTGTTTTGGTCAAAATGGACCAAATTAAACTATTCCAATTATCAAGATGTGACTGCTGTGCATCAGCTACATACAGTATACAGTGCAGTGTTCTGGCACTGGTACCGAGACTCCTTGTCCCTTTCTCAGAACAAAATTGAGTCAGGCTGAGAGCTTCTCAGCCATTTTCAGGAAGCCTTGTATTTTTATAAATGTATACAATGCTTCATCTGATTGGCTGAGGTGAGGAGTTGAGCAAATTATATCATAATCTCCACCTCAGCCATTCAGAGGAAGCCTTGTATTTGTTAATACCATTTATGGAACATATAATTAGAGAAATTTGACACATGGTGTCAGAACTATTGTGAAGAAATAGACATATTTTCATAAATTTCATATGGAGGTTTAAGACTGAATAAACCCCAGAACAAAGGTAAGATTCATGGCACGTCACCTATGCTTCAACCAAAGATATTCTGTGTTTTTCTCTCTCTGTTGGAGGTATGTAACGCTGGTTCACCTTTATTATTTTTTAAGGAGATTTGCACACAGGTCATGTTAGCATGTTACGTTGCCAACATGTGACATGCACCTTGTTAAAATGATGTAAAAAGACTCTCACTCGTCTAGCTCCTCCTAAAAGGGCATTAACCTTCCCCCCTCTTATCATTTCCTTGGGCTAGCTTTTGCTTTTAAACTTCACACTCCATTCTCCAATGCTCTTGTCTCCTCAAAAAGATTTTGCTTTTAGAGGGGAACTCCGCACTCCACTCCATTCTCAAAAGGTTGTGAGCTGCCTTCACCAATCCAAACCACATCCTTTTTCTGAGCATATAACAGGGCAAGCTAGGAAAGGGATGAGAAGAGTGATCGCCCAACCCCCGCCTGAACCATACAAGGCCACATGCACTCAACATAGCTGGCTGCCTTTGGGGCATGTTGGGTTCAGCCCAATACCAACCACAAAGCACCTTGTACCCACTAGTTTAAAGAGGCTTTCCACATTCCATAAAGCCCCCTGTCTGCTGCCCCCCCACAACCCCAGCCTAGGGTTGTGTGGAAAAGGCCCTTGTCCCCCTGAATATGGGAACAAGGTAGTTGACTTTTGGGGTGACCGAGCCCCTCCTGCCCCCAAGCATCCACCCCCCTTCCACGGGCTGGCTTGCTGTGTGTTTGGCTAGGGGTTTGTTAGTGTGTGGGAGGGGCACAATCTTTTTTATATTTGTGTATTGGGGGCAGGCTATATTTTGTTTTGGGTTAAAATCATGCAGCTGCAATGTAGCTTTGTAAGTTTTCTCTAAATCTCTACATCTTTGAAGGAGCATTTTGGATACATGCTACAGATGCACCCCTTTACAAGCAGACTAAGTCCCCCACAAGTTACAAGCTTTTAAGCAATTTTGCATTTTTAAAGGCACTTTTCCTTGTTTCCTTTTTGGGGTTGTCCAAATTGGTGACATTGATATATCCCTTAGGGTGGACCCATACCCATTTTATGACCAATAACTAGAAGATAAGCCAGCCAAGTGGGCACTTGCAAAATTAACAAGTCAATTCTCATAGACTGCAATGGTATTTGTTGTATAACATTTGCCCATGTTAAGCCACGTATAAACAAAAGTCCGGCGGACTAAGAAAGTAGTTTTGCACTCAAATATGTCCGCTGGACTTGCATTTCGGCGGACAATATGGCCATGTGTGTGCTAGTCCGCCGTACTTTGGAAATTAACGGACTTTTCCCGTCCAGAGAAAAGTCCGCTCATTTTGAGCGCGGCTCCAGGTAGCTGGGACCAGCGAAGGAAGCGTTTCTGGCCCCGTCACCTGGTATGGACTTAAAGGGGAAGCCCTACGCTGAAAAAACTGTGTGGGGGTCCCCCTCTAGGTCCATATCAGACCCTTATCTGAGCACGCTACCTGGCCAGTCAGGAAAGGGGGTGGGGACAAGTGAGTGCCCCCCTCCTAAGCCATACCAGGCCGCGTGCCTTTGGGGAAGGGCGGGTCGCACGCCCCCCCCACCCCAAAGCACCTTGTCCCCATGTTGATGAGGACAAGGGCCTCTTCCCGACAACCCTGGCCGTTGGTTATTGGGGTCTGCGGGCAGGGGGCTTATCGGAATCTAGGAGCCCCCTTTAATAAGGGGGCCCCTGGATGCCGGCCCCCCACCCTATGTGAATGAGTATGGGGTACAATGTACCCCTACCCATTCACCTGTGAAAAAAATTAAAAAAAAACACAACACACAGGGGTTAAAATAGTTTATTGCACAGCTCCGGGGGTCTTCTTCCGTCTTTGGGGGTCTTCTCGCCGGACTCCTCCGCTATCTTCTGCTAGCTCTTTTACTAGCGGAGGAGCCCGGCTTTCTTCTTCCCCGCTGCCTGGGGTCTTCTTCCAACTTCGGGGGTCTTGTTCCCCTCTTCGGGGGTCTTGTCCCCCTCTTCGGTTCCTCTTGCCGGGCCACCGCACCTTCTTCTAGTTCTTTTACAAGCGGTGGCCCGGTCTTCTGTCCCCACTTTCTTCACTGTCTTCTGGTCTTCTGTTCTTCTCTTCTTGAGCTGTTTCCTCGTCACTGTCTCCGGTCACAATGACAGGCTCTCGGCGTACGGTGACTCATATAGGGACATCGCCGGATTATGTCCCCGCCCATTATGATGTCACAGTCCCAGAGGATGCTGGGACTGGGACTTTCCTCCATGTGTGTGGGCAAGTCCGTTCATTTCAAAAGTATGGCGGATAGTCCGGTGGACCTAGTCTCCTGAAAAAGTCCTGTGTGTGGGCAGGTCCGCTCGTTCGGACAGTCCGGCGGACAGTCCGGCGGTTTGTCCGCCAGACTAAGTCTGCCGGATAGTCTGATCGTGTGTAGACGGCATTAGGCTCTTTGTATGCCCTTCCCCGAACCGGGGGGTGTTTGTCCCATCTGTAATTTTGTAGCATGCTGGATGATGTGCTTAATTGTGGACAGAGGGTGGCTTATTTTGTTCTAGCTGCATTTGGGTTGGTCTGGGCATGCTCAGGGACTTTGATTTTTTTCATGCTTTTTGTGTGCGAACAGCATTTGGATGTTTTTGGGCTTGCTCAGTGTTTTTTGGGTTAGTAATTTAAGGACATTTTTAACAGGTGTACCCACTTTGAAGTTCGTCTCTACACTGGGTGAACTTGCATTGTGTGTGTTTCATGGACAGTGCATGTGTTTTCAATTGCCTCATTAGAATGCAAACCTTTGTTATATAAAGCTTGCAGATAGCATTCTTTACCTTGCCCTGAAAAGAGGCAAGATTGTGTGTGTGCGTGGGGCCGGCAAGAGAGTTTGTAACACATGTATTTTCTCTTTGTATTTTGTTTGTTATGTCTTTGCAAAACAAATGTGTTTTAGAGCAAGTTTTTATTACTTTGGTTTATTGTATTTTTTGGGTGGGGGGATATTTTCCCCTGAAATATTTTTGATGTTGTCAATGTGTGTCATTTGTAGGTTGTTTCAGTTTGATTTATTTGTCTGTGCTGCATTATTTTGCAAAATCTTCCTTGCGATGTTGTGACTAATTCATGTTTAAATTCTTAATAGATGTCCATTTGTGTGAGCAGTCCTTTTAACTCCTGTTAATTTCATCTGCAAAATGTGTATCAAGTTAACATACATGTGTTTTTTGCTTCCCTTGCTCCTTTGCAAGTCCTGTTTTTTGACCAACATAATTTGTAGCAAAGTTTTATGTTTTATGTGTTTTGTTAATTTTCAAAATGTTTAATTTGATTTTTTTTTTTTTCATTTTAAATTTTCTAAATATCTATAGATGTAGGTTCTTAGGTCCACCAGCAGCAAGAAGTTGGGTAGATGCCACACTCCCAAATCTGGAGGCATAATAATGGTCTAGCACAGGGGTCTTCCCAAACTACAGACCTCCAGTTGTTCAGGAACTAAAATTCCCATCATGCCTAGTCATGTCTGTGAATGTTAGAGTTTTACAATGCCTCACGGGATGTGTAGTTCCATTGGAGAGCCATAATTTGAAGATTCCTGATCACTCTAGCACAGTGATTCTCAACCAGGGTTCTGTGGAACCCTAGGGCTCCTCCAGAGGTTGCTAGGGATTCCTTCAGCATTGGACAATTTATGCCTATCAGATAGGTTCCCATTGACACCATTGATCTTTTTAGCTATCTGTAAGGAGGCAATTCTTCCCAATGACCACAAGTGTAAGGACCATTTTCCCCACTGACCATCACACTAATGTATCATGAGTTGTAGATTTCTAATTTTTCTATTTTTTAGCAGGGGTTCCCTGAGACCGGAGAACTTTTTCAAGGGTCCCTCTGTGTTGAAAAGGTTGAGAAAGGCTGCATGTCTTGAAAAAAGGTGGTTACATTCCAAATTTGGCACTTAAGATGTTCATGCACTATGCATTCTGATTGGCCAATCTCTATACAACTCGATATTTTGGCAAAATAGGTAATAGGAAAACGCACTTGAACAATTAATTCAAATTATAGGAAATTAAACAGGCTCTTGCACTAAATCAAATTTTTTTTTAAGCTCTAACTGATTGCAGTGTATGGTCACCTTTAAAGATCAAGATCTAAAAGTATTCATTTATTGGGTTTGAAAACACTTCTCTGTTCTTTGTACTGTATTGAAAGATTTGGGTAAAAATAGAAAAAAAAAATCAAAAGATATATTAGTAATTAGTAATAGGAATGAGATTAGCATCAAAAGAGTTAATTAATTGAGAACACCTACTAATTGCCTAACAAGACACATCCATTGAGATTAAATTAACCAATTGTATTGGGCGTGCGCTATTATCAATGAGAAAACCGCAGTTACGCTAGCCCAGTTGTAGTTTACATATTTATTATCGTTTTGTGCTTCAAAGCATTCTTCTTCATAAATCAGCCCCTTGGTGTCTAAGAGAGGCATTGCCAAATCAAATAGGGATTTATTAGTTAGACACATGAACTAATGATTATTAAAAATTTTATGAGCTTATTGTCCAGAATGGTATATAGGGCCAGGAGAGGAAGCCATGGAGACCTTACACTCCAGACACTTCATTTCATTCACAAAAGGACATTTCAGGACACCCTCAGACCTCATTTCATCACAATTCATACATCCCTTATATGCTTATCTCGCCTCATCATTTGACACTTTGAGGACACTAAAACACAGCTCCATCTTGATAAGACACCATTTTGGGAAAGGGAGCCACCTTGGGGACTTTGGTAACGAACATTGTAAGCCAGCAGTCATTTTGGAAGGCTAAATATTGTACATTGATCTTTCCTGATTCATTGATTATTTGAGAATACTGATAATGGATACTTTTACTTTAACCTTTTTTTGTTTTTTCAATTTGATAATTTTTTTGTTTTACACTATAGTCGCGTACCATTTTTACATTGTTTAACCCTGCTGCAGAGGAGTAACTGTTGGCTGCGTAAATCGCAGTTAGTTCATTATAAATATATGGTTATTGTTTCCACGGGGACAAATTGATCCTTTCGTTCCATTCATATTGTATCAAAACCCATTAGCAAGTGTTGCCTAACAATTTGTATTTTATGTAGGATTTCATTTATGTATATCCATAATCTATCTATTTATTTTGAATACATGTCTAGTAAATAAATATTCTATATTTAGTCTGTAGTCATATTGTTTGATCTGTGTTTTTAAGAAAGAAATCTGATTGGTAAAATTATTCATTGCAATTATCGTTCAGGCAATTCCTGATGCAAATGCACAACAAAGGCATGATAAAATTGTGGAATTTCTTACTTTTGTGAGACTTTTTGTGTACCACAGTTTGCCTGCATGGGGTAATTTTCAGAAAAATTACATTAATGGCTCAAGCCTAATGGATGCAGCAGGAAAAGAAAAGAGTCCTAGGGGATGTAAGACAGAAAAGAGAAAAAAAAAAAAGAGACAACATGGGGAACAAAAACAGCTTTACCCACCTTTTCTTATGTAGATGCCCAGGGATACCCTGAGTGTTTAGGAACCCTATGTAACCCCTTTATAAAAGGTCTTTAGCTCTGTTCCTCAGGTTCTAATCTCAGTTTAGTAATCCTGTTATTTGCCATGACACAAATGTATTTTGTTTATCCAGATATGGTGTCATTATAGCCTTTTCTCCGCTTTGAAAATGAACTGCATCTAAGCTATGATTTTGTTAATTGTATATAAAATTTATCTCAGTAACATAGACAAGCAAACATCCTTGTCTTCAATTGGTATTCTATATACTATGAGATTAGAAATAAAAACCTTAATGCCCTAAGCTACTTTCAAGAAATGAAATGAACTTACACAGTATAACCCTGATTATAGGCTTAGATATCATAGACTACTGGGATTTTCTCTCATCACCACAGTTCATTTCGTTGACTGACATTTCTGTAGTCTAAATAATTTACCTAACCTATGTTTACTGCTCTTCTCACGGTCATAACCAGTTTGTAAGCTATCTCTGCAACTATTTCTGCAGACAGTTTAACAGTAATGTGTCAGTACCATTGTGTATACTCTTTTTAGTAGAAAGAAAAGACTCATTCTCCATCATAACATCATTGTATCCTTTTTTATATGAATCTATTTTGAATGCAGTTTTTCTTACCAGTTCGCCTTTTTTAAAGTGAATAAGTACAAAACACCTGAAGAGCAGTATTGTATCTGTGTATGTTTGCTGCCTTTATGGTTACTGTACGAATAGGGCTAAAGTGAGAACTAAAAACCTGCTAGCAAATATATTACTATTGTTATTATTCCATCTCCTCTGTGCTGCAAAGGTGACACCAACAAGCCTGAACAAAACCTGTGACTGGATATACAAAAATCATATTCAATTACACATGCATAGCTGTATGAAAAAAAAAGCTTCAGCCCCAGAAGATTTTACCCCCTTCCTGACCAAAGCACTTTTTACAATTTGGCACTGTGCCGATTTAACTTCCAATTGAGTGGTTGTGTCTTTTTTTTTTAAACACAAATAGAGCTTTCTTTTGGTGGTGTTTGATCACCTCTGCATTTTTTATTTTTTGCACTATAAACAAAAAAAGAGCAACAATTTTGAAAAAAACTAATATTTTTAACCTTTTGCTATAATAAATATCCCCAATTTCTTTTTTTCTAAAAACAAAATTTTTTCATCAGTTTAGGGCAATTTATATTCTTCATATTTTTGGTAAAAAAAAAAAAATCACAATAAGCATATATTGATTGGTTTGCACAAAAGTTATAGTGTCTACAAACTATGGGAAAGATTTATGGAATTTTTATTTTTTGTAATTTTTTTATTAGTAATGACAAGGATCTGAGATTTTTAGTGGCGTTGCAACATTATGGCGGACAGATTGTACACATTTAAACTATAAAAATGCACTGATCACTATGTAAATGTCACTGGTAGGGAAGGGGTTAACACTAGGGGCGATCAAGGGGTTAAATGTGTTCCCTAGCTAGTGTTTCTAACTGTATGGGGAGAGGACTGATTGGGGTAGGAGACATACTGCTGTTTCTACTTACTAGGAACAAACAATATGTCTCCTCTCCCCTGACAGAACAGGGATTTGTGTGTTTATACATACACACACACACACACACACACACACACACACACACACACACACACACACACACACACACACACACACACACAGATCCCTGTGCTTGCTTTTGTGCCCACGTTCGCAGATGGATGGTGGTGATCGTGTCCACTGGCCACGCACATCGGGACCCCCTTCTGTGCCTGCATGTGCGCCTCCGGCGGGTCTTAAAGGGAACAATGTACCCATACATTGTTTTGCGCAACTGTGTCATTCTGCATAGGGAAGTTTATTTCATGTGACACAAAGCATTTCACTTATTTGTTACAATGTCCTTGTGTTTACCAATATGTAGGTCGGGCCACTAGAAAATGATCTGTGACATTAGGAGAGCATATTAATAATATAACATTTTTTATAAAAAACATAGCTTATCCAACCATTTTAGGATTCATCACCATAGAGACCCACAAGTGTTAATCTTTTATGGCATTGATAAAGTGGAAGCAAACTGAAGAGGTATAAATTATAAAAAACGATCTCCCAAAATTAAACCTGTTGGATATTTGAAATAAAAACCTTACAACTTTCAGGTCTTAATATAGATATTGATATATATTTGTATGTATTTTATATTTGGTATGCTCATACCTCTGTATCTCATGTTTTTTTATACTGTAGATGACTGAAGGAAGTCCCAAAGACAAAACATGTTGGGGCGTGTCCTTCACAGTGATTATGTTATATCTGATGTCAGAGTTTCTGTCTGGAGCCAGTGTGGAATGCCAATACTTATTTCCCCAAAGAGTTTATGCCTACACGTTTGTGCCAATGTCCTAAGCACCACCATATGTGAGTGTGAAGGTCAATCTCCTTTGGTGAGTTGAATCTGTCCAGAGGGGTGCCCTTACACGTGAGCATCCTTTTTTTTAATTTTTTTTGATGGAGAGCTCCTTGAAAGTTCAATTCTGGGTGGAGCAACATAGATTTTTTTTTTTCACTGAAAACCTGGGGGTGTCTATAGTATGCTTGCAAAGTGGTGCATGTTTCCTGTGTTTACAACAGTCCCTTCACAATGAAATTTCTAAAGAAATAAAGTAAGTTAAAAGTAGCGGTTATAATGAATTGTCGGTCCTGGTAACGGACTGTGGGGGAATCCCATGTCTTTTTTTTTCAATGGCTTTTATGTGTATTTCCGGGACCAACAATTCATTAAAGCCGTGAGTACTTTAAAAAAAATTTCGTGTTGTAAACAAGGGAAACATGTGCCACTTTACAGGTATACTGTAGACACCCCCCTGGTATGAAATTTAAAGGCATATTTCACTTTTATTGCTTCACTTTAAGCATCATTAAAATCATTTCTCCCAAAAAAACTGACATTTTTAAAACTTTTATTTTTTTGCATTGATACATGTCCCCTGGGGCAGGACCCAGGTCCCCAAACACTTTTTTTGACAATAACTTGCATATAAGCTTTTAAAATTAGTACTTTTGATTATTCATGCTTGTGTCCCATAGACTTGCATGTTTGAAAAAATGTTGTTGCCTGTTCACATGTTCTGCTGTGAACCGAACTGGGGGGTGTTCGGCTCATCCCTAATACAACTATTACATTAATATATAGGCATTTTTACTTACCAAACTATTTGTAATCAGTCTATCCACTATTGAGATTCACACAGTACTGCAACACAGTTCAGCCAGTTTGATGACATTCCTTTCTCTGTTACAATTAAAGAATACAGGGTACCCTCTCTCTCTCCACCTCCAGTTTGCTTATTAGACAGTAAAATAACAGCAAGACGTTGGTGAGATCCTCCCTCATTCGCTGTCAGAATACAATGTTTTGGCATTTTATCCTCCATCCACCTTGTTTGTGAGGATGGAGGAATCAGATTTTTTTTTTTTTGTTCAGCCCAATGATCAAGAAAAAAAAAAATAACAATGTATGACAAGGTTTACTTTGTTATTTCTTCCTATCGTCATGTTACTTGTCACTACATTTGCATGAAGCCTGATTGGTTCCAGCTGACAGCTGATCCCTGATGTGAGCACACAGACATTTTTTTCCTCATACTTTTGGACATGGTAGCTGCATGCTCCTAATTTGAACAGACTAACACTGTGCATCCAATTGCGGTTGTCACAGTGCTTAAATAATTCCCACAAAATAATCAGATGTCTCTTCAAGTATTATGACCATATATGTCCAAGAATTGGAGAAGGGCTACCTCTACAGTGTGATCTATTTGACCAGTGATTGCAAAACCAGTGCCCCAGAATTGGAGCAATAAGCGTTGTGTGGCCCTTTGAACATATGTTCAATTGGGTCAATACGATCTGGTAAGCCTACATCTTTTATGGTGGTGGTATCAGCACGGTGGTGAATCCTTTGGACAAATCACTTTTTGGATGTTTTCCAGATCACTTTATTCTTTTTGTGATTTCACTTCATACACAATGGACTTGTGATATGGACTTTATTTAATCACTTATTTTTTGACGTGTAATATGTTAATGTTTGTACAAATGTTTAGTTGTATTTAATATTCCAGAGGGGATTTTACATACTTTTTTCATTCATTTTTTTGTCTATGAGATTTTGTCACGTTTATGCTAATTTATACACAGGTACTTAGTGCTGCACTTTACATCTCCCACGTACATGTTTGGCTAAAAATGTCCATGTTTTAGCGTATTGGCTGCTATTTTTGGACATTTGGGACAGCACAGTGTTGCATTGGTTGTAATAGCCCTACAGTTTAGAATATGCTTAACCCCTTGATCGCCTCCTAGTGTTAACCCCTGCCAGCGTAATTTATACATTGCATTTTTTATAGCACTGATCAATGTAATAATGTCACTGGTTATCAAAAAGTGTAATTTACGGTCAGTTTTGTTTGCTGTAATGTCGCAGTCTCGCTAAAAATCTCAGATCACCGCAGTAAAAACAATAAAAAAACGAAAAGCCCCTAAATCTATTCCATAGTTTGTAGAAGTGATAACTTTTGCACAAACCAATTAATATATGCCTATTGCGATTTTTTTTACCACAAATATGTAAAAGAATACATATTGGCCTAAACCGATGAATATATTTGTTTTTTATATATATTTTTTTGGATATGTATTATAGCAAAAATGTTCACTCTTTTTGTTTATAGCACAAAAAAACAAAACGCAAAGTTGATGAAAAACCACCAAAAGAAAGCTCTATTTGTGTGGAAAAAAGGACACAGATTTTGTTTGGGTACAACAACAATTGTCAGTTAAAGCGATGCAGTGCCGTATCGCAAAGTATGGCCTGGTCCTTAAAAGGGGAAAACCTTCCGGGGCTGAAGTGGTTAAAGTGGTTAATATGATGGGAAAAAATGAAAAAAATAAAAAAATTATATAAACTTTCCAACATTTTATTTGTCAATAGTATCATTGCACATATGTTTTTAAGGAGATGCACACTTCAAATATTGGTAAAAGTTCTGAATTTGCTTATAAAAGACTGCATATAAATATCTGTATAAAAGTAGCTATTATTAAAGAGCAGCCTAACCACAAAAGCTTCCAGTAAGTTGTTTGTGAATTTCAATACGAAAGTTGACGTTTGATGTTAAGACAAAGATAACAAGGTTAGGTTCGGCTTTTAGAAAACTTCAGCAGCTGTGTTATTGATTGGATCACAATCTAATTGCCATGAATTGTGTTATTTCAGGACTCATTAAACTGGAAGCTTTGGAAGGAGAAATTTAAAATCAAGCTCCTTCCGAGAAGGAAAAAGTGAATAAAATACAGCTTTTCAAAGTAAAATATAAGGGTTCTGAATTTTTAATAGCTATTACTTTAATGTTCCAATATTCATATTAAGCTAAAAATATAGTACAATATCTTCTGTAAATATTTCAGAGTAACTTAGAAACCACAAGAAACATTGTACAAATTCCTTAAAAATGTATATAAAGGGTCTGATGTGCACTTTAGATACCCATTCTATGCCATCCAGTGTGGGAAATTGTTACATCTATTGGTAAAAACGAGAATCCCTTTGGACAAAAAGTCAGTCAGTTGGGTTTTCTTTTGTATTTAACTTCTTTTTTTTCTCCACTATTTGGAGACTATTTTTTTTCTCCAAAATGTATGATCTACTGGGTATTTGACAGTTGTTTTAAATTACTTTTAATTATGAGGCTTTTTTTCAAACTGTTAAGTACTAGAAAAAGTTAAAAAAGCTAAGCTTTTTTTTTTAATTGCTTCATTGTATTTATTACATACAGTGGGTGTAGTAGAAACAAAAGTAATGTTCCATCATTCAAAATGTAGACAAGCTAACCAGTGCATAGACTTCCATTGACTTTTTCTTTAGCTTTGTATAAAGTAGAAAAGGCTTAAAACCCCTACCAGATGCTGTTGTACTGCTATGTCAGGGAAGTTTATCCTTGCTATCTTTATGAAGAAATTATGAATTCTCTAAAAGTAAATAGGGGAATTCTCCTCTTAGACGCTTGTCACTGGAATAGGTGTGCCAATTGTAAGATTTACCCGCACCTTTTGTTCTGGTGACAACTGTACAGTTTGGGACTTTACCCTCCCATATCTAGGCATCACCCTTTTAATGTGTGCACATGACCGGTTTTCCCATTGAAATAAACTCTGAAGGTTTTTTCGATGGAGTTCCAATGGAATTCCATTGAAACTGTCTTGCGTACACATGATCACACCAAAGTCAGATCATCAAGAACGCGATGACGTACAGCACGTATGACGGGACTAGAAAAAAGAAGTTCAATACCCAGTGCACCACCTTTTGGGCTCCTTCTGCTAATCTCGTGTTAGTAGAAGCTTGGTTAGAGACGATTCACGCTTTTCAGAGTCCTGCTTTTTCAGATCGTGTTACTGCTGGTCAGTGTTTGCTTGTGGATTTGAATTTGGTTTTCAGTTCATGTAGTCAGTTTGTATCTGGTTTTCAGTGCGTTCTTGTCCGCTCGTTGCTGATTTTCAGCTCGCTCTTCACAGGCATTGCTGTTCTTCAGTGCATTCTGTTTTGAAACAATGGTGCGGGTACGTACTCGTCTTACAGTTCGTGCTGTGTGGGGAATTGGTGTTGGGGTTTATACTTTAACCCAAGCCCAGTCCACGAACAGGCCGAGTAGGAGTTCATGAGCCAAGAATTGGTTGCTCCAGCGTGAACAATTCTTGCACATGTCTCTGCTGCGTGAGATCCAGGAGAATAATCCTGATGATTTCAGGAATTATCTCAGGATGATGGACCCCGTTTTTCACCATCTGTTGGCTTTGCTGACCCCTTATATTAGCAGGCAGGATACCTGCATGCGGCAAGTCATCACTCCGGAGGAGAGGTTAGTCACCACGTTGCGGTACTGGCGATTGGGAGAAGCCTGCAGGACCTCAAATTCTCGACAGGCATCTCTCCCCAGGCTCTGGGATCATTATCCCAGAGACCTGTTCTGCTATTATTCAGGTCCTACAGAAGGACTATATTGGGGTAAGTTTTATCCTTTAACATCACATTCTATTGTATTTAATGTTTGCTAATGTTTTGTATTTCTTTCACCATTCCCTAATTACCATGATTGTAATATGCTGTGAATGTCCCCTTTGTGCCCATGCATGCTGTAAATTTTTAATGCTCCTTTTTTGGCCTACATGCATATTTTCCTTCGCTAACCTCCCCAGCATGCTATCCTGGGCCCATATACACCTATAGCCTAGTCACTTAACAATGTATTTTGTCAGCTCCATTATAGTGCTTTACCTCAAACACACCCTAAAATCTGTACAAATGTTATTGTTGTCCTTAAATTTAGGCAGAGTGCCAGAGGCTTTTTTGGGGGGCCCAAACTCATCTCAAACCCTACCCCCCTAAAAAATTTACAATGGGCCATTAGAGGGGGGGATTAATCTGAAAAGTCACAAAGAATGCCTTCGGGATAATGGCCAGCCGGTTCCGCTTGTTTCTGAAAGCCATACACATGGCAGAGTATAAAATCAACCACATAATCTTATGCTGCTGTATATTACACAACTTTTTACGTAAAAATTCATTTCTTTCAATCCTCTTATGGGCTTGGATACTGGCCACCCTGGCTTGGCACCCCAAAGCACCCCAAAGCACCGTGAAGTTCGGGAGAAATATGTTAGTCATTTTACAGGTAGGGGGGGCCATTGCAATGCCAGACAATGTCTAATTTTTAACAATAAAAAAATGATCTGATAAAATCTTGAAATTTCTTTATTGATTGTGGGTTTTTTTTTGCTGTCTAGTACACTTGTACACTTGTAGTGCCAAGTGGATTTTGCTTTAGTAAATAAGCCCCATTGTCACTGTAAACACAAAATTACTTACAAAGCTGGTACTGAGCATTGAAAGAAAAAGCCACACTTTGTTGATTCTCAAAATGTTTACTCTGTGCACATTCATACTGTATGTGCATTAGAAATATTTTTTGAAAAAATATTTTATTTTTTCTCATTTTTTTTTTTTTTTAGAAACAGGCGTATTTTTAAAACATAACATATACAACTCTGGAACTTACAAAGTTCAACCTATAAAAACTGAAGGCAATATCAGACATTATAATGTCAAAAATGTGTTGATATTGCCTTCATCAGATGGAGTGATGTCACACCTGTAAAAGCCAAATTTTGAAGATGCACACAAATTTGGAGTCCAAATGAGTATTTCCCTCCTGATCCCATGCCTAATGTCAACATGTGCTATCTCCCATCATGGGGGATCAATGGACGTGCTTTGGAGGTGCAACCCCTTCCTCTCACCTATTAGCCCTTGTAAACATGGTCGGACATTCTGATGGACAATGTCCGATAGGACCGTGTTGTCGGATAATCCGACTGTGTGTGGAATCCATCGGACTGTTTTCCAATTTGTCTATAAAATTTTCCGACAACATGCTCCGATCGGACATAGTCTGATCATGTGTAGCCTACTCTGACGGACAAGGTGCCACGCATGCTCACAATCAAATTTGGACACGGAAGCGCTCGCTCAGGTAAAACTACTGCTCGTAATAGATATAGCACATTCGCCACGCTGCAATGTTAAAAAATTATTTCATGCAGCGCATTCTCTTGTTCTTTACAATGCTGCAAGAATGAACCTTTTTTGATGCTCATATTCACACACACTTTTCCCAAACGTATTTCTTTAGTCTTTTTACTAATTTCAGCAATACAATATTTTAAATCGTCACATCTACACAATCTTTTTTTGTTGTTTTTTATTTTTTTGGAAATTTTGTGGTTGGTTTTTTAAATCAACATCTCCTTTTTTGACAGTTTGCTCATCTTTGCATTTTTTTGGGTGTGTTTTGTGTGTCAACTTACCACACCACCATTATTAGTATTTTCTTTTTCTTTTTTAATCTACAGGAGGGTGTTTGTTGTTGGTACCCCTTGTTATTCCTTTCACTTAGTTTTTTTGAAATGTACTTGGCTTCTCACAAATAAACTGTAATTTTTGAAGTAAAACAAAAAAATTTAGGTGTCAAACAACTAAAGAGGGAGGCAGCGCTGGAGAAACTTGTCAATTTGGAGAAGCCTTTGGCCCCCAGGGCAGATATGAACTAATTCGAAAATGCAAAATGAGTGGCCTGAGGAGTACATATCTCAGGGAGAGAAGTCTGGTCCAGAAGTCCTAGAGATCAGCAAGAGCAGATGCCATCTATGTCTCTAGTCTTCCTTAGGCACTTCACGCCAGGCATCCTTCAAGGCTGTGGCTTGGCTCCTGTAGTTGTGGCAGGAGGAGGAGAAGGAGGGTGATGGTCGACCTCCTGGCTGCCACTTGCCACAGCCTCCCCCTGGCTGATGTCTTCCTGTGTATGAAAATGGAACATAGTTTTAGTTTTTTGCTCATCAATCACACAATGTTGTGCTCATGACTGTTGCAAATTGAATGTTACCAAATAGAACAGACTATCATTCTGAGCCCAGCATTTTTCATTCTTGTCACTACTCTCTATTGATATGTAAACCACTTTGTTAAATCACAACTTACTGATCAATAACAACATCTAGTTAACATCATTAAATGTACGACAAGAAATATGTTCAACAATGCTATACCTGTCTCAAGCTGGGCCCCTCCACATGTTGTTGGCTGGAAGGCCCAGGTTGGACATCAGAAGCCTCAGCTGGGGGTGAAGGAAGCCTTGAAGGAAGACTGGAGAGCGGTGGCGTGGGTTCCCCCTGGTCTGCCATAAAATGCAGCCTCTTGTAGTACAACATCCTGGGGTAATAAATGGCATCTGGATTTCCTGATCTCAGGGAATTCTGGTGCTTCTTTCACTCCCTGAGATATATACACTTCAGGGCACCAACTTTGCCCTTCACATAGGTCATGTCTGCTGTGGGGACCATGATCCGCACCAAAGCAAGAAGTTTCTCCAGCGCTGCCTTCCTCTTTCTTTGGTCAGTATAAAAGGGGTTGTTCTTCTGCCACAGGCAGGGCAGCTCCCTCAGCAGATTAAGGAATAGCCCCATAAAATTGGAGTTCTTGAAGGGTTCCATCTTGTCTGCAAGACACAACACAAGACAAACCCTAAAATACTAATAATGCCATGCTGAACCCTCCTAATCTTGTCTCAACATAGATCTATATAGAATCAAGGATCAAGCATGTTCTTCAAAAAAGTAAGTAGTTGTCGTGTGTTCATATGATTATTCTTGCTTGCATACTGCTCCATGTGCTTTGATTTAATGTTGTACAGTTTAAAATGGCCACTTTCAAGTTCATGGTTTCAATCGTTCGTAAGAAACCTCGTTCATTAGCCCACTCCCAACACGATGTTTTCACAAATTACACTTCACTACATTTCTTCACACTGCAGGTAAGTATTACAGCTTTTGAAAGTGTACAAAATAATGTTCTCACCTTTGAACACGGCCAAAAAACACAATTGTACAACACTTCCAAGCAATGTTTCATATTCCTATTTCTTCCCTCTGTGTGCTAGGTATTCCTTCCTTTTTTACATTCTCATAGGGGAGAGAAGACTCGGGAAGTCTGAGGACACTAGGGACCCCACACCTCCCAAAGAAGGTGAAATTTCAACACCAGAAGCAGAGGAGGAGGAGGAGGAAGGAGAGATCGTTGAAGTTGGACAAATTGTCACCACAACAGGTGAGTGTCGGAGACCACAGCTTCCGGTAAGCTAATCAATGTATGTCGTCATATTTATAATACATGGTGTTTTTTTTTTGCAGGTGATGTGGAAGAAGAATCACATTTTACCAGTGAAAGAGCCCAGATCCTGATTGGAGAGATAATGGAGTGCAATCGCGATTTAGAAAATATACAGAAAAACATCAAGGATGTTCAAAATAAAATGAAGAACATCATTTATGTTTTGTGGAGAGTCTGAAACACCCCAAACTAGCTAGGGTTTTATTTTTGTGTTTTGAAAAAACAACTTTGGTATTTTACAAAAAGCCAAATTTGGAAGATGCACACAGTGTGTCAACATGCCCTATCTCCCATCATGGGGGATCAATGTACGTGTTTTGTGGAAAGTGGCTGAGATAAAGGGGTTGCACCCTCAAAACATGTACATTGATCCCCCATGATGGGAGATAGCACATGTTGACACACTGTGTGCATCTTCCAAATTTGGCTTTTCCAGGGGTGACACCCCATGTGATGAAGGCAATATCAGCCCAGTTTGTACATACTCATGTCTGATATTGTCTTCACTTTTCAAAGTTGAACTTTGTAAGTTCCTGTGTTCTGTATGTTACGCTTTGATACATGCCTGTTTACACAAAAACACCAAGTTACCCAAAAATTACCTTAAATAATGTTTTTGATACACCCAATATGTTGGTTTGTTGTAAAACCCTTTTCTAAACGCACATGTGAATGTGCTTTTATTAAAAAGTGAAATTATCAGCAATATGTGGCTTCCTTTTTCAATGCTCAAAAGCAGTATTTGGAGTAAAATTGTTGTTTTTTGTGATAATGGGTGTTATTCACTAAAGGCAACTCCACTTTGCACTCCAAGTGCAGTTTAAGGTGCACTTTTGCAGTGCACTTGTAGTGCATAGTGGATGTGCCTTTAGTAAATAACACCCACAGTGATGTGTAAATTTTCGCAATCAGGCCATTTTCCTGACCCCACATATTTCTGCCATGGTGCTGAAAATGAGCAAGATTTGAGTCAGTAATGTACTACATACATTAGTAACAAAAAAAGGTGTGTGTGTAGCAGACCCACAACATAATAAGATTATCTGAAGAAGAGACTGTCCCCGCATCTCGCTCAGAACTTGGTTTTGCACTGTTGTATAAAAAGGCCCAAAAAAAAATTACCTAGGAGACACCTAAAACCAAGCCAAGCATAAAATGAAACAAAGATTATTGTAGTTTCAAAGAAAAATGTATTACAAAAATGCCTCTCAGACATTGTCTGGCATATCAATGGTCCCCCTACCCACAAAGTACTCCATGTATTGCGGGCGCTTTGGGGGGGCAAGCCAGGATGAGCAGCTTCAAGGGCCGTGAGATTCTCATTTTCTGGCAAGTCTGCATCTGAGCCAACTGAGACCACATACTATGCTGAATGTCTTTTTCAAGAAATTGTGCAGAACACAGCAGGCAAGCACTATGTGATTGAGTTTATATTCGGCCATGTGGATTGGCGTTAAAAAAAGGCGGAACCGGCTGGCCATTATTCCAAAAGTGTTCTCCACGACTCTTCTGGCTCTGGCCAGCCGAAAATTAAAGATCCTCTGATCCGGGGTGAGGGTCCTCATCGGGAAAGGTCGCTTCAGATGGTTTGCCAGGGCAAACGCCTCATCCACGACGAATACAAACGGGAATCCTTCCTGATTCTCCTCTGGGGGTGGCAAGCCCAGACTGCCACTCTGGAGACGCCAGTAGAATTCCGTCCGTGAGTACACTCCACCATCCGACATCCTGCCATTTTGCCCCACGTCCACATACAGGAAGTCATAGGTTGCTGACACCACGCCAACATCACAATACTATTAAACCCCTTGTAATTATAATAGTACGACCCCGAGTTGGGGGGTGGGATGATGTAGACGTGTTTCCCATCAATTGTACCTCCACAATTGGGAAAGTCCCAACGGCTAGCAAAGTGGGAGGCCACAGTCTGCCATTCCTGTGGTGTTGAAGGAAGCTGTGGCGTGAAACAAGACAAAAAAATTATTAATTTTGCACATCAACATTGCAAGCAGATTAGACACCAACATTTTTGTCCAAAATCAGTATAACATTTTGGAAAATTAGTATTTAAAGCCTAAATTATAAGGTCCCCTTATCCGAGTCATCAACCCCCCATTCCCCCATCTGATGGGCCCTTGCAAAAAAATGAGGGGGGGGGTGTTTTGGACAGGTAACCCTCTCCATTTGATTGAGAGCTGAATGCCTAAATAATGTGTGATACTTTGGCAAGCCCCTCCTTACTTATACTATTGGCAGCCCACCGGACAGGTAAGAAGTGTCATAATACCAAAAATTTGAAAGAATGTAAGCACATTTTGATATTCTGCTATTACCTATCAAGATAATAATAGGAGAAAAAAATAAATAAATAAATATAGCATTTTAAAGTATTGAGGTAGGCCCTCGCACTACATGCTTTGGTGAATTTGTCCATAAATGTGACCAGAAAAAAGGTAGGTAGAATGTGTATTGGGTTTGGTAAAGTCAGCAGATAGAGGATTGCTATCAGCTGACCTAGCAGTTGGGGGAGGGGGGTTCCTAATGAGTTTGGCCCAACCAAAAAAAAAAATGTCACTCTGCATGAATTGAAGCACACACATAACATTTGTAGACATTTTAAGGGGTGTTTAGGGGAAAGAAATACTATGGAGCTGACAAAAGTCATTGGTAAGTGACTAGACTATAGTTTTATGGGCCCAGAAGAGCATGGTGGGGATGTTAGTAAAGGCAAATATGTATGAAGGACAAAAAAGGAACTTGAAAAGCTTCCAGGATGCATGAGGACAAAGCGGCAGAGCATATACATTAGAGCATATTGCAATCATGGTAGTTAGGGAAGGAGGAAATAAATCCAATACATTAGCAATCATTAAATACATAGAATGTGATGTTAAAGGAGAAAACTTACCTTCATATAGTCCTTTTGCAGGCAGAACAGGTCTCTGGAATAATGATTCCCAGAGCCTGGAGGGGAAATGCCTATGAAGAACTTAAGGCTTCTCCCTGTCGCCAAGTAGCGCAACGTGGCGATGAGCCTCTGCTCCGGAGTGATGGCTTGCCGCATGCAGGTATCCTGCCTGGTGATATAAGGGGACAGCAAAGCCAGCAGACGGTGAAAAACTGAGTCTGTCATCTGGAGATAATTCCTGAAATCATCAGGATTATTCTCCCGGATCTCACGGAGCAAAGGCATGTGCGAGAACTGGTCACGCTGGCGCAACCAATTCTTGGTCAACAAACGCCTCCTCTTCCTGTTCATGGACCAGGCTTGTATGAAAGCTAAAAGCCCAATACCAAGCCCCTGCACAGCACAAACTCTACGACGAGTACGTACACGAAACATGGTTTAAAACGGTTGGCTGGTTAGAATGGACAACGGAAAGCACCGATAAACAGCATCATGTTTGACTCGAACATTGCCTGTTTGCCTGTTCGGTTAACAGTGAACAATTTTGGGTGTTTGCGGCAAATTTGAAAAGCCATGGAACACCCTGTACAAGTCTATGGGAGAAATCTAAAGTGCTAATTTTAAAGGCTAATATGCAAGTTATTGTCCTAAAAAGTGTTTGGGGACCTGGATCCTGCCCCAGGAGACACGTATCAATGCAAAAAAAAAGTTTTACAAATGGACGTTTTTTCCTAGAGCAGTGATTTTAATAATGCTTAAAGTGAAACAATAAAAGTATAATATTCCTTTCAATTTCATACCTGGGGGTGTCTATAGTATGCCTGTAAAGGGGCGCATGTTTCCCATGCTTAGAACTGTCCCTGCACAAAGTGTCATTTCTGCAGGAAAAAAAGGAAAAAAAAAAAAACACTTGCAGCTATATTGAATTGTAGGCTCCCCGTAATACAAAGAACAGTCATTGAAAGTTATTGATAAAAAAAAAAAGCCTGGGGTTCCCTCAAATTAAATTACCAGGCCCTTCAGGTCTGGTATGTATTTTAAGGGGAACTCCATGCCAAATAAAAAAAAAATGGCGTGGAGTTCCCCCTAAAAATCCATACCAGACCCTTTATCAGAGCGCAACCTGGCAGGCCACAGGAAAATAGGGGGATGAGAGAGTGCCCCCCCCCCTCCTGAACCGTACCAGGCCACATGCCCTCAACATTGGGAGGATGCTTTGGGGGTCTGTGAAGGACAGGGGCCTCATCCCCACAACCCTGGCCGATGGTTGTGGGGGTCTGCGGGCAGGGGGCTTATCAGAATCTGGAAGCCCCTTTAACAAGGAAACCCTCCCCCCTGTTTGAAATGGTAAGGGGGTACAAAAGTACCCCTACCATTTCACAAAGAAAGTGTAAAGTGTAAAAGAATGTTAAAAAAGACACCCACACCATTGCAAAAAGTCCTTTATTAAAAATAAAAAAATTCCAGCAGTGGTAATCCACTCTTACTGATTTTCGTTACATCCGAGGGGGGTGGGGTCACCCACACGTCATTTGGGAAGCCAGGCTTTCCCACTTGCAACAGAGGGGGCGGGGTCATCCCTGCAGTGCTCTGCCATTGGAGAAAGAATATGGATGGGCTGCACTGGAGGGAGAGATCAGCCATCGCTGGACCCCAGAGAGATGATCATCCATCACTGGATGGAAAGAGTGGATTACCACCGCTAGAATCTTTTTTCAATTTTTTTACTTTTAATAAAGGACTTTTGCAAGAGTGCATGTGTCTTTTTTTACATTCTTTTACACTTTCTTTGTGAAATGGTAGGGGTACTTTTGTACCCCCTTACCATTTCAAACAGGAGGGCGGGATCTGGGGGTCCTCTTGTTAAAGGGGGCTTCGAAATTCTGATAAGCCCCCAGCCCGCAGACCCCCACAACCACCGGCCAGGATTGTGAGGATGAGGCCCTTGTCCTCATCAACATGGGGACATGGTGCTTTGAGGGGTCACAGACCCCCAAAGCATCCTCCAAATGTTGAGGGCATGTGGCCTGGTATGGTTCAGAAAGGGAGGTGCTCTCTCATCCCCCCTCTTTTCCTGTGGCCTGCCAGGTTGCGTGCTCGGATAAAGGGTCTGGTATGGATTTTTAGGGGGAACTCCACGCCATTTTTAAAAAAAAATTGGCGTGGAGTTCCCCTTAAAATCCATACCAGACCCTTCAGGTCTGGTATGGATATTTAGAAGGAACGCCACGTCATTTTTTTATTATTTGAGGTGGGGTTCCCTTTAATATCCATACCAGACCTGAAGGGCCTGGTAATTGAATTTGGAGGAACCCCACGCTTTTTTTTAAACAATGACTTTCAATGACTGTTCTCTGTATTACCGACAACCGGGAACCGACAATTCATTATAGCCGCGAGTGATTTTAAATTACTTTTTTTCCTGCAGAAATGACACTTTGTGCAGGGACAGTTCTAAGCACGGGAAACATGTGCCCCTTTACAGGCATACTATAGACACCCCCCAGGTATGAAATTTAAAGGAATATTACACTTTTATTGTTTTGCTTTAAGCATTATTAAAATCACTGCTCCCAAAAAAAGGCAGTTTTTAAAACTTTTTTTGCATTGATACATGTCCCCTGGGGCAGAACCCAGGTCCCCAAACACTTATTAGGACAATACCTTGCATATTAGCCTTTAAAATGAACAGTTTCGATTTTGAACATTCGAGTCCCATAGACTTTAATAGGGTTCTAAAGTTCACACGAAGTTTAGGTCTGTTCGCAGGTTCTGGTGTGAGCCGAACCGGGGGGTGTTCGGCTCATCCATACTCCTGAGTCCAGATGTGTGAACAGCTGCTGAGTGTCCTCTCCTTACATTACATTGAATCAAGCTTGCATTTCATTCTAGTTACAAACATATCTAGACAGCAATGTACAAAACTTAAGTTTATACAAATAGGCATGACCAAATGTATTTAACGTGTATCTGCCTAAAACATCATATTTAATGAGCGAACAATGTTTCGTACGACCGATTACTGTGCCCACAAACTTGAAAGTCACCATTTTAAAATGTACAGCAGTAAAGAAAAGCACATGGCGCAGCATGCAAGTAATAATAATGATATGAACACATGACAAGTACTTACTTTTTAGAAGCACTCTCTTTATTCTTCCATACTGATCCGACTCCCTCAGTTTCAAGTCAGACCAGCGTTTCCTTATTTGCTCCTTGGAGCTTCGTACCCCAAAATTCTGCCGCAGACTCTTCACAACTTTCACCATGATGTTGGCCTTTTGCAAATTAGGGTTTGGTCCATGATTCCCATCATAGTCGTTCCTTCTCAAGATGTACACCATCTCCACCATCTCTTTAAAGGCCATATTGGAAGCTTTAACCCTCCTCCTTCGGGATCGGGTTGTTTCAGGCTCCGGGCTTTCCTCCTCCTCGTTAATGGAATTACCACACACCTGCTCTTTATCCACCATGTTGCTCCTACTGCGTGCCGAAGAGATAAAGGGCGGAGAATCTTCGAGAAAGCACATCAGGGGCAGACGACGTGGGTGGAGTTTAACGCATGAGCAGTCTATATCAAGCTAACACGCATGTGTCGTACGTATGATCTGTGTGTGGAGAGAGGACGAACGGAAGTTGTCACTACCGAGGTAAGGAGGCCGAGATGCTGAGAGGGCTCCCCTTGCGGCCGAGTGCAGTGCAACCCTGGAGATGGCACAGGGATGCAGTGCCCACAGTAGCACAGGTTGCCGGGTAGCAGCAGTAGATGGAAATGCTGAGCAGACCAGTCTCTGGAGGCAACTGTGCAAGAAGTCCAAGGCGGGGTCAGGGTCAAGCCGAAGGTCAAACACGGGAGGTCAATCCGGAGGTAAGAAGGGTGGATACTGAACTGGAGACCAGGAACGGAGGTCAAGCCAAGCCGAGGTCGGGTGCCGGGAGCAGACAAGGAGTATCAGGGACAAGCCAGAAGTCGGAGCCAGGAGAGTAATCGGAAGCAGGTCAAACAAGCCGGGTCGGTAACAGGAGATCAGGTAGCAGAGATAACAGGCACGGGTACTCAGGAAGAGCTGACGATAAACCAGCAATGTGATGCTGTCAGGTGAACGTTTAAATAGGCACGGCGCTTGGATTACGTCGTGAGCGCGCCACCGCGTTCGTACGCCTACGACGTGTAACGTAATGCGTTCGTACTACCCGGCGCACGCGTACTCGATCGGAGGCTCCATCATGCGTTCGTCTGGGAATCATATTGCGTCTTCGTGGGCGCTGACGCGCGTTAACACGATCGCGTCCCACAAGGTAACTCCTATTTCCCTGACAGTGCCCCCCCCCAAGGGGCAGCCTCCGGATGCCTAAACGAGCCCATTTTTCAGGATGAAGACATCGAAACCTGTGTATGAGTCTAGGTGCATGTACAAAACTTGCAGGTTCCCAAGAATTTTCCTCAGCCGAATACCCCTTCCATTTAATTAGAAATTGGATTGTCCTACCTCTCCAACGACAATCAAGGATAGATTCGACTTCAAATTCGGTTTCCTCACCAACCTGAACCGGAGGCGGGGGCACTTCTTCTCTACCTGAAAAAGGACTGGAGATGACACGTTTGAGAAGGGAGACATGGAAAACGGGATGAATTCTCATAGAATTAGGCAAAGCAAGTTCGAATGCTACAGGGTTAATTACACGTCTAATCTCAAAAGGGCCCAGGAACTTGGGTCCCAACTTCCGAGAAGGACATGACAGTTTTAAGTTCACAGCAGAGAGCCACACTTTGTCCCCTATCTTAAAGGCAGGGTTAATTCTCTTTTTCTTATCATAATGTCTTTTGTATTCCTCCTGAGCCTTCTTCATGGTATCCTGGAGCAACTGATAGTTCGTTTGGATGAGGTTTACTCTGTCCTGAACGGCTGGGACCGTAGATTCAGGAATGGTATTGGGTAAGAACGAAGGGTGGAACCCGTAGTTTGCCCAAAAGGGTGATTGGTTGGTCGAGGCATGCACTGAATTGTTGTACGCGAATTCCGCGCAAGGGAGCAGGGAGGCCCAATCATCCTGGGAAAAAGAACAAAAGCATCGCAGATATTGTTCGAGCGTCTGGTTGGTTCTCTCTGTTTGTCCATTACTCTGTGGGTGGTAGGCTGAGGATAGACATATTCTAATCGATAACAACTTACAGAGCTCTTTCCAGAACCTGGAGGTAAATTGCACCCCTCTATCTGATACGATGCTGTCGGGTACACCATGTAGGCGGACAATTTCCTTAATGAAGATTTTTGCGGTATCCAAGGCGGAGGGGGTCCCTTTCATAGGCAGAAAGTGCGCCATCTTAGATAGGCGATCCACCACTACCAAGATGGTAGTGTGCTCTTCAGAAGGGGGCAACTCCACAATGAAGTCCAAAGAGATTTCCTTCCACGGTTTTTCTGGGACTGGTAGCAGCCTTAACAGGCCCCAGGGTCTAGCGTTAGACCCCTTGTTTCGTTGGCAGGTTGTACAGGAATCAACGTACTCTTTACAGTCGGATCTTAAGGTAGGCCACCATAAGGACCGCTGCACAAGATCAATCGTCTTCCGCACCCCAAAATGGCCGGCCAGTGGGTGGTCGTGGAAGGTCCTTAGTACGAGTAACCTGGCCTGCTGAGGCACAAAAATTTTGTTCTGGTGCCATAGAAGCCCGTCTTGACTTCTCAAGGAAGAAGCTTCTATGTCAGTACATTGGTTAGAGGCCTGTGCTATCGAAGCCCTTAGGTCCGGTTGCATTAGTAGGAAATTCTGGGGAGACAGAATTGTACTAGGTGTAATCTTCTCTGAGGAGTCTGGGAACATCCGGGACAAGGCATCTGCCTTGCCATTTTTTGATCCTGGACGGTAGGTCACATGAAAATTAAACCTTGAGAAGAATAAAGCCCAGCGGGCTTGTCGGGGTCTCAGACGTTTAGCTGTGCGAAGATATTCTAAATTTTTATGGTCGGTGAAGACCAGGATGGGGTGAGCGGCACCTTCCAAGAGATACCTCCACTCTTCAAGGGCGGTCTTGATTGCCAAAAGCTCCCGGTCACCTACATCGTAGTTCCTCTCTGGGGGGCTCATCTTCCGTGAAAAGAAGGCTACAGGGTGCAATAATGCCTTGGGACCTTGTCGCTGGGATAGAATTGCTCCTGTGGCCACCTCTGAGGCATCGACCTCCAGAACGTAGGGTAAGGCGGGATCTGGATGCTGCAGGATAGGTGCGGTAGTGAAGAGGGTTTTGAGTTGGTCAAAGGCAGATTGTGCTGCTGGAGTCCAGAGAAACTTGATATGTTGACGAGTGGTCTGCGTGATGGGTGCTACTATGGTGGAGAAGCTCCTTATGAACCTCCGGTAGAAATTAGCAAACCCAATGAACCTTTGAACAGCCTTCTTGTCAGAAGGAGCGGGCCAGTCTAGGATGGATTTCACTTTCTGGGGGTCCATGGCGATTCCACCTGTGGAAATGATGAGTCCCAGGAACTGAATAGATTCTTTTTCGAAGTCGCATTTCTCGGCCTTAACGAATAGTCCGTGGGTCCTGAGAATACCTAACACTTTTTTAACATGTATTCTATGAAGTTCTAGAGTGGTCGAGAAGATCAGAATGTCGTCCAAGTAGGCGACGACAAAGTGGTCCAAGTACCCCCGGAGGATGTCATTAATAAAGTGCTGGAAAGTTGCTGGGGCATTGCACAATCCGAAGGGCATGACCAAGTATTCGAAATGCCCAAATCTTGTTCTGAATGCCGTCTTCCACTCGTCCCCCTTCCGGATACGGACGAGGTTGTAGGCTCCACGTAGGTCAAGCTTAGTAAAAATGCGGGAAGTGTGGAACCTTTGGAAAAGTTCTGGGATGAGCGGAAGTGGGTAGCGGTTCTTGAGGGTGATGTTATTTAGTTCCCTGTAGTCCACGCACGGTCTTAGAGTCTTGTCCTTTTTTTCTACGAAAAAGATGCCCGCACCAGCAGGGGATGAGGAAGGACGGATGAACCCCTTTGCCAGATTCTCATCTATATATTGTCTTAAGGCCTCAAGTTCAGTCTCAGAGAGAGGGAAAATCCGGCCGAAGGGAATGGGAGCTCCCGGCAATAATTCGATGGGGCAGTCATAGGGACGGTGCGGAGGTAAGATATCCGCCTTTCTCTTGTCGAATACGTCCCTGAACTCTTGGTACGCTGCTGGTATGTTAGGAGCGGGACTGAGTACGGGTTGGACGGTCAAACAGCTGGGCAAGTTTCTAGATTCGGGGTCCAGACAGTGTTGTTGGCAGTAAGCTGAAGTGAAGGCTATTTCTTTCTTGGACCAATCAATCCGAGGATTGTGTGCCTGAAGCCACGGGATTCCTAGGATGACAGGGAACATGGGAGAACACAGAACTTGATAAACTCCCGATGACCAGAATCTGTGGTCGTTAGGATGGGTCTTGTTTCCCTGGTGACATGGCCAGAGCTAGGTAGGGAGCCGTCGGCCAGACGGACAGTCAGCTTTTGTTTCTTCAAGAGAAGCGGGAGAGCAAGATTTTTAGCCAGGGTTGAGTCCAGAAAGCAGCTGCAGGCCCCAGAGTCCAGTATTGCCTGTAAGTGGATCTCCTGACCTGACATCGTCAATGTGACAGGAAGGGCGATGTGGGTTGAAGCGGGTTTCGTTACCTGGAGATGACATGGAGTGCAGAGGGTGGATTTACTTGGCCTGGTGGGACAGTGGTCAATACGATGTCCTGATTCCCCACAATAGAAGCAGAGATGTGCCTGACGGCGGCGAAGCCTCTCTTCAGTGGTCAAGGGAGAGCGGAACGGGCCATTCAGAACAGAGGATGCCGCTGGGCAGGCCGGAGGTGGAGCCTGGGTAGAGTTAAAGGTCCAAGTGGTTTCAGACCGGCGTTCACGTAGGCGCCTATCAAGCTGTGTGGTAAGTTGGATGAGTTCCTCAAGTGTTGGGGGAACCTCCAATCTGGCTAGCTCGTCCTTGAGGACCTCGGACAACCCCATCCGGTACTGATATTTTAAAGCTGCCTCATTCCAGCCGACATCTGCAGACCAAGTACGGAACTCTACTGTATAATCTTCTGCAGGCCGCTCGCCCTGGCGGAGGGAGTACAAGGTTGCTTCGGCTGTAGTTGTCCGAAAGGGATCATCGTATAGGCGGGCCATAGCTTGAAAAAACTGATCCAAGGTACTAATGGAAGAGCTGCGTTGCTCTAGTAAGCCGTGAGCCCAGGTCTGGGGATCGTCCCTTAGTAGTGAGATGGTAAAACCCACTTTGGTCATTTCAGAAGTAAATGTCTGAGGCTGCAGAGAGAAGTACAAGTAGCATGAGTTTCTAAAGGTTCTAAATTTTCTTCGGTCCCCATGAAAATATTCTGGTGCAGGAACTCGTGGCTCAGGAGAGGTTGAGACTATAGCGCTAGGATCTTGGCCAGAGAGGACAGGTGGCTCAGGAGGGTGCTGCAGACGTTCCTCCAATCGAAGGTATTTCTCTTGGAGACCCTTAATCGCTGGGGTCAGGGCCATGACTTCCCGTAAGATGGCCTCTATCGGGGAGTTGCCTCTGTCGGCCTCTGACATTTGGCTGGTTTATACTGTCACTACCGAGGTAAGGAGGCCGAGATGCTGAGAGGGCTCCCCTTGCGGCCGAGTGCAGTGCAACCCTGGAGATGGCACAGGGATGCAGTGCCCACAGTAGCACAGGTTGCCGGGTAGCAGCAGTAGATGGAAATGCTGAGCAGACCAGTCTCTGGAGGCAACTGTGCAAGAAGTCCAAGGCGGGGTCAGGGTCAAGCCGAAGGTCAAACACGGGAGGTCAATCCGGAGGTAAGAAGGGTGGATACTGAACTGGAGACCAGGAACGGAGGTCAAGCCAAGCCGAGGTCGGGTGCCGGGAGCAGACAAGGAGTATCAGGGACAAGCCAGAAGTCGGAGCCAGGAGAGTAATCAGAAGCAGGTCAAACAAGCCGGGTCGGTAACAGGAGATCAGGTAGCAGAGATAACAGGCACGGGTACTCAGGAAGAGCTGACGATAAACCAGCAATGTGATGCTGTCAGGTGAACGTTTAAATAGGCACGGCGCTTGGATTACGTCGTGAGCGCGCCACCGCGTTCGTACGCCTACGACGTGTAACGTAATGCGTTCGTACTACCCGGCGCACGCGTACTCGATCGGAGGCTCCATCATGCGTTCGTCTGGGAATCATATTGCGTCTTCGTGGGCGCTGACGCGCGTTAACACGATCGCGTCCCACAAGGTAACTCCTATTTCCCTGACAGAAGTGGCGAGTGTCCTAAACAAAAAGTAAAATTTTAACTTGGCCCATCACAGTGGCCTATACTGCTTGAAGATTGAGGCCTATATTGGGATATGATAATGAGAGTTTAGGCTGACATTAGTGTTTTTGTCTTGTGTATTGTCTTACAGCAAAGATGAATCACTTTAAGGACCCAGAATTCATGGCCAGTTTCATAGACAGATACAGAGAGATGAGGAAATTGTGGAAGGTGAAACACAGCTTATATTATAATAAACAAGCTAGGATGTCATCGCTGGAGAAATTTCTGTAACTTGTGAAGACTCGGGTCCCCGATGCAACCATCATGTTCTTGGAAAAGAAAACTGGGATCTTGAGGGACATGTATAAGAAGGAGCATAATAAGATCCAGAAATCACTCTGATCATGAGCATCAACATCGCAAGTGTATGTCCCCAGGCTGTGGTATTTCAACAAACTGCAGTTTCTGGATGACCAGACTGAAGCCAGGGAATCACTTTCTCTCTTTCCCTGCAGCCTTCCCTCCACCCTTCCCTCAACCCCAGCAGAGGCTGACGAGGAACAACCAGGGCCTTCCAGGGCCTTCCATCCTGGAAAAAGTGGATGAGCCCAGCTGGAGCCAGATATATTATTTGTAGACATATTTATTGTCCTAATATTAAGGATGTTAACTAGATGTTATAATTGATAACTAATTAATGATTTTAAGTGATTTACATATGAATAGACAGTAGTGGCCAAAATGTTTGGGACAAGAAAGAAAAATTCTCTGGTCAGAATGATAGTCTTTTCTATTTATTAACATTCAATTTACAAGTCAGGAGCTAAAAATCATGTGTGATTGATGAAGCAAAAACTAAAACTATGTCCCTTTTTTATACACAGGATGAGGTCAGCCAGGAGGAGGGTCTGCAGAGCATCAGCCAGGAGGAGGCCGTGCCCAGTGACAGTCAGGAGGAGGCCATGCCCAGTGGATGCCAGGAGGAGGCCGTTCCCAGTGGCAGCCAGGAGGTGGCTGGGCCCAGTAGGAGCCTCACCCAATCCCAGGTACCTACCCTCTGCCTCCTCTCTGCCTTACAACCAAAAGGCCCAGGAAGGGGACAATAACAGAGGAGGCAGCACTGGGCCTCATTAGGAAAGCCAGCGATTTCCTTCGAAGCCTCCCTAACACTGAAGAGGCCTATGGCTGCTATCTAGCCACCAGGTTGCTAGAGTTGGAGAAGGGCCAATGCCTCCTCTGTGAGAGTCACATATATGAGCAAGCCCATCCTCCTCCTCCTGCCACAAGTCCACCACTAGATCCACAGCCTCCAATGAAGGCTGCAGGGAAGTGTGGAGGGAAGACTGCAGGGAAGACAAGAAAGTGAGTGCCTGGGTTCAGTCTGGTCTGACAGAAGATGCAGGCTGTTGTAGTACCACAGCCTGGGGACAGATCTGTCA